>NC_049224.1:65051868-65730618 GCF_011100685.1 Canis lupus familiaris
TTTTACAGACCAGAAAACTAAAGCTCAAAAAGTTTACAGACAATGGGTGAAAATCTTCACAGCATGGAGCCTGCGATTGAAGGCTCCGTGCTGCTCTCTGGGGCACTTCTGTTCTCCCTCTCACTCTCTCCCTAAAGGGGACTCCACAAGGCAGGGCAAGCTCTAAAAAAATAAAATAACAACAATAATAATAAAACAGCTATTTATTAAATCCAGGTGGCCAGCCAGGCACCCTTCATTCTATGCTTAAGGGAGCCAAGGCCTGGGGAACATTGGCTGAAGTCACACAACTCATAAGAGATGCAGCAGGATTCAAGCCCAGCCTCTGGCCCAGAGCCTTATTCAATGGCTGAATTTTATTGCCAGACAGAATGCACCAGGCGCAGACAGCACGTGCTGAGGGGTGGTGGCAAGAGCAAGCACCAAGGAAGCTACAAGACTGGGGCTGAGGAAGACGGAGAGAGAACATCATGTGACAGAGGCTTGCAAACAGGCAGGGTCACAAGTCTCCCCCACACGTTGCCATTGACCCTTGGTTCCCTTTCTTCTCACTGTTCAAGGATAGAAAAGGGAATTTCTTATTTAAAAATGGCTCTCAAAAAAAAAAAAAAAAAAAAAAAAAGGCTCTCTAGGGATCCCTGGGTGGCTCAGCGGTTCAGCGCCTGCCTTGGCCCAGGGCATGATCCTGTAGTCCCGAAATCGAGTCCCACGTCAGGCTCCCTGCATGGATCCTGCTTCTCCCTCTGCCTCTGTCTCTGTCTCTGCCTCTCTCTCTCTCTCTCTCCGTATCTCTCATGAATAAATAAATAATATCTTTAAAAATAATAATAAAAAAAATTAAAATGTGAGACACAGCTTTCTTCAGGTTCTGTCTCTGGCAGGTTCCATCTGCTCAGCCTGTCCTCCACCAGCATCCTGAAGAGCGTCAGCCACTGAGAGGGATGTGCAGCTGAGGGAATCCCTCCACCCCCGTGCAGATTTTGAGGCCCTTTAATTCATAAATTCTTCAACCACCCCCAAAGGAGTGCTCCAGAAAGGACACATCATCTTCTGTGTTGCCAGTAACAACGGCTCCTTTCCTGAGGCTGTCTTGATCTTCATCACTATCATTTCTGACATTTCAATCATCTGAATCTTATAAGTGCCTTACTTTCTACCACCCTGACCGCACCCTCTTGAATCCTTATTCACTCATCCTTCAGACCTCGATGGCCCAGGAGGAGTATGGCCATAGCTTCTTGACAGTCTTTCTACCCCTACTGAAGCCACTTTCCAAATTATTTTCTACAAAGTCATCAGGATAATCTTTCTATATTTTAAATCTGAACATGTCTCTGCCCTGTTTAAAATCACCTCAAGTGTGCTCAATGTCAAAAACAATAGCCACAAATTCCTCCCATTTCTGTATATACATTCCTTTGTAACATGAATTTGCAGCTTCCCTGACCAAGAGGTGGACCTTATTCCTCTATCCTTTGAATCTGAGCTTGGCCATGTGACTTGCTTTGACTTGCATTGCTCATAATGTTTTGTTTTGTTTTTAATTTCTCTTGAGTAGACTTCATTGTTTAGAGCAGTTTTAAGTTCACAGCAAAATTGAAGTGAAAGTAAGGAGAGTTCCTACATAGCCCCTCTCTTCAAACACCCACAGCCTTCCACTGCATGTAGCCTCTCCTGTTATGGATACATTTTTTTTAAGATTTATTTATTTACTGAGGGGGTGGGAGAGACTGCGTGTATGATGTGGGGAGGGGGCAGAGGGAGATGGAGAGTCTCAAGCATACTCTGTGCTAAGCACAGAATCCCACGTGGGACTCAATCTCACAACTCTTCCATGACCTGAGCCAAAATCAAGAGTTGGAAGCTTAACTGACTGAGCCACCCAGGTGCCCCTACTATGGTTACTTTTTAATGGAAATAAAATAAATGTAGCGAAACAGGGGATGGATAAGCAAATTATGGTACAATTACATGGTGGAATATCCTTTGCCAATTAAAAATGACAATGTAAAGTTCTATTGACTTAAGGTGATGTTTGCAACATATTAATTGAAAAATTCAGATCATTGTAGGGTGATAGCATTTCTCTGAACATGTATCTATTTCATTAGATCTCAGATGTCATCAATTGTAAAATGGGCTGTTAAATTACTGATCACTAAGAAGAAAGATACTGCCAATTAAACCATGGCATGCTACTTTCTAAACACATTGATTCGAAGACCTATCGGGATTCCAGAAATTTTAAAATGTGGGGAAAAAAAAACATTCTTAGTTGTGCATGTATGATTTATATGATAAATGTGATGTACTTGAAAATTGTGTAATATATACACAGATGTTAAGAGTAGTGACTCCTGCATGGTAAGATTATCAATTATTTTATTTTTTATTTTTTATTATCTGTATTGCTTTATATTGAAGAAAAGACAACTTAGCTAGTAAAACTTTTTTTTTAAGATTTATGTATTTATCTTAGAGAGAGCACACATGCATGAGTGGGGGTAGAGGCAGAGGGAGAGGGAGAGAATCCTCAAGCAGATTCCCTGCTGAGTATGGAGCCCAACATGGGGCTCAATCCCAGGATGCCAAGATCATGACCAGAGCAGAAATCAAGAGTTGGACACTTAACTGACTGAGCCACCCAGGAACCCCTAATAAAACCATTTTAAAGGAAAACTAATCAGTACCCCGCCTCTTTGGGGAAGCTTTCACCCTCTACTTCTTGCCATTCAGCAATGGGCTTTTTGCTCACTGAGCACATCTGGGTTCTTGACAATCCTAACCATATCATGCTCGGCTCTCTTGAGTAACTGGTTTCCCAGTCAACACAGTGGGCAACTGCAAAGTAGGGCGGGGTAATGACTTCTAGGCCCAAGCTGCAGCAAAGAGCTTCCCCCCGCACTGCCCTTCAATCAACAAGGAGTAGGCCATAAGCTCCATGAAGATAGCCCTTGCCTGTTTCTATCAATATTCTGTTACTAGCATCTGGTACCAAGAAAACAATAGACTAATAGCGGTGGCTGAATGAAAAAACAATAAATCAATTATTTAATAGTGAGACTGAAGCAGCCAGCAAAGCCAAGTCTAGAAGAAGGAAAGAATCAAACAGAGTAAAAAATTAAGCAGGGTATCATGAAGATGGGAGCAAATACTTTCTGAGTTTCTATGACATGCACAGGGCTGATCATAAAGCAGATTGAATCTTGCATCCTGGAATGAGATTCAGGGTGAACATGGATGGGAATGGGGGAAGGGATTTGCTGTCCTCTGCCAGTGGCTTCCATCTGTAGGTCTAAGGCTGCTACTAGAGTTTCAGTGTTTTTTCAGCAAAGGGAAGAGGAGGGTAGTGGAAAATCTGGGACAGGTGGCTTTGTCTCTAAGACAACCAAGCAATTGCATTAATCATGTCTGTTTACATCTCAGTAGTCAGACCCAGACACTGAGCTGGGAATGTATTCTGTGGTCGGGAAACCATGTTCCCAGTTACTAATGGGAGTGCGGGACTACTATTTAAGAAGAGGAGGAAATAATGGATGCTAGGCAACAGTCAGCAATCTCTGCCATTCTTATGCTTTGTGAGAAGAAAGGGAGACACATACAGGGAGAACAACTTTGACTCCTAGGTTATTGCCTACAACTCAATATCCACCCTCCATGACTCATAAAAGAAGAACTGTCTCTTCACTTGTCAAGTGAATGAGTGAAATCACTGCTCTGTGGCCAAAATGTTCCATAACTCTATCATGATTCTGTATTAAGTTACTGCAGAAATGTCTACTTTGTTACTATTGTTGTGAAAGTATTTGACACGGTAATGGTCATGGGTGACACTGAAAAAGTAACGCATCTTAACAATCACCTATCTGACAGCACAGACTCAATGATTCATCCCATCTTCGAGAAAGCTGACAGCAGAAAGGACACCTGACACCACAGAACAGAGCTTTCTTCTTCCCACCTCACTGGTCCAACCAAGCTGCGCCCAGAGAACCTACCAACTTCCATGGCCATGAGCCAGACAAAGTCAGAAGATTCTGAGCAACAAAGATTAATCTGAGACTTAGTGGCTCCCAAAAGGGTTTTTCTCCCTCCGACAGCCAACATGGATCTTATTATATCCATTCAGGGAAATTCCTGGAAGGCAACTCTGAGAAAACTGGACTGATTATTGGGTCATTCACAAAGCAGGATTTATTCAGTTCCAAGTGAAGGCTTGGGTTGGCTACCCCATTTCTTCTCAGTCTTATCCTTTTTGAGTGTTCTTTCTGTTTGTTTATTACACAGGAGACAATGTCTACTTCCAGCACCTTTTCCCTTCTGATTTCAACTACCAAGGAGAGCTGCACACCTTTCCTATCACCGAGAGCAGAGGTTGGGGTGGCAACACCAGGGGAGGCTGATGAAAAATGAAAATTATAAATTAGACTTAGGGCAGTGGGGAGGTAGGGGGTATCCATTAATATTGTTTGTCAACATCCAGCTTGGGATGGGACAACCCTGGTGGTTGGCAAGAGAGCCATTCCCTGCCCTCTTGTCTATTACCCCCGGGGTCTCAGCCTCTAAACCAAGTAGTCTTGTCAAGGCATTTCCTCCAGAATAAAAACAGTTCTTTTTTTTTAATTAAAAAAAAACCCCTAACCTTAATAGAGCTCTTACTTTGTGTTAAGCACTATTCTGAGAATTGTACATCTATCATCTTGTTTAATGCTCAAAACAACCCAAAAAAGTAGGTACTTTTGTTACCTCATTTTCTAGGCAGAGAAACTGAGCTCTGTTCTAAGCATTTTATGTGTATCAGGCCCATACATCATGGATCTGCACAGCCATGAATCTGAGGCTAGTGAGCCAGGGAGGCAGGTGCACATTTGACATGCCATCCACCACATGCTTTGGTTATAGCAATCCCCTCACCCCCCACCCACGGTTTCAGTCACCCATGGCCAACCACAGTCCAGAAGCAGATGATCCTCTTTCTACCTATTGTCAGTAGGTCACTAATAGACTAACACTAATAAAATGCCTGTGTCATTCACTTCACTTCATCACGTAGGCATTTTGTCATCTCACATCATTACAAGAGGGATGAGAACAATACAATAAGATATTTTGAGATAGAGACAGTATTCACATAACTTTCATTACAGTATAGTTATAATTATTCTATTTTATTCATAATTATTGTTGTTAATCTCTTAGAGCACTTAATTTATAAATGTTACCATAGGTATATATGAAAAAACATAGCATACATAGGGCTCAGAATTATCCACAGTTTCAGGCATCCACTGGGGGTCTTAGAATGTATCCTTCACAGAGAAGTGTTGGGAGACTACTGTACTTCTATTCCCAGACACAATAGTGGCTGCACCTGGCAGTGACAAAGCAACAGCCTGGTGTCCTCAGGGCGAGAACAACTTCTCTACCAGACCAGTGTGTGGAGTAATTTTGGGTGTTGTTCTTAGCTAAGAGGCTTCAAACTGTTTTTTTGTTTTTTTTTTTTTTGCCCTCCTGGAGAATCTATAAGCTGTTGATAATGTCTAGAAATTTATTTCCAGCCAGAGTTGCATTCTGTTGTTGTGGCTGAGATCACTGACTGATATAAAATGTGAAGTGCCTGGTGCATTACATGTGAGTTTTCTCTTCTTTGCAGGTCTACATTTGTGCATCAAGCCTTTAAATGTTGTTTCAGATTTAGGTACCTTATTAAGAATCACACGTTGCACTATATCATCACTATGTCATCACATCACATGGAGGTCCCACGGTGAGTTATCTTCATGAAGAACAAAAGTATTTCTCAAAGCTTAGATTCTTGCTGAAAAGCAAACAGCACTATTCTTTCCTTGATGTCTCAGAAAATAAAGAGGAGTGAATGAAGACTTTTGGCTTTTCAACAGACTGTGAGTTCAGACTCTTTTGGGCATCTATTCCCACCTCCCTCACCCATAAGACACACTCAGGATGACCTCGTTTCCAGGTGCCAACTCCCCTGGTCTTGGGATGGGGTGCATGAGAGGACCTGTGGCCTTTGGCAGTGCATCACCAGCATATTTGATTCTCTCTTCAAGCCCAGAAGTGACTGTGGATTTTTTTTCCAGCTTTATTAAGGTATGATTGACAAAAAAAAATTGTATTTAAGGAACACATGTGATGTTTTTATATACATATACACTGTGAAACAATTACCACAATTAAGCTAATTAACTTACCCATCACCTCACAGTCATGTGTGTGTGTGACATGAACACTCAAGATCTACTCTCTTAGCAAATTTCAAGTACACAATACAGACTTAGTAACTATGTCACCATGCTGCACATTAGGTATTCAAAATACATTCCTCCTATAAAAAAAGTGTAGACCTCCGACCAGGTTTGTCTCCCTGTTCCTCACCCTCTCCAGCCCCTGGCAATCACCATTCTACTCTATGTTACTAAGAGTCTGACTTTTTTTAGATTCCACATATACATGAGATCATCTGGTATCTGCAGAGATAACTGTTCTTTAAAAAATGATTCCACAAAGTCTTTATTATTCTTTTATTGTTTTGTAATTTTTTCATGCCTAAGTATATTTGGAACCTGAGATTCACAGAAGCCATGAACTTGGCCAATGGGTCACTGTGCGTTAATTCCACGGTTTTTACTACTTTGAACTGCTCGTGCTTCGATCAGAAGGCAAATGGCACTGTGCACCTATGTGGTCAAGGATTAATGCCCTCTCAAGGACCAGTTCAAAGTCTTCTGTGTTTTGTATGAGCTGAAAGCCAGCAAACCACTGCCTCTGGGGGCAGCACACCAAGGTACTGAGTTCCTGATGAATTGTTTAAAAACATATATGTTAAAAATGACAACTCTGGGATCCCTGGGTGGCGCAGCGGTTTAGCGCCGGCCTTTGGCCCAGGGCGCGATCCTGGAGACCCAGGATCGAATCCCACGTCGGGCTCCCGGTGCATGGAGCCTGCTTCTCCCTCTGCCTGTGTCTCTGCCTCTCTCTCTCTCTCTCTCTCTCTGTGTGACTATCATAAATAAATAAAAATTAAAAAAAAAATGACAACTCTTAGTAGTATAAATTAACTAACTGCTTCATTATTTTTTAAAAACTGTGGGAAAAATCCCTAGGTTAAGCATTCACATAATGCCTTTCAAAGTTATAGCATATTCTAGGTTTAACATTTTACTCCGTATGGTTTTTATTTGCCATGCGTAATATTTATTCTTGTCTAAACAACAACAACAAAAACCTTCTGTGCAGTATGGATTCTACCTGAGAAACTCAAATCACATTCTTAGGAATTATTTTAAGGAGAAATGGGATACCAGGAAGTAAATCAATGCTGTTCCTATCAGGAATTTGTGCAGATATGGGATCAGCTTGTTTCCAACAAGAACTATGTGTTCTTTCAAGTATTCAACCTAGAATTTCAGAACTGTATTTGAATATCTCAGATGTTATAATGTTAAGAACTGCTACAGAAGGAAAATAGTGAGCCTTTGAAAGTGAGATAGGGGAACTTAGGTCCTGGATCACAGCCTTTGAGTTAAGTATGATGGTGACTTCCAGTTGGGGTAGTAAGGGCATATTCTAGAGCAAACAGGAATGGAGTGGGGAGACAGGGAGTAGCCGGTTGATGAGTAAAGTATGAGGTTATGAGAAGTCAGTAATTCAGTGAGGATGTCACTTATAAGAAGAGGGATATGAAGGATGTATTTAAATACGGAGACCAGAAAGTCCTTAGGGCTAGAGATGGCTGCATGGTCATGGTCATGGTCATGCAAAGATACCCAAAGTTGGAACTGCAGAGAGACAGAAGGCATCATGGGAATGAAGATACAGAAATGGAATACAAGGAAAGAGTGCCTCAGCCCCCTGACACTCCCAGAGCTCCCTGGGGTACTTGGTACACAGTGTGAAAACCTTGGGACCGGTATCCTCTTAGTGTCTACCAGCTTTGAACTTGAACACTCACATGAGTCTTCTTGGGGGAAAGCCTCTTGGAAACTGACTGCTACTCTATCTGTTTTATCTGTGGAAGGGGATGTAAAGAACAAAATTTTTCTGACACTTCAAGGGATATCCTGGTGAAGAAGGAAGATACATTAGAGAGTTCAGAAATCAGCAAGTAAGCCCAACAGCAAGGCAGAAAGGGTCCAGACAGGAAAACAGCCAGGTCATCCATGGGGTTTGTAGGGAACTATTACTGAAGACATTCTGCAGATGAAGTTCATTGAACTCTGGGACAAGCCTGAGTCTTCATCAGAACTGGTCATGAGTACCCATCTTCATGTCCAGCCCAAACTAAAACCTGTGAGGATGTGCCTGTGTGGACACTGGGGCCAGTGAAGAATCTGTGGACTACCCACAGTGGCTGTAGCTGTCATGGCTCCTGATGGAACCCACCCTGGGACCAGCAGAAAGGGGCTAACCTTGGTGGAATGCTTGCTTACCTATGAGGCACCATGCTGCACCATTAATTGTTGTCATCTTTTAGTCTCAACACACCTTCAGGGTGGTAAATGATAATCCTTATTTGAGTAGCAAGGAAGCCAAAGTACAAAGAGTATGTCATTCAAGATAACAGAGCAATGCCAAAATATGAACCCAAAACATCTGACTCTAAAATTTATACTGTTTTCAACACATCAAATCGGTTCCTGAGAGATCTTCAAATTAGTTTATTCTTCATTCAACAAATCTGTTTTTTTAAACACTTAGAAAATCTCCAGATATTTGAAAATCAGGCAACACATTTCTAAATAACAATTAAATTAGAAAATATTTTTAACTGAATGATAACAAAAAGAGACAAACCAAAGATCTGCAGCTGAAGCAGCACTCAAGAGGAAAATTTATAGTTCTAAGTGATATATAAGAAAAGAAAGTGTGCTGAAAAGTCAATGATCTAAGCTTCCATCTTCAGAAGGCGAATAAAGAAACTTATGGAAATTAGAAGGAATTTTTATATCCCTAATAATAAAGAGAAGAGTGAAAAACCAATTAAATAGAAAGAGAAAACAAAGCTAAAGTTTAGTTCTTTGAAAGAGTAATAAAAGTGATAAATCCCCAAGCAAGACTACTCAAGAAAAAAAGGGAAAAACAAATTGCCAATATCAGGAACAAATATATATTTTAACTGCCTATTATATATGTAAGACATTGAGCATGAGGAGAAAGAGGAGGAAAAAGAAAAAAAAAGTATGTTTTTGAAGCCACCCAGAAAAACCACAGTTCAGATTCTATTATATTTAATATAATCCAACATGCATTTATTGGAAGAGAACATAAAGCATGTCAGCTGGTATTACAGGCCTAGAAAGAGAGCACATATACTTTGGAGTCAGATAGAGCTGAGTTGAAATCCAGCCTCTACCTTGAACTAAATAAATGACTTTAGGCAAATTACATATCCTCTCTGAACTTCCATTTCTCATCTAACAAACAGGAGATAACAGTACCAACCTCATAGGACTATTGGAAGAGGGGGAGGTAAAGTACATGGGTAGTTTATATCCTACAGAATTCTTTTCCCAACATGACCCATAACCATGGCATTTATATTTAACTATTTGTAGAAAGGGTACAAAAATATATCCTGAGACAAGGTCACTCATTCAGAAATGTAAAATTTCTTCAAAACGTTTCTCTTAATAATCTACACCAATAAGAGAGGTTTGGTATGGTCACTCTCCACAGAAAGGATGCTACCAACATATAAACAACATAAAAGCACCTATGAAAATGAAAATGAAATAACTTAATATAAAATCTTCATTCTAATTTTATACCATAATTTTTTCATGAGTATTAGGAAATCAAAATAAAAAACTATGTCAATAATATAAGTTATTTTAAATCTTTGGGGGAAGTACTTCCAGCTCTAGTGTTGGCAGGATGACAGAAGATGCCCCCCAAGTCCTCAGCTTCCCAGCAGCATGTCTCCTGAGTCACGCATGCTGATGTATACAAGGCTCAAAGATCCAAAACGACCACGCTGATTGGCTCATAAGTTATATTTGCAGGATGAGTGCTCAGGATTTTTCACACACTGAAGAAGCCTGACAGGCCTATGACAAGAAAGAAAAAAGAGGTAAATCAATCAGCAGTGCAGTACATCTATGGTTCAATTCCCTAGTGCAAGGAGTCCTTCATTAGCAACAAAAGTATGCACGGACCACTCAGCATCCACACAGCTTCCTCTCCTGCAGTGACAACACAGAGAAAGGTCAAGTCTAGGAATGAACAACTTGAAGTATGGCCTAATTTGGTTTCATTTCACTTGTAAAATCATAGAAATAAATACTGAGAAGGGATGTTTGATGATAATGCGTGAAAATGAAAACAAACGTCTGGTTCTAACATGTCACACTCGCTATGAATGTCAGCTAATGATCAAGACATAGCAGAGGCAGTAGCCTGAGATGAGGGGCCTCCATATTTTTTGTTGGTGATTTGCTTTATCCTTTTCAGAAGCTTCCTGAGAGAGGGTTGAGCCACAGGGTCAGGGGCAAAAGAGAGGGTAGAGACTCTCTGGGGGAAGGCAGGTAGTCATCAGCAGGAAGACCACACATGTCCTTTGCACAGAACAAATCCTAGATAAGAATCTAGCCAGTGAGTGACTCTCACTTTTATAAAAATGACATAAGAAAGCAACAGGATCCAATGGGAGTGGCTGGCCTATGGAGAAGTGTGGATAGTGAGGAATGTGGTTCATTAAACTGTAGCTGAATCTTATTTTGTTAAATGTGAGTCAAGAAAGAGAGAGATCCTTAGAAGCAGCTAACACTACTGCTGGGCTTCTGGGATGGCCCATCTTAGGCTTGTCTCAACCAACAATCATGACCAGCTGGGCACAGTGGCTCTAAGTGTAGAGTGACTCCATCCCTGTTAATATGGTGGCCTGGGATCACCTACATGAATACCTTCCAGGGGGGGAAAGTATCCTTTGTTTAAGGAGATCCTGCTATGGAAAAAAATCCTTCAAAGCCAATCAGAAATTTTGAAGTTATCTTTGCTTTATGTTAAATGAAGAGAACAGGAATATATTCCTTAATTAGTTTCTAATTAGGGGGAGTTCAATTTTGGAAAAGAAGCAGTAATTACGCTGTTAAGATGATCTCTCGGGCAGCCTGGGTGGCTCAGCGGTTTAGCACCACCTTCCACCCAGGGTGTGATCCTGGAGACCCGGAATCAAGTCCCATGTCAGGCTCCCTGCATGGAGCCTGCTTCTCCCTCTGCCTGTGTCTCTGCCTGTCTCTCTCTCTCTCTGTGTGTGTGTCTCTCATGAATAAATAAATAAAATGTTATAAAAAGGATTATCTCTCACCACAGATATATAAAAATATTCATATCCAATGTTCCAATAAAATGGACATACTTTGGATATGTTGGATAACACGTTGTTGGATAAAGTAGTATATTTTGAAGTAACATAGGGGAAGAAATACACCCTTTAGTTTTTTGGGGTTTTTTTTAAGATTTTATTTATTCATCATAGACATAGAGAGAGAGAGAGGCAGAGACACAGGCAGAGGGAGAAGCAGGCTCTATGCACCGGGAGCCTGACGTGGGACTCGATCCTGGGTCTCCAGAATCGCACCCTGGGCCAAAGGCAGCACTAAACCGCTGAGCCACCCAGGGATCCCCACCCTTTAGGTTTTTTAAAAATATGCTACAAGGAGCACTAACCAGAAAAAACATGCTGACATTTTTAAGGTCATCCAAAAAAGTATTGTTACTCTCTATTCATTCCGCTTGTGAGAACATATGTGAAGAAATTCTGTATATATTTCACCAGAAGTGTGACTGTGTGTATGGGAAAAAGGAAAAGGACTTGAAGGATATATAACTAAATGTTAATAGCATTTGTCTCTGGGTGGGAATCATATGGGGATAACAGCAGAATCAGTAGGAGGTCTAATCTACATAAGTGTATTTATACTCCTGTTTGCCAATCAAACAATCATACCAAAACAACTAGACAAAAGTTTGCTAAATTGGAAGGTATGCTTGCCATGGAGTGATTTCAACTTCAGCCTACATCGATACCCATGACACACACTTTAGGCTCCCCCGGGGACAAGCAGCCTTCTTGCAAAGCCACAGAAATCTTAAGATCCAACAAGGTGCCCTGAGGAATCAGTAATTTAAAGAATCATGCTGAATATATCACAACCTTATGGTTAGAGAAACTAGTGATTTCAAATAGGATCCTCAAGTTTAAGGACACTCGAGATGATGCTCAGAATGACAGGTGTTGGCTTACAAATCACTTCCTTCCATGTGGGCCACTGTACAAGTCCAGATGGAACGTATGCTTTTACATTCTTCCCAGAGGGAGAACGAGTGAGCTCACCTGGAGCCTGCAGTCAGCGTGCATGAGGCTGACTGGTGGCCATTAATGCAAGAAAGGGGAATGATTAAAATGAGAATAAAAGGGGGGGTGCGGTGTTGAGGGTTAGACCCATGTAGATTTCCCAATCCTCCCCTAGGTTTTTAGTGTTCTAGTTTCCCAACACGAGATATCTTTGAATAACTTAAACGGGTCAGATGTCTGCAATGCTTCTTTTAGAATTGTCCTTGCTCCTTTGTTCTGGTTGTTTTCCCATCTAACTGCAGTAGAAAGCTTGTGTTATTTTCTGGCAGTTTCCAGAGAGGAGCCAACTGACTGAGGGGGAATTCAGGTCATTTTGAGACAAAAGCCCTCAGTGAATATTCCTGGAATCTGTCCTTCTGCCTTTCCAATAGGGTCGGTGGGAGAAGGTGGTGAGAGAAGGATACAGGAAAAGGATTCTCGATTTCCAGCCTCTGCATTCCTTGAGAACATTTTTCTCTGCATCAATCTTATTCTAAGCAATCACTTATGAGCAAATCTCCAAAGATGCTTCTAGCAAGGAGTCCCTGCCACAACTACTTAAAAATGAGTCAGGGTCCCAGTTTGGATAACAGTTGCAGATGACTTTAAAAATATATACTATCTGTAATTTTAAATGTTTCCTCTGGTAAACATGGATTACTGATTAAAAAAAATTAAGATTTTACATTTTCTAATTTATAAAAGATAAAGTTTGGTAGATATCTACATGGCAACATCTCAAGTGTTAGGCATCTATACTGAGACCCAACTAAAGAAACTTCACATGCAAGATATTGCCATGTTACAAGGATTTTATAAATCCTTTGCATTTGACAAAACGTGCTTCTGCTCCTCTGAAAGCCAGCAGGTTTGCAAGCCCTTAGGTAGGAAACCAGGAAATACATTCTCAAAAGCTGAGTCAGTTCAGAGCAAAATCAATGATTGGGGCATGTGGAGAAGAAAGGAAGAGGAAGATGGGGGAAAGGTGGCCAGTGAAGGCAATGGGCTGGAAATAATTTATAGGCTGGGCCAGGAGGAAGAATGTTCACTATAGGTCACCATCTGGTATCACCGTCAGGACCCAAGAGGGATTCCCACAACCCTCCTGGCTCAGCCGAGGCCAAGGAGAGGAAAAATACCTATAGATGGCCAGAGAGCCATTTCTTTTCCAAGAAACCAATTACCTGTAGTTATTCTGGCAGATAAATATAATATTCCTTGTCTTGAGAATCTGTTTCAGATTATTCACGGAGGAACTTGAGCATGAGTCACTGGGAAAGAAAGACAAAATAGCCAAGTGATAAGGTTCTCACAAACATTTCCTGATCTCAGTGTCTTCTAGGTAGCAAGCCCTGGGCCAGGCCCTGGGATAAAGTGGAGCAGAAGTTATTTTTAAGTGCTCACAGGGCAGCTGGGGAGCTGAAGGTGTGGACTACCTAGATACTTATTGTGGATATGAAGTTGAGGGGTTGTTGGGATGGACTGAATGTCCAGGGAGGCCCCAATCATTTTCTGAGTCACTGTTCTCAATGCATTCTTGTGACTGTGGCTTCTTCCATGAACAAATTCCAAAAATAACCCCGAGGATATATACGCACAAAGTAGGAGCATATACCTGGGGACACTTTCGATGTTATGCATCACCCAGGCCTTTAGAGTATGAACCTTCTCTGGATGCAAATTAAAGACTTCCACACGTCCAAAAGTGCTACAATAGAAGAAGCAGAGAACATTGTTAACCCTAAACTGAATTGTTCAGCCATCTACAGGCCTTGTCAAGAGCCAGCTGTCAGGGAACCACTGGTTAGAACCTGCCCTTTGGGATGGACCAGTGGTTTACACTAGAAACAGCCCATCTCATTCAGTGTGACCCTTATGGAATAAGATTCTCAAAATAAGATTCTTAATCAGTACTTTGATGATGATTCTTTAAATACTTCTGGTTCAAAGAGGGAGCCTTGCACCAACAGAATGAGCATCTCCTGGGAGCTAGCTGGACCTGCAGAATCTAAGCCCACAGCACCTGCTGAACCAGAATCTGCAGCCGAACCATCCCCAGATGACCCACACTCAGTGAGGTTTGAGATGCACTGCCCCGAGAGCCCCTGATGCCCTGCTCTGACTCCAGCCCTAGACTCCTCCCCATTGGTCTCTGACAGCTGCCATTCCCATTGCAAGTACTTTGATCCCGAATATCAGATTATAAAATCATGGAATGTTGACACTTTCACCCAAAAGCCAGCAAGCTTGAGGTCAGAAGAAGACAAAAAGGACAAATGCTTCCTTGCAGAATTAGATACTAAAACAGAAGAAAAGGAAAATTAATATGGGGTATCCAGAGTGCTTGGAGCACATTGGTGTCTGCCTCTCTTCTCAGTCTAGCCTGATGCAGGAAAAGACTAGAGAACAAAGGCTAGAAAAGTATCCAATGTGGTAAAAACTGTAAATAGAGAAGGTCAGAGAAGGAGGGCATTGGTGTGGCCAGGTGCTGCGCTGTGGATTTCAATGTAGATTAACAACTGATAGTCACTGAGTCCTCTCTCTGTTGAGAGGCACAGAGCTCAGCACTTGCCATACGTTATCTCATTCATTATTGAAGACCACTGTCATGCATGGTCTTCAAACTACCACCACCACTTCTTCTGGTACATACTACAGGGCTCCCAGAGGTTAGGTGCCCAGCCTATGGTCACACAGGTAATAAGTAATGACAGGAGCCCCTGCTTTTAACCACTACAATAAATTATGGCCAACACCCAGAAAGAGATAGTGAAGGCCAAGAGCCCAGCACAGTAGTGATTTCACTGCTCAACTGGGATGCACACTCTTCACGAGGAACAGAGGAATCAGGCCAGATCTTCAGATGGTAAGGATTAAACAGATGGGAGTGAGAGGGGAGCCCGGGAAGGGGAACAGCATGAACAAAGGTGGAAGTCTGGAGAACTCAGAAAATTATACCGGGCCTTGAAAAGCTAAGAGGAGGACCCAGACACAGTACAAGGGCCATTGGGCCATTTAGAGGATTTTACACAAAGGAGACATCAGACAAAAGCATTGACTTAGACAAATCTATCCATAGACAACAAACATTTTACCTTTTTAGGCCAAATCTTCAGTACTGACTTAACCATGAAAAAGCATATTCTCCAAGGGGTGAAATATTTAGGAGGAGGCTGTACTAACACTTGTAAATAGGATGTAAAGAAAAGAGTACCTTTTCTCATCAAAGGTGTTACTGATGGACCCATTGAGCACCACATGGACCACACCACAGGCATCTTCTGCAAACTTAAAAGAAAAAAAAAAAAAAAGCCCACCATTCCTCAGCATGCAAATTTAATTTCCATACCCCAGCAGCTCCTTCCAAAACAATTCTTAGCATCAGCCTGTTAAGGAGGGCTGTATGGTTCTTGCTCCTGAATGCCAGGTGTATGTAATTTGCATCCTAAGCCACTGGCAGGATTATGCTTCATATGAGAATTCCGAAAGTGGTTGTTCCAATCTGTGTTTGAACAATGAAGGTCAACATCATTGTTCACAGGGTTGCTAAATTGATGATTCAGGAGCTGGAAGTTCAAGGAGTAGGAGAAACATTGCTGGAGGAGGAAGATCAAAGTGCTTTCTTAGTGCCATGCAGTATAGACACTGCACATATCATTCAGCGGGAGCAGGGTGGACACTATAAGGCTAAGGGAAAAGGGGACAGGAAGAAAGGAGAAACTGAGAGAAGGCCTGTATAGGTAACAAAGGGAAACAGGGAATGAATGAATGAATGAATGAATGAATGAACGAATGAATGAATTACTGAGCAAGAAGTTTTATTTCTTCATGCAATGAACATTCAGCTGCAATCTTTGCTAGGTGCTGGGAAAAACAAAATGAACAAAGCAAAGCAATCTACAAGTCCCACCAAAAGGCCCCACCCAGATCCCTGGGAGCAGCTCAGGCTCGCTTCTACATAGTATTCTAAAGATGAGCTCATTGTGGGTTTAGTCGTCACCACTGAGTGCTCTTTGAGGGCTGGGATCATGGTTGTCCCATCTGTCACCACAGCCCTGGAGCCCTGGAGCCGGTGCATGGCACAAAGAGGGCAGAGGGAAAAGAGGGAAGGAGGAAGGAGGGGAAGAGGAACAAGAAGTTTAAATAATCATCAGTGATGGAGATTAGGAAAGAAATAGAAAAAGCATGGCAGAGGGCAACAAAGGCGAGGTCCTGCTGGACATATAGGATCTCACCCAGGAAAGGCTGAGGCAGGTGCAAACAGAAAGGCCTAGAGGTTTGAGAAAACAGTCTTTTTGGTGAAAACCTCAGTGGATACAGAAGTTGGGTAAGAAAACAAGTTCACAGAGGGCTATGAATGCTTGGCCAAGGAATCTGGCCTTTATTCCCACTGAACAATTTGAAACCGAATTATAAGACTCTAGTGCAGCTTCTCTCTTTCCGCTGGAGGTGATGAAGAGAGGACAGAGGCCCGATCACTACCAATAACAAGTGCTAAGTCAACAGAGTGCTTCCAGAGGGCCAAGTGCTGAGTCTGACATCTATGACTCTCCAGAGCCCCCATGAAATAAGCATTGAGTCGTTTTGCCCCCAAGGTCACACCACTTGGAAGCAAGGAGGTGAAATGGGGATTCAAACCCCAAGCAGCTCTGCCTCTCTTGTCAGGAAAAGGACCTCCCCTGATAAAACGAGGTTGTCTTGGTACATCTGTGAGCATTTAGCTAAAATAAAGCTGCAGCCCCAGGGTAGCTCACAATGGTAAAGGGCATCTTTGATCACCTTCACCACTGGGCTCCTAGCTCAAGTTGTTGACTGACACAGATGAAATGTGTCACATAGAAAAGTTGTTTGCAATAACACTGCCCCAAAACATATCGGAGAGTGAGAAAATAAATAGGAGCCTTTCTCAGAAACAGCAAGCAAGCAAGCAAACAACAACAAATTATACAGTGCCTCTGTATAATTACACAGCACTTAGTATTCAACATATTTGTTACTCAACATATTTGTTAAAGGACTGCATTCTGAGTTAGTTAATGGGGTAGTGGTATCTTGTTTAAACATGGCAGTAACCCCATGGGATAAGCATTTTTTTTTTTTTTAAGACTTATTGATTTGAGAGAGAGAGAGAGAATGGGGTTGGAGGTAGAGGGAGAGATTCTTCAAGGAGATTCCCTGCCAAGCAGGAAACCCAGCTTAGGAATTGATCTCACGACCCATGAGATCATGACGTGAGCTGAAACCAAGAGTCACTCAGCTGACTGCACCACTACTCATTAGCTCGTTGACCTTGGATGAGTCACTTAACGTCTGAGTTTTTGCACCTGCCCACAGCACGTACTGTGAGAACTAACTGGGGTGACATGGGTATGGGACCTGGCCAGGGACTTGTCATGAATAAGCACTTAGAAAATGTGAGTTTCACTTGCCCTGGCTCCTCGGATGGCTAGACTCAATTCTGGAGAATTATAAATAGTGTCGTTTTACTTTCTCCCTGGTTTTCTCTCCTCCAGTTCTTTCTTTTTCCTTTCTTTCCCTTTTTTTTGCTTAGTCCATTTGCAAAGAAGCAACTTATGAGGAAAATAAATGTGCACCGAGGCAGATTAGAGTCAAGTCAGAAATAGAGAGCAATGGGGAGGGGTGATGTAAGTAATTGCCAGCAGGAATTCTGGAACTGGAGTCAGACAATTTGGGATAAACTCCCAGATCTGCCGCTTACTGTGTATGTTTAGTAGGCTGTGTATTTACCTGCACCTCCATTCTGTCATCTGTAAAATGGGTATGAGACACATGGTACCCAATTGATAGGATTCTTGTGAGGATGAAAGCTTTTAATCCATGTAAAGACATGCCTATACCTAGCACACAGTAAGCAGTCTACAAATGTTGATTATTCAGACTGTTTCAGGAATCTAAGTTAGGCCAATGCTTAGATGAGAGGATTAAACCAAGCTGGAGGTTCCTGGCAACCAAAGCCAAAACATGGGTAAGAGCTGGGATTCGCCAACTACAGCCCAGCGACCCTCCATGAATGCTCTAAAATTATATGTGAAAATTTTCTGGTATGTGCTTAAGGATATTATTCTCAAGAAAGAATCCTAAACATTTTTTTTTTCCTAAACGGATCTGTGATTCAAAAAGAATTAAAACCAACCATTGACTGAATGACCTCTTAAGTTCTTTGGTCTCCAAAATTCTAAAATTTCCCTTTTGGTACTCACCCTTTTGGACACTGTGTTCCAGAATACGGAAACAGAGTTATTGCTGCAGTCTTCCCTCCAGTGTGGACAAGATTGATAGTTCATTTCTAAAAGGCATAGTTTACAGAAAATAATTAAAGTAGAAAGGAAAGGGTATAATTAAGCTCTGTTTTTCCTGGGCTATTCGATCACAGTGGAGCCATATTCCAATAGCATCCCTGCCAGGATGGAGGATGGAAAATGGACTCATCTCGACCCAATTTAACTAAAGGCCCCCTGAATCCCTTCCAAGTCCTTACCTTACCCTCCAAATTCCTGACAGGAACACAGTGAGCAGCTTTGAGTCATCGTTCTGGAAAATTACAGCAAAAGTTCATCTGGCAGAGACGAGCCCTCAACAATATCTCCTTGTCCAGGAAAAACTAGAGATAAAACTAAGGGCCTCAGGAGCCTCCCTTGCCAGCTACTCCTCTGCTTCCTGCCAATTCTCAGCTGTCAATTCTTGTTGACAGCTTTCCTCCCCGACCTGCCTCAGTCCCCACATGCACAGGCTCAGAGAGCCTCGGAGTCCTACTACACTCACTCGCCCCAGCCGGTGAGATATAGCAGGTGCAGGGCACGAATGCATCGTTTCTGTGGTACTTCTCCCAAACATATCTGTCTAATACACAAAAATTTTTTAGATTATCTTTTGAGATATAACTAACAAATAAAATTGTGACATATTTAAAGTATACAATGTGAGGCTTATATAGAGAGAGACATCATGTAAAGATTCCCCCACATGAAGTTAATTTAACAGATTTATCACTTTCCCTACTGATCTTTTTGTGTGTATGAGAGAACATTTGAGTTCTACTCCCTTAGCAAATTTCAATTATATAATACAGCACTAGCAACTATAATCCCCATGCCAGAATCTCAGAATTTATTCATCTTATAACTGAAAGTTTGTACCCTTTTTCCAACCTCTCTCTCATTCCCACACCTCTCAGTCCCTGGCAATCACTTTTCTCTCAATTTCTGAGTCTGACTTTTTTTTTTTTTTTTTTTTTTTTAAGATTCCACATATAAGTGATACCATGTAGTACTTGTCTTCTCTGTCTGGTTTATTTCACTTTGCACAATGCCCTCAGATTTATTCCATTGTGTGTGTATATATGTATGTGTGTGTGTGTATGCATGTGTACCTACTTTTTTTTTTCTTTTTTTATCCATTGCACTTGACTACACAAACATCGAGTATTAGGTCCTAGGGATAAAGAGATGAATCAGATAGAAGCCCTGCTTTCAAAGACTACATGATCTAGTACAATCAAATAAATTAGAGAATGATCAACATGGGTTGATGGGGGTGGTATTCAGCACCTTTCGGGAAGGCTGATGTTCCACTTGGTTTTGCAGGATGAATAGTCTTCAGATAGATAAGGTAGGGAAAGGTGCTCCAGGCAGAGAGGGCACAAGCAAAGATACCACAGGTTTAGATCAGTATCACCCGAGCCAAAAGGATGAGAAGGGCATAGGAAAAGCAAAGGGCAAGTCATGCTAAGGAATTTAGACTTTATCTTGGAGACAAAATTTAGGTTGTAGGTAAAGACAGAAGCAATCCCACTGTAGTGGCCGGATGGAGGCCAACCCAGAGTGGTAAGGAGGGAGCAGTAAGAATCTTACAACAGCCCCCACAAGAGAGCAGGGTGTTCATGTGCTGGACTCAGGCAGTGGTAACAGAGTTAGAAAAGGTAAACAGGGGACACCTGGGTGGCTCAGTGGTTGAGTGTCTGCCTTCGGCTCAGGTCGTGATCCTGGGTCCTGGGATTGAGTCCCACATTGAGCTCCCCACAGGGAGCCTGCTTCTCCCTCTGCCTGTGTCATTGCCTCTCTCTGTGTGTCTCTCATGAATAAGTAAATAAATCCTTAAAGAAAAAGTAAATAGATTATGTTGGTGACTCTGAGGCAGAATCTGAGAACATCATACTTCACTTCTGGATCATTGAGCAGGTAGAACAGGTGCATAAAGAGAAGTCCTAGAACTTTCTCATATTTCCTCTGTGGGTATGTGTACAGCTGACCTAGAGAAGCAACTGTCTTTCTACTTCTTCCTTGTTATGAGTTGAATTTTGTTCCTTCAAAAGATATGGTAAAGTCTTAACCCTTGGTACCTGGGAATGTGACCTTATTTTGGAAAAAGGGTCTTTGCTGATATAAGCAATGAAGATGGGGTCATTAGTGTGAGTGAGTCCTAACCCAATATGAGTGGTGTCCTTTTCAGAAGAGGAAGTATGGTCACAAAGATAGACATGCACAAAGTGAGGGATACTCTGAAGACAACCATGTGAAGAGGCAGGGTTTGGAGTGATGCGTCAAGCCAAGGAGCACCAAGAGTTGCAGCAAACACCAGAAGCTAGAAGAGGCAAAACATTCTCCCCTAGAGCATTTGGAGAGAGTACAGCCCAGCTGACACCTTGACCTCAGACTTCTAGCTTCTAGAACTTGAGAAAATAAATTTCCAATGTCTGTGGTACTTTTTTACAGCAGCCACTGGAAACTATACACTTAGAGTCCACAGACATGTACTTGACTGCCAGTGGCATGGAAAAAAGTTCTAGATCAGAAACCCTTCCCAAGATGAGGAAGTAATTCTGGGAGTTTTTATAATAATTAAATGCTAAAAACAAAATCACACAAATAAAAAATATTTCCATGCATAGATGTAAATAATTACTGCACAGTCCAAAGATGTATTCGAATCATCTCCCAACAGAGGCCAGAATCTTGACTATGATGGAATGAACATACATTTTGTGAGGTGCTGCAAAGGTGCTACCATTTATAGGTTTTCAAGAACATAAATTTCCTGCTGTCTGACATTATATAAACAGACCATTTAATAAAATTTTAAGGTCACAGCTAAAAAGGAAGGAGGGAAATTTTACAACAAAGAGAAATTAAATTAAATACATTAAAAAAGGAAGAATAAGAAGTTTTTAAAAAAGAGATCAATAGGTCATAAAAATTTAAACTTTCAGGGGCACATCGCTGACTTAGTCAGTAGAGCATGTGACCCTTAATCTCCAGGCTAGGAGGTCAAGTCCACATTTGGCATGGAGCGTACTTAGAATAAAAATTTTAATTAAAAAAATTAAAACATTCATAGTAAAACAAATACCAACTTAAAACTAAGTTATAAAATAATGTGGACACCAGAATATATAACAATTAAAATATAAATATCAGGAAATACAGTAAATAAAATAGGGAGAAAAGGTTAAAATAAATAAAAACTGAGGCCAAAAACAAAAAAATGAAGTCAATAAAATAACCTATACAGGTTTCAAGTGAAAAGTGAGCAAAAACAAAGAACTCTAAAATATAAATAGATAAGAATTTGATTTTTTATTTTATATATCTCCATTTTATTCAAAGAAAGAATTGAGGTGGTAAATTGAAAAGTAAAGTCAAAAGAGAGAAGTTTTCATGGTAAACAAATGTAAAACCTAAAAGAATTCAATGAATGATCAAGAAAAGCTGACTTGCAAAATGGGAAATTCAAACTGGAAAGCAGGAAGCATAGCAACAGGTACAAAACTTAGGGGCTCCTGGCTGTCTCAGTTAGTAGAGTATTTGACTCTTTTTTTTTTTTAGATTTTATTTTATTTATTTATTTATTTAAGAAAGCACAAACAGGGGGAGCAGCAAGCAGAGGGAGAGGGAGAAGCAGGCTCCCCACTGAGCAGGAAGCCCAATATGAGGCTTACTATCATGACCCTAAGATCACGACCTGACCCAAAACCAAGAGTTGGTCATTCAAACAATGGGGCCAACCAGGTGCCCCAATATGGCTGTATTTCTATTTACTAATTCTTAATGAATAAAGCAAAGTTGCAGAATAGTATGTGTACCTTTTAATATATGTATTTATGTGAACATAGGGCCATGCATGGAAGGTTTCATTCAGAATTGTTGACAACAGTCCCCCTTTGAGAAATGAAATGGAAACCGAGGAGCGGGGAAGGTGTAGAGTGACCTTCACCTTTTACTTTTATATATTTCTGTAACATGCAAGTGCTTTGCAAATAAGCATGCATCATTTTTGTAATTGAAATAATGTAAGCCTGGGATGAAGAAGCTACTATAATAAGTTTTTTACAACAGCCAAAAGCAAGGTGCCTGAGTGGCTCAGTTGGTTAAGTGACTGACTCTTGATTTCAACTCAGGTCATGACCTCAGGGTCCTGGGATTGAGCCCTGCCTTGGGCTCCACGCTTAGCAGGTAGTCTACCTGAGAGTTCTCTCACTCTCTCTCTGCCCCTCCCCCCACTCATGCTCTCTCTCTCCCTCAAATAAATAAATCTTAAAAAAAAAAAAAAAACAGCCAAAAGCAGTAAGAATAAAACAATATAAAGTAAAAATATGCACAATATAAATAGAAAGAAAGGAAAAAAGAACCCCTGGGGTCCAGGGATCAAGTCCCACATTGGGCTCCCTCCATGGAGCCTGCTTCTCCCTCTGCCTATGTCTCTGCCTCTTTCTCTGTGTCTCTCATGAATGAATAAATTAAAAAAAAATCTTTAAAACAAAAAGGATGTAAATGACATCAGGACAGATATCTGTGGCTCCGTCTTCCACACTAATCTGCCACAGCCCCCAGCACAGCCCAGGGCTCCTTCAGGTCCCTGGGAAATCCCAAAAGGCCCCAGTCCTCACCAGAAGAGCTTGTGTCTCCACACCACTTGAGGCCATCCGCCATGTAACCCAACAGTGTATCCTCCAGGGTGTACATATCCCGCTGGACCCGCGTGTAGTCATGCGCCAGCTCACTTGATTTGCTCCAAAAGACGGTCTAAGAAAGAGAAACACAACCTATTATTTTTTAATGGTCCCCAAAGAAACCTTTTAAATTTTTTTTATTTTACTTAAATACAATTAATTAACATATAATGCACTACTGGTTTCAAAGGTAGAGATTAGTGATTCATCAGTCTTATATAACACCCAGTGCTCATTATATCACATGCCCTTCTTAATAACCATCACCCAGTTACCCCTACCCCCTACCCTCTCACCTCCTACAACTCTGTTTGTTTCCTATGATTAAGAGTCTCTTATGGTTTGTCTCCTTCTCTGATTTCATCTTGTTTTATTTTTTTCCTCCCTTCCCCTATGATCGTGATTTGTTTCTTAAATTTCACCAATGAGTGAGATCATATAATTGTCTTTCTCTGATTGACTTATTTCATTTATTAGCATGATACCCTTTAGTGCCACCCCACATCATTGCAAATGGCCAGATTTCGTTTTTTGAGGCTGAGTAGTATTCCACAAACACATTCTATTATCAACAATTCAATAAGTCAAAAAACAAAAAATGAAAAGACAAAAAACAAATCCACATCTTTTTAAATGAAAGAAGAACAAAAAGCAGAGTAAATTATATTGAGTAAGGGTGAGTGCTCTTAAGTCCATCACTGCTTTCTGTATGTGAAACTGAGAGCATGAGTGTGTGGGGGGGTATGTTTTCTAGGTCATAATATTTTTGGCGGCAGTAAAAAAAAGTCTGAAAGCCATTGGTCAAAATCTTACAATAAACACAGAACCAGAACACATCTGGAGAAGGCATTAGGAAATTTCTAAAGTTATCTGCAAAACAATTTTGTCTACGTGCTATTTTCTGGTGAAAGTGCTCCTTAAGAGGTTCCACAGCCTCTGCTTCTTTCCTCAACTCTCTCCTCTCCCCCACAAAGAGAAAAGAAAGAAAAAAATACAGTGAATTTTTTCAGGATCCCTTGTAAAGGTACAGAAGGTCAAATTTCAGAACAATCTCAAGCCTTGTTCTTCCCGACAGGAGGCAGGGGAGGGTGGGGCTTGAAACATGGGCCCTGGAGACCCACTGCCTGTGAAGCCAGCATCACCACTTACAGCTGTCTGACCCTGGGCAGCCAAAGCCTTGCTGTGCCTCACTTTCCCCATCTGTAAAATAATATGGGCATATCTGTAAGGAACTCAGGAACGTGAAGAGATGAAATGAGACAATTGCAAATCAACTGCTTCGTCCTGTATCTGTGGCCTCGATACTTGTCACTGGGGTTATTTCCCAAGCAGCCCCTCTGGGCAAGGCCTTGCATCCATGCACCAGGCAGGAGCTCTGTAATAACTCCAGCTCTTCAGTGATGGGATGAGTGGCTATAATACATGGCTGGCTCGGGGGCTTCACAAAGATGACTGGGGGTACACTGAATTTTCACCTTAAATGCTGCTTTAAAAAAGAGGCACTCCATTAAACATTTTCCAGTACAATCAATGACTCTCTGGCTCCTAATCTTGTGCTAAAACACATCAGCTGGTCACTTCCAAGGCCATTAGACTTGAACAATCACTGATGCCTAACCTCATCAAGCCAAGGTTTTCTCACTGGTCAAATGAGGGTGTTTATTATTATGCAGGGTGACTGGGTTATTATTAACATCATCATCATCAGAGGTCAGGTGACAGTTTGGCAATTAGGTAAGGTTGGGTCATTTTTGTTTGGGTTAGACTGGGCTGTGTTTTGGATAGGCTTGCTTTGCCTGTATTTTGGCCATGTCTCCTTCCCCTTTCCCTGTTCCCATTTCTCTCTTTCTTATAGTCCTTCCCTAGACGTCCTAAATCCTGATGAGATCCTGGTCCCCTAAAGGCCCCCCAAACTCCATGTCAGCCAACCACACATACATTCTAACATCCAGATTTTCCTCTTCCCTCATTTTGGCCAAAACATGGTCCTGTGACCTCTTCCTTTGCCTTTTATCCTCTGTTTTAAACATCAATAGCTTGGCCCCCATTACCTTGTCACAAGGTACAATTTGAGTTGTCAGTTCCATTAGTGGCCGATAGTCCTGTTCTGTACTGCCACAAGGGTCCTTCGAAAGAAATGCACTTGTGAATGCCTTCCCTATCTTTTGGCAGTCTGTATGTCTGCGAGATAAAACATGGAAAAAATAAAACAGGAAAGGTTAGATTTCAAACCTTGTGCTCCATATTTTTGGAGCACAATTACCCAGAAAAATGTCACTTGGGAAGCAATGACCATGTGCCAAGTAGTTCAGGCACATCATCTCATCTAAATATGTGGCATTTTTGATGATATGAACATTACCCTCCCTACTCTACAAAATCCTTGTCCCTCCTGGAGCTCACTCTGGTTAGAAAGACAGATAGTACTCAAATAAGCAAATCAGTTCACAAAATAAGTGTGAATTATTCTAAGTATTCAGGAAATCAATGGAGAGGGGCATCAGCAAAATACTGAAGCAGTAACCAATTAGGGGGGCTGGTCAGAAGAGTTGCCCCTGAGAGGTCACATAAGCTAAGACTGAATAATGAGGAGAGCATTCCAGGCAGAGGGTACTGCAAGTACAAAGGCCCTGAGGCACACAACGTAGCTGCAATAGAAAGGAAAGTGAGAGTGGTTAAAAAATCAAGTCAGAAAAATAATCAGACGATAGGTCATTTACCACCTTTGGACCAAAGAAGAAGCCATTGGATGGTTTTAAGCACGAAAGTGGTCTCATCTAGGGGCACCTGGGTAGCTCAGTCAGTTAAGCATCTGACTTCAGCTCATGTCATGATCCCAGGGTCCTGGGATCAAGCCCTGAGTTGGGCTCCCCACTCAATGAAGAGTC
The DNA here is from genome assembly GCF_011100685.1 of Canis lupus familiaris. Lineage (NCBI taxonomy): Eukaryota > Metazoa > Chordata > Mammalia > Carnivora > Canidae > Canis > Canis lupus. The sequence continues at coordinate 65,078,078 of NC_049224.1, forward strand.
TGCTTGTCCCTCTCTTTTTGCCTCTCCTCGCCCCACTCGTGATTTCTTCCTCTCAAATAAACAAAATCTTTAAAAAAAAAAAAAAAAAGTGGTCTCAACCAGATTTTTTTTTTTTTTTGAGTCATCACTAGAAAGCTCTAAGCTGGCCCAAAAAAGTAGAAAAGTCTCTGAAACAAAATTCCAATTCCATGTCCCCTCCAGACAACCACTGGTAGTGAGAAGGCAGGCAGTCAGGCAGGGAAGAGCAGATGGAGGGAGGAGAGGATCAAGGGATACTGGAGAAGACAGCAATTGGAACTCTCCTTGCATTTGTGTTAACAGGTGCACAAAAACTTGTCACTGCCTTGGGACAAAGAAGTGGGAGTGCTCCCTTGAGAGCACTCAGTTATCATTATTGGGATAAACTCCAGCCTTTGCAATGGTGATCCTAGGTATGGTACCAAGGCAGACAACTTGATCCAGGGGAAATAAAGACCCTTTGTCCTCCCTTCCCTTCTGAGCATCTTTCCCGCTGCCCTCCAGAGGGTCTTCTACCTGCCCAGCCCAGACTGGCTTCTCCATGTTAAGCCAAGGAATCAGAGAATATCAGTGTATACAGGCCTTTTTACACAGGAGCACCCAGTCCACCGGGTGTATTTTTTGGAACACGAAACATCGGAAAGCTTTTTTGTTTAGGGCAAGGAGGAAAGCCCTTGAGTTAGGCTGCCTGCCGGAACTCTCTGGTTTTGGCAGTTATGTTGTGTGTCCTTGGGGAAGTCACTCTCTCCCTGTTTCTTCATCTGTAAAGTATCTACCATCCCACGCCTGAGGTGGTGAGAGCACTGAGCTACTAGGAGTCAGATCTAAGGTGCAAACACACGCCAGAGGATAATATCACCGCCCATCCCCTTGTCCACAGGCAATATGATTGTTTCCCTGCTCTCAATTTTGAACGGGGATGGCATCCACCCTCACCTTTGTAAGAATCAGCCTAAAAAAATCTAATGGCTTTGATGTAAAACAGCCACAGGACAGAATTCCACATCAGTCACCAGCAACTGGGTGGGCTAAGGTAATAATAATAATAATAATAATACAATAGTAGCACTTATTGGGGCTTAATATATATTTCACACTCTTATCTCATTTAACCTCATAACATTTCTATTAGCAAATGTATCAGGATTTGACTTGAGTTAATAAGATCTAAGATTTCAGGGACTTAAGAGAAAACTTTATTTCTTGTCCATAGCTCAATCTCAAAGCCAGCATCTGAGATTTCTACGACATTCCACATGTCTGAGACCCATCTGCTTGGTCCAAAATGGGTGCTTCAGTTCCAGCCCTCATGACTACATTCCAGTCAGTGGAAAAGACTAGGGAAAAGAAAGAGAAAGAAGAAGGAAGAGGAAGAAAATAACAGCAGCAGCAATGGGCATGTGGGCTGCCTCCTAAGGACAGGTACTTAAAAGATGTTCTATTTACATTCATTTCATTTGCTATAATGTCATCACAGGCCACAGCTAGCTGCAAGGGAAGGTGAGAAATGCCATCTTTAACTGTGATGACCATTGCACATCTAAAATCACTGTTTCAATTCTAGGGGAAAAAAGGCCTTTGTCACAGGGAGATACCACCATTCTCCCATTTTACAGATGAGGACATTTGGTGGCTGTGAAGTTAAGCAATGCATCCGAGGTCACAGGGAAGCCGGGATGGGTCCCAAGTCCGTGTGAGCCTGAAGGTCAGGCTCCTACCACACTCTGGAGCAAAGTGCTCCAGCCTCAGCTCCCTCATCTATAAAAGGGAGGTAATAACACGGCACTCATGAAGATTTGTGAGGATTCCGTGAGCAAACACACAACATGCTCTCTCGTGCCAAGGTCCTTCCATTCCCCAATTCCCCAACCTGCACAGGACATTTAAACTCTCATCATGGTTTTCCTTCCAAAGGAAACCATTCCTGTGCCAGGAAACCATTTTCCACCTGGCTTTCTCCATACATTATACATTTAAAGGTAGAAGGTGATTGTATTATATACTTCAATGTCAATCAAAATTTATGGGCACCTGATGATGTTCATGGGGATCATGCTTTAATTCCATTAGTTTAATGCAGTGGCTTCTCAAAAACATGCTGTTCCAGATTCCAACTCCCTTGTAAAATTTTTCTACCTCTGGCCTTAGCAGCATCTGTGGGACTTGAAGCAAAGATTGAAGGGAGAGAGATATCTCCATGGGATGAAGAGCAAGAGAATTTGCTGAAACTTTGAAAAATTCTTGAAAATTTGCAAAAAAATCTGGCACTGAGTCCACCCAGATGTTTTCTCGAACATATTCTTATTTAATCACCAAGGACTCAATGGGGTCTCCTACAGAACTCACAAACCTCCAGAATTAGTTTTATGTTTTTTAGATATACAGATTAGTTCTGGAAAAATTGCTTTCTGGGCTCAGGAATCCCCAGGTTAAAAATTTAACAGAGCTCCTTGTTCAGAAGGGGCAGAGTTATACAACATTAGAGTTGGAACAGACCTCAGTAGAGTTTATAACTCAGCTGCCTTCCCTCTGTCTTGGAGACCACAGCCCCCAAGTCGCCACAAGTTAGAGAAAAGTGGGGACAGAACAGGAAAAAATCTGGGGGCAGGCTTTATGAAGCTGCTTTTTATCCTTAAATTCAAAAGTAAAAATTTCACCTTCAATGTGCAAGTCAACATGTTATTGGCATAAATGGAGAGAGAGAAATAAAAAGGCATGAGGATGGCATTGTACAGAGATGTCTGTAGGACTTATCTCTACAGGTCATCACAGAAAGGAGCCTCAAATTCACAAGGCACGCATATTGTGGTACCAGACTGAAAAAGAACAGAACTAATTATAATCAGAGCACTGGTGACTTGCCCAAAGCACTAAAACTTGAAAATGCAGTAAATAGTAGAACGTTTTCTAATTTTTTATTATAGAATATAGAAACAGAATAAAAAAAAAAAACTCCTTGACTAAATATTAATCAGTATCCTTATTTTGAAAATGATTTTTCTCTGTATGCTACTCTAGTTGTTGTGACATGCAAAATCTATCTGCACATATAACCACTATGGGTTTCTATTTGCCCACTTTCTGGCTTTGCTTCCTTTGATAGGGTCCAGAGAGATTAAAGATGTGTAGCCAACAGGAGGGGATGATTTCAAAAAGTATCTCCACTTAGTGGAATATAAAGCAGCTTTTGAACAAAGCTTGAAATCACTTGGAGAATGTTTATTTTACCTTAAGTGATGAAAGTAGACCTCACCTTATAGAAAATAGAAAAAAGATGCCCATCAAAGTAGTAGTTGGGGTTGTCTCTCAGAAGAAAAATAAAGACAAATTTCCACTTTTACCCCATATTTTTCTGTGTTGGTTTACAGTAAGAATAGATCCATGTACTATCCAAGACATCTAAAAAGAAGGAGGGGGTTAGAACCCTCTTACACTGTTGGTAGGAATGCAAACTGGTACAGTCATTCTGGAAAACAGTATGGAAGTTCATCAAGAAGTTAAAAAAAGCTAACCTATGACCCAGCAATTGCACTACTAGGTATTTACCCCAAAGGTACAAATATAGTGATTTGAAGGGGCACACGCACTCCAGTGTTTATAGCAGAATGTCCACAATAGCCAAAATATGGAAGGAGCCCAGACATCTATTGACAAATGAATGTATAAAGAATATGTGAGATAGATAGATAGATCGATATAGAGAGATATAATGGAATATTATTCAGCCATCAAAAAGAATGAAATCTTGCCATTTGCAACAATGTGGATGGAACTAGAGGGTATTATGTTAAGTTAAATAAGTCAATCAGAGAAAGACAAATACCGTATGATTTCACTCATATGTGCAACTTAAGAAACAAAACAGATGAACATAGGGGAAGGGAAGGAAAAATAAGATAAAAACAGAAGGAAAGGCAAACCATAAAAGACTCTTAATTCTAGGAAATAAACTATGGGTTGCTGGAGGGGAGGGGGGATGGGGTAACTGGGGGATGGACATGATGGAGGGCAGGTGATATGATGAGCACTGAGTGTTATATGGAACTGATGAATCACTAAATTCTACCCTGAACCTAATAAAACACTCTATGTTAATTAACTTGAATTTAAATAAATGATAAATAAAATTTTAAATTAATTAAAAGAGGTGGGGAGTTTCTCTTTAATCAGAGACATAGTATAATCACAACCAATTTTTAAAAACTGAGGGAAAAAAACCTCACAGGAATCAAACCATGTTTTAAAAATAGTTATATCTGGTTGTGAGAAGTACAAGGGTTGCTTTGTAATCTTCCCTTCCTTATATTTCATGTTTTCCTATAATAAACATATATTACAATGGAGATCATAACAAAACTTTCATTTCCCTTTAGAGTCACTTGAGCAATTAGACCAAGCATTTAAGAATCTTAGAAAGCTTTAGGACCCAGGTTGAAAGAAAACATATGGCCTTAGGAATTCCTGTGCCCAGCAGAGATGGATATGGATATCCACTTGGTCACCACTTATTATTTTTGTGTCCTCTCTCATGTCTCCTAGTTACAGTGTTTTTTCTCATTTCTCCTCCAATTAAAGACAGCATGTGGGACACCTGGGTGGCTCAATCAGTTAAGTGTCTGGCTCTCAGTTTTGGCTCAGTCATGATCTCAGGGTCATGATCTCAAGATCGTGAGATGGAGTCCTGCATCAGGCTCCATGCTCAGGAGGGAGTCTGCTGGAGATTCTCTCTCTCTCTCTCTCCCTCTGCCCCACCCCCAACTCTCTCTCTGTCTCTCTTTCAAATAAATAAATAAATCTAAAAAAGACAAAAGCAGTAACTGGGCAGGACTTGGTGCCCCAGCCCCACTTCTCAAGGCCCAGTGATGTGATACATGAGGAAGGGTAGGGGCTATGGCTGCAGACTTTTTCCAATGGAGCTTTCTCTCCAATTTAAAGACTTCCTTGAATCCTTAAGCAAGATTGGGTTGTCCAATCACTCTTAATCACAGAGCATACTAAGAAACTCTATGAATAGTATCAAGGAGGCAAGTAATCAAGAGGCTCAGACAAAGCAAGGGAAGGATGGCACTTCCTACATAGCCTCCCCGGTGTCCTACCCACCTTCCTGCATGGGACACACACTTTCTCACCCAGAATCATGAATCATGCCATTGAGTGACCTTTTGGGTTCTATAGGGTATATCACACAACTGGAAGGATTGAAATGATGAAACATCTCCATCTTATTCCCCAGAGAGCTCCACAACTTACATGACTTTTCCAGAGACTCACAGACTATGAACTTATTTTCTCTAAGTGATCCTTTAACCAAGGACATCCTGTTAAGGACATTCAAGAGATAGGCCTCTTTGTTCTAGCGAGAAAAGAATATTTAGTCTATCTACCTGGAAGTCCAGTTGATAAGGAAATTAGACCACCACTCCCTTGCCTTCCTTTCTTTCCCTCAGGATCATCCTTCCAAAATTAGGTAAAGCCACCAAAGCCAGCTGCTCTAGCTCCTTCCTTGCTGGGACCCAGATAGCAGAAGGTTTTACATGGAGATATTGGTGATGAAAAAGAGAAGCCCCTGACACTCAGGAGCTGGCCTGGCACTCACTTGGTATTCTACTGCTGGACCCCATCCAAAGATACCTAACATCAGATAAGCCTCTCTGTACCCCTGAGACTGTGATGTGAACAGACAGAAGCCACACATATACACACACACACACACACACAGACCAAATATCCTTCTATCTTAGCAAATATCAATGCCTGCTCCTTCTTTACCAGTAAGAGCTTTGGTTTTGCTTCATTCTTCCAGCTGACATATAAGATTAACCTACCCTATCAAAGAATTAACCCCATTCCTAGTGCTTCTGGGCAGCATCCAGGCAAAGCCAGCCTCCTTGAAGCTTGCCCCAAATCTCACAAAACAAGCTCCAATCCTATAAATTGTTCCTAACATCATCACACTAAGCCCTTCCTTGTCCCCATGAGCTCACCTATTGAATGCTCACTCTTGCAAAGAGCCATGAAACCCTTGTTCAACTGCTGTGTTCCTGGTGGTCTTGAGCTGAGGGACATTGATAGTAACCTGCCATCTTGAGGGGGATATTAAAGAATCAAAAGGCCTGTGAGAACCAGCATGCCTTAAGCAGTGTGTATGTTTGACAGAAGTTCCAGGAGCAGCTTCTGAAAGACTCAATCTGCTAGTAAGAAAGTCTGCATGTTGAGCTGACATCTTAGCCATGACAGTATTTCTCTGTCTGCCTCCTTAACTGGTGACCTGGAAGCTAGGTACAAATGTCAGGACTCAAGGTCAAGGACATGTCCTCCCTCTTCCTACCACTTGGCTCCTTCTAGCAGACCCCAGATGGTCGTCAATTGCCCTATCCCCCATGAGTCAATCCCTCTTGCTCGCTTCTCGTCCTTTCTCCCTACCTCCGACCTACCCAGGCAGTGGTCTCTAGGAGCACAGAGGTAGGAGGGAATGCTAGAAGGTTGGAAAGGAGAGTGCATGACCACCACAGAGTGCTCCCCACGTGCTGGACACTGTGCTTAGTCCTTAACCCATACTTATCCAATTTAAATCTCACACTAGCCACATGAGGAGGATCCTGTCATTATCGTGTTTTAGAGTTACTGAAGTTCAGAATTTAGTAACAACTAAATCCAAACAATTAGAGAGTGACAGAGCTGCCTGACAGGCCAAACTAGGCTCTTTCTCCAGAACAATGCTGCCTCCCACAGGACACAAGTTGTTCCTAACATAAATGAGGACCTAAGACCGCAGAGGGCTTGTTCTTTCCCTAGCTCCCATGAGAAGCTGAGGACCAGAATGGGGCATGTTTTCCCCAGGTGATGGGATAGAACCACCAGTGGGGTCCAGGGGATGCACAGAGGGTTAAAGTCCTATGCTAAGGTGAAAACCAGGTACATTTGGTGGTTAAATCTGTAGGTTGTCAGGCTCCTTAATGTTTCATAACTCTGTGCTGTCACCTCTCAGCACAAGTAAGTTTTATTCAAAGTCCCCCTCCCACCCCGGCCCCACCCTGCCGGCAATAAAGCAACATCACCTTCTTAACGTTGGGAAATCTTTCACACCATAAATCCTCATACCTAAAAGCACTTAGATCTCAAAGGGTAATTACATTCATTCTATGAATTTTCCTGCTGTCAAGTCCTGCAGGGAACTTTGTCTGGACCCAGGGAAGACAAGCAGGTTAACTCGGGTTCACTCTCAAATTAAGGCTGAGGGAACCTATATTGTAGGTGAAGACTGCCATCTTGTGGGCAAAGAGAACAACTGGGGAGATTCACTGAGGAAGATCAGAATATCCAAGTAGGGTCTCAAAGGAAGAAGACTCGGGGCTACCAGCTGGCTCAGGGGGTAGAGCATATAGGATTCTTGATCTCAGAGTCAGGGTAAAGAAAGTTCAGAAGTCATTAATTCCATTAATCTGCCTCTAATGCCAGATATGTTCAAGAAACAGCAAAGAAGCCAATGTGGCTGGTGGCTGGATCAGAGAAAGCCAGGTAGATAGTAGACAGAGGTAAAGGCAGACTGGGGGAGCTTCCTAAACAATTGTCAGGAATTTAGCTTCTACTCATGGAGAACTGAGGAGCCATAGAAGATCCAGAAGCACATGATATTACTTAAGTTTCAAAGTATTTCTCTGACTGCCTCGTTGAGTACAGTCAGAGGAAGGAAAGAGCAGAGGCAGATAGACTAGTAATCTGAGGGATCCCTGGGTGGTGCAGTGGTTTGGCGCCTGCCTTTGGCCCAGGGCGCGATCCTGGAGATCCAGGATCGAGTCCCACATCAGACTCCCTGTATGGAGCCTGCTTCTCCCTCTGCCTGTGTCTCTGCCTCTCTCTCTCTCTGTGTGTGACTATCATAAATAAATAAAAAAAAAAATTTAAAAAAAAAATAAAAAAAAATAAAAGCTTTAAAAAAAAAAAAAGACTAGTAATCTGGGCAAGTGCCAGTGATTCACACCAAGATGGTGAGAGGTGATAGATTCCAATTACCCTTAAGTTTCCTAATGGATTGGATATGTGGTGTTAGAGAAATAAGGAATCAATAATAATTCCAAGTTTTGTACCCTGAGACACTGGAAGGACACAGTTCCCAAGAACTGGGATGGATTAGGCTTGGGTGGAGCTGACACTGATCAATTCAGCTTTGAACATGCCGTATTTGAAATTTCTAGGAGACATGCAGTGAAGCTGTGGAATAATCAGATGACATATGACTCTGAAGTTCAGGAGAAACAAAGGCATGAAACTCTCAGATCAGCATCCAAAAGAAAAAGAGAAGATGACCAAGGATTTAGCCTTGAGGCAATCATCCAACAGAAGAGGTTGGGAGAAAAAAAAAACAACAAAAACTGGAATGTGGGACAAAAAGCAGGAGAATGGGTTAGTCTGGAATCCAATTGAAGAAACTATATTGGGGATCCCTGGGTGGCTCAGTGGTTTAGCGCCTGCCTTCGGCCCAGAGCGTGATCCTGGAGTCTCGGGATCAAATCCCATATTGGACCCCCTGCATGGAGCCTGCTTCTTTCTCCACCTGTGTCTCTGTCTCTCTCTCTGTGTCTCTGATGAATAAATAAATAAAATCTTTAAAAAAAAAAAAAAGAAACTATATTAAGCAGGAGGAAGCGATGAACCATGTAGGATGCTCTTGACTGGTCAAGGAATATGAAGACTGAGAACTGATGGTCTGAAATATCACTAAGGAAGGGCTGTTTTAATTTCCAAATGCAATGGGTGTTAGCGGGTGCATATCTTTTTGTTATTGATTCCTGGGTTTGTTTTGGTTTTTGGTTTTGGTTTTTTGCCTTTATATGTCACATCATGTATTTTGTGAATTTACTTGGGGGAAGATCGTTGGAAATGCTGCCTATATTTAAATATTTTATAAATGTATCCTTAAGAAAGCAATATCCCTGAATTTATCCTTCCATGTGCTCACCTTTCATGCTCATTTCAAGCCTGAGCATGTCTTCTCCTAGAATATTTTTGTTGTTGTTGCAAAAGGTGCTTTTATTAAAGTACGGGAACAGGACCTGTGGGCAGAAAGAGCTGCTCCTCCTAGAATATTAAACAAGCCAGTTCCTTACTAATCAATCATTTGTTGGAATGACAATTTTCCTAAAACTGTAAAGCAAAAAAAATTAGAAAATAAATTTAATGTTGAGGTTTGAATCATTCTGTGATAGTCACTTCTTGCAATTGCTTACTTCAAGCTTTTATACTCATTAACACCTAGTATCATTATTATAATATCCAAAGACTATAAATATGAACATATTAAACATATTTATATTAACAAAATTATTTGTATTTCCATTCTTTTGTCCAATTAATACAGAGCACTTGCTCTGTGCCAAGCAGAGCATTAGGTATATTCTAAGAATGCAGTACTTAACAAGACACATACTACCCTTGACCTCCAAAGCTTTGCTCCATAGGGAATTACAGTTATTAAATAGGAGGTAACTATAAAGTGAGTCATGTGGTGGCTAAGGAAATGTATCACTTTGGGACCTGCTCTTTTGGAAGATTGGATCTTTTTGGAACTGTATATAAGTAAAAATGTTAAATGCCTGTACCTTGATAACTACATGAACTCTGGCCACCCCTGAGCTAAAACTGTTTGCCTCATCTTCTAGGTGCCAAAACTGTCCTATTTCTCAAACATGTCAAACTTGTTTCTGTCTAAAATTTGTGAATACAATACCAACATTCAAAACTTGAACCATTAGAAAATATTTTCTAAATTAGATATATGTGTATATATATATGTATATCTATACTTGAAGAGAGACTATAGGAATGCAAAAATTGGAACTATTGAGCCATAAATTTAACAAAATATATGCAAGACTAGTACTCTGAAAACAAAACATTGCTGACTGAAATTTTTACATGCCTGAAGAAACTGAAAAGTGTACCACATTCATGGCTTGGAAGGCTCCCTATTAAGATGGAAACCATTTGCTAAGATGTATCTGTAGATTTATCAGATCACAAATAAAAATTTCAGTATACTTTGTTAAAAATATTGACAAAATAATTCTAAAACTTACATAAAAATACAAGCAATCTAGCCAAAGTCAACAAAAGGAAAAAAGCTGGAAAATTTATGTTATTTGACTTTAAGATGTACTAAAGAGCTAGGGAAGCCTGGGTGGCTCAATTGATTAAGTATCTGACTCTTAGCTCAGCTCAGGTCTTGATCTCAGGGTCATGAGTTCGAGACCCACATTAAAAAAAAAAAAAGGATGTACTAAAGAGCTCCAGTAATTTAGAACATGTGGTAGTGGTGAAGAACTGATACAGATCAAGGAAAGAGAATGGAGAGTTCAGAAAGAAACCCATACTTACATGGTGCTATAGGTTGAATATTTGTATCCCCCCAAAATCAGGTTAAAATCCATCCCCCCAGTGTTAGGAGGTGGGGCCTTTGGGAAGTGACTACAGCATGAGGGTGGAGTCCTCAAGAATGGAATTAGTGGTCTTATAAAGAGACCCCAGAGCATTCCCTCCCGCCTTCCCCCATGTGAGTGCACAGAGAGAAGTTAGCCATGTGAGTTAGGAAGCCAGCTCTCACCAGACACTGAATCTGCTGGTATCTTAGTCTTGGACTTCCCAGCCTCCAGAACTGTAAGAAATAAATTTCTGCTGTTTATAAGCCACGTAGTTTCTCATGTTCTGGTATAGCAATCCAAACAGGCTAAGGCATGGTCGATTGGTTTTTCAGCAAAGGGGCCAAAGCAATTCAATGAGAAAAGAAAAGCTCTTTCAAAGAATGATGGTACAGCAAATAGACTCTCATATTAGAAAAAAAAAAAAATGAAATCTACCCTTACTTCATACTCTACACAAAATTAACTGGAACTAGATGAAAGACCTAAAGCACAGGCTATACAGACAGTCCCCAACTTAACAATGGTTCCACTTATGATTTAGTACAAAACTGATATGCATTCAGTAGAAACTGCACTTTGAACTTTGCATTTTGATTTTTCCCCAGATTAGAGACATGCAGTCTGATCCTCTGTCACAATCACTGCAGGCTCCTATAAGCGTTCTGAGTGTGCTTTAAGTGGGCTAGGCTAAGCTATGCTGTTCAGTAAAGTAGGTGTATTAAAAGCATGTTTGATTTACAATATTTTCAATTTATGATGGGTTTATTGGGATGCAACCCCAGTGTAAATCAAGGAAGATATAAATAAGAAAAAGTGAACAAATCGGATCTTGTCAAGATATAAAAACAACTCGACCCTTTAAAAGACCCCATGAAAAAATAAAAGGAATACTGCAAAATGAAAGAAAACACTTTCAGTACACATCTGACAAAGGACTTCTATTCAGAATACATAAACCAAAAACTCAATAAGAACAAAAACCTAACTTTTTTAAGATTGGCAAAAGATTTGAAAACTTAATTCAATAAGCCCATGTTCAACATCATTGGTCATGAGGGAAATGCAAAATTAAAAGCACTATAAAAATACCACTACGAACTCATTAGAATGGCTAAGGAATAAAAGTCTGACAATATCAAGTGTTAGTAAGATTGTATAGCAACGACAATATTCATACATTAATGGTGAACACGTAAAACCATACAATTACCTTGTAAAACCATTTAGTATTTCTTAAATAGCTTTGTAAATCATGTGGCTCTGCTATTTCAATTCTGGGTATTTGCCCAAGAGAAACAAAATCATATATCCATACCGTAACTTTGTTCATAGGACCTTTATTCATAATATCCAAAAAGGGAATACAAGCCAAATGTCCATCAAAAGATGAATGAAGAAACAAATTAGGGTATACAAGCACATAATGGGCTACTATTCAGCAATAAAAGGGAACAGTCTATTCATGCACACAACAGGGATGAATTTCAAAAACATCACACCAAAGCCATGAAAGAAGCCAGACACAAAAGTGCACAATTTATGATTCTGTTTCTATAAGTACTTTCAAAAAATGGAAACCAATGCCTAGTAACAGAAATCAAACCACCTTTGATGGATATCAAGACATTAGTAATTTAAACAATGTGGTCATTGTTTTGGGATAATTAGATTATAAAGCAGATTGGAAAACTCAAACTAATGAACTTGAAATCAATTAAAGTGGCATTAGAAAGCCCCTTGTAAAGGATGGATTATTTGATAAATATTACTCACACAACTGACTATCCATCTGTGGGGAAAACAAAATTAGGTCCTTACCTTACACCACACACAAAGATAAATTCCAAATGGATAAGAAGAGTTCATTGCAAAAAAGCAAAAGTTTAATTCGGGGAATATATGTGACCTTTATTGTGATCTCTGACATAAAAAATAAGTTCTTAAATAAGATGCAAAAGGCACAACCATAAAAGATAAATGGGATTACACTAAAAATCATCAGTCATACAAGGGATCCAATAAAGTCAAGAGTCAAGACACAGATTGGAAGAACATATTTGCAATCTGCATAACTGACAAAAAATTAGAATCTTGAATGTATAAAGAAGACAGACAATTCAACACACACACACAAAAAGGCAAAAAACAAAAATAGGCACTTCACGGAAGAAACCAGAATGGCCCATAAACATATAAAAAGATGATCAGTTGAGTTAGTAATCAGGAAAACAAAAATTAAAGCCACAAAGAGAGGGGCAAAATTGTTCTAGGCGATGGTAAGGATACATAGCAACAAGGACCTTCATGCTGCTTTTCTGAAAGTAAGTTGACACCACAAATTTGGAGACTGGTTTGAGCATATGTAATGTGGCAGACACTGTTGGTTCCCAACCCAAATAGATTTTCCCTACTCTTCTTCCCTCTTGGCAAAGTATGCCTCCTATCACATTGATTCAAAATATCAAATACTCAGTTCACAAGCCTCCTTTCCAGCTGGGGAGCCATGTGGCTCAATTCTGCCTAATGACAATTGGGGGAAGCACAGAGGCAGTTGAAGGAGGTCTCCTGGGAAAGACATTATTTCCTGATAAAAAGAGACTCAAAATGGTGATTTTCTTGCCCATCCTCCTGCTCTCTGTCCCTAGGCATTATTCTATAAGGAAGGACATAATACCTGGAACTGCAGCAGCCATCCTGTGACAAGAAGCTTAAGGATGGAAGCCACCCAGGGAGATGGGGAGTGAAAGGGAAGTCCCAAACCATCACTGAGCATGGAACCAACCCTAGGACCACCCCATCTCTAAATGTCTTGTAATGTCTGTCTGTAAAATCTCTTGTCTTAAACTACTTCCATTTGAGCATTCTTTTACTTGTAGCCAAAAGCATCTTCATTGATACACCCACTGGTATGGAATGAATTGTATCCTCCCCAAAAGATGTGGAAGTGCTAACCCCCAGGACCTTGGAATGTGACCTTACCTGAAAATAAGGTCTTTGAAGATGATCAAGGTAAGATGAGGATAAATGTGGACCCTCATACAACATGACCGAGATCCTCATAAAAGGGAGGAATTTTTGGGTGCCTGGGTGGCCCAGCTGGTTGAGGGCCCAACTCTTGATTTCAGCTCAAATCACAATCTTTGGTTCATGGGATGGAGCCCCACATCAGCTCCATGTTTAGCGCAGGGTCTGCTTGGGATTCTCTCTCCCGCTGCCCCTTTCCCTGCTCACATGCACACAGCTATGCTCAGTATAAATAAATAAATATATATATATATATATATTTTTTTTAATAGAGAGTAATTTGTACACAGAGAAAGACATGTGCAGAAAGAAAGTGTGTGGAGACACAGGGAGACCATCATTTACTGGATAAAGAACACCTAAGGCTTCTAGAAACTAGGAAAGAGATATGGAATGAATTCTTCCTCACAGCCTTTAGAAAGAACAAACCCTTCTGATAACTGAGCTTCAGATTTCTGACTCCAAAAATATGAGACAATCCATTTCCATTGGTTAAGCCACCCAATTAGTGGTAGTTCCTTACAGCAGCCCTAGCAAACCAGTAACACCCAGTAGTGGGTAAGAACGCAAATTCCATGACTTAGTACTTCTATCTCTAGCTAAACTCCTTAGAGAAAAAAAAAAAAAAAACAAGCACAAGTAGACGTGTGTGTTCTGGCATCACTTATGCCAACAGAAACTGAGGAAAGGGAGTAGTTTAGTAAACGTAGGATATGGTCTTTCAGGAGGATCTCATACACAAGTTGAAATTAATGAACTGAAGCTCATATATCAACAAGGATAAATCTCTAAAACATGATTAAAATCACCAAAATATGGAAAAAGCAAAGCTTATTCTACAGGGCAAAACACAAACTACATAACAATTAAAATGCAGTCACATCTTTCCTTATCAGACTGATAAAAATCAGAAAATCTGAAAACACCCTGTGTGGTAAAAGTATAGCAACACAGAAACTATCATTGCCTCAAAACGAAAATTGTCTCACAAAGGGAAATCTGGCTATTTTCAAAATTAAGTTCAATCCTTGAACTTAGCAATAACTCTTCCAAGATTCTTACACAAGAATTTATTGCAGCACTGTTTCATAATATATTACAAAAGGTTTTCAACAACCAAATTTGTCTATCAGTACAAATCTAGAAAATGGCAAATCCATAAACTGGAATACTCTGTAACCACACTGATAGTCAAGCAAGATACATTATGAAATGAAAAAAGAAAAGTGAAACACAGAAGCACCAATGTGTGTGGGGAAGAAAAGGAATATGGGAATATACTTACATATACAGAGAACATTTCTAGAAAGATACAAGAGAAACAAGCCATAGTATTTGCCTCTGAGAAAGAAGAAAGGGGAATTGTGGGAAGAAAGACTTGTATTTTACCTGTTGAGTTATTTCTGTAAAACTGAAAAGGGGCACCTGGGTGGCTCAGTCTGTTGAGTGTCCAACTCTTGATCTGAGCTCAGGTCTTGACCTCAGTGTCATGAGTTCAAGCGCTGCACTAGGGGGCTCAAACTAAAAAAAAAAAAAAACCCTAGAAAAAAGATCTAAAGCAAATATAGCAAACATGTTACACCTGTTACCTCTGCATAATGAGTAGATAGGCATCAGTAATATTATTCCCTAGACATTCCAGTGTGTTTAAAATTTTCATAATTTAACATCTCTAGCTTAAAAAAAAAGACAAATTGAGAAGAGAGACAAACATGAGAGTAAGGAATATTGAAGAAGGAAAAAGACATCCCTTGAGAAAGAAGAATGAAGTAAACTAGTCCTGGTAAATACAAAGAGGACAGTTCTTGGTAGTAAATTGGTGTGTTCCTACAGGTGGGATTCAAAAGTCCCCCTGAAAAAATTCTGGAAATGCTAAAATATGAAAGAAGTTCCCCCAAATGTGATCGATTGTCTTTGATCTAAGTCTCAAACATTCCTTTGTAATTCTAAATCTCTCACAGTTTCAGGGCACCTGGGTGACTCCGTGGTTGAGCATCTGCCTCTCTCTGTGCGTCTCTCATGAATATATAAATAGAGGGATCCCTGGGTGGCTCAGGTTTAGCACCTGCCATCGGCCCAGGGTGTGATCCTGGAGACCCAGGATTGAGTCCCGCATCGGGCTTCCTGGTTGGAGCCTGCCTCTCTCTCTGCCTGCCTCTCTCTCTCTCTCTCATGTATATATAATTAAAAATCTTTTTAAAAATAAATAAATCTCTCACAGTTTCAGTATGTTTTCAGTCTTTCTTTGCTCTTGAAGAATTCCCAAGGAGATTTAATTACTAATTTGACACTGCTCTAGGTAGGTTAATTCATCAACAAACTTTTACTCCCAGGAACCATGATAATGACGAAAGTAATTCTATTATGAAATTATTTATTATGAATTTCACAATACTTAAACTATAAGGTGCCAAACACAGCAATGGCTTTGTAATATTTACTAGATAGTCATAATAAAAGTAACATTTGAATGGTATCAAGGCAAATATGGACTGAAGCCAGGTAAAAATACGTTGGGGGAACTTCTCACATCCCTTCAAATCAGACTTTCCTGCTTCAAAACATCCAAGAACCAAAGACGTAAATAACTTTCTACCATGTGGATGCATTGTGTTTGCTACAATCTACGAGGAAGTAGAAAACTGAGCTTAGTGATTCTCCTAAAAGTCACATTATAAAAGACATTTGAATTATGTCTATAAAACTGTGTGTGTTGAAACCATCTATTTAAGCAGCTCTTAATCTTCCTTTTGTGAATCTCCTTTTTTTTTTTTTTTTTCTTTTTTGTAATTGTGGCATTCATCATTATTTAGAATTCCACTCTGGGGGTCAAGTGATTTTGTATTCTTCTCTATATCTTTGTATTTTTCTCAATGTCCTCCAATAAGCTTGTCTTATTTTTGCAATTAGAAAAAAATAAGAGTCATTGCAAGGGAAAAGAATGTTATTCTGTTGCTACATTTATTCTTCAAATTTCTTACCTCAGCTTTCACTGCCTTTCTTGTCTTCAAAGCAAGATTCTCAACATCCCCTCCCTCCACAGTAGATATCTACTGGTGATATTTTGTTGAAAAAGATAATCCCATTCAGATCAACTACAAAAATCCACAAATATGATTACTCCTCCCTTACCAAACCCTGAGTCATTAAAACACATACACACACACATACACACACACACAAATCAATTCTCAATTTTATCTCATTCAATTTCCTGTGTTGTTCTCAGCATCTTGCATTCATTCTTTCCACCATCCTTCACTTACAGAAAACTTAGTCTTGGGGGCCCTGGCTGGCTCAGTCAGTAGAGCATGCGATCTCTTGATCTCAGGGTTGTGGATTTGAGCCCCCAGCTTGGGTGTGGAGCCTACTTAAAAAAAATAAATGTAGGGGTTCCTGGGTGGCCCAGTTGGTTAAGCCTTTAGCTTAGGTTGTGATCTTGGGGTCCTGGACTGAGTCCCACACTGGGCTCCCTGCTCAGGGGATATCTACTTCTCCCTCTGTCCCTACCCCTGCTCATGTTTCTTTCTCTCTCTCTCTCAAGTAAATAAATAATTTTTTTTAAAAACAAACCCAAAAAACTTTGTCTTGGTAATTTTCTGACCTGATCTATTTCTAAGGGGTTCCTAAATGGCAAGAAAAAAATACCTGACCACATCTCAGTTCATTTATTGCAAAAACTCTTACCTGACCCCTAAGTGATTCAGTGCATTAACCAACACTATATATTCTTTTTACATAATTAATAGGCTACCGTCTAGTACATCCAACCTGGTTGTTTATTTATCTATTTATAAATCTGCTTATACTTGTTATTTTAATTATATAATTTAATTAAATTGTACATAAATTAGATAAGTAGGAAAAGAAAAACTTTTCTATTTTTTTAAACTATGAAAACTAAGTTGAATGGCTTGGTAAAAATGATCATAGGTGATATATTTTGAAAATGTTACAGACCTGAAATCGAAAAGAAATTCATTGGTAATCTCTAGAGATTGATAGGTCATTAACCAGCTCATTATTCAATAAACAAGGGAAAAGAATCAAGCATCTATCTTGACTTTCTTTTATGGACTCTATTTCAGGGCATCCAAGTGGTGGGTGAGAGAAAGGCTTCTGTTTAGATGAATCAGAGTAAATAAATGCAGAAGGAGTCTTAGAATTATAAAATATTCACGATATAGCCCCTATGGACATAACCAATCCAATGCTGCTAAGCTAATTAAATGAAGAGTTGTGAAAGAACTCTATAACAGATGAATCAGGCAGATACAACCTAATTCTTTTAACCGCCTAAATGTGGGGTGCTACGATTTTTTGACATTATGTGCCTCCTGCTGTGACTGATGCTTGAGGAATTCCGCAGCTCCCTCTATAATGCATTCCTGGCCACCCTCAAATCCAATTCGCTTCCCCAGTCTCTTCCAAGTTAATAGGCATTTAAAAATGGAGGAGGAAAAATGGTTAGGAATTAGAAGATGCTTAAAGGGGTGCCTGGCTGGCTCAGTCAGTAGAACATGTGACTCTTGATCTTGGGGTTATGAGTTCAAGCTCCATGTCAGATGCAGAGATTTCATAAAAATAAAATATTTTTTAGAAAAAAAATGATACTTAAGATATTCTTTAAGATATTACTTAAAGGATAAAGTAGCTGAATGCAACGTGTGAATTTTTATTTGAACAAAATCAATTCTAAAACTACATTTTTAAGAAACTCATGGAAAAATAAACAGCGTGGATATGGGGTAATACTGAAGAATTAGTCTCAGTTTTGTCAGGTGTGACAATGGTATGTCAACTATGCTTTTTTAGTGTTACTTTTTGTTAGAGATATAGACTCAAGTATTTACAGACAACATGATATGAAGTCTGGAATTTGTTTTAAAGGACTTTAGAGGAGGGAAGCTTGGGTAGCTCCATCTGTTGAGCATCTGACTCTTGATCTCAGCTCAGGTCTTGATCTCAGGGTTGTGAGTTCAAGCCCCATATTGGACTCCATGATGGGCGTAGAGCCTACCTTAAAAAATAATTAAATAAATAGGGGCATCTGGGTGGCACAGTTGGTTAAACATATGACTCTCAGTTTTAACTCAGGTCATGATCTCAGGGTCATGGAATTGGACCTGAGCTCCGTGCAGAGTCTGCTTACAGATTCTCTCTTCCTCTCCCTCGGCCCCTCCCTCTCCTTCCCAGAGCACTCTCTCTTTTTCTCTCAAATAAATAAATCTTTAAAAATAAAATGGTTTAGGTAAATAAATAAAATATTTTAGAGTGGAAAGGTGAGGAGCTAGATGAAAGAACAGCAGAATGTTAATTATTCACAATGGTATTAGGTAAAGGGAGTTAACTATTTTGTCTAGTTTTTTGGGTTATTTTTAACATTTCCATAACAGAAAGATCCAATTCTGCTGGCATTCTTGCTGCTGTCTTTGCCTCTGTCTTTGTTCTTGCTTTTGTTCAGCGGGCTCTCCCCAAGACGTTTCTAGGTTCCCTCTTTATTCAGGTCTTTGCTAAGCTATCAGCTTTCAGTGAAGACTTTCTTATTTTATTATTGTACTTAACACCCTAACACTACTGCCCAGCACTCTTTTTAGCACTTACCACACTGTATATTTTCCTGCTTTATTCACTGTCTGTACCCTAATCCCACTAGAATAAAAGACCCATGTGATCAAAAATGTAGTCTGTTTTTGTTCCCTGCTACATCCCCAGGATCTAAGAGTTAGTGGGACATCATAGGAACTTGAGAAATACTTACTGGATAAACATGTTACAAAAATCTTTAGTGTTTGGAAATAAGGCAAGAAGGTGGGGAGGATGTCCTTTCAATATCTTATGAGGGCATTGTTTTGACAGGCTGTCCCTAGAAATATTTAATTATGTAGCAGAATAGGTCTTTATCTTTCCTATTTACTATCAAACTTTATGAAGTTAGGTGCTAACAATATACATTTTGTTGGTGAGAGATGCAAATAATTTGTCTGATAGAAAAAATATACACCAAAGTTAATGGCTTTTGTTAACTTGTAGAACATTAGCCAGTTTTATATCTAAACTATCAACCTAATTCTAATATTCTATTTTAAATATGTATAAATACTTCAGTGCCCCCAAGGTATTCTTCGAACTGACTTTATCATTTCACTGATTCCTTAATAAATGAGTAAATAAATCTTTGGCATGCATTGATTTTGTATGTTAAATAAAGTCATGCTCTTAACTTTTTGAGACTTCTACTCTGACAAATGAACTCAAATTGTGATGCACTATGCAAGGATTGGCTGCGATTCTTAACTTTTTGCCATCTGAGGCTCTGACTCTGCCTTATAGAGAGAGCAACACAAAACACACCTGATTCCTTGGCATCAAAACTATTCTTCAACCAGTAGAGACACCTGGTCACCCATCAGATTTCTCCAAGCCAAACAGCCCTCGGCCCCCAAACTTCTTACTCCAGCTTCTCCTCCTGCTGCCCCTACTTTAGGACCTATTCATTTGTTAATCACTTTTGAACATAAGTACCTGCAGAAAATGGATGGGATGATGGTGACTATCCCCAGGTGGGATAAAAAATACTGTACAGAGGTTCCTGGGTGACTCAGTCAGTTAAGAATCTTACTCTTGGGGATCCCTGGGTGGCTCAGCGGTTTGGCGCCTGCCTTTGGCCCAGGGCGTGATCCTGGAGTCCCGGGATCGAGTCCCACGTCAGGCTCCCGGCATGAAGCCTGCTTCTCCCTCCTCCTGTGTCTCTGCCTCTCTCTCTCTCTCTATGTCTATCATAAATAAATAAATCTTTAAAAAAAAAAATCTTACTCTTGATTTCAGCCCAGGTCTTGATCTCAGGTCATGAGTTCAGGCCCCAGTGTGGAACCTACTTAAAGAAAAAAATATTTATACTTACCTACTTGGGCTGACAAGCAACATGATTCTGACATAGAATCCAAACAGGTGTCATCTCTTGGAACAATTCCACCAACAGGTAGCATCTATGTGGCATACTGTGTAGACAATTTTGAGGCTGGGCCAGGCTAACTCAGTGAATGTGATCCATCAGCAATGCTTTCTATAGACACAGGATTAGGAATGAGGAGTGTGCACTCCATCTTTCCTGACCCAGTTCTAGGAGGTGATGGTTCAAGAGGAGAGATAAGCCATGAAGAAAATGTCCTGGTAACCAGGCATGCCAAGTCCTGCATGGTTACCAGGACTTGGCATTCTGCGGCTTTACCTGCAAATGTCATAATAGCATCTAGAGTACAGAGACAAAGCTCTAGGCTCTAGGACCTTGCCTCCCTAAAAGGAGAAGCCCAAAGACCTCACACTGCAGCCTCATGACTCACCTTTGAGACAGAAAAGTAACAGATTCCTCCATCTGGAGACTCTACAAAGGCTCCTACCTTTGGAATGAGTTGCCTCAGGCCCTAAGACATGAGAACACACTCTTTTCAAAGTCTTATGATGTAATGGCTATAGGCTGTGCATTCAGTTCAAAAACCACCTCTACCATTTACCGGCTCTGGTCCTTAGGGGGAAAAAAAAAATCACTGCATGCCGCAGTTTTCCCATCAGTCTAATAGGTCTGATGAGCCCAAGAATGGAAAGAGATGAGTTTCTTCCATGTCCTAACAACAAAATTGACTTTGTGGGCATCTGATCAATGCAGTCACATGGGTCCCTGGGCTCAGAAAGGTCCTACACTTGGAATTTAATGCTCTACAGTTGCTGCCTGGAAATTATTATTAATATTTTTTAAGATTTTATTTATTTATTTGAGAGAGTACAAGTGGGGAGAGGGAGAAGGAGAAGCAGACTCCCCACTGGGCATGAAGCCTGATGACAGGCTCGATCATAGGACCCTGGGATCCTGACCAGAGCGGAAGGCAGACATTTAACTGACTGAACCACTCAGTGCCCCACTGTATGGGAATTCTTAGTAATTTTATCTTTGCTTTGCATCTTATGAGACAAGGCCAGTGGGACACTGTCTCACTGCACTGGGGGTTTGAATCCTTGGCTCAAACTCCCCAGGACGGCTTCTCAGGCTGCCATATGAGGAGTGAAAGCGCAGGTGGGTGGGATTAGGTGCACCTTCCCCACATGCCAAGTTGTGGTGTGCGATCCCAGGCACCTGTGAGGGTCTGCTTGCTCCCTGCAAGAATCCTGGTACCCAAGGGGACTCAATTAAATAGCACGTAAAAACCATCTGGCTGACAAGACGTCAGAGGGAAGTAAAAGCTTTCTCCTGCTTTTTGAACAATAAGCCCACATTTTCATTTTGCACGGGGCTCTGCAAATTACCCAGCCTGCTCCAGACCAACTGATAAGCCAATTTATTTAACCTCTCTCAGGCTTCATTTCCTCCCCCACAGGATGTGTCCTGAGACTTTTCTGACAGGATTCTAATAAGAGAACCAACTATATGAAGTTCTGAGTATATTGCAGATAACCCATAAACATTGATTTCCAACCTTTCTCTCTTCAAAAATTTTAAAAATATTTTTTATTTATTCATGAGAGACAGAGAGAGAGGTAGAGACATAGCCAGAGGGAGAAGCAGGCTCCCTGAGGGGAGCCCAATGTGGGACTTGATCCCAGGACCCCAGGATCACACCCTGAGCTGAAGGCAGATGCTCAACTACTGAGCAACCCAGGTGCCACTGTCTCTTCAAAATTTCTAAACTGACTTTTGGCAGCTGTTTTCCAAGGGCTTTCTCTCCAAAGAGAAAAGGGGAAAGCAGAGAAGTCATGAGTGTTCATTGTGATAAAGAACAAAAGCTTTCTCCAGGCGGAACACCACCACTTCCCTGTTAATAGTGATATCAGAACCAGAAGCTTGGGCGAGCCATCAGTAGTGAGCACTTCTGACCTTTCTAGAAACTTCCAAAGTGAAACAGAAATAGCATCTCTCCTTTTCCCTCTTTCTCTTATTTCTGCCTTCCCTCACTCAGCCATCTGAGATGCTCCCAGGGCTCTCAAATAGCCTCTCCTTCTAGAAGATTCTAGCCCAGAGCTACATCCTCTCAAGTGTCTTGATATCACTTGAAGCCTCACAGTTCCCAAATACCATTTACTTGCATATGTACTCCACCCTTCCTTCAATAGATAACTCTGTGGTATGACTTCCCCATTTGCTCACAGCAGCATCCAGGCCCCCCACTTGGGAAACCAGTTTCACTTTCCCAATTTCACCCTCCATATTCAGTCAGATGCATCTAAGACTCTGAACACTGGTCTATCTTAGAGTACAGCATGAAAGATGGGGTTAAAGGAAGCCTGATAATCATAGTCCTAAGCACTGAGGACACACAGGTGAACATGAAGCCATCAACTTGACTCGCTCTAATGAGGTTCAGGGTCTTATTGAGAATGCAGATGTTGAGCAGGCAGTCATCCCATCACCCACAGAGAAAGTATTCTAGAATTCTGTCCTGTGCAAATATGGTCACATTCATATTCTCTCACACACTGAGAAGGTCCAGGTTGTGGGTCGGCCAACATGAGGTCCACATCCTCTTTCCAGTGGGGTCCTGCCAAAGTGTGGAGGCCGAGAAAAATTAAGGCCATCCCACCTAAAATTGAGCATTAGCACAAGTACAGCCATCTTAGCCACCTGTGAATAAGAGCTGAACTTTACAGGAAAAACTACAGAATGTCCTTGGCAGGGAATCCCATATCAGAAAGACAACAGAGCTCAGAATTGCCTTCGGCAGAGAATCCCATATCAGAAAGACAACAGAGCCCATGCCTGTGGTAGAAATTCCCATATTAGAATGAGAACAGAGCTCAATGCCCTTGAAAGCCCCATATCAGAATGTAAACAGAACTTGAGAAATTCTTCCACCCCTTCTGAAAATCCCCTAGACCAGCCTATAAAAAATCCAGCTGTAACTCACTTCAGGGTCCAAGCCCCTGCTCCGCTGTGTTGGGTATACTTGGACCCAAGCTCGAGCTTGCTAATAAACCCCTGTGCGCTTGCATTGGTGTCGGCTCCTTGGTGGTTTCTCGGATTCGCAATCTTGGGCACAACAAAAGTCCCATACCCTTTAAAGGGTTTTGGTCCAACTATTTGCCAGTTTTACCCCAGAAGTAGCATCTTATCTGCCTCCCAGATTCATTCAACAGGTTAGCGCACACTGTTCAGAACACCCTTTGCTGAAATTCCATTGTAAAAGAAGACTTCATATGCTACTTCTTTCATGAAGCCCTCCTGACTCTACTTGGGTGGGTGGTGCTCATTTCTGAATCTCTGTGACATGGTGCAAGAACTTTGCTCACAGAAATTCATATATTTTGCTTGATAGGTACTTCAGTACATCCTACACCCTTTCCCCTACAGAATCCAGCAAAGGGCTTAGAGAACAGAAGCCACCCCTCCCTCCATGGGGCCCCTCTTGCCCATGAACACAGCCACGTGCTATTACAGATTGCACTGCAGCACTGTCTCCAGGTCAGTCCTCCCAGATCTCCCCACAGGACCCTGGACAGCAGGACTGGTTTTTTCTTCCTCTCTCTGAAGCACCCTCTCCTCTCACCCTCCAGTATCCCTAGCACCAGGCACACAGTGAGTCTTTACTATTTGTTTGTATGAATTTGCTATTTTGTACATTTTAAACTCATGAATTTTACTGAGTAGAAGCTAATAAAATGCTAAAGTCATTGAAATGGGAGGTATGGGGAAGTAAAAATGAAGAATTGGCCCCTGGGAAATCTCGTTAGAAATTTTGAAGAGGAAGGAGAAGCAAGAAGAAATTGAGAAATGAAGAAAAGGGAATCAGAAACAATAATCAGTACCAGCACAGTGCAGATAATCTATCTGTCTGTGATCACCAGAAGGCAGGATAAGATGGATGGAGTTTCTCACTGTATATGTTTATTTTTCCACCAGCGTGATTTGTACTTGACTGAGTTCAACTTAGCAAGCAGCTACTAAAGGACTGTAATGTGACAAGCAATGTGCTGGACGGCCAAGGGTGCAGGGGTGAATAAAAAGTCTCTCCCTTGGGAACCCCAGCTTGTATGGGGCAGGGATGAAGAGTTGTCAGAGGAATGCCCGCTTCTGTCCCTGACACCCAGTGGCTATCATTGATGGCCAAAATTTATGCAGAGGGCTGGTTTTCCCCAAGGCAAGAAGATTTCTGGAACTGTAACATACCTCTGGGTGCCTCTAGAGTCCTCCTGCAGACTCTGCTCTGCCTTCCCACATTCCCTGGCTCCTGACTATTGCACAGAAGGTAACATTCTCCCATACAATAGCACTAATCGTCTGCTAACATTCTGGTGAGTCTTGGCCACATGTCTGTCAGGTCTCACAAGCCCAGGGCCATCTTAGGACAGAATGCAGCTGGTGGATATGATCTTGAGACAGCAGAACCAGGTGTCATCTGTTCAGGAGTATTCTTCATTTAATGTGCATGGCTCAGTTTTAGAAAGTCTCACCTTGATAAGCAGGGACAAGTTTCAGTGCTCAACTACCCACACTAAAAGACTGGCAAAGAGTGACTTCTATAGGGGTAAGAGATTTTGGGAAAGGAAAATGAAGGAAAAGGAATATATACAAAAGATAAAGTCCTAGATCTACAAAGAAACACTGAGAAGCTATTTATATAAGAGAAAAATCAATACCCTATAAGCCCAAAATAGAGATTGATGAATTTGGGAATAATGGTATGGAAAATTTGTTGGATAGGTATATTTATTTTAGCTTTTTCTAATTTTATTTTTTTTATTATTTTTTTTAGTAGTAGTAATATACTGGCTTCTATATCATTCATTTAATTCAACTATTTTGCTTATTATATTGCAGGCACTACTTAAGGTCCTCGATATATGTCACTCAACAAGTCCCTTGATTCAATGAGTTTATATTCCAGGAGGCGTATATCAGATTTTTATCATTATTAAATCTAATTAATAAAAGGTAATAATGTATAAAGAGCAATAGCTGTAACAGAAGAACAAAAAACACAAGGAAGAAATAAACATTTAAAAGCTAACTTAAGGGACGCCTGGTGGTTCAGCAGTTGAGCGTCTGCCTTCAGCTCAGGGCATGATCTTGGACTCCAGGGATTAAGTCCCACATTGATCAAGTCCCATCCCCCGCATGGAGCTGGCTTCTCCCTCTGCCTGTGTTTCTGCCTCTCTCTCTCCCTCTCTTTCTCTCTCTCTCTCTGTCTCTCACGAATAAATAAATAAATCTTAAAAAAAAAAAAAAAGAAGCCGTCTCAAGGCAATGATCACATCCCAGGTGCTGCCAGTAAAACATGCTCACAGGGTCAAGACTTCAGGGCTGTGACTCTAAGGCTCTGAAACAGCATGGAGAAATTAAGATACTTAGCCTTTCTAGCATCCCAGGTAATACCATCCTTTCAGCTGACCTCTCCATGGTGCCATTCATGTGAGTAATGCCCCATTTATTTTTGGATATTCCAGCTTAATTGAGCTCCCAAAGGACTCCAGCCCCAGTCAATATCACAAGGAGAACCACTCAGCTAAGCTCAAGCATTTCACAGCATCATGTAAAAATAATAAAAAGGTTTATGTTTTAAACCACTAAGTTTGAGGGTAGTTTATTATTCAGTAATAGATCAGCAAAATGCCAATTATAAATCATCTGAAGCTGAAGACTAATAAGGAAAGAATAAGGAAAGAAATCTACAATAAACTTATGGATGGCCTAAAAATCAGTGGTGGAATAATAATAGTCAGTGGTTAATAATTCCATTAACCCATATTTTACTATCTCTTTTCATTTATATTCAGTTTTACGTAGTTACAATTATTATATGCATAGTTTTTATACTGGTTTTGTTTAGCCTGGTATCACATATCAATTTTTTTTTTAAGATTTTATTTTTCATTCATGAGAGACACAGAGAGAGAGAGGCAAACACAGGCAGAGGGAGAAGCTGTCTCCCTGTAGGGAGCCTGATATGGAACTTGATCCCAAGACCCAGGGATCACAACCTGAGCCAAAGGCAGATGCTCAACCACTGAGTCACCCAAGTGCCCAACATATCAAATGTTTTTTATGTTAATACATAGTTGTGGGCAGCCCGGGTGGCTTAGCAGTTTCGCACTGCCTTCAGCAGATCCTGGAGACCCAGGATCGAGTCTCACATCAGGCTCCCTGCATGGAGTCTACTTCTCCCTCTGCCTGTCTCTCTCTCTCTCCTCTCTGTGTCTCTCAATAATAAATAAACAAAATCTTTAAAAAAATACATAGTTGTAATAAAGACCTACGACGTAAGAACTAGAAATAGCAGGTCAAAGTGGAATTACAAGGTTGAATAATTGACATAAATGGATGCTTTGGCCCAATACAAAAAGCCAAAGCAGGAGACAGTGACCCAACAAGGAATGGATATGAGAAGAGGACCACAAGAATGATTTCAGAATACAACAGGGAAAATATTTTTTCTTTCCTTTTTTTTTTAGATTTTTATTTATTTATTTGAGAGAGAGAGTACGAGAGCAGGGGGTGGAGGGAACTGCAGGGGAAGGGCAGAGAGAGAGAGAGAAACTCAAGCAGACTCTCTGCTGAGAGCAGAGTCCAACTCAAAGGGCTCAGTCCCAGGACCCTGAGATCATTACCTGAGCCAAAATCAAGAATGAGGGGCTTAACCGACTGAACCACCCAGGCGCCCCAGGGAAAAGAGTTCTGATGCTAAGATAGTATGACTCAAAGAGAAATTGTCAGCATGCCAGACTTGCAACAACAGAGAAAGAAAGAGTATTGATTAGAGTCTTAACCTTGAAGTTAAAGTGTCAAGAGTGGAAGGGCAACAGAAATTACAAGGGTTCCAAGCACAATGAGCAGAGAGAAAATACCATATATGTGATCTACAATATATAAAGAACTCCTCTAAAAATAAATGAGCAACTCAGTAGAAATTAGCAAGGATCTGAACATAAAGTTCACAGACAAAAATATAAATGACCGGTTAACATATACAACATGTTATGATCCTCTGATAATCAGAAAACAATTAGATGCTATTTTTCTCATAATATCATGTAAAAAAGGTTGATACTGTTGAGCAATGAGGAGATTGTAAGAAAGCACAACCTGTGATAGATGGTAACAGGAGCCTAAAATGGTTTATTTTGGAGGGGATTCAGAAACTCTTAACAAAATTTAAAATACGCATGATCCTCCCTTTGATCCAGCAATTGCACCACCAGAAACCTATCCTACAAAAACACTCCTATAAGTGCACAAAAATATACATTCATTGAAGCATGGGACTCCCAACTGGGATGAAAAGTTTCATGAGAGTGGGAAGTTTGTCATCCACTACTGTGTTGTCAATAGTAGATCGCTGCCTGGAAAATAGTAGATGCTCACCAAATATTTACTGAATGAATGAATGGGACTGAAAATTGGTAACTAATTTTCTGTCCAAAGAGATACCTCTAAGCTATGGAATACCATGAGCTGTTAAAAAGAATGAGGTAAATCTACCTGTACTAACACTGAAAGATCTCCAAGGACATGTGTTTAATTTAAAAAAAAAAAAAGGCAGTAAATAAAAAAAATTGGAAACAACAAATTCCATCATCGAAGGACTGATTTACTAGATTGTGATTTAAATACATGTAATACTGGGTATCTCTTTTGAGTTGGCCTTGATCTATATTTATCATTGTTGAAAGACGTCTGTAACACTGCATTTCCAAAAATGAATGCATTATGAGCACTCATACAAATCAGGATTATTCCTCTTGTTCCTCAGAATTCCCACCTGTGGTAGGTACCATCTCCATTTGCCAGCTGAGAGCAAGACAGCACAGAGAAAGTCAGTAACTTGCCTGAAATAACACTGAGGCAGAGCCAAGATCTAAACCCAAGCAGTGCACCTCATGAGTTTGCACACTTAAACCACCCAAGGATAAAGAGACCATATGTTCTGGTTAAGTCTATTGACTCAGCATAATTATGAACAGCATCTCCTTCCCTTTCAAAAATCTTACATGTGGTCAATAAATTACGGTCACTCTAGCTAACAGAACATATATAAGCTGCATAGCGTAGTGGCTGAGTTCAGTTTCTGGAGCCAAATTGTGGACAATGAAGTCAAACTCTACTTCAAATGTAAAATGGGGATGGCAGTGGTAAGTGCCTCGTATAGTTGTTGAAGGACTCAATGATTTGATATTTAAGTGGCTGGCACATATACCGTATTAATGACTAAACCATTTATATAGTGTCTCTATGTTTGTGTGTGTGTGTGTACACGTATTGTGAGATATTTGGAAGGATATTCAAAAAATATTAACAATACATATCCCCTGTTGATATTTTTGAACATATACACATTTACATATGTATATGTTGGATATATGTGTGTGTGTGTTTGTATGTGTGTACTACTAAGTGCCCTGACAAACATTAGGAAGGCTTGTGGTTTCTGTGACGCATCTTGCTTGCTATACACTGGTGATAATCTATCCAATAGTGTGAATTTATCAGAGATAACTGAACAACAACAACAACAAATTTAAACGGTTACATTACATTGGAAATTCAAAGACCGCTTTTATCATCACCGTGCCAGATTGGCTATAGCTTGATTTTATTGGAACTTTTAAGTATGACCTAAAGGAATGCCTCACCTTCTGGTTTCTCAATTAACTGTTTAATTACTCGGAAACAAAGCACTTAAGGGACCCTGGCAATCTTTGGCCTTGAAAAATGTGCAAGCCAGACCTCCGGGATCTGCATTAGAATACATGGGCTGAGAGCACGCGGGGAGGCGGGGCGGGGGGTGGGTTGGGATGCGGATTGTACCGCTCAACTCCCGAGTTGCAGGTGTTTCTGGCAGGTGGAATCAGTTGTGCAACCTCGAGCTCACAGCAAAACCCCGACTGCCAGGGCCCCCCTCGGGCAGCCAGAGAGGGAGCTTTCTTACTTCCCACTGGCCCTACTCTGTGTACAACTTCAAAAAATGAGTTCTCTGTGTGAAACCAGACCCTGGGAAAGGAAGTCCAGAAAGCGAGCGGTTCCTCTTGCGGGGGAGATAAGGAGCTAGCCGGCAGGAGGCACGAGGAACCGTCCGGGAAGTTTCCACGGACTGCCGTGGGTGGTGTTTTCAAGGTCTGTGCAGACCCATCGGACAGGTGCACCTTACGGTGTGAATTTCATCTCCGTCCTCAAAGTTTTCTTGTTTTGGTTCTGTTATCGAGATCTCTGATCCCCTGTAGCTCTGGGCGCGCAAGAAGTTGTGGATTTGTGAAAACTCACCCTGGCGGTCGGACCCTCCTGGCGCCCCCCACCCCACCCCACCCCACCCCACCCCGCGACCCCCTGCCCGGGCCGCAAGCCACTCAACCAGGTGTCAGCTGTAACTCTCTGGGGGCGCTTTCGGGCCAGGGACAGCCAGCAGAAACCCCATGCCTGGCAGAAAGCGCCTTCGATCCCCGCGCCTACCGGTTGCCTGCGTCCCAGCAGCGCGGCGGCGAGCGCAGCGGGGCTTGGGCTCGGGGCCGCCCGGCCCGAGCGCAGGAGGCGCGGGTCCCCGCCGGGGCTGGGCGCCCCGAGCTCGAGCTCGTGCGGGGGGCGCGGGAGGGCAAGGCCGGCTCCCTGCTGACCCGGGTAATGAAAGATGCTTTGTTGCGCGCGCGCGCCCGGTGCCCAGCTGTGCCCAGCTGTGCCCCCCCGTGCTCCCCCGCGCCCCCCGGGGCCCAGCCGCGCGCCAGGGACGCGGACTCACCGCTGCTCAGGTCGCACGACTTGAGTGTACGTGTAGCACCGTCCCAGGAGGATCTCGTAAAAATGGGCAGTGGTGCCCGGCCCCTTCCACTCCTTGTGCTTGGGCGGCTGGCGCCACATCAGGATCCCGACCGGCACCGCGATGCCCACCACAATCAGGAGAATAAAAAGGACGCAGAGACAGATCTGGGCTTTTCTGGAAATGCCGCAGCAGGGTTTCTCCTCCTCGGACACGGAACTGAATCTGTGGTTGGCCATGGGGTCCACTGAGGGGTCTGGCGGGCAAAGTTGGAGGAGAGAGCCGCCCCGGGGCCGGTCAGGGAGGGAGGAGAGAGCTAGCCGGTTCTGAAACTGCACCTCCCCTTTATCTTGCCCTTGTCTTTTCTCGGCTTCCTTTCCCACTCCCACCCCCTTCCTCCAAAGTTCCGTGACCGGCTGGACCAATAAGGACTTAAAGAACTGGAAAGACTCTACTACTACAGCCACTCACTGCCAGACTCCTGAGCAGACAAGGACCGGACTTTGCATTTCCAGGGAGAAGCGGCCACGGCCACCTTACGCTTTCTCTGCAGGTGCCTGCAAAACAAACAGCAATCCCTTATACTTACTCCTCGGCCAGCAAGCTTGATCAGACTTGCAATTTACACTTCAGTCACACCTGATGCTAGAAAGCGTCAAGGCTTGGCTCAAGGCTTGGCTGCCTGCCTCTGCACCTGCCTGCAAGCGTTTGGGTTTGCAAGCAATGTCTGCTGCCTGGGAAAGGCTGCTCTCCCTCTCCTTCTTCGCCTTGACAAATGCCTGCCTGCTCAGCCCCTTTCAAAAGCTCTACTCAAGCTTCACCCCTTCCCCTTAACTCAAGTGACATCAGTCGTTAAGCCTGGGTTCAAATCCAGCTCCACCACCCACTACTGGAGCCGTATGGGGCAAGTTACTTGATGGCTCTGTGCTTCAGATGTAAAGCAAGGATAATAGTATCTACTTCATGAGGTATGATCAAGATGAAGCGAGTTTATAGTTACCATGTGTTTGGCACAAATGCCTGGCACATGCTAAGCACTCAATAAATATTAGCTATTACTACCTGCTCTGAGAGGCACGTACTCTCTCAAGGTTCCTTAGCACTAGGACCATCTGTGACATTTCCGCAGAGACCTAAGGAAAGTGAAAAAACAAGCCACAGGACTTCCTATGGCAAAGGTTTTCCAGACAGAGGGAATAGCAGAAGTAGTGGCTGAGACAAAACAAACAAACAAACAAAAAACCTCTGAGGCAAAAAAGGAGAAAAAAAGAAAAGAAAAGTTCGTTCCTTAGCCCATTCCAGGAGCACCATGGAGGCCATTGGAACTGGAATGCAGGGTTAAGGGAGGCAGAAGAGAAAAGAAGTTCCGAGGGTAGCAGAGGGCCAGATCACCAGAAGGACTTTTTAGACAGTGAATTTTATTTTTAACCCATTCAAGGTCACTGGGTGACTTGATTAGGCATGACATTTTAAAGGCTCAATCTGAGGGCACCTGGGTGGACTTTGGGTCAGCTGGTGATCTTAGGATCCTGGAACGGAGTGCATCAGACTCCTCATGGGGAGCCTGCTTCTGCCTCTGCCTATGTCTCTGCCTCTCTCTGTGTGTCTCTCATGAATAAATAAATAAAAATCTTGAAAAAAAAATAAAGGTTCAACCTGGTTTCTGTATTGAGAATAAACTGTAAGGAAGTAAGGATGGAACAGTGAAGACCGGTTATGAGGACTTTGACCAGGGGAATAGTTATAAAAGTGGCAAAGACAACAAGCAATTGGATTCTGGATACACTTTGAAAGTAGAAACAACAGGTTTTGCTGATAAGTTGGATTTGGGGTTTGCAAGAAAGAGGAGTCAAAGAGGACTCCATGAATTTTGATCTGAATAACTGACCAAGGGAAGGACAGTGCTGGCATTTATAGTGATGGGAAACAAGGATGAAGGAGATTTGATTTGGGAGAAAAGGCACCAGACAAAAATTTGGTTTTGGAGGTAAGTTGAAGATGCCGATTAGACCCCTAGGAGGAGACATCAAGTAGTTAATTGAGTATAAATATTTGGGATTCAAGGGGTCAGTGCTGGAAACACAAATATGGGAGGCTTTATCATACAGCGAGTTTTTAAAGCCAAGAGGATAAATAAGATCACATAGAGAGTGTGTGCAGAAACAGCAGTTCCAGAGACTCAGCCAGGCGGTTGCCTGTGGCAGAGATCAGAAAGATGAGAAGAGCTCCAGCAAAGGGAGCTGGCAAGAGTGACCCCTGACACAAGAGGCTGAGACCAGATAGGGAGTCACTGGTGCTCTTGACAAGAACAGTTTCAGAGAAAATGTGGAGGACAAAGCCAGATGAGAGTAGGTTCATGAGAGTGTGTGAGAGGAAAATGTAGTATCAGTATGCAAGATGACTCTTTTTTTTTGTTTAAGATTTTCTTTATATATTCATGAGAGACACAGAGAGAAAGACAGAGACATAGGCAGAGAGAGAAGCAGGCTCCTTGCGGGGAGCCCGATGTGGGACTCATTACCGGATCTCCAGGATCATGCCCTGGGCCGAAGGCAGATACTCAACAACTGAGCCACCCAGGCATCCCTCAAGATGACTTTTGAAGAGTTTTCTGTCAAAAGAATAGAGAAATGAGGACACAGCAAAAGGACACTGTGCAGTCAGGAGAGAACAAAATGTTCTCACTGCTTGCTTACTGCATGTCAGGAGGGACTTACCTATGTCTGTAGGATGACTGGACAGCCCAAGACATAGGCAACAGTTGATAATGCAGAAGAGGGGGAAACTGCTTAAAAACTTGCTAAAAGGGATCCCTGGGTGGCGCAGCGGTTTAGCGCCTGCCTTTGGCCCAGGGCACGATCCTGGAGACCCAGGATCGAATCCCACGTCAGGCTCCCGGTGCATGGAGCCTGCTTCTCCCTCTGTCTGTGTCTCTTCCTCTCTCTCTCTCTCTGTGTGTGACTATCATAAATAAATAAAAAAAAATAAAAAACTTGCAAAAAGCTCATGTAGAGGTGAGAAAAACCCGAGGCACAGGGGCATATGTGTAGACTCTGCTACCTCATAAAAGGAAGGTGAAAACTGTGGCTTTAAGGATTCGGTTAGTGGGTTAGCTGATAGTGACATGTGAGCATCCTCTTTTGACTACTTCTCAGTGAAATGCGGTCACCCATCTACTGAGAGTGGGTGAGGGCTTGTAATGGCAGGAGAACAGCAGAGTGGACAGAACAGGGAAATGAGAGGTTCTCAGGGTATCAGGAAGTGGTCAGGAATTTAAAGAAAGGTCAGTCAGGGGCACCTGGGTGACTAAGTGGTTGAGCGTCTTCCTTTGACTCAGATCATGATTCCAGGGTCCTGGTATCCATTCCCATATCGGTCTCCCCGCAGGGAGCCTGCTTCTCCCTCTGCCTGTGTCTCTGTCTCTCTGTCGCTGTCTCTGTCTCTCTCTCTGTGTGTCTTTCATGAATAAATGAATAAAATCTTTTTAAAAATTAAAAAAAAAGAAAGGCCAGGCAATGAGGGGGCACTCTTCTGTCTGGCTACTCCCCGCAGCCCAAGAGAAAGGGCAAAAGTAAGCAGAGAGTGGGATTTGATGAGGCTGGGATTTGCTGGATTTGCCAGGGCTGAAATAACAAAGCCACACAGTCTATTGTGGCTCAACCAACAGAAATTGATTGTCTTCCAGTTCTGGAGGCTGACATCAAGGTATCCAAGGGTCTAATTTCCTCTGAGGCCTCTATCCTTAGCTTGTGTCCTCACATAGTCTTTCCTTGTGCATCCACATTTCTCCATTCTATTTTTTTATGCTTCTTTATTTTTTTTTAATTTTATTTTAGTGTTTTTTAGTGGGGGGAAGAGGCAGAGGAAGAGGAAGAGAGAGAGAATCTTAAGCAGGCTCCATGCCCAGCACAGAGGCCAACATAGGGCTCAATCTCACAACCCTGAGATCATGACCTGAGCTGAAATCAAGAGTTGGATGCCTGACTGAACCACCAGGCACCCCTCTCCTTTCCAATCTCCTCTTCTTATAAGGACACTAGTTTTTATCAGATTTGGGCCCACAGTAATGACCTCACTATAACTTAATTACTTCTTTAAAGGCCCTGTCTCCAAATCCAGTCACATCCTGAGGGTTAGGAAGTTAGGACTTCAACATATGAAGTGGGGGCGGGGCACCATTCAGCCCATCACACCAGGTAAGTACAATGGAGTAAGAGAAAAGGAAGGAAGGAAACAAAGATGGGATTTTAATAATGGACTGTCATACCAAAGTCCCACAGAAAATGAAGTAAGGGCAGAAGGAGGATTCGAGACACTGGAAAAATAAGAACCCTTGACTGGGATGTCCTTATGAGACCAAAATGTTGCCAAAAGGAGGGAATATCTCTACTTATAAATCACTCCATCCAAAACTCAACTGTTAGTCTTCCTCTTTCAAGCTGACTTATTTTCTGTTTGTTTATTTGTTTTAGTAAGCTCTGTGTCCAAGGTGGGGCTCAAACTCATATAACCCTGAGATCAAAAGCCTCATGCTCTACTGAGTCAGTCAGGCACCCCTTCTTTTCTGGTCTTTTGAAATCTGGTAAAAAGAACCTAAATCCCTGCCTGATTGCTTAAGCTAGGAATGTCCAACTCTTCTGTGCTCTTTCCCTCTTCTTCATCCCACACATCCACCTAGAAGTTGGCTTCTCTGCCTAAAAGTTATTAAGTATCCACTTTGTTCACCTCCACTACCACTGGCTTCGTGCCAGACAGAGTCTACCCTCTTTCTCACCTACAAAGGACTTCCAACCATTCTCCCCAAACCCGCCCTCCCTACCTCCTCCATCCATTCTTTCCAGACAAGATGGTGGCTTCCTTTTAAGCCAATCTTTGGGGCACCTGGGTGGCTCAGTGGTTGAGCATCTCCCTTTGGTTCAGGGTGTGATCCTGGGGTCCTGGGATCAAGTTCCACATTGGGCTCCCTGCAGAAAGCCTGCTTCTCCTTCTGCTTCTGTCTCTGCCTCCCTCTCTGTGTCTCTCATGAATAAATAAATAAAATCTAAAAAAGAAAAAAAGCCAATCTTTTATAAAGAAGCAACTTTGGAAACATAATTCTGATTATCTCACCTCTCCACTTGCTCTAGACATAACAAGCATGTAAACCCATGGCTCCTCCTCCTCCAGCCTGCATGAACATGTGTCTCTTCAACCCTAGAGCACTGCAGGCCTGCTGGCCTTCCCTCTGTCCCCAACTAGCCCAAGCTCTTCCCTGGCACAGGGCTTTCAGAGATGCCATTCCCTCTGCCTCCTAACTCCTACTGATCTCCTTCAATGCCATGTCCTCAGGAAGTAAGCCTTTCCTGATCCCATGTAGTTACCAAACTGGGTTCTATTTCCAAATGGAACACTTTCCTAGCAGAATAATACAGATGCCAGTAGATCTTGGACAGATCTCAAAAGGTCTGGTCTGGACAGCCTAGCCCTGGAACACATCCTCTGAAATTTTTTTCTAGATGTCCTCTCCCAACTAGACTAGGAATTTGCACAAGGCTAGGTTGGCAAAAATTAAAATTTATTCTCTTAGTATCCCAGGACTCAAAGTGCTATCCACAAATGGTTGCTGAATGAATAAATGAATGAATGACCAACAAAAGTTTTACTTTCGGCATCCATTATTCCACCCTTTCCAAATCGAATTCATACAGTTATTCTCACAATCCCGCATCTAAGCAAAATGATGTGGAAATGGGATGAGAAATGTTGGTTTTGCTGGGGGTTCATTTATCAGCTCTCTGGCCTTGCTGTGTTCTGTCTTCCTCCACCCCCTCATCCTGGGCACAAACTTTTTCTTGTATTGAATATTGTGCAAGGTCCAAAATCACTTAATGTGTAACAGAACTTGGCATCCATTCCTTTCTGAACTGAGCAGACTGGTACTATTCCGGCTAGTAAAACTCTGAAGACCTGTCATAAAACAACTCTTTTAAAAAGGGTATTTGTTTTTGATAATAAATACGATAAGTGTATAGGGAGTAAAAGTCAAATAGAACAAAGTGATTTGTATATAAAATCATTCTTTCTCCTTCTCTGGACTTCCCTCTTACTATAATAAGGAGGTAGCATTCATACATAGATACAGAGGAAGTAAGCTTTCACTGTGCCATAAAAATTAGAGCATACTGTATGCCCTATTGTACACCTAGCTTCCTTTACACAGTGACATATGTTGAAGACATTCTCTATCACCACACATTGCTCTACCCAATTCTATTAAATAACTTCTAGTATTCCATTGTATAGCCTACTAAAGTTTGTTTAACTAGACCTGTATCAATGGGCACTTAGATTTTTCTACTCCTTCATTCTGACATTAAATTTTGTAATAAATATTCTTGTGTCAGCAAATTTTTTCACATATGCAAGTACATACACTCCTAAAAGCAGATTTCCTGGGTCAAAGGGCCCAGACATTTAGAATTTCATCAGATACTCTCAGAGAGGTTGTACCAATTGGCACTTACACAGCAGTGCTTGAGAATATGGGTTTTCCACAACCATACAGTTACACTTTCAGATTTGCTTTGTCTTAATTTCTAACTATGAATCAGGAGTTACTTGGGAGCACTTCAGCTTTTAGTTTCTCCTTCTGTTAAATACAATGAACACTTGGAAAATAAAGTCTAAAAGGACCCTGTAATCCTTTGCTCCTACAAAGTCATTTGGTTTGTGAACTCTCTCATTTTTATTTATCTTTCTGCAAGTAAGGTCTTCAGGTACAAATGTCAGACACTCTGGTATGCCCATGGGGAAGATCACAAATGCACAAGAAAGTGACCACCCTCCAAATACACAATCTAAGTGTGGTATGATTTGAGGCAAGTTGCACTTTTGTTAAAGATTTTATTGATTCATTTGAGAGACAGAGAGAGCATGGGGGGAGGAGTTGGGGTGGGAGACAAGCAGACTCTCCACTGAGCACGGAGCCTGACATGGGACTTGCTCCCAGACTGTGAGATCATGACCTCAGCTGAAGTCAGACACTTGACCGACTGAGCTACCCAAGCGCCCCAGGGCAAGTAGCACTTTTGAATTTCAGTTTTCTCCTCTGAAAAATGGACACAATGTAATGTCTACTTGTTAGATTGAAGTGTAGATTAACTGAGATAATAGACCCATCTAGGACAAGCTAGGCACTCAACACATGGTAATATTGTCATTGTAGACTTATTTGTGCATTGTGACATTGCACAGAGGCTCCAAAAATGGCATATCCTGACTTTCATTCATTCAACCAATATTAGGGACCATGTGCCAGGCACCATGGTAGCTTTGCTGAAGGCACAGAAATAAAGTGACCCTGAGGAACCCCTGTAGAGATTAGTAAGCACACAGCCTTTCTGGTCAGGTAGACCGGAGCGGGCTCTCCCACTTGGGCAAATAACAAAACTTCTCTGAAGGACAAGTTCGTCTTCTGTAGAATGGGCTAAAAAAATATCCGCAGGCATCACTGAATTATTTTGGGGATTGACTCAGATGACATTTACAAAGAATTTAGCTGAGCATCTGGCCCCTAGTAAGTATTCAACAAATAAATGCAGTGGATCCCCCTTAGCCACAGGGTATACGTTCCAAGACCTCCAGTGGATGCCATCAGCACCGAACCCTATGTTTATTCCTATACATGCAGACCTATGATAAAGTTTAATTTATAAATTAGGCACAGTAAGAGATTAACAACAATAATAATAAAATAGAACAATTATAATAATATACTGTAATAAAAGTCATGTGAATGTGATCTCTCTCTCAAAATGCCCTATTATACTGAATTCACCCTTCTTCTAGTGATGATGACATAAGATGATAAAGTGCCTGCGAGATCAGAGATGAAAAGGGTTAATGACGCGGGAATTGTGACGTAGCACTAGTCTACTATTAACCTTCTGGTGATTGGTCAGAAGGACGAGCATCTGTCTCCAGACTGTAGTTGACC
Organism: Canis lupus familiaris; assembly: GCF_011100685.1. Classification (NCBI taxonomy): domain Eukaryota; kingdom Metazoa; phylum Chordata; class Mammalia; order Carnivora; family Canidae; genus Canis; species Canis lupus. The sequence continues at coordinate 65,116,243 of NC_049224.1, forward strand.
ACTAGTAACTGAAACCATGGGAAGTGAAACTGTGAATAAGTGGGGGGATCATATGACTAATACTGGGATGGCCATGTGCAGATGGAAGAGATGGCAAAGAGTCAGTAGATTCTAGGAAAACTTTGACAAGACGAGGACACTAGGTCAGGTCATTGAAGGGCAAGCACAAAGTGGGGGAAGGCATTCAAACAGAATTGTAGGGAGCACTGCAGGGTGGATCCTGGGATGTCTGTGGCACCAGAGGTGAGACTACCTCTGGGCCACATAGCTGGGTTATGGAAGTGTGGTTCCTGCCATGTGAGTTTTGAGCTCTCTTCTTTCCTTGGTCAACTTCATTAGCCATTTTTAAATTCTTCAAGTAATACAATCACATTTTATAAATTGAAAAGAGAAAAGAAAAAAAAATGCCCTCCCCATTCCAAAGCCCTAACCCCAACTATCTAACATTTTGATATCTTTCCTTCCAGCCTTCATTCTAATCTTTGACGGCTTTAAAAGTAGTTATACTTTATATTATTTAATATTCTATATATACATATATACATTTTCAAATTTCTGCTCTTTCCACTTCACTGTGCATACATGGTTCCAGTCAGGCCATGTCTCCTCTTCCAGAACATTGAGTTGGGCTCAAATCCCAACTCTGCACCCATTGGTAGCTTTAAGCTGAATGTCTTATCCTGTTATTTCCCTGTGTCTCAGGCTACCTGTAAGAAACTGTAAAGAACAGCCCTGGCACAGCCTCTTAGAAATGGGGCTTCTGGGACCCCTGGGTGTCTCAGTGGTTGAGCGTCTGCCTTTGGCTCAAGACATGATCCCAGAGTCCCAGGATCAAGTCCCACATTGGGCTTCCTACATGGAGCCTGCTTCTCCCTCTACCTGTGTCTCTGCCTCTCTCTCTCTCTCTGTCACTCATGAATAAATAAATAAAATCTTAAAAAAAAAAAAAAAAAGAAATGGGACTTCTTCCTCTCCTCACACTTCTTACTAGAAGGTCGGCTCCATGAGAACAGGGCTGATCCCCATTTCTGCCCACCACTGAGCCCCTACCACCTGAACGATGCCTGGTATGCAGTTGGCACTCAAGCAATGCCTGTAAAACTCCCTCTCCCGCAGTTCAAAACCAATGACAACAGACTGATGATCCACCAGAGATGGAGAAACTAATAGGTCCAGGGTCTTCAACAGATTCACCAGCTAAAACCAATCTATCAGCATCTGTTGTTCATCTCCTGAGTAGTGAAGCACAGTGTCAAAGGGGAAAGAAGAGGGAGGCTATGATTAATTACATAATTCTTCTTTTTCTTCCTTCAACAATAATTACTAATATCGAGTTTGCCATCATAGAAATATAAACTATTTCCATGTTACAAACAAGGAACCAAAGGCTTAGAAAGGTAAGCAAAATTAAGAAATTAAGTTAGTCAAAAAGGGTCTTGACCCCAGATAATCTTATTTCAAATCTGTCCAGCTAACACTACCTCTACGTGATTAGGCAACAGATAGTTAATGGGTGGAGATCCCTGGGTGGCTCGTGGTTTGGCACCTGCCTTCGGCTCAAGGCATGATTGTGGAGACCCAGGATCGAGTCCCACGTCAGGCTCCTTGCATGGAGCCTGCTTCTCCCTCTGCCTGTGTCTCTGCCTCTCTGTCTCCCTTTCTCTCTCTCTCTCTTTCATGAATAAATGAATAAAAAAATCTTAAAAAAAATAGTTAATGGGCACCCACTATGAACTGGCTCAGAGTTGGCAGACTCAAGCTGTTCTGGCTGAGGATTTGTGATCTACAGAGGGAACTTCTGGAAACATAGTTTTGGGCATGGGTTGGTGGTAGCCGTGCGGCTCTGAACATCACTGAAAAGCTTGGAGTGGACCTGTTCTCCTGGAAGGCGTTTATCTTCTCAACATGTTTTTAACTTCTTCAAATTATATAACTTTTACCAGAAAAAGGGTGAATATCAAAAATAACAGAAAAGCACACTCAATGATGTTGCCCGTGATCTGTTTTTTTCCAGCAGTCTTGTGAAAAGGAAAGCTGCATGATTTTTCCTCCTACACCCAGAAACTGAGCAGAGCTGAATTTTGTATTCACTCTTTATTCTGCATTTTCAATGATGCAAGAATTAGTAGGACTCTGCAGAATGCCTTGAAATGCTTTTCATTCACTTGGGTGTCACTGGTAGTCACTGGCTTGTTTGTTTAGTTAATCTGGGTGTAGTTTTGAGTGCTGGAGAAGTCAACTTCGCAGCCACTCCCTCAGTTGCAGCTAACCTCAGCATCGCAGATTCTGTGACTTCTTGATTCTCACCATCCTCCACCTCTTCACCTTTCACCTCTTCACCTTGTTCTTCCCCCACTTCCTGCTGGCAGCTTAGATACCCCATGCCTTGGACATCTTTTATGAGTTTTCTCATTGTCTTCCCTAGGGTTTTTATAACCCTATACTTCCTAATTTTATTTTTTGGATTTGAATAGTTTCCTCCTCTCTCCTTTTGCACCACACTAGACTGCAAATTGACTCTGAAAAAGTGTTTTTCTTGAGTATGATTCCAATGACTAGCAAGTCCCTCATACCTAGTAGACACTACAAAACTATGTGTTGATGAATATCACACTTTAACACAAATCTTTTTTTTTCCATTCACTTACTCTTTCATTCATGCATTACATGCTCACTAAGCACCTTCTGTGTTCATGGATTTTCTTTCAAGTACCGAGGATACAGCGGTTTAAGAAAATTCATTCCTAAAAAAAAAAAGAAAAAAAAAAAAAAAAGAAAATTCATTCCTGAGGCTCCAAGCTGGCTCATTCAGAAGAGAGAGTGACTCTTGATCTTGGGGTCCTGGGTTCAAGCCCCACGTTGGGTGTAGAGATTACTACTTAAAAAATTCAGTCCTAAAAAAAAAAAAATTCAGTCTTTACAGAGTTTATAAGGGGAGGTGGGGGTACAGACCTGTAATAGACAAGATTAAAAAAAAGTAAATCAGAGTGTTTGTGAGGTGGTGACAAAAACTAAGAAAGGAACAGGAGGGACTGAGATAAAAACTAGAGGGGGAAAAATTTTGTTAATTAAAAAAAAAAAAACTGGAGGGAAGGTCACTCCATCAGATGGAGGGCCAGGATGTTCTCACTGAGAAGGTGGCATCTGAGGAAGGATCTGAGGAAAGTAAGGTAACCACATGTCATCTGGGGACACAGAATTCCAGCAGAGAGAGGAAAAAAGAGCAAGGGATGAACATCTGTTGTGTTGAAAGAGGAGCAAAGGTCAAAGAAGGGATGTGTGGTGCAATAGGAGCAAGGAAGGAAGAAGTAGGAGTCAAGGACAGAGATGCACCAGCATGTATGAGGCACAGTGGAAGACCACGTTTTCTGACTTGAATTTGATCAGACTCACTCTGGCTCCTTGTTGAGAAAAAACTGAAATGGGGCCAGAGCAGAAGCAGGGAGACCACTCAGGAGGCAATGACACCATAATCCAGGTAAGAGATGCCAATGGCTTGAACCAGGTTGGCATCGGTGGATGTGGTTGAAGTCTGGATATATTTTGCAGGTAGAGTGCAGAGAATGTGTTTATTAAGAGCCAAAAAGAGAAATCAAGGCAACTCCAAGGATGTGGGTTTGAGACATCTAGAAGGAGGAAGTTAGTTGTTCAATGAGTTGAGGAAGAGACTCCGAAGGGAGAACTTGTGTGGGGCATGTTCAATCTGAGATGTCTGTTAAAATGTTGAGGAGTCAAACACTGTGTCAAGCCTCACAAGTATTACTCATTCAATCCCAGTAACAGCCCCACCAGGGAGGGAGTCTACTTAGTCCCATTTTACAAGGTGAAATTGAGGCCCGGAGAGGATGAGTGACTTACCCAAAGTCATGGGCTAATAGGTGGTGGAAGTGGGGAGCTGGGAATCAAATCTACATAACGTGCTTGAGAATGTGTGCTCCTCTACACCAGACGATTAGCCAAACAAACACACAACCCCCACATCATTCCAGTCACTTAAGAAAATCCTCACCTTTAGCTCTGAGCCAATCACCACCACCTGTGACATGGCTTGCTCTGATTCCATTAGGTCTGAGTCTCCTGCTGCCTGACCTGAGGGGGACGAGGGGGTGGAGCCCCACTTGGGCTGAAAGGGGAGCAGGGTAAGTTCCCCAGAAGAAAGTGAGGATATCTCACCAGAAGAAGAGTGAACAGATGCCAAATTTCAAAAACAACAGAAAACCATACTGCCTGACGTCAGAGTTAGCCCACTCCAAACAACTTGGGCAGTTTAATAGATTAGTCATCCCACATATGCTTTTCAAACCACCAGAGCACCCCAAAATTCATGCCAAAATTTTCTCAACAGATTTTCTTATAAGATGTTTACTTGATTTCCCGGGACACTTGTATTTTCCGTTCTAGCCACAAAGAGGCTAAAGGTCAAATACCTCAGCTGGGAGGAGGAACACATTCTTAACTATCTGAGAGGCAACTGTGCAATGTTTTCTCAACTTAGTGTTCTTCAGAACAGGCTCAAAACAAAACAAGCGAAAAACTCAAAGTCCCAAATGAAATTCCTTGAAAGTAAGGGTACTGAATATCATTCACTGATTTTATTTTGATTTTTTAAAAATAAACTTAACTTTCTAGAGCAGCTTTAGGTTCACAGCAAAAGTAAGCAGAAAATACAAAGTTCCCATGTGCCCACTTCCTGCCAACATGCACAGCTTCCCCACTACCACATCCCCCCACCGAACTGGTACTTTTGTTACAAAAGATGCATGTACAGTGACATATCATTATTACCCAAAGCCCATAGTTTACATTAGAGTTCACTTTAGTTTAGTACATTGCATGGATTTTGACAAATGTAATATATCCATTGTTACAGTATCACTGCCCAAAAATATCCTCTGTGTCCTTTTGTTTATCCCTCCTTCCCCCCTAACTTCTGGCAACCACTGATCTTTATACTGATTTTGCCTTTTCCAGAATGTCATATAGTTAGAATCATACAGTTTGTAGACTTTCAGATTGGCTTCATTCACTTAATAATATGTATCTAAGATTCCACTATGTCTTTTCATGGCTTAATGTTCATTTCTTTTTAGCATTGAATAATATCCCATGGTGTGGATGTACTAAATGTTACTTTTCCATTCACCTACTAAAGGACATTTTGGTTATTTTGTTGTGTTTTCTGAAACTAAATTTTTTTGACCTAAAAAGTTTGAATTCTGTTAATTTTACTAAGTAATTAGCAGTCAAAGTAAAATTCAAATTTATATTTTAGGAAGACATCCCTTTTGGTAAAGTAACAGCTCTACACATAATTTTTTCAAGTTATAATAAGAATCACGCTCTCAGATGTAATTTTGAAAATTAAGAGTATAGGGGCCCTTGGGTAGTTCAGTCAGTTAAGCGTCTGACTCTTGATTTAGGCTCGGGTCATGATCTCACGGTCACAAGATGGAGCTCCAAGATGGGCTCTGCTCTGAGTGGGGAGTGTGCTTAGGATGGTCCCTCTCCCTCTGCCCCTCCCCCTTACCCCACCTCACCCCACCCCATTCCACTCCCACACTTGTACACACACACACTTTCTCTTTCTCTCTCAAGTTAAAAAAATACTCATAATTTCAAAATTATGAGTATAAAGAAGAAAATTACATTACTCATAATTTCATCACTCGGAAGCAAATGTTAGCATTAATAATGTAATGATATTTGATGAATAATTTATTAATTACATGACTGACTATAATTAATTATTAATTAATTAATAATTTGATATTAATCGATCACTTATTGTTAAAAATTAAATTGATTAATATAAGATTGATATTTGGTTGGCTGGATTATTAATACTTTATTGTTGGTTAATAATTCATTGTTAATATTAAAATTAATAATTAATAGACATTATGCTAAGTGAAAAAAGTCCATCATAAAAAACCATATATTAAAAAAAAACATATATTGTAGAGTTCCATTTTTATGAAATGCCTAGAACTGATAAATCTGTAGAGACAGAAGATAGATTACTGGTTACCTATGGCTACATGTTGGAGGAATGAGGAGTGAGGACCAGTGGGTATGGGACTTCTTTTTGGGTTGATTCAAATGTTCTAAACTTGGATTATGTGATCTTTGCAAAACTGAATATACTAAAAATCATTGAATCATATACTTTAAAAAGATAAAATTAATTGAACATGAATTATATCTCAATTGAAATGTTTTTAAAAATGTCTGTCCTTGGGGTACTTGGGTGGCTCAGTGGTTAAGCATCTGCCTTTGGCTCAGGTCATGATCTCATGGTCCTGGGATAAAGCCCCACATTGGGCTCCCTGCTCAGTGAGGAGATTGCTTTTCCCTCTCCCTCTCTCCCTGCCCCTTGCTCATATTCTCTCTCAAATAAATAAAATATTTTATTAAAAAAATTTTAAAATAAAATCCTGCCCTCTTGGAATTTACATTCTCTAGTGCTGCTCTGCCACATTTCTCCTGGATCTGTTACAAAGACAGCCCATTTGTTATTTGGTGCTCCTGGGGAAAAAAAAACAAGGAGAAAAAAAGAGACAGGGGAAGAGGTGTATTTAGCATGTATTTAGTTTATGGTACTTTCCAACACAATGGTGGCTTTTTTGGCACTTTCCCCATAACTCTTCCCGGCCTAGAAATAAGGAAGATTGTCTCCAAAGGCAGAACTGTTCATTGTTGCTTTTCCTTGCACTTAAGAGAAGGAGGGAGGGAGAAGGGGAAAAAAAGGAGGATTAAAAGGAAATAGAAAAGAAGGGAAAGAGGAAAAAAAGGAAGGGGGAAGCACAAACATTAATTGAGCATTCAGCAGCTGCCAAACACGCCACTGGGCTTTTAGATGTATCATGTTATTAAGTCCTAAAAACACCCTCCTGAGGTAGATATTACCACTATCCATATTTCACAGATTTGGAAACTGAACACAGTGGGCATTGAATTTTCAGACAGGATGGATTAAATCAATCATGTGACATCTTTCCCATAGAATATTACGCAGCTACAAAAAAAAAAAGTGATGAATCTCCCTCTGTGTGTTGATAGAGTAATCTCTAGGATATATTAGTAAGTAGAAAAAGAGTAGGATACAGGGATGCCTGGGTGGCTCAGCAGTTGGCTCAGGGCGTGATCCTGGAGTCCCAGAATCGAGTTCAACAAGAAGCCTGCATCTCCCTCTGCCTATGTCTCTGCCTCTCTCTGTGTGTCTCTCATGAATAAATAAATAAAATCTTTAAAAAAGAAAAAGAACAGGATACAAAATATTGTGTATTGAATGCTCCTTTCTGTGTAAGGAAAGATAGGGAGTCATAATATCTATTCGTAAGTGCTGTATCTCTAAAGAAAGAAATGGTTATCTGCAAAGATGCAGAATAGGAGTGAGGATTTTTATATTGTTTTCAGTTTTGAACCATGTGTATATATGTATGGCCTTTTCAGAAATAACATGAAAATCACCAAATATCATCTAAAACAAAGATAACTATTTATATTACAAAAATGGACAATTGGGGACAGCCTGGGGTTTGATAAACATGCCATCTCATAAGGCATGTTTATCAAAACACCTCCTGTTGAGAAACCAACAGAATTCAATATATGTGCAGCTGCATCCTTTCTAGCTTCTTCTTGTGATTCAAAACCACACAAAGCTAATGACATCCTTCCTCTTCGCCCTGGCCCTTCTGCAGCCACTCCAGGGGCCCTGAGGACAGAGCCTCCAGATGAGAAGTGAAAAGATTTTTCATAAGGTCCAGAGAGGAACACTCATGAATATGTACATATCTGAGAGAAGACTATTTGGAAATTCAGAAATGTTTCCCAGCTAAACATCCCCATTTCTCTGGGTCCATTTAAACTCTTCATGGAGTGGTCACAATGATTCCCAAAACCTCTGTTTCAGGGGCTTTTGAAAACTCCACTTGTCTTGCAGAGCATTAACCCCTTCCAAAGAGACCCCCTTCATTATTTCTGCAGGTCCTCATGAGGCAGGTTTCATCTCTGCTCACACAGCCCTCACAATTTTCCTTTCTTGCTCAATCACTCCTGGTGACTAGGCTGAGGAGGCTACAGGCTGGACATCTTCCATTTGGCCTTCTAGATTCTTTTTTTTTTTTTTTTTTTAAGTAATCTCTATGCCCAACTTGGGGCACTAACTCATGATCCCAAGATCAAAAGCGGAATGCTCTACCAACTAAGCCATCCAGGTGCCACTAGCCTTCTAGATTCTTCACCTTTCCTCATTTCCTCTCTGCCCCAGCAGAGTCCCCCACAGGGAGGAAGGACAGTGAGTTCATTAGGACTGTTACCACAAAACACCAATGACTAGGTGGCTTATAAGTGGCAAAAATTTCTTTCCCACAGTTCTGGAGGCTGAGAAGTCTAAGATCAAGGCACCAGCATAGTCATGTTCTGATGAGGGCCCTCCTCCTGGTCCATAGCCAGTGCCTCCTCGCTGTGTGCTCACAGGTAGATGGGGTGAGAGATCTCTGAGGAATCTCTTTTACAAGGTACCAGATCCATTCATAAGGCCCCACCCTCATGACTTAAGCACTTCTCACGGGCCCATAACCCAATACCACTGTGTTCAGGGGTTGGGATTTCAAGATATTAATTTGAGGTGGCACACACATTCAGCTGGCTCCCTCTGCAGGGATGCCTCACTCCTGCTGGATACATTGGCAGAAGGCACTGCTCCTATTAAGGCAGCCTCGCCATGGGACTCTTTCTCTCCAGAGTCTGTAGCCATTCCATCCGCTTATCCCTTCAGACCTTGGTGTGCTCCTACAAACTATCAAATGCCTTTGTAAAGGGTCCCTTCTTCAACACTCCTCAAAGTATCTTAATCTGAATGTGTCATCTATGTCCTGCTAGGATCCTAAATGATATGGACTGGTTTTTTCTGCTTGGCAGTTTGATGTTGTTTCATTATTGCCTTTGCAGCCCCTTCACTGGGAATCGTCAGCTCTGCCATTGCTAGGTCACTTATAGAAAGCTGGGTCCCCCTACACTGTCATTCATGGCTCTGCGCCTCACAGTGCTGTCTCTCCCTGGGGCTCACTCTTACAGAAAGGGATGCTACTAATAATTACAATGGGACGAAGGACACCAATTGGCAAGGTGGTAGGTCAATCAGGAAATTTGGTCCTCCCACATGCACACATGCACGTGTACACAAAGACCAGTCTCCACTAGACAGGATGACCATTTAATTCTTCTCCACTTTCAAGAACCTCTTTCTTACCTGACAATTCCTCCCATAAACAGACTTCTCGAAGCCCTATGCCATCAGCCCAGACTTATCTGAGCCCCAGAGAGAGGTTGAATTTTAGAAGAGTACAGTGTGCTATATTTTGGATATAACATCATATCAGGGACATAGAGGAGTTTCATCCATTGCCAGATACGACTCTAATAGGATGACACTTTACCTTCCTAGTGATTTATATTTGGTTTACGTCCTTGGCCAGAGTTGAGCACATCAGTATGCTATAGCCAGAAGGCTCTTTTCAGGGGCCTCTTGTGGCTTTCTATCTCGTTCAGAGGAAGGTCTGTGAAACAGCCTCTTACCTTCCCTCAGTGACCCGGCCACCCTGGCCTCCTAGCTGTTGCTGAATAGTTCAGATGTGTGGCCACAACAGGGTCCTTGTTTCTGCCCCTTCTACCTAAATACCTGATATCCACAGATATCAGCATGACTTGGTCCCTCCACAACTCCAAATCTTTGTTCAAGGGTCATCTGTGAACCTTCCCCAGACCTCCCTATTTAGAAACATAGCACATAGGACACCTGCATGGCTCAGTGGTTGAGCTTCTGCCTTAGGCTCGGGGCATGATCCTGGGATCCAGGATCAAGTCCTACATCAGGCTCCCTGTGGGGAGCCTGTTTCTCCCTCTGCCTGTGTCTCTGCCTCTCTGTGTGTCTCTCATGAATAAATAAATCTTTTAAAAAATAAATCTTTAAAAAAAACAAATAAATATTTAAATAAACCTTTAAAAATAAATCTTTAAAATAAATAAATAAATCTTAAAAAATAAATCTTAAAAAAAAAAAACATAGCATGGGGCATCTGGGTGGCTCAGTGGTTGAGCATCTGCCTTTGGCTCAGGTCGTGATCCCAGGGTCCTGGGATCGAGTCCCACATCAGGCTCTCCATGTGAAGCCTGCTTCTTCCGCTGCCTATGTCTTTGCCTCTCCCTTTGTGTCTCTCATGAATAGATAAATAAAATCTTTAAAAAAAAAAAAAAGAACCATAGCACAGCCCAACACTTTCTATGCTCTTCCCTGCTATATTTTTCTCATAGTATGCATCACTTTCTAAAATACAATTTACTACTTTACACAAGCTTCTTACTGCTGCTCTCCACCACCCGCCAGACTGTGTACTCCAGGAAGGCACGGATGTTTGTCAACCACTGAAGCAATCCCAGCACTTAGAACAAAGCTCAGAACCCACAAACACGATATTTGTTGAATGACTTCATAATTGAAGCAGAAATGTAACCACACGTCTCCCTTGTCAAAGTTTAGCAGTCCATAGTTCCCTGTTGCTCTAGGACAAAACAGAAGTTCCTTAGTGTATTTACAAACTGGCAGCAATTCATTTTCTGGTCGGACTCAAGTCAACTTCCCCCATTACCATGAATTACTGTAAGAGAGGAACTCATATCATACTTGAAAAATAAGAAATACTGGAGTTTATGCGCTGTGATGAGGAAAGAAAGACAAGGACATGAGCATGACCTGATTACCGAACAGTGGGCCTCTCGAACGTGTATTCTTCAGTGTGCCCGCCATCCCTCCCCTCCTGGGCCAGCACTACCTTTCTTCTGAGGACTTGCTTCTCTTTCTCCCAGTGGAAAATATTTGCTGAATGAGCAAGAGAAAATAAAAGGAGTCAAATAAGCAAATTCAGGGGGAAAACAAAGAGATGGTTAGCACATCTGGCTGAGAAGGCAAGCTAGTACTTCCAGATGCTATTGGTGTCAAAGAAAACCAGAATCAGATGGAGGGTAAAGTGGTGATGGCAAATATGATTCGAGAACTATTGCAATAGGAGAGCAAGAGCCCTGAGGATAGACCTGAGCTCCAGTCCCAACAGAGTGTGGATAAGTGCAGATTCACAGCCCAGCAATGACAGGGTGGAGGGCAGCGAGTGGACGATCGCGGACAGGCACATCAAGGACAAGGCAGATTCAAGTCAGTGTTTCCTCCATTGGGAAGATTGTCTTGTGATTTTGTGTTCAGCTTTACTGGGGTATAATTGACAAATCATAAGATATTTAAAGTACACAGTGGTGGCTTGATACACACACATATTGTGAAGAGCTCCCCATCAAGTGAATTAACACACCCATCACCTCACGTATTTTACCTTTTTGTGTGTGTGAGAACATTTAACTCTCTGGGCCGATTTCCATTGCACAATACAGTGTTATCGGCTATACTCACCTCGTTGTTTATTTAGAGCATCAGGCCTTGTTCATCTTAGAACTGAAAGTCCCTACCCTTTTACCAACCCCTGTAGCCCCCGGAAACCACTTTGCTACTTTCTGTTTCCATTTACAAAGGTATCCTTTGCTGACTTTTGGTAAATTATAGATAGCTTGAGAGAAAAGAAAAAAATGTTTTCTTAAATCTGGAAAACAAACATACAAGAACCAGTAATACTACCCAGAGGCAGAAAACTACCACACATCTATAATGTACACATATAAACATATAGAAACCAGACAGACAGAAAAAGAGATCTTATAGCTTTCATTTTAAAATTTCAGCCATGAGACAGGTACGATATTACAAATCTCATTGGGGGACACCTGGGTGGCTCAGCGGTTGAGCTTCTGCCTTTGGCTCAGGGCATGATCCCAGGGTCCTGGGATCGAGTCCCACATCAGGCTCCCTTGCATGGAGCCTACTTCTCCCTCTGCCTGTGTCTCTGCCTCTCTCTCTCTCTCTCTCTCTCTCTGTGACTATCATAAATGAATTTAAAAAAAATAAAAAATAAATAAAAAAAATTTTTTTAATAAAAACAAATCTCATTGGCTTTTAAAAGAACAATCTGGATTTACATTGTGTTTCTGGCAGATGGTAGATGTTAAGGTTACCTGCTATTCTGTATGGATAGACGTTTTTGTGATGTGTCTCGCATAACCCACCACCTGGCCCTGCATAGACACAGGCAGGCTAAGCAATGTTGTCTGTGGGACTCATGCTATGTGAATAACCTTGGGAGCCTGGTTATTTGAGATATATTATCTGGCCTCCAGGTCAGACCTGGCCTTTCTTTTCTGGACGCCAAGAGCTACAAATCTTGTCTCACATCCCCTCCTGCTCTAGGCTGGGCTGGCGCTCTGGAATGGAATCCAGGAGGGGAGGCAGACACACACAGCCCAGGTTTCTTAAAAATATAAAAACGTGATAACATAAAAATTCAGCTCACTCCAAACTGCATGCAGGCAAACAAATGTTTACCTCCAAACTCTTCCGTTTGCCCTATAAATATGGCCCTGATGGGGATGGTCCATTGGAAGTCTCAGCTGAGGGGAGGACCCTTTGTCCAGGCCTCTCCATCAGGACCCTGGCCTGGCTGCCTCCACAGAGCTTCCCCAGCTGATGATGTTGGATGTTATAAGTACCCAATTTGATGTGACTTTGCCTTATTCTCATGTATTGCCTACTATTCCCCTCATCTATATGTAGATTCCTTTCCTCTTCTGTTTCTATTAGGTTTCTATAGTAAAAATAAAGTTTTCTTTCCTTTTCAAAACTGAAACACAGCTATTATAAATCTTTTGTTCAGAACAGCCACTCAAATGGCCAAAGCTTTTTACCAATACTTGTGGAAGAATTTTTAAGACTTTTTTCATTTGCCCAGCTTCCAAATAGCTCCTTTCTCTTCTTCAGCTGCAGGTGGTTCCTTTTCGAAGTTCCTGTGTTCCTAGGGAGCTCCTGGTGGGAGAGAAGGGGCCAGAAGTTCCAATGACTATAGGGCACTGAGGGGCTGAAGTGGGGAGGGAACCATCGGGAAGGGATGGAGGAGGTGAGGGCTTGAGAGGGACAGATAAAAGGATTCCAGGAAACTGGAAGATTGAAGGTGGCATAAGGAGGAAGGAGGAGCAGCAGCAACAAGAAGGAGGAGCCATATTGAGGGGATCTTAAGTTTCTAAAAGTAGTCAAGGAAGTCCTCAACAACACCATGCTAGCAAGAAGGATGTGGACAGAGTTGATGGAGCAGAGTCAGCAGTTTACGAAGGGGGTTTCAGGTGACTAAGAAGTCCCCACATGAGGAATAGGGTCAAATAGAACAAGTATTGGGACAGCTGGGTGGCTCAGTGGTTGAGTGTCTGCTTTTAGCTCAGGGCGTGATCACAGGGTCCTGGGACCCAGTCCCATACTGAGCTCCCTGCAGGGAGCCTGCTTCTCCCTCTGCCTGTGTCTCTGCCTCCCTCTGTGTGTCCCTCATAAATAAATAATTAAACTCTTTAAAAAAATAGAACAGGTATTTAAAAATAGCTCTTATCAGGCTCTGAATATCAACTTCCCATTAGGCCAACTTCTGATCATAGAACTCTTAAAAAAAAAAGATTTTATTTATTTATTCATGAGAGACACAGATTGAGAGAGAGGCAGAGACACAGGCAGAGGGAGAAGCAGGCTCCATGCTGGGAGCCTGGTGTGGAACTCAATCCCAGGACTCCAGGATCATTTCCTGAGCCACCCAGGCGTCCCCATAGAACTCTTTAAAAAATAAATTGTTTCAGGGGCACCTGAGAGGCTCAGTCAGTTAAGGGACTGCTCTTGGTTTCAGCTCAGGTCATGATCTCAGGGTCATGACATCCAGCCAGCCTCAAGGCCCACACATAACAGGAAGTCTGTTTAAGATTCTCACTCCCTCTCCCTCTGCCCTTCCTTCCACTTACACACTCTGTCTCTCTCAAATAAATAAGTGAATCTTTAAAAAATATTCTTTCTGATAACATCAGATTTCAGCTGGGACAAATAGTAAATATTCCTGGCAGTATTAAACTCCTTAAAAAAAAATTAGGGTCACCGGGGTGGCTCAAGTCATGATCCTGGGGTGCTGGGATCTAGTCCCACACTGGGCTCCCCACAGGGAGCCTGCTTCTCCCTCTGCCCATGTCTCTGCCTCTCTGTGTCTCTCATGAATAAATAAATAAAATATTTTTTAAAAATTAAAAAAATAAATTATTTTTTATCCTCTTTCTTTTAAACCAAAAGTATATACTTACCATCCTTCTCTTCCTGGTATACAAGGAAGACACCCTCACACATGGAGATTTCCTTTATTATTGTAAATTTCCCTTTAAAAAGGGTAACTAGGGACATCTGGGTGGCTCAGCAGTTGAGCATCTACTTTGGCTCAGGGCAAGATCCCAGGGTCCCAGGATCGAGTCCCACATTTGCTCCCTGCATGGAGCCTGCTTCTCCCTCTCCCTGTGTCTCTGCCTCTCTCTCTCTCTCTCTCTGTCTCTCATGAATAAATAAATAAAATCTTAAAAAAAAAAAAGAGTAACTAATTCTCAGTTTTCAGAGCTTCTCCTTCATGTGTCTTCTATTTCTTAAAATTAATTAGCTTAATGTAATCCTTTTGCCAAAGAGCCATACTTTGGGGTTGATATATTCTGTAACCTTTCACAGGCCAGAGTGATGACATACTGAGGGTCGAGGGTAAAGAACTAAATCACACATCAAGGGTGGGAGATTTTTTACTAACCTGACCAGCAGGATTCTACTTTAGCAAGAACCTTTCCTAAAATCAGACTAAACAACCAAGGACAGAGGGTACCTGAGTGGCTCAGTTGGTTAAGCATCTGACTGTTGATTTTGGCTCAGGTCATGATCTTGGGGTCCTAGGATCGAACCTCACATCAGTCCCCCATGTTCATCATGGGGTCTGCTTGGTCTCCCTCTCCCTCTCCCTCTCCCTCCATCCCACTCCCTGCTGTGCATTCTTTCTCTCTAAATGAATAACTAAAATATTAAAAAAAAAAACCAAGGACAGAGTCCAAGTCAGACAGAGACTGCAAAGTTTAGAGGAATCTGAATAAATTGAGATCAAGAAGAACATCTTTATCACAGAGTCCCAGAATAATAGGTGAGTTATTTGTTTAAGCTAGTCTCACTGCTTGGTTGGAAACTCCTGAAATTGGGGACCTAAAGCCGAGGACACAGGGCTACTTGGTCCCTAGGGGCTCTGGGAGGAGATTCAGAGGCTCTGGAGTCCTCCCTGCCTCCACCCCACCCTGCCTCCCACAGCCAGAGGAGGTCAACCAGGGCTGAACTGCAGCAGGTGAGCCGGAGGACAGAATGCTTAGAGCCCTATTCATGCTGACTGCCTAGTTTTTGAATAGTCTCTGATTTCTCCCCTGAAATCAAGGACTCAGTTGTGAGGATTCAATGCACTAATATCTGATAAGCACTTAGAACTCTGCCTGGCTTCTATAAACACGGAAATATAAACTGTGTGTTAAATAGAAAAATGTCTGGAAAAATACACACCATATTCAGACCAGTTATTTGTGAGGAATGACATTTGGGAAAGGTAATTTCACATAATAAATTTCTTGGGATGGGCACTAAGTGTTATACTATATTTTGGCAAGTTGAATTTAAATTTAAAAAAATTTTAAAATAAAAATAAAATAAATTTCTTATCTTTTTGTAATTTAAGGAGATACAATACTTAGACTTTGCATATAGAAAATGATGGTGATAGGGGATCCCTGGGTGGCTCAGCGGTTTAGCGCCTGCCTTCAGCCCAGGGTGTGATCCTGGAGTCCTGGTATAGAGTCCCACATCGGGCTTCCTACATGGAGCCTGCTTCTCCCTCTGCCTGTGTCTCTGCCTCTCTCTCTCTCTTTCTGTGTCTCTTGTGAATAAATGAATAAAATCTTAAAAAAAAAAAAAAGAAAAGATAAAAGAAAATGATGGTGATAGTGTTGATTCTGGCAAATGGTAGCTATGTGGATGGTCCAGCCTAGTGGTTAAGGTACAAGTACTAAGGTTGTTTCTCCTGGTTTGAGTCCTGGCTTTTTAAGTCTTCTAAGCTATGGTATCTTGAGTTATTTTCCTGCTCTATGACCTTGAGTTTTCTCACCGGGAAATGGGATTGGAATATTACCTTGCGAATTGTACTGTGAAGCCCAAAAATGTTAATGCATGGAAAACACTTAGAACTGCTCCAGGCACACAGCAAATACTCCATCATTACTAGCTAATATTGGCGGGTCATCTGTGATCTTTTAGTACATTCTGAATCCTTTTGGAGAGATGTGGGCTACAACATTTATACTGATATAACCAGGGATTATAGGACCATAATTAATATTCAACTGGGGCTTGCTTTTTGTTGTTTTATTTTGCTTTGGTGTTTGGTGGGATTTTTGTAGGGGCAGGACGTTGTTTGCTTCTTTTCAGTTTTTAGTAAGGTTTTCAAACCACAGAGAAGTAGAGAGACTAGCAGTAGACCTCCCTGTGCCTTTTATATGGTTTAAAACAGTTATCACCAAATCACTAATCTTCAATATTGGACTTTGTTTCCTTTAAATTAGGAGACAAACTTGGTGAGATTATATGACTTATATTACCTGGTGAATGAAATTTAATTTTCTTTGACAAGTAAATTGGTGAGAAGTGCACAATATTTTTTTAATCACTTTCTCTTCAAGAAATCAAAAATAGTTTAACTCCTGAGAGCTAGCATTTGTAGAATTTTGTCTCGTGTTGCAGTTCATGGTAGGCCACATGATAATTCTTTCTAGATAAGCATGATCCTATAGAAATATAATGTAAGCCATGGATGTAATTTTAAGTTTTCTAGTATCCATGTTTTTTAAATGCAACTAATTTTAATAAAACATTTTATTCAACTCAACCTATCCAAAACATTGTCACTTCAACATATAGTCAATATAAAAATTCGAATGTTATATTTTATGTTCTTCTTTCTTTTGTACTAAGTCTTTGAAATATGGTGTTTATATTACACCTAAAACACACTTCACTTGGGCTAGACATATATTGAATGCTCGGTAGTCACAAATGGCTAGTGGCTACCATATGGGACAACACAGCCCTGGATAGCAGTTCCTTGAAGTTAAGATCTGTATCTTAATTATTTGTTCTCTTTAACAAATAATTAATGAACATATCTCTAGTTCTGAGCAGAGACATATATTAAAAGTCTTCCAGCTGAAGAGGTAGAAATGGATAGTTACGTATTCTTTATTGTCATTTGCTAGTGCATGCCACATCTGCTGCATTTAGGGTTTGTTATAATGTTAAACGGGGAAGTTCTTTAGTTCTAATTGAAGATAGTATTACCAAAGGTATTCTTTGCTTTGAGAAAATAAGGAAGTGACCAGGCTTGTGATAGAGTAGGAAGTCTGTCATGAATTTAGGCAATAAATGTAATAAGAAAGTATTTTGAGGTAGGGGCAAAATTGAAATGATCCCAGAAAGAAGCCCTGAATAAAGTTTAAAAAAAAAAAAAAAAACCTGAATAACACCCAAACTGACAACTGGGAAGCTTTAAATCAAGTGACAAAAAAATCTCACCATAGCAGAAAATGCTGATGCCTCATGCTTATCCCCTTGGCAATAACCATGTCTAGGCATACCTATCTAACTTCCAAAGAGAGGCACCTGTAACTCTTTGCCCGAGAGCCTTCTCTCTGACTTCCAAAACCTGCTCTGCCCACACACTGGGCAGCCTGAACATGTCCAGGAATTAACACCCTTCCTGAGAGCAGCCCTCAACCAATGACTGACAGTAACAAAGGAGAAAGACCTTAACTCACATGTACCTCCACTAGGATAACTCAGAAATAGTCCACCCTGTCAACCCCAATTTCCCTGTAGGATTAAGGGCTAGATGCTCTCAGTGACATTTTGCCTAACAATCCACCCGTCACTGGTGTCTTCCCTCTCTGGTCTCAATTGCCTCTCCTCCGGCACACCGTGGCATTATATCACTAAGACTCTCACTGAGGGGAGCTGTGATGTACTGCGAGAGAAGGATGCATTGACTTACATGCCATCTAAGCAACTGAGAGATGGCAATTATAAGGAATGTGGTTAGTTGTTGCTTTCCACTACCATCAAAGTAGTGGAAAGGGGAGAAAATGACAGAATTGAGTCAGCCAGCTATTGACTCAGGGCTCAATGTGAAGTCAGAAGACCTCTTCGGTGCATTTGAGGAGACCCTTACCTCCTACAGGAGGGCAGCCCAGGATAAACTGCGCTGAACATCACATGAGTGAACATGTTCACTGTGAGCGGAGCAGAACAACAAGAAGCCCCAATTCACAGCTTGGTAGATACCCTTCCCTGAGAGGGAAGGTGTAGGACCCTGAGACTTGGGATGGGGACATTCTGTACATGGGATTGAAAACCTTGAACCTCCAGATGCCCCCCCCACCCCCCATATTCCTAGGATTCTGCTTTGCTGGAAGATAGCAACTCCCTTTGCCTGGAGCCCAGCTCAGGCCTTACATTGCAAGATTATGCTTGTCCTCTTAAGGATCTACATTCTTTAGTTGCTTCTAGATTGATAACTAGGTTCAAGTATGTACTTGGGGAAAATATTTTCCTTCATTTAGAAAAGGAATTATTAACTAGGAAAATTACAGGATCTACCTAATATGTATGCCAACAACTGGGAAAACATGCCTGAGCACAGGGCTTGACTGGAGATGGTGGTATGGAACACTGAAGGCTGGATAAGAAAGAATGTATTTTAAGGGGGCACTGTCCCACCACTCAAATTTAAGATCCCAGCAAAGACCTAGAGCCAGTCTTAATAACACTGTTGAAATGGTTCATTGAAACCACAAAGAAAGATGCCTTGAAGTAAATAAAATGTATTTGCTACCCTTCTTTGACAAGCAGTAAAAGGAGGGAGAGGGTGGATTGGATGAGGTTAAAGGCACGCTCAAAAGAATATGACTAAAAGAAAAAAAGAATATTACTATTATGATTGATTGAAGCAGTAAAGAATGTTCTAGTGATGAGGATACTGGCCTCATGGATAAGCTCAGAAGTAGCTGTATGCTAAAGGCCAGGGATGGTGGTGGGGATGTAGTTTTGAGACAGGGCTTCCTAGTGCCAAGAAGTAGTGGAGCCTGGGAAAAAGCACTTAATTAGCATAGGCAGGGCATATGTGATTGCCATAATGGCAATTAAGTCAACGTGGCAAATGGGAGCCAGGCAGGCAGGAATCTGAGACAGAGGCTAATAGATCCTTCTAGTTCCTTACAGCAAGAAAGACAGGTAGTGAGTGAAGATGTGTTTTACCTTTACCATCAAAAATGATCAAGAGTAAGTGATCCAAAGCAATCAGCTGTGGGAGATCATAATCCACCACCTGGTTCCCAAACCTGTATCTGGAATCTCAGACCCACATCCAATCATTCTAGAGGGAGGAAGTACCTGTAATGCCACAGCAAGCATATAAAATCATGATTTCCCTGACCCTTTCTCAAAGGGCCAGGTAGACATTTATCTCAGTTACTGCACATCAGAGGAATGGAAACATTCAGATCTCCTGATGACTGATGAATACAGTCTGAGCTGGCACAACCACAACACCCAAAGCACACTTGTGGCTCAAACTCTCTATAAACTTACTTATCAGGTCATCAAAGTTCATACTTTTTAACAACTTCATTTTCAATCTATATAATTGAAGCTTGTCGAGTCACTCTTACCAAATTCAGTATCACAAACAAGATTTGATAATTTTAAGTTTTGAGACTTTTCTGCTGACACAACTGTTACTAGAGTTGTGATATGTATTTTATAGGCCTTGACAGCATTGAACTAAATATGATAAATTATTCCATAATGTAAATTATAGTACACCTAGAACTGATAACTTGCAGAACAACGTTCTAAAAAAAAAATTAACTCTTTGTACTAGTCAATTCTGTGTAAGTCCGAATTTGGTTTTAAATGTAAGGGTATGCAATGACCTTTTAATGGTTTGATAATACCCCTGATCCATCTCTGCAACAGCAGCCAGTTGCAACCATAGTGCAGGCCAGATGTCCCTTGGGAGCCCTTCTCAACCAATGACTGATAAGTAGATAAATGTCTTAACCTCCTCCTGCCTCAGGTGCAACAACTCCAAAGTATGTTTTATGCTGTCTGCAGCAACAAACTCCAGTTGCCTTCACTTTGTAACCCTGGATTCGTTTCCTGCCCCTATGGTCTACTTCTACTCCCTTACCAGTATTTCCTGGAATCACCTGGATTTGTTCTATCACAGGGTCTACTTTTGAGGAGACTCAACAACTTAAAGTCAGTCAACAACCTAAATCTGGCTCAAGTAATAAAAGGAATTCCTTGATTTTTCAAGTTCTCAATAAAAAACAGCTCAGCAAAAGCCTGGGGGGGAAAACCCTCCTCCTCCCCCACTAAGAAACTATTTCTAACAGCTTGTCACAGGCTTGTCACAGGTGTGACCACAGAGCTGAGGATGTTAAGAGAAAATGAAATATTATTTATTTGTACAGTGCATCAGCAAACAAAGTAGAGAATAGAGCCATCATGCACCAACCAGATTGTTCATGATTTACCCAGTGCAGCAGCTGGGTTGGGGCTCACTGACTTTCCCAGACTTTCAGACCATCAGTCAGGAAACATTTTCTGTAAAGGGACTAATAATAAATACTTCCAGCTTTGAGGGCCACACAGTCTCTGTCACAACTGCTCACCTCTGCCACTGCAGCTTGAAAGCAGCCACAGATATGAGCGTGGCTAGGTTCCCAAAAAGTTTTATTTATGGACATTGAAACTTGAACTTCATGTAATTTCCACAAGTCATGAAATATTGTTCTTCTTTAATTTTTATTCAACTATTTAAAAATGCAAAAACCCCTTGTGGCACTTTTGTACAAAAGCAAGTGATGATGAAAAAAAAAAAAAAAAGCAAGTGATGGTCCAAATTTGGCCCCTGCTGTGGAACATTGACACATACTTTCAGTAATGCTGTTGATTATGGCTGCCCTCCAACCCCAACACACACACTACATTGTAAGCCCTTGTGAAGCTTGAGAGCTTCCCAGAACTTCTCACCATGATTTTTCATGAAGCCTATCCAGGGTATGGACAGAATTTCCCAACATTTCTCCCTGTTTAATTGCCTAGGCTCTCCTCTTCCCACCTCCCAACCTCAATCACCCTCTTCCAGGAGGGAAGAACTCCTTAATATGAGTGCTCTGAGCAAGGAATTCTTGGGCCACATTAACTCCTGAGTAAGGTTACCACATCACAAGGTTGATATCCTCAGGGGCCTGTCCACCTTAGCTTAGACAGGGGTGGCCCCTAGTGGGGAGCCTGACAATCTAGTGGTTAATAATGAAAGCTGATTTCCAGTTTGTGCTTACTCATCTAAGGCAGCCTTGTTTGGCAACTCCTTTGGAGAAGAGGGGACCAGCAGAGCCAAACTCAAAACAGTCTTGTGTCCTTGGATGTGAGACATTGATCACTACTTCTCCCAGACTCTTTTTTTTTTTTTTTAAGATTTTATTTATTTAGAGATCTCTGGATGACTCCGAGGTTTAGCGTCTGCCTTCAGCCCAGGATCTGATCCTGGAATCCCAGGATGGAGTCCCACACCAGGCTCCCTGCATGGAGTCTGCTTCTCCCTCTGCCTGTCTCTGCCTCTCTCTCTGTCTCTTTCTCTGTCTCATGAATAAATAAATAAAATATTAAAAAGAGAGAGAGAGAGAGAGAGAGACATAGGCAGAGGGAAAAGCAGGCTCCCTGTAGGGACTCCATCCCAGGACCTCAGGATCATGACCTAAGCCAAAGGCAGATGCTCAACCACTAAGCCACCGAGGTGCCCTCCTCTCTAAGACTCCTAATCAAGATAGTTACTACTGACTGAGTATATAAATTTGTTAAGTAAACAAAGTGTAAACATTTAGGACAAACTCAGTAATTAAGGATATAAATCTTTGTACGTATCGGTCTCCCTACCTGGAAATATTTCCAACCCTCCTATGTCTCATTTAGCTAAATAACCCTTATCTTTCCCATCTCAATTTATAGATCACTTATCTGGAAAGTCTCTCTTCTCTGATACTAGACTAGATGAAGCCGTCCACCATGCAATCACAAAATACCCTGTGTCTCCATCATACACATAAAAATAGGGAGTGATTGTTAGTTTAATCATCAGTTGGTGAGGGTCAGGAGAGTCTCTCTTTTCTCCTGCCCCAAACCCCTGCACCATGTCCCCTAAATTCTTTTAACAGCAGCAGTGACAAACAAGAACTCCATTCTGATTGTAATTCTATACAGATCATTGTTTCACACAGATTCCAAACAACTTTAATATGTTCCTCTGAGAGTTTTTAACTATGTGTTAGTTTTTACCAAATAATAAAATTTTACAAGAACCATCTTAGAGTTAATCACGTCACATTTCTATAACAAAATCATGCAGGAGGTATAAGCCAAATTAAACCCCTTCTGCTTCTGTACAAGGTAGAAATGCACATACTTCAAACAGCTTTTCAACATGCATTTTTCTCAAATAAATAAGTCACTTCAGTGAAAAGTTTGGGTAATCTCGACAGCTACCCTTTAATAGCTACATGATAATATGACTTTCAAAGGACAAAAATACCATAGCAATGAATAAATATGCTCTAGAGAACCTGCTGCAATCCATATCTTTTGTAGAAAAAAATAACGATATTTCTAAAATACTAAGTAATTTAATAGATATACATCTCCTATTATAGGGATATATCTTTAGATAGACTCTACCAAGAAATTACAAAAACATAAGGCTTTAAGCAATGAATGATTGTATTGAAATAAGCAACATTCAGATTCTACAACCTGCTTCACTGGTTATTAATGTGAATATTCAGAAGCCCCGCCAGGTCTCAAAAGGCAGTTTCCCAGTTTCAACAATAGCTGTGCCCTGCTGGCCAGCACGGGCTTTCGGTTTACCCTTTTCTTTGGTGCCAAATCCTCTGTGAAGTGTGAGGCTGGCCTCCGTGTTTCACAGGACTGTCAATTAGTTTCTAGCAACTGCAAAGTTTTCGATGAAGATGCATTTCCATGAGTTGCACTCTCTGCACTGGGGAATTACAGACAAGACTAAATAAATAGAAGAATGAGCACTAGTTGCTGGATCAGCTCTGCTTTGAACTGCTCCATTTGGAGTGGGGTCACAAATACTTCTCAAATTGACACTCTCTATTCACTCATATCTACTTGATTCCCTTTGCAAACCTCAATTTTCACTATCTTGTGAAAGAAGGAGTCAAGAAAGATGGTTTTCACTTTAGCACGTCTGCTTCTGCACTCTACTTTTGACATATTCATTAAATATTGGTTTGCTGGGGCCACCAAACAAAATATGAATTTTAGGCAGATACAGGTAGTCCATAACAATTGTGCTCAAGGTGAATTTCAAACATGTAACCTATCAGGAAGCCAAGATGCGATCACTCCCATTGCACGTCTTTGAAGACCATCAGTAAAGGGTCGTCATGCTTTTTTGATAGAAGAAAAAGAGCATTTATGAAAGTACTTAGCTCAGTGACTACTGCATAGTAATCTCTGGATCTAGAAAGTATTGTCTTCCTAGATAGTGTTTATGTGGATCACTATCATTACTCCTGTAGTAACTACAGTAGTAGTTACTAATGCTTGGCACAGTGTTCACTTACCTGCCTGGCACTACCCTGGGTTCTTCATGCACAGGAACTCATTTTATTCTGAGCCCTTATAATCCTTATTTACAATGAGACCTCAGAGACATACATGATCTACCCAGAGCCATGTGGCTAGCAAGTCATAAAGGCAGGATTTGGGCCAGATTGTGAAGCCCCAGAATCCATGCACTTAGCCACAATGTTGGGCTTCCACCCCACTTGCTTCCCCGGGCTATTGTGATTTATAGTAAGAAATATTTGGTCTTCCTCCCATTCCTGGCAAAAAGCTCCTAAAACCTTTGGAATTTCCTAAATGTTGAGAAGGGTTAGGTTGTCTTTTCTTACGTTAATGGGGTAACTTTTGAACCACACCTAATGGTTGCCCAGGGAAGCCAAATAAATAGTGCTTGGCAGGTTGAAACTTTCACTCCCATCCCTTGACACCCAGGGAGGGGAAAGGGGCTAGAGATTGAATCAATCACCAACGGCCAATGATCTAATCAATCATGCTTACATAACAAGGCCTCCATAAAACCCCAAAAGGATGAGGTTTGGAGAACCTCCAGGAAGTGAACATGTGACACCATATGGGGAGAACAGGACTTGGAAAGGGCATGGCAGCTCCTCACCCCTTCCCTATACCTCAACCTATGTGTCTCATCTAGCTGTTCCTGAGTTCTAGCGTTTGTATTAAACCACTGATTTAGTAACTAAACGGATTTTCTGCGTTCTGTGTACTGCTCGAGCCAATTCATTGAATCCAAGGAGAAAATCATGGGAACTTCTGCTTTATAGCTGGTTAGCCAAAAGCACAGGTGACAACCTGGACTCGTGACTGGTGTGAAGGGGGTTAGGGCATAGCCTTGTGGAATGAGCCCTTGACCTGTGGAATATGAATGTATCTCCAGGTGGATAGTGTCAGAATTCAGTTGAGTTGTAGGTCACCCAACTGGAGTCAGAAAACTGCTTGGTGTGGAAAAAAAAACACATATTTGGTGACTAGAATGCCAGAAGCGAAGTGTTGTACACAGGAGAAACACAGGAAGAGGAGTATGGGATTCTTCTTTCTATTTCTCAACCCTGATAATCTTTTAAATGCAGTATCGATGCCTTCACATAGGAACTGCTCACTGGGTCTTGGCTGGTCAGGGTGAAGCACTGTGACAAACACAAAGACAAATGGATAAAGACTCTGTCCTCAAGAGAGACATAAAAACAAATGCATTTGAAGCTGGAACAAACAAACATCAAGAAGGAGGTGAGCAAAGGTACAGGATCCGGAGGCTCTAGTTCAGAACGGGGAGCTGAGAGAAGGTACCTGGAGAGCATAGAGGGTCTCTGAAGACATGAGACTAGAAAGGCAGTTTGGGGTCAAGTAGAAAGATCTTGAATATTAGATTGTAAAACATGGGCTTTATCTTGTACTGATACTCAACTAGAACTGATGCATTTCAGATCCTAGTTTATGGTGATTTCCCCTGGGGATGCCTGGGTGGCTCAGTGGTTGAGCATCAGCCTTTGGCTCAGGTCCTGATCCCGGGGTTTTAGGATCTAATCCCGCATCAGGCTCCCCACAGGGAGCCTGCTTCTCCCTCTGCCTGTGTCTCTGCCTCTGTGTGTGTGTGTGTGTGTGTGTGTTGAATAAATAAATAAAATCGTAAAAAAAAAAAAGAAAAAAAGAAAAAAAAAAAAGATGATTGCCCTGGCAATGTTATAGAAGTTAGGATGGAGGGATGCATCAGAAGCAGGGAGAGTGGTCAGAAGGCAACTCTATGTTTGAAATCAGCATTTTAATGTGGAAAAAGTTGAGAACCTATGATTTAATGATTCTGTTCTTGATTGCATCCCTGATGTCAAACAAAACCTCACGTGCTTAAAAATATGAATATGTGTTTTAATATCCATAGAGAAAGAGTCTGCTACTTTGCATGTTGTGTAACAGAGGGTAGCTAATGCCTTTTTCCTAATTTGAAGGTATTGTTTAAGATTTCTCAAGTGAGGGGTGCCTAAGTGGCTCAGTCGGTTAAGCGTCTGCTTTGGGCTCAGGTCATGTTCCCACAGCCCTAGGATGGAGCCCTGAGTGGGCTCGCTGCTCAGCAGGGGGTCTGCTTCTCCCTTTGCCACTCCCCCCGTTTGTGCTCCCTCTCCCTCTCTCTCTGAAATAAATAAATAAAATCTTTTTAAAAAATGAAATAAAAGTTTCCAAGTGAGTAGGTATTATTATTTTTATTCAGAAAAGTTTTTTTTTAATCAAGCATTTTTTTTTCCACAGAAATCCATTTACTCACTAGATCACTGGCAGCATCTAAAGAAGTCACAGGCCAGTGTGCTGTGAGTGGTTGTGCAAGTTGACTGGTAACCCTGGCAACCCAAAGGCTGTGAACACTGTGTTCTTAAGCCTGGTTCCAGAGACGCCTTGGCTGGAGCTCCCATGGGATTAGCCTGAGGAGCCACTGGCCCTAAGACAGACTGTGGACTGGAAGTCAGTTGGGGCCTTTTCTCTTCTTTTTTAGGTACTCAAGGTCTTATGGCACTTGTCACCTTCCCCCCTGTTCCCTTAACCCACACTAGTAATATATTGTACATTTCAGATGTTTTATTGATGTATAGCATAAATACAGAATCATGTGTTATATTTGAATTTTTTTAATGA
Source organism: Canis lupus familiaris (assembly GCF_011100685.1). NCBI lineage: Eukaryota > Metazoa > Chordata > Mammalia > Carnivora > Canidae > Canis > Canis lupus. The sequence goes on from NC_049224.1 coordinate 65,142,608, forward strand.
TGCTTTTAATCTCTTATACCATCCTTGATCTCCTTCAACAAAATGTACATGGAAAGAAAAATAAAAGGCATCTGGCTGGCTCAGTCAGTAGAGCATGCAACTCTTGATCTCAGGGTTGGGAATTCAAGACCCACGTTGGGTGTAGAGTTTACTTAAAATAAATAACTTTTTAAAAATGGCATTAAAAGAAAACTAGGGATGCCTGGGTGGCTTAGCAGTTGAGCATCATCTCCCTTCGGCTCAGGTTGTGATCCTGGAGTCCTGGGATCAAGTCCCACATCGAGGTCGCTTCAGGGAGCCTGCTTCTCCTTCTGCCTCTCTCTCTCCGTGTCTCTCATGAATAAAAACATGAAAAAATCTTTTAAAAAAAGAAAATTAAAGAAAACTAAATAATCACCCACCCTGCATTTTCTTCTCTGAAGCCCAGTTCATCAGCATGTCCATCCTCTCATGAAGATCCATGTGGTGTGTTCACTTTGTCCAGGCATGGCTGGGCCAGGGATGCAAAGATGGGTGATCTTCAATGAAACCACAGTCCCAAACAATGACAAGACAGTGGAGATGGACCATGTTAGGGGAATTCACAGGGGGGCTGGGGGATAAAGAAGTGAAGAACAACCAAGGCTCCATGGGAGAAGATGCCAGAGGATTCAGTGAGGAGGTGATTCTTGAGGTGGGTCTTTTTTTTTTTTTTAAGATTTATTTATTTATTTATTTATTCAGAGACAGAGAGAGAGAGAGAGGCAGAGACACAGGCAGAGGGAGAAGCAGGCTCCATGCAGGGAGCCCGACGTGGGACTCGATCCCAGGTCTCCAGGATCCCACCCCGGGCTGCAGGCGGCGCTAAACCGCTGCGCCACCAGGGCTGCCCTTGAGGTGGGTTTTAAATACCATCTCCCAAAGTAGGCAGAGCAGGAATGGCAATCAACACAGAGAGACATGTTCAAGACCCCTAGGACTGGGAGAGTAGGGCACATCTGGGTTATGACAGCTACGTGGTTTGATGGTGCCCGGCTGGGTACAGCTTCTCTAAGAAGCTAACAGACACCACACTTACAAACCATACCAGTGGCCACAGTAATGAACATCCCACCACATGCCAGATCTTCTCAGATTTCATTCCTCTCCATTCTTTCTCCCACTGTCCGTTTACTTAAACTATTTGGAGCCACCCGGTTTCCAACCTCGCCCACTCCCTGTGTAAGCAGTACCCCCAGGGAGCCCCAGAGTGTCCTGGCTTGGAGGAAGGAATCTACTGTTCCAAGGTGCCTGAGTGTCTGCCGGGCACAGAAGGTGGAAAGTATGACATTAGCTTCAGGAAGCAAACCCAGCCGGTGTCCATATCCTGGGTAAGAGCCGTGCTAGGAAGTCTCAGATGGTCCAACATGTTAGGTCTACAAAGCCCCAGAGCAAAACTGGCATTTAAAGAGAAGAGTCAACACCAGAGCACAATAACTTATTCACTGGATATTTAGTAAGCATCTATTACATGCCAAGCAGTGGGCCAGGAGCTGAAGATACAGCCTGTGCATCGCTGCCTCGGCTGCTGTTGGCAAGCACCCCACAGCCGGCCAGGTGTTAAAGCTAGTGGCCTTCCTGCCTAGGCCACTGGGTGTCTCCTCTGATTGGCCAGGCTGTGCCACAAAGGCTATGTTTTTAATGCCACCTTTGGTCCCTGGCCTTGTTTTTTAACAAATGTATAATTACAAAGTGAAAAAAGGAAAGAAAAAAAACCACACACTGAACCTGACCTATGTTGAGAAGTTGGTCAGGGAAGGCTTTACGGAGGGAGAGAGACCCTCGAGCTGAGATCCAGATGATGAGACACCATCATTCACCGGGGGTAAACGGTAGACACAAAAAGTGGAGGTGGTGACGCAAAGCGCTATCTGCGGGCCGTGCAGTGCCTGATGCTCTGCACTGCACTGCTGTAGGTACGGAGGTTAGAAAGAACGTGCACAGCGAGGGGCCTCACAACCAGCGGGACAAGCCCAGGCAAGCGGCCACGCAGCCCTGCACACACGGGCAGAAGCGGCCCTTCTGCGTGGGGGATGCTCTCTTCACCAATGCAAGCTGGATAAACTATCAAAACATGGACACATGGCTGAGCCAAGTCACCTCTTCCCTTGGCCTTTGGCTGGGGAGACCTTCAATTAGAATTGAAGGTTGATCAGTCCAGATGTGGAAGAGAATCCACTCCAGCCAGTTTAAGCAGAAAGCAAGCATAGAATCTCCAGGAGAGCCACGGAAAGAAACTTCCAGACTGTGAAACCCCAAGGCCAAATTAACTATCTGACTGCCCGGCAGAGATCCTGAGCCTGGGGTTAACTCCAAGGCTAACCTGGGCATGGTTGCAGCAGCCATGGCAGCACTAAGACCCCACTGCCACTACCCTTCCCCCTGGACAGTCTGACTCCTTGGCCACATCTCCTTCTTACCTCTCCCCTGAAGGGAAGCCTCACAGGTGTACACCTGACCGGTGAGCTTTATGTCATGTGTCTGTGTCCCGGCTTCAAGGGCTACTGGGAAAGCAAGCTGTTAGTTTCTTTCTTGGGAAAGTGGACTTAGAAGGTAAGAAAGCCCCCAAGCATATGAAATGTGGTCCAGTGGAGCCAACAGGGGTGTTTTCACCTGTTGTGCTGGAGACCTATAGTCAACCCTGGAGGAATCCTTTTCTAGGATTGGGCACAGCTAGTGCCTCCATTGTTCTGTTACTTATCTATGAAACAGAGCCACCTAAGACTAAATAAAATGCCTTGTCTGGCACTCAGGACCAGCTACACAATTTGCAGGACCCAGTGAAAAATACAATTGCTGGGCTCCTTGTTCAGAAATTTAGAATTTAGGGATGCCTGGGTGACTCAGCAGTTGAGTATCGGCCTTGGGCTCAGGTTGTGATCCTGGGGTCCTGGGATAAAGTCCCAGGGACTTCCTGCAGGGAGCCTGCTTCCTGCAGGGAGCCTGCTTCTCCCTCTGCCTATGTCTCTCTCTCTTTCTCACTCTCTCTCTCTCTCTCTGTCTCTGTCTCTCATGAATAAATACATTTTTTTTTTAATTTAGAATTAAGGGGCACCTGGGTGTCTCAGTTAGTTAAGTGTCTGCCTTCGACTCAGGTCATGATCTCAGGGTCCTGGGATCCAGCCCAGAGTCAGCCTCCCTGCTTAGTGGAGCATCTGCTTCTCCCTCTCCTCTGTGCTTGTGCTCTCTCTTGCTATCTCTGTCTCTTTCTGTCTCTTTCTCTCTCTCTCAAATCAATAAATAAATAAAATCTTTTTTAAAAATTTAGAATTTAAGGACAGAGACAGAAGAGCATGAGACCAAGCTGGACCCTTCTGAGCATGAGTCCTTGTGCACCTGCACAGATCACATGCCTTTGAGGCTGGTTCTGCTTCCTCCTTCCTCTGCAGCCAGTAATATAGTGTTGTGTGAACACTTGTCAAATCTAGTGTTGCTAGACACAACAGGAAGAGAAGGGAACTTAAATGATGTTCTTTTTTTTTTTTTAAGATTTTATTTATTCATGAGAGATACAGAGAGGGGCAGAGACATAGGCAGAGGGAGAAGCAGGCTCCCTGCAGAGAGAGCCTGATGCAGAACTCGATTCCAGGACCCCAGGATCACAACCTAACCCAAAGGTAGATGCTCAACCACTAAGTCACCCAAGCATCCCTCAAATGATCTTCTTTATAACACAATATCTAGTAAGGTCTGGATCCTTCTAGAAACCTATTAGAGTTCATTTGGGGGGCATCATGCTGCAACCTACATAATGAAGAACGAATGATAAAACTCCAAGGCTAAACTGAGAAAAAGAGTTGCTTTGGCAAGCTTGGTCATCCTGCCTGTCCTCATAACAATGCCCTCCTGCTTGTCATGGGATATGATTTGTCATGGTGGGTGAACTAAGGCAGGATTTTGAAATTACAAAGTTTTTCTTTCTCCTTTCCTTCCTTCCTTCCTCCCTCCTCCCACTTTCTTCCTTCTTTTCTTTCTTTCTCTTTCTTTCTTTCTTTCTTTCTTTCTTTCTTTCTTTCTTCTCTTTCTTTCTTCTTTCTTTCTCTTTCTTTCTTTCTTTCTTTCTTTCTTTCTTTCTTTCTTTCTTCTTTCTTTCTTTCTTCTCATATAAACTTTGGTCAGTTATATCCTTTGAAGCTAAAGTAAGACATTCATGGACTGATATTGCATGCCAACAGCTACAAGTAGTTAAGACTTATGTAAAAAGAGAAAACTCCCAAAATTCAGCCATTACAATACCAGAGTTCTCGAAAACTCCATAGGGGGATGCCTGAGTGACTCAGTAGTTGAGTGTCTGCCTTTGGCTCATGGTTTGATCCCAGGGCCCTGAGATCATGACCTGAGCTGAAGGCAGATGCTTAGCCAACTAAGCCACCCAGGCACCCCTAATTGCCATGTAAATGTAAGTCTAATTTCTGCCTGCAGTGCTCACGTGGTTTGAGTAGGGGGTATAACAATGTCAGCCCTTGGAAGTGAGATGGAAAGCAGGATGTTACCCTGACAGGTGTCCTTAAACATGCTGAGACAAGGAGGAGAGATGCAAGATAGACAGAAGAGAAGTCCAGTATGGGGACAAGAGAGACTGTCTTGTGTCAAAGTGCAAGAGAGAAGCAAAAGCAAAGATGGTATATGGATAGCAGGATTGGAAATCTCACAAAGATTGAGAACACGGATAGAGGAAGGAGTCAGTTTAGATGGTTCTGGAACACATTCAGGTATTCTTAACATTTGTGGGGTCTTATTTAGGACAGCAGATTGGTAAAGCACTTCAACTCTGGTTGCAAAAACTCCCTTCCACTTACTAGTTTTGTGACCTTGAGGAAGTGATTTAACTTTGTCAGGCCTGTTTCCTTGTCTACAAAATGAGGATAGTGATAGCGATAGTGATAATTCTATGGATGATTAAATCATTTATCAAACATTTGTAACATTGCCCAGTTGATGATAGGAACTCGATAAATACTATCTGTAGTCGTGATAGTGATGGTGATGGTGATGATAATGAAGGTGGCTGATGATAGTGGTCAAGGAGGTTCTCTGATCTCTCCTGCCAGAGCACCAGGGTGCAGCCAATGAGCCTATGGATGCCACAAGGGTGGGGTAACAGTGGGAGAGGAGGAACCAGGGGAGAAAGAGATGGAAGGCACAAGGAACTAGTCAAGAGGTCCTGGTGTCATTCCCAATGAGAGAGACTGAGGCCTGCCTAGGGCAGTGTCTGAGATACTCTAGATATTCATGGGGTTATGTTATGCGTGTGTATGTTATACACAGCGATCATCAAGCTGTGCAGTTTTCCAACGTTAAAGCAAATATTTGGTACTGTCAGGAGGGCTTGACGGAGAGACAAGGTCCGTTAGAATAAGAGAGAGCCCTGGACTCGGGACTGCATATTTGAGGAATGGCTCTGTTACCCTTGGGCAATCTCTTTGCCGCTAGGGAGACTTACAGGCTCTCCAGGAAGTGAAAAAGCTCCCACCCTCTGCCAGTTTCTGGCTGCTCGGGCATCAGAAGCAGTGAGTTTTCACATCTGAACTTCCCTCACTTGCTTTACATAAGGAAACAAATGAGAACAGTGAGGTGTCTGTGACAAGGTTTTGGGTTTTTTTTAAGATTTAATTTATTTATTCATGAGAGATACAGAGAGAGAGAGAGAAAGAAGCAGAAACCCAGACAGAGGGAGAAGCAGGCTCCGTGCAGGGAGCCCGATGTGGGACTCGATCCCGGGACTCCAGGATCATGCTCTGGGCCGAAGGCAGGCGCTAAACCCCTGAGCCACCCAGGGATGCCCCTGTGACAAGCTTTTGGCTGGTTTTTGTCTTCTGGAAATGTTTTGTGTCAGTTCAAATGATCACACATATAATGATATGTGCATGTGTGTATGTGTGTGCATATTTCTCTTTTTCTGATTATAAATGTAATGCATGCTCATTAGAGAACATCTGGAAAATACAAAAAGCCAAAAGTCAAAAGTAGGAATCATTGATAAGATCACTACCCAGAGATAATTGCTCTATTTTTGGTTTATTGCTTTTCCTTTTTTTTTTTTAAGAATTTATTTATTTATTCACGAGAGACACACACAGAGAGAGAGAGAGAGAGGCAGAGACACAAGCAGAGGGAGAAGCAGGCTCCAAGCAAGGAGCCCGATGTGGGACAGATACCGGGTCTCCAGGATCACGCACTGGGCTGAAGACGGCGCTAAACCACTGAGCCACCCGGGCTGCCCTATTGCTTTTCCTTTCATCCATTTACAATATGTGTGTCATACAAACACACCTACCTAATAGAATGTAACATTTGTATTATATTTTAGGTCTTATATCTTATTTCTTGCATTATTTATTGTTGACATTTTCTTACGTGATTAAATGTTCTTTGAAAACATTTCAGTTACATACAGAGAAATTTATTCTTTTTGATGTACAGTTCTGAGTGTTGGCAAATACATAAATTCAGGTTACCACCACAATAAAGATACAGGTCAATTTCTTACTGCCCCAGAATTCCCTCATACTGCCCCGTCGTAGTTATTATTCCCCCTAGTCCTAATCCCCGGCAACCACTGATCTATTCTCCATTCCTACAGTTTTGCCTCTTCCAAAATGTCATATAAGTTGAATAATACAATACGTAGCCTATTGGTCTGGTTTCTTTTATTTGCACAGTGCATCTGAGTGTTACTCATGTTGCTGCATATACCAATAGCTGTTTACTTTCTATTGCTAAATATATAGAGAGTGTTGCTGAGTACTGTATAGATGTATCACAGTTAGTTCATCCATTTACCAACTGAAGGATATTTGGGTTAGTAAACATGACTTTTACCAGTTGGATGATATTCCATGCTATGGATATACCAAACCATATGAAGACAGTTGTCTGTTATCAGACATTGTGAGTTTCTCCCCAGCCCCCACTCTATTATAAATAATCATTAAATGAACCATTTTTTAAAATTGAATTATTTATTTGACAGAGAGAGCAGGGGGAGGGGCAGACAGAAAGGGAGAATGAGAGGCAGACTCCTTGCTGAGCAGGGAACCTGACACAGGGCTCAAACCTAGCACCCTGAGGTCACAACCTGAGCCAAAGTCAGACACTTAGTTGATCAAGCCACCCAGGTGCTCCTAAATGAACATCTTTATACATAAATCTTTGCATGCCAAATATATGCATATACACATTTATATAGCTATCAATAAGCATGCAGTGTGCCCTGCTGAGGATAAAGGAAGATACAGAAAAAATACAAAATTTAGTTCTATTAGAATTTCCTAAAAATATTTTTTATACAGCAATAATCTGGGTCTCAATGCTTTGTACTATTATGAAATAAGAAACTAATAACTTGCTTTAATTCTAATCCAGCAATTTTAACCTATTAAATAGGACTAGATGAATTTCTTGTCTCTGAAATTTCGAGCATGTGTATCATTGAAAACCCCTCTCAGGATATTATTTTTCCAGTAGATAGTTCCATCAGACAGTGGAATCACTTGGTATGCACAGAACAAGAAGGATGAATGTGCAAAGGGTAGGGATCAGGGCTGGGGGATATTAGGGCAGCATAGCTGAATTTCTGGTTACATTTGAATAGCTGAAGCCAGAGCCACTAAGAAAGGAGTGATAAGGCTGCCACCATATTCTGACCAGAGAGGTGGGACTTCTCTTTGAATAGATGCTGCTGCTCTACAAATCAAAAAGGAAATAAAGAAAATTTCAGTATTGGTGTGGCACCTACTGTCAAAAATATACATACACGCACACTGCAGAAAAGATGAAATAGTACAGAAAGCATAAAATAAAAAGTAAAAGTGCCTTAGACTCCCCATTCTTACTTTCCACAGAGAATCACTGTTGACAATTTGAGTTGTCTTCCAAGGAATGTGACATCTATGCATACATTGTGCAAGCACACACTTTCACATATCTTTTTATTTAAGCATAAATGGAATCTGCAACTTGTTTCACCTGACATCATATTTTGGATATACATCCATATTGTACATATTAATTACTTCATTCTTCCTCATGGATGAATTCTTACTGTATGAATATACCATAAAGCTACCAACTTCCCTATTGATGAACATTGCATCATTGGAGTTTAACCGACAAGGAAAAATCTATCTTGACATAAAGACACCAAGAGAGGACCCGGCCAAAAATGGACTCTGGTCATAGCAGAGTCTGATAACTGACTGGATGTTTTAAAATGGAAATTACTGAATTTTTAAAAGACAATCAAAAGATACATTTTTTAAAATCATGAAACAATCTAATGTTGGCTTGGCAATTTATCCCTCCAATCGAGGGCTGATCACCCATTTCTGTTCATGTTTATTGCAGCATTATTTACAAAAGCCAAATATGGAAGCAACCTAAGTGTCCATCCATAGACAAATGAATAAGGAGGACATGGTGTGCATACACACACACACACACACACACACACACACAGGAATATTACACAGCCATAAAAAAGGTGAGATCTTATAATCTGCAACAACATAAATGGACCTAGAGGGTATTATGATAAATGAGGTAAGTCAGACAAAGAAAGACAAATACCATATGATTCACTCCTATGTGAAATCTAAAAGAAAAAATCAAATGAATAAAAAAAGCCCAAAAAGCGGAGTCAAACCTGTGAACATAGAGAACCAACTGATGGTTACCAGATGGGAGGACGATGGGAGGATGGGCAAAATCGTGGAAAATACAGGCTTCCAGTTATGCCACAAATAAGTCACAAGAAAAAAAAAAAAGCTCAGCATAGGGAATATAGTCAATGATACTGTAATAAACTTACCTGGTAACAGGTGGCAGCTACACTTGTGTGAGCACAGCATAATGTATTAACCTGTTGAATGACTATATAATATGTCTGTAACTAATGTAATATTGTGTGTCATCTTAAAAATTAAGATTTTATTTATTCCTGAGAGACAGAGAGGCATAGGCAGAGGGAGAAGCTGGCTCCCTGTTCTGGAACTCCATCCCAGGACCCCAGGATCATAACCTGAGCGGAAGGCAGATGCTCAATGAACTGAGTCAACCAGGTGTCCCCAAGAAATTTTTAATAAAAATAAGATAATCTTAAGCAGCCCACAAGTTTGTACTAGGGCTCCTCCTGCTGGACATTTTCTGCAATTGCACTTCTGATTCAGTTACTATCTAACTCGATTTACTCAAAATTCATTTTTTTGTTGTTTTATTTTTTTTTATTTATTTATGATAGACATAGAGAGAGAGAGAGAGAGAGAGAGAGAGAGGCAGAGACACAGGCAGAGGGAGAAACAGGCTCCATGCCGGGAGCCTGACGCGGGACTCGATCCCGAGACTCCAGGATCGCGCCCTGGGCCAAAAGCAGGTGCAAACCGCTGAGCCACCCAGGGATCCCCCTTTTTTGTTGTTTTAAAATAATACAAGGGTATATTTATTTTATTCTTTTTGAAAAAAGATTTTTAGGGGCACCTGGGTGGCTCAGTCAGTTAAACGTCTGTCTCTGGTTTAGGTCATGATCTCAGGATGCTGGGATCCAGCCCAGAGTCGGGCTTACTGCTCAGCGGGGAGTCTGCTTCTCCCTCTCCCTGCCAACGGGGCTCTTGTGTGCTCCTTCTCTCTCTCTCTCTCTCTCTCAAATAAGTAAAAAACAAAACAAAACAAAAACCACGAAGAAAGAAAAATCCCTATTTAATTCAAAAAATTGAGAGAGAGAGAGCACACACATGGAGGTGCAAAGGGAGAGGGAGAAGGAGAGCACACTACCTGCTGAGCACGGAACCCAATGCAAGGCTCGATCTGGCAACACTGAGTTCATGACCTGAGCCAAAATTAAGAGTCGGGGGATCCCTGGGTGGCGTTCGGGTTTAGTGCCTGCCTTTGGCCCAGGGCGCAATCCTGGAGTCCTGGGATCGAATCCCACATCTGGCTCCCGGTTCATGGAGCCTGCTTCTCCCTCTGCCTGTATCTCTGCCTCTCTCTCTCTCTCTGTGTGTGACTATCATAAGTAAAAAATAAAAATAAAAAAAAAATTAAGAGTCGGATGCTTAACTGACTGGGCCATCCAGGAACCCCTCTGTTTATTCTTTTAGAAAAATAAAATATTACAGAACAAAACACAGTTATAATGAGGACCTCCATTCTTTTCCAGTTCTCACTCCCTTTCCTAGAAGGAATCACTGATAACAATTTGAGTTCATCCCCTTAGATCTATTCCATCATTGATGTCCATTATCATGGACAAATAGAAACATACGGTTTTGTTTTCCTTTGCTTTTCATGACTGGATTCACGTTCTGGGCATTGATCTGTCACATTTTATTTTATTTTATTTTTTTTATTTTTATTTTTTTTTGATCTGTCACATTTTAACTTAAACTTTACCTATCCGCATGCTTGAGGGTAGCTTTCATGCAAAGAAAAAACACTACTTGCAGTTACTTTGGTTTAAAATTTTTCTAGCTATTAAACTTATAAATCCAAAAACCTGATTTCCTCATACATTTATTTCATTTATGAATCATATTTTTCTATTTAAAAACCTGGGGGTGGGTGGCACCTGATTGGCTCAGTTGGTAGAGCATACAACTCTGGATGTTGGTGTTATGAGTTCAAGTCCCACACTGGGGCTAAAGCTTACTTTATTTTTTTTTTTTTTAAGATTTTATTTATGTATTTGAGAGAGAAAGAGAGAGAGAGAGAGAAAGAAAGAGAGTGAGCATGAATGGAGGGTGAGGCACAGGGGAAGCAGACGCCCCAGCTGAGCAGGAAGCCCTACTTGAGCTCCATCTCAGGACCCTGGGATCATGACCTGAATCAAAGACAGACACATAACCAACCGAGCCATCCAGGCACCCCTAAAGCTTACTTTAAAAAATAGGGACCTCTGATAACTTTTTTTTAAAGATTTTATTTATTTATTCATGAGAGACACAGAGAGAGAGGCAGAGATATAGGCAGAGGGAGAAGCAGGCTTCCTGTGGGGAACCTGATGCAGGACTCGATCCCAGGACCCCAGGATCCCAGGATCACACCCTGGGTGAAAGCAGATGTCCAACTGCTGTGCACCTAGGTGTCCCTGATAACTTTTTAAAAAAAGTAATCTCTGTGCCCAGCATGGGGTTTGAACTCAAGAGCACAAGATCCAGCTCCAGCTACAGACTGAACCAGCCAGGTGCTCCTGAAAATAACTTTTAAGGGGACTTCATTCTTACTCAAATTTCCTTGCATATTTTTAACTCGGGTTATTTTAGGCTAAGTTATTTTAAATTTATCTTTTTAAACATTACATTTTCTTTTTTAAATACTTCAAATTACTTTCAATGAGCAACATCTCAAATACTTGATTCTAGTAAATCTATTAAGTGGACAAGATTTCATCTTAATTCTCTTAAACATTACATTTCTGGCTAAAAACTTAGTAAAGTCTCATAACTTTCAACTAAAAATCCAAGTCTGAAACAGTTATTTAATGGTTACATATGTATTTGGAATCATAGGGCTATTCCAATAGCTATTTTTATATGCTCAATCCTATAAAATGTTGCAACTAAAATAAATACCAAAAAATGCAAGTCATTCCTAAATTTACCACATAAACTATTAATAACATGAGTTGAATTTATATAAGCAGTTGTTTTCCATTCTAAACTTTTGCAGATTAAAAGTCTTTTACTCCACTATTCCTAAACAAGCTGAGCTTGGGATGCCCACTTCTGTGTCCTGAGGTGTATTGGGAGAGGAGGGACAACTCATTTTGGACAGAGAATTCAGGCCAAGATGAGAGATTTGATGTTTCTCCTTGATGCTGACTGACACAGTGAGTCCTATTTCAATAACATAAGTACATCTATTTTTCTCATATCATCACCAATCCCACAGATTACCCTTGTACTGAATTTTTGGCCAAAACTAGAGCCTATTAGCCTTTAAGGTTGTTTCCTACATATTTTTTCACTTTAATTGTTCATGAGAATTTCTCCATATTGCTGTATGATTATCCCACCACTGTTCTTCCCAACTCAGTTTTATGGAGATATAATCTACATACAATATTTACATTCTATTCCATCCAGTAAATGTAATCCTTTGATGTAACCACTCATTTCTCATTGGATATTTAGGTCCAGCTTCCAATGCTTGAACTTTGGATTCAGTATTATAAACAATGCTTTCGTGAACATCTTTGAGCATATAGGTTGCGCCCACATTCTGAATCGTTTCATTAGAAGAGGGTACCAAGGGCACCTGGGTGGCTCAGTCAGTTAAGTATCTGCCTTTGGCTTAGGTCATGATCTGGGGTCCTGGGATCTAGCCCCACATCCAGCTCCCAGCTCAGTGGGGAGCCTGCTTCTCCCTCTCCTGCTCCCCCTGCTTGTGCACTCTCTCTCTGTCAAATAAATAAATAAAATCTTAGAAAACAACAAGAACAACAAAAGAGAGTATCAGAAGTACCCTAAGGTCTGACTTTAGGTCAAAGATCATGAATATTTTTAAAATTCCTGATATATATTGTCAAATTGTTCTCCCAAAGCAATTTACAAACTTACAATGGCATCAAGCATTAAATAACACTCTTAAAATATTTTTTCACTATTTTTGGCTAAGGTACATCCAAGATGTTGAGGTGAAAATTGTACCTCATTAAATTTGCATCTCATTATATAAGAAAGATGAAATAATTCTCCATATTTGCCATTTGGGGGATCATCTGCAAATCATGCATCAATATTCTTAGTTAAGTTGTTTAAAAAAGAGATCAGGGTTATGGGCATTAAGGAGGGCATGTGATATGATGAGCACTGGGTGTTACATGTGATTGATGAATTACTTATCTCTACATCTGAAACTAATAATGTACTATATGTTGGCTACTGGAATTAAAAAAAATTTTTAAGTAAATGAAAAGAAAAGAAAGAGAGAGAAAGATAAGTAAAATTCCTTCCAGGATAAAGAAAGTGGAAGAAAATCTGGCAGAGTGAAAGAGGGTTTTATTCTTGACATTCAATGGAATTGGGAAAGAACTGTCATGAATAAATCTACTCAACAATTGCTAGAAGAATGCCCAAAGTAAAGAGCAGATTGGGTACTTTAAATAAATCCCTTCCTTATCTGCTGTGGTATGAACCACAGTGACATCTTGAGGCAGTGTGGTTTGGTGGGAAAAACGAGGACTTGACATATAGACTTGGGCTATATTTCTGGCTCTAGCCAGTCCTGAATGACTTTAAGAGATGACTTAACCCATGGGATCACATTGCACACCTTCCAGGAATGTGGTTGAAAGGAAACAAGATGATGACTCCAGACTGCCAGCCTGGAAGCCCGACATGTCCAAAGTCCTCAGAAATTCCTGAGGACAGGTAGGGAGAGCCACCCTCACTCACCTGACACGTTCTGCACTAGAGGAGGTAAACTGAAGCACAGTGTGCCAGGGTGGCACCACCTGCCTGTTTCAGCAATGGCCGTGTAGGGTGCCATGGTTTCACAAAAAGAAACTTTGCATGATCTGTATCTGTAGAAAGCTGACAGTCTACTTAAGGAGACAAGGAATAAAACCATAAAGACCTAAGTTACAAAAAAAAAAAAAAAAAAAAAAAAAAACTAAGTTATACTGTAACACTAAGGATATCTACCTCTCCAGGCCTTTTGAAGAAGTCCTCAGCTCACTGGATTACCTATCCTATTAAATCCCCCCAACAACCTTTTTCCTCTTCTCTCCACCTAAGTGAGCCATTAGTTTCTGTTTCTTGCAATCAAAATCTGGAACTTATATATACAATACTAACCAGATGTGTCTCCAAGTCTTATAGGACATTTGTTATTCCTTTCAACTGCCTGGCTGAATTGAGACATTCTTTGTCTCAAATCCATGCCTGCTCAGAGTTGAAACCAATCATTTGTTCATTCACTCATTCATTTCTAAGTGCCTACCAGGTTACAGGCTACATGCTAATCTCTTGGGGCATATCCATCAGTGAACAAAACAGGTAAACGTCCCTGTTCCTTCTGGGGCTTACGTTCTAACATGTGGGAGACAGGCAGTAAAGAATAAACTTAATGAGCAGGTATGTCGGAAGATGATAAACACTATAGAAAGAAAAGTAGAGCATCATAAAGGGTTTCACAGAACAATCTATGGTGCAGGCTGTAATTTCAAGTACCGGGGTCAACATAACTTCATGGAGGCAAGATAGGAGCTAATAAAGTAGGTGAGAGAGCCACATGGACAGAGAGGGGAAGGATTTCCAGGCAGAATGGACAGTGTAGGCAAAGGCCCTGGGGCAAGAATGTGCCTGGCATGTTCCAGGACACCACTGTGGCTGAGGGGCAGAAAGCAGAAGGGAGCAGGAAAGAAGTCTGAGTGAAATGGGCCAGGGCCGGATGCTCTGCTCTGACTCAGCGAAGGAACAACTGCAGAGTTGTGAGCAGATGAATCACATGACTAAATTGTTAAAGAACTACACTCTATGTGTTGTTTGGAAGTTTCCCTAATAAACAATTAAAATAAAGGCTAGGGGCACCTGGGTTGTTCAGTGGTTGAGCATCTCCCTTTGACTCAGGTCATGATCACAAGGTCTTGGGATCGGGTCTTGCATCAGGCTCCCTATAGGGAGCCTGTTTTTCCCTCTACCTATGTCTCTGCCTCTCTCTCTGTCTCTCATGAATAAATAAAGTATTTTTAAAAATAAAATAAAAGGCTAACTCTAGCAGCTGGGTTTAAAAGAAGCCATGAGGGATGGGACAAAGTGGAAGCATGGAGACTCCTTAGGGTCTACTCAGTAATCCAGGTAGGTGATGGCCGGGCTGGTCCCAGTAGGTGACTGCATATTTCTTCCTTTTCTCTCTGCATCTGTCTCTCTCTTTCCAATGGCTAGTTATAAAAATGAACAAAATATTCTATGTAATGCACACAACACAGTGTCTGGCATGCAGCCCTGATTAATACTCTTCCTCTTGTAGATGACAGAATGGATCCTATGGACATGAGGATTGCATGGACATGCAGTCTGTAACTGCTGCATCAGGGCAGGCTCTGCTCTGCCAACATGGCAGGAGTTCAGCTCACTTGGGCACGTGTTCATTTAAACCTGCACTGATCCAATGGCTCAGAGAGACTGCAAAGTGCAGTGCAGAAGCACAAAACTTACTCTGCAGCCAGTTTATTATAGGGCATGGGTGTGAAGTCATGCTGCAGTTCATCCGTGTTCTGTAGAAGGAAAGGCCTAGTTATCTGGAGGAAGCAAGGAGGTTGGGTCAGACATCTACTTACGATTTCAAGGCACAGTCAGGATGAGTGCTGTGGTCTACACACTTCAAGAGCTTCACCGGTCTGCAGAATGAAAAGAAATAGCTAAGGGATTATTTAAGTGACTTTCACTCATTAAACATTTATGGTGGGCCTGCCAAGTACTAGGGATACAAAGTATCAAGGGATACCTTGAAGAACACACAAACCATTTCTTCCTAAAAATATTAGCCAGCATTGACTGAGTACTTACTACGTACCAAGAAACCTGATTATGGATTTTACACAGACTATGTCATTGAATCCTCACGACAACCAAATGGAGCAGGTATTACCATTCCCAATTTACAGCTGAGAAAGCTGATCAGAGTAACTTGCCCAAGTATACACAGTAGCAGTTGTGGAGATGAACTTGAACCTTGAAGCTCACGCCAGAGCCCAAGCATGGAACCACTTCTGTAAGGATGTAAAATCTCTCTTGGAAGATCCTCCTTTTTTTTTTTTTTTAAGATTTTATTTATTTATTCATAAGAGACACAGAGAGAAAGAGTGGCAGAGACACAGGCAGAGGGAGAAGCAGGCTCCATGCAGGAAGCCTGATGTGGGACTCGATCCCAGGTCTCCAGGATCACACCCTGGGCTGAAGGCAGGGGCTAAGCCACTGAGCCACCCAGGCTGCCCTTGGAAGATCCTCCTGATGAGGTCTTTGGCCAGAAGGTTGAACTTGAAGCCCACGGGTGATGACTGGTGCCCAGGCTTCAGCAAAGAAGCTGCTCAGCGTGGAGTCTGCTTGAGATTCTCCCTCTCCTCCCCTTCTGCCCCTTCCCACTTGTGCTTGCTCTTTCTTCCTCTCTCTTCAAAATAAATAAATAAAATCTTAAATTTCCAAGAACCAGGAAAGCCCTCAGGCAACACCTGATTATAAGTACATAATGTGCTTAGTCCATAAAGAGCTCGATCAAGGGTAGCTGTTATTATTTTCCTACTGGTCTACTAGTAAGATGCCTCTCTCTGTAAAAACCTCAAGCAAACCCACCGTAAGCACCTATCTTGGGCAAGGATTCATGGCATCCAAAGATGCAGGGACCCCAGTGCTTCTTCTTAGGTTACTCACCTGCCATAAGCAAGGGTGGGGAAACAGGACATGCATGCGTGAAAGGAGGTTTCTATTTGTCCTTGAAGCATCTTTACAAAGGCCTCTGGACAAAAGTGGGTGGGAACCAGGCAGAGCCCTGGCCAGAAGGGACTCCCAGCCCTTACACCCACTGACAGCCCACAGTCCCATGGTCCTCAGAGCTGATCCCATTCAACAGCCCCTTGCCCTCCAAAATCACTGCTCCACCTTTGAAATTGCACACTGATTATGATATACCACCTACAGGTGATCATTAATACAGCTGTACTGAAAACCCATTTGCTTCAGTCTCTCTTCCAGGATTTTCACACTGCCTTCTCCACAGGATTCCCTAAAATAGAAAAACATATAATATAAGTAAAATTCAAGGAGAAAAAAGGAAGCTGTTTCTAGACGAATTAAAATTTCCTATGACCACGGGCCTCCCCGGTTATTTTCCTCTCTGAGGAAACACAGGAAAGTGACCTGAAAACTGCCTCTTGTGGGGGAACCCCTGGCATCCCAGGAGGCGGGGTGCTGAGGACCAAAGTTTGCGGATGCAGCGCACTGGGAGGTCCCAAGTTGGCGCATGCACAGTGCGCCACAAGGTGTATCACAACCCCACCCATGAACACAGCTCAGGAACGCCCCAGGGCAGCACTGTGCTGCCTACTGGCAGTGTGAGGTTAGGCTTTAAGTGAAAACAAGAACATACAAATCAAAAATTATCAAAAAATGCAAATAAACACAAGGAGAAAAATCACCCCAAATTCACACAACAGTAGAGCTAACTGCTAACATTTTGATGTATATTGTTCTAAACTTTTGAAATACATTCATTCCCACAAGACTTTGGAAATATAACAATAGACTTCTGCTGTCCAATGCATTTTGTATTCTGCTTTGGCCCGTGTGTGTGTGTGTGTGTGTGTGTGTGTGTGTGTGTGTGTGTGTGTGTGTAGTTCTCTGCCATTATTTTTAATTCCTGCATGGTCTCCCTTACATAATCAGAACATGATTCATAAAACCAGTCCCCTCTTGTTGAGGATTAAGGATGAGTCCTATAATTTTTTTTAAGAATTTATTTATTAATTCATGAGAGGCAGAGACAGAGGCAAAGGGAGAAGCAGGCACCATGCAGGGAGCCCAACGTGGGACTCGATCCTGGGACCACGGGATCGTGACCTGAGCCGAAGGCAGATGCTCAACCGCTGAGCCACCCAGGCATCCTGAGTCCTATATTTTGATGTCACACTAAAACTAACCTTGTTATAGTTTCACTTTCAAACACATCCATAATTATTTGCTTCCTTAGCATAAATTCCTGGAAGTAGGTTTTCTGGCACCAAGGTTTTGAAAGCAATTTAAGGCTCCTTGATAGTGTTAAAGCACAAAAGTTCAACTAAATAAATTTGAAAATCTAATTAGCTTTATTCAACGAATCAGGAATAGAGCGCATCCCTTCTAGTAAACAGACAAGCACTCAGAGGAGTCCTTTGTAAATGGAAGGTTTTGTGCAGTCAGGAGGGTGTGACAAGGAAGTTATAAGTAAAAGAAAAGAAAGGATTGTTTCAGGCCAGGTTATCTTCTCTTGGGGGCAGCGGGGGGAAGGGAAAGGCAAGGACGCAGTATGTAGACAACCTCACTGCTGCTGATCAGAATATTTTAGATTGACTGGGTAAAGGTCACATTTTTGGGAGAGGTTGAAACTTGGTTTGCTATTTTGGGGACGAATGACTCCATTTGGGGCCTATTGTTATTTTGTTTTTTTTTTTATTTTTTTTATTTTTTACTACTCCTATTGTTATTTTGTTGTTGTTATTTAAATACAGTTGATACACAAGGTCACATTAATTGGGCTTGTTGTTTCTTTTCCAAACATAGGCAGTGCCAAATTGCACCCTATGCTGTCCACCCTATGAGAGCAGAGTGTGAGTGTTCATTTCCCCACATTCTCATTCACTGACAGTCCTGCCCTCCTGGTGGCCATAATTGAGCATGGGCAAATAGCACAGATATGATACTCCCAGCTGTGGCTAGTAGGCATGGCATTCATAGCACAAGCAAGGCCCTCCCTCAGTTTACCTGGAATGAAAGGAAAACACCCTCCCCACTATAACACTAATAGAGAGGGAGTATACAGAGAGTTGAGATGAATGTTTGGAGGAAGTTTTCACAAAAGAAGTGGAATTCTAGGTATTACAGGAATGATGAGGGCAAGGTGTTGAGTGTATATCATGTTTGAGAACATAACCAAAATCTGGGATGAAGTCCTTCTTCAGGACAAGCTCACTACTGAGAATTTTCTAGAAAGCAATGACGTGGAGGTTTCAAAACACCTGGACATAGAGGTCAATGGATTATTTTACTATTTATTTCGAATAATGACAGCTAAAACAATGCTAACCATAAGCAAGTAGCAGGTATCAGCCACATTGTTTTTAGCTCTTTGTCCACAAGTTGGTTTTTGTTGTTGTTGTTTTCCGCTAAAATCTGAGCAGTTCAGGACCCTCACTTCCTTAGCTCATAACCCATAACTCCACTCTGTGGCACAAACATACAGTGGCCAATCACGTGCTCTGGGCCCTTTTATAATCTCGCCTGTAGCAGAGATGTTGGCCCAAAAAAATGTTGAATTGCAATTTCCTTATCTCACTAGACATAGGTTCAAAGGGCAAGCTTTCTCTGATAGAAACGTTAAAACAATAAGGAAGCATAATTTCTAGACAAAGAGCAACTTCCCACAGAAATAAGAAAAATAACATGCACTGTTTTTTATGCAACATAAAAAATAATTTGTCTTCTGGGAAGAGAATGAAGATCCTGGTACTACTATGTAGTAAGTCATTTGCAAATTTAATCTCCTGTCTAAGAGACAGGAAAAAATAACTACTCATTATATCGTGAGTTTTAGAGGGTTCTAGGGGCCTGAAATGGGGAAGTTGCTAAGATTCTCCCAGAGGATACTCATTGGGGTTGGAAATGCTTTTCATCAATGCTCTGAACAACAATGCTCTGGCCTCTGAAACTCCATCATGCTGCACAGCTTAAACCAGGCTTGGCCTCCTTGGCTTTTCTCTGAATCATCTGGGCTTATATTTCTTAACTTCAGTTTTTCCAGCAATGCTCCTCACTGATGAGAAGAATGACTTCAGGCTTACCTTTATAAAAACTCAAGTGGTTTTCCAGAAAATATGGACCTCACGGTTTCCTTGGCCAGTTATCAGAGGTCCAGTTGTGGAAATGGTTGTTCTCTAAGAGTAAAATCTTTGCATAGTCCTTGGGTCAATTCTGAGAATTCCTGGTGGGAGCTTTCAAACAATCAGGAGGAGAAACTGGCTTTGACCCAAAGGAATGCAAAACAAACTCTCCTATCCAGCACTGCCCAGGTAGATCAGAAAGGAACACCCATTTTCCTTGGTTGAGAATAGTAACTGAATAGAGGAGGTCTTCTCTCTGGGCTCAGGACTGATTAGGGGCATTTCCAAAAAGTCAAAACCTTGTCTTTCTTTACCCATTACCAACTAGAGAACACAATTGTTTCCCAAAAAAATAAAAATGTAAAATGGACTTGACTGTATCATATTCAAGAGAAGCATGTCTGCACAATTGCCATCATCATAACACCTTGACTTACACTTTTGGTCTTCCGATTTCATGCATAACCCAGATCTCAATTCGTGTGATTTTATCCTTTTGGAAGTAGGGAATTTCAAAATCTGCAAAAAAGCTGAGAAACAGGAAAGACATCTTTTCAAAAGATATTTATTTAGAGAAATCGAGAGAGAGAGAGAGAGTGCAAGGAGGGGGAGGGAGAGAGAGAATCTCAAGCAGACTCTACAGAATGCAGAGCCAGATGCCAGACTCCATCTCATGACCCTGAGATCATGACCTGAGCCAAAATCGAGAGTCAGGGATGCTTAACTGACTGAGTCACCCAGGCTATCTGACATTTCTTAAACTCCTAAAGCAATAGGATACTTTTCCCATTTCATTGTTAGTTGATTTACACATTACTTTTGTTGGAAAGCTTTCAGGGTGTTCTGTGGGGGTATTTTTAGCTATAAAATTTAGGTTATTTATTTCATTCATGCATTCATCCGCTGCTAGTGGCAGAAATATATAGACATGGCTCTGACTTCCAGGTCATTCAATTGTTCTGTTTTACCTAAATTTACAAAAGCAAGCATTATGCTGGTGATTAAGACAGTTTTCTTAAGCTTTTATTTGAAAAAACGAAATAAACATTTTGACAGTCTTTGTTGTATTTGTTGATGTTGGTGTTCTTACCCTTTAACAGGATAGGCTCCTGTTGGCTCTGAACCATTCAGCATGACATAGATGACCCCAGAACTATCCCTTGAATACTGTAAGAAGAAACAAGTATTATGAATAAATTAACGCATCATTTTTTAGCCATGAAATGAGCAATTATTTTAAATTGACAATCCTCAATATTAGCAAAGATATACTAAATTTGATATTTCATACAGCTGATAGGGATGCAACTGGCATATGTTGGAAAGCAAATTGCTTTGAAATGTCAAAAAGTCATAGACTCTGTGATTACATGGCTGGGAATCCCCTCTAGGAAAACCACATGAAATTATCAGTTCCCAGGGCACCTGGGTGTCTCAGTGGTTGAGCGTCTGCCTTTGACTCAGGTCATGATCCCAGGGTCCTGGGATCAAGTCCCACACTGGACTTAAAATCTTAAAAAAAAAGAGAGAGAAAAAAGAAATGATCAGTTCCCAGCACTACATCAGCTGGAATTGACTAAAGTATGCTGCTGTCACAAACAACCTCAAAATCACAATGGCTTTAAACAACAAAGATTTATGTCATGCTCACCCTACTTCTTTATCACAAGTCTACTGGGGTTTTGCTCCACATGTCCTTGCTCTAGGACCTAAGCTGATGAAGAGTCCATATCTACAAAGTCACTGATTGTCAAGGAAGGGAGAAGGAGACAGTGGTAAATCATAGACCAATTTTTAAGCATTTTCACCTGGAAATCACACACACTCCCTTTCACATCTCATTGGTCAGTGCAAGTCACAAACAAGTAAGTTCAACAGGCAGGGGAATACAAACCATGTATAAGCTGAGCCAGACATATTTTGTAAACAGTTCTAAGGATCATCACAAGCATTGTGCACAAAGGTGTGTACCGCACCATTGTTTGCAAGCAATCTAAAATAGTCAACAACAAAGGAATGACAAATAACCCATAGTACTTAAATGTCTGAAATATCAGCTAGCCATTACTAAAAGTCTGCAAAAGACTTGCAAAAGCATAGGAAGTACTTACATATAAAGCAAAAAGCAATATTAGGAAGACAGAGCGTGAGCTCTCCTATGCCAAAAATAAATGGGCAAAAGTGAGTTAACTCCCCTCAAAATTCTCAAGGAAGAGATAGGTACAGAGAAGTTCCCAAATCTCCACTTCAAAATACTACCGGAACATACAATTTCCCTAATAAAATGTTTATACTGGAGAGAGGTGGGGGGCTGGGAAGGCAGGTAACACCAAGATAGCCATGACTAGACTTAACTATCTAGCAAAGTGATGCCCAATACCAGCAGCAGCGGAGCAACAATACACCTCATGTCACACACCTCAACAATACACATTCATAACTCTGGGTGCTTCCAAATAGTGAGTGCTAGTGGTCATGGTCAAATCCACAAATGCCAAGGTCTGAAAACCATAATGCTGACAAGGTTGCCTTTAGGCAATAAGTATATACATAATTAATTCTCTTATCTGTATTTTCTATTATCTGTCCTTTTTCTATCCTAAGCAGCTATTACATTGATAAGAAAAAAATGCATACAGATACAATAAGGCTATATGATGTAGTGGTTGAAAATTTGCTCTCTGGCTTCTCCACTTATTAGCTCTGGAATAAGCCTGCTTGATAAACTGAATAGAGGGACAACTGGGTGGCTCAGCAGTTGAGCATCTGCCTTTGGCTCAGGGCATGATCCTAGGTCTGGGGATGGAGTCCCACATCGAGCTCCCTGCGAGGAGCCTGCTTCTCCCTCCATGTCTCTCTCTGTGTCTCACATGAATAAATAAACAAAATTAAAAAAATAAGCTGAATAGAAAGATAATAAATAAACAAACAAATAAATAAATAAAATAAGTCAGCTTAAGTTTCTTGATCTCTCTATGCCTCATTTTTCCTATCTATAAAATAGGGATCATAAGGGTCCCTAACCTCATAGGATTGTTGTAAAGATTAAAACATTTAAAATAATAATTATTGGAACACCTGGGTGGCCCAAGCATCTGACTCTTGGTTTCAGCTCAGGTCATGATCTCAGGGTTGTGAGATGGAACCCTTGTGCCAGGCTCTGAGCTCAATACAGAGTCTGCTTGATATTCTCTCTCCCTCTGTGCCCCCCTACTCATGTGTATGCTCTCTAAAATAAGTAAATTTTTAAAATCTTAAAAAAATAAATAAAAATACAATAAAAATAAGAATTATTAACATGTATTGAATACTTCTCTGCTACAGTTCAGACCCTTTCCTCATCACTAAACTACCTGTACTCCTTGTACATAGACAATCCAGTACATTCTAAGGGCTCATAAGATGTGAGCATGATTCTTAGATTCTAAAGTTGGAGAAAGTCTAGAATGGTGCTTTGGAGCTCACACTTTGTTTTTCTTTTTAAATATTTTATTTATTTATTAATGAGTGACACGCAGAGAGAGGCAGAGACACAGGCAGAGGGAGAAGCAGGCTCCATGCAGAGAGCCCAATATGGAACTTGACCCCAGGACCCTGGGATCACGACCTCAGCCAAAGGCAGATGCTCAACCACTGAGCCACCCAGGCATCCCTGGAGCACACACTTTGAAGTCAGGCAGATCAGCTGAGAAGATACATGGTTATTTTATGAGAATATTGACATTGCCCCGGAATTGCTATTATGATCCCACAATCAGCTGATGATGCCCCTGTAGCCTCCATGAGGAGCTCTGGCAGTCCATTGCTCACTGAGGAGTGTGCACTGGAAATGGAGTCTAGGGGTAGTGAGCACAAACAGGGTGCTCTCACTGGAGCAGAAGAGCACAGGAATGAACAGTGTGCCTTTTGCCTGGAGCCTGCCCCCTGCCCTCTTCCAAACCACAGTGTGGAGGAGGATTTCACCAAAGTCACCTCACTCTGATGAACAATGGACTCAGTGGACCCCCAGAGATCCAGAATAGGACAAAAAGGGACATGGACAGCCCTGAAAGGGAGATGCTAGTGGTGGGTGGCAGGACCCTGAGATCCACTGGCCTCCTAGTCAACAGAGCTAACATTTAATAAGCTATCATCATCTCTGGTGGCAGGATGCTCTGGGGAATAGACCTTCAGTAATGGGCCATTTCTGTGTCTCCAGGTTATCCTCCACTCACCTGTTACCTATCACCTCCTATCACCTCCTCTCATGAATAGCAGTCCTGAGGACATTTCTGACCCCCCACATCTGGATCTCAGGTATCCCAGGGCCTCACATAAAACAGGGGCCACCCCATTTACATAGCAGTCAAACTCACATTGATTGAAAATACTAAGAGCAGCCACAACATGATAGTACCAGTAGTCACCATGCCCTCATCTATACCAACACTCACTGTGTTGGCTCTGCTGGGTGTTGCACTAAGTATTCAAGCTCCTTAAGCCCTCACACCTTTATGGAGCAGATGGAGTGAATCAAAATGTGATGAACGTGGACGGAAAGAGAGGCTTGGAGAAGTGAAATCATGACCTGATGGCTCAGTCTCTGAACCCCTCTGTCCCATGTTCAAGGGTCCCACATTTATTTGCTCAGTCCCCCAGCCATCCTTCCCAAGCTAACCTGCATAGATGCCCTTTTCCAGAAAGAATCCACAGGGTTGTTTTCACAATCTTCTGATGTAGGGCAGGACTGGTAATCGAGTTCTAAGGGAAAAATAGATAAACATGTTTCATATCAAACATTATATCAGAGGGGCACCTGGGTGGCTCAGTTGGTTAAGCATCTGCCTTGAGCTCAGGTCATGATCTCAGGGTCCTGGGACTGAGCTCTGCGTTGGGCTCCCTGCTCAGCTAGGAGTCTGCTTCTGCCCCTCCCTCTGCTCATGCTCTGTTTCGTGCTCACTCACTCACTCACTCAAATAAATAAATAAATAAATAAATAAATAAATAAATAAATAAATAAATAAATAAATAAATAAATAAAATCTTTAAAAAGATTTTATCAGAGAAGAATTAATTTAAAATATTTGCTGGCATTATAAAATCTATTAGGCCTGTGTTTACAAGTTTGACATTCACAGTTCTGCTGACCCAATCCACAAAGAACCCAATCTGTGATAGGAAGACAGGTGTCATTTTGCTCAGCACAGATGTGAGGAAGGCAGAGACCCAAGCAGCTGGCTAATGAGTGAGACTGCTGACTACCAAGCATCAGCATCTTAGCTTGGCTATTTCTTTACTGACGATCTAGTGAAGTGATTTAAAAACAAACAAACAAAAAAATTTTTTTTTGCTCTGTTGGATGAAGCACCTTCTCCAGTTAGCCCTGGTTTTGGAAGTAAATCCAACAAAAATACACCAAGAAAGTGATAGTCCTTAGCCAGAAAACAGAAATTTTATAACATTTAAACTTCAGTGTCCCCTTCTGGTAAATGAGAGTCCTGAGGCCAGCTTGGGCAGGGATGGAAGCATGTGCTCTGGAGCCAATCTACTGCTGCTTCCTGGCTGTTCATTCCTCAGTAAGTTTCCTAACCTTGCTGTGCCTCAGTTTCCTTATTTATCACAACAGGGATTAGGAGAGGATCTATCTCTTGGAGCTGTGGCAGCAATTAAACTAGCTAATATATGTCAGGTGCTGAGAGAGTACCCAGCAAAAGTTAAGTGCTTTCTCTCTGTTATTGTTATTATTAATCATTATTACTGTCTACCTCAGAGGATTTGGAGGAAATCAAATAAGACAAATGCATAGGAAAGCATTTAGCAGAAATGCTTAACCAGAAGCTTGGACTTTGCTTCTGATTTGTCTGGAGTCTTACCAGAGGCATTTTCCTGTCGACACCAGCTCAGAAAGTCACCCATCCTGCCGTAGAGAACACTGCACAGAGGCACAAAGCGACGGGCATTCTCTGCATAACTAGTGACAAGAAGGTGGTTGTTTTCCCAGAACAGGGACTAAGGAAAAACAAACACAAAATTAACATGAAAATGAAATCAAAGTAGATCTTTTTTTCAGTCAGGCAGTGCGTTTCTTTTTTTTTTTTTTCAAAGATTTTATTTATTTATTCATGAGAGACACAGAGACTGAGGCAGAGGGAGAAACAGGCTCCCTATGGGGAGCCTGACGCAGGACTCGATCCCAGGACCCTGGGAACACGTCCTTAGCCCTGAGCTAAAGGTAGACCCTCAACCCCTGAATCACCCAGGTGTCCCCAGGCAGTCCATTTCTTATTCGACTCCACCTTGCCTGACAACTGCACTTTCTTTTTCTTTCTCTTTGTTTACCCATTCAGAGTGCCATGATCTCTCCCACCCTTGCGACCACATCATGCACACATTAACAAAGTACTTTCTCAGTAGTAAATATATATATTTATCCCTGACTTTAAAAAAGACCAAAGGACCTGGGTTTGAATCCTGACTCCGTTATACACTACATGTGCAATCTTGAACAAGACATGTCGTAGCCCTGTGCCTGAGTTTCCACATCTGGAAAATGGGGAGCAAAGCCCTTTCTCTTCTTCCACAGCTGTGTTCAGGATGATATATCACCACAAAAAGCACTTCAGAAATATGCTACTTTTATATTGTATTTTACAGTTTCTGCTATAAAGCTACAGTGTATTCCCACAATGGTAATACAAATAACAATATCCCTCTAATGATCTCATCAAACCCTTAGTAGTCCAACTGTTCTATGCCTGAGGGCAGGGGTTATTTTGTTCCCTGTTGTAAGCATCCTCAAACCTTAGCACAAGGCCCAATACATGAAAGGAGCTCAATAACTATTTACTGAGTTCAGCAACTCACACCAAAATCTATGAAAGAAGAGGGGCACCCGGGTAGCTCAGTAAGTTAAGTGTGTCTTTGGCTCAGGTCATGATCCCAGAGTACTGGATCCTTGCTCAGCAGGGAACCTGCTTCTCCCTCTCCCTCTGCCTACCACTCCTCCTGCTTGTGCTCTCTCTTTCTGTCAAATAAATAAATAAAATCTTAAAAAATAAATCTGCTAAAGAAGGGAACACAATTTAAGGTTCCTGTTTTTACTGGCAGGGAGGCAATAAGGTTCAAAATTCAACATATTCTTAAAAATCATTATTTTTAACCTGTTATATCTCTGAACCTTCCAGCTCCATTTACAAAAATTTTAAAATGCTGTTAAGATTTGTTCATTCATAAACATCAATGTTACCTGATTTTACAATGAAAAATCAGGTTGAGAATTATGTCATCAAAGAAACAGAAAACAAAAGCTATTTGTTTTAACTCAAGGTATTGTTCTATGCAAGCATTTTATGTAGATTTTCTCATTTATTTTCATTTTATTAGAACTCAGAACACAGACATGTGTTTGTTTTTTCAAGATTTTTTATTTATTTATTCATGAGAGAGGCAGAGACAGAGGCAGAGGGAGAAGCAGGCTCCCTGTAGGGAGCCTGATGTGGGACTGGATCCCAGGACCCTGGGATCACAATCTGAGCTAAAGGAAGACACTCAACCACTGAGCCATCCAGGTGTCCCCAACATGTGGTTTTCTTAAAGAAACGGGTACTATGGGGGAGCCTGGGTGGCTCAGTAGTTGAACATCTGCCTTTGGCTCAGGTCGTGATCCCAGAGTTCCCAGATCGAGTCCCACATCAGGCTCCCCACAGCAAGCCTGCTTCTCCTTCTGCCTCTGTCTCTGCCTCTCTGTGTCTCTCATGAACAAATAAATAAAATATTTAAAAAAAAGAAAAAGAAAAAAGAAAGAAACTGGTACTGAATAGATAGAATCTTAAGGTCCCTTAAAAGGAGGGACTGGCCTTCTGGGAAGATAGTGAGGTTAATTCAGGGTCTTCTGAGTCACTCAAAAGTTCGGCCATTGGGGCAAGTTAGGACACAAGTTATTCAGAGTTGGCTAACGGCAGAGCCCCAGGAAAAGGTGTGGCAAGGTCCTAAAGTAGTGATTCCTGCAGACTTGTTGACTTAGGAGACTTCCTTCTGCCTAGACAGGCAGCAGACCCAGGATTGACCCTCAAGATAAAGATACCTCCCCATCAGAGTTCAAGTTTACTGCTTGACTTTTTGGCAATACTGAAACAGGGTCTCCCAGGGTCGTAGACACCTGGCCCATGTACCATCTATCTCTATAGAGACAGAGATTAATGTTTTACCTTGTCTGTGGGAATGGAATGTCTGGAGAGGCTAATAAAAAGGTCATAGTCTGAGGGGAATACGGAACAGGGATCCTTATCCAACACCACTTTAAAGGCTTCCCAGATAGCCGTGCAGTTCTTTTCCCTGTGCAGCAGTACGAGTTAAAAAGAAAAGAAAAGAAAAAAAAAAACATCATGATGTGTTGTGAAGTATTGCCATTTCTCTCTAAGTACTCCATCCAACAGCTTTATGAGTAATTTTACCATTTATCATCTGTGAACTAGGCACAAAAAAGACAGCAAATTGTCATGGCTGAGGCCTTAACCCCAATTCAGGAGAGGAGAAGAAAACCGAGATGATGGATTTAGAAACCTGCCAGTGAAAGTGGCTCTCAGAAAGTATTACATATTTCAGAGCTAAGGAATAAAGTCTTGTCCCGGGCTCCCAGACATGAGCAGAAAAGGCACTTGGCTGGAGGATGACAATTCCAATAAACCACGCAGGCTTCCAATTTCAGGTGCCTCTCTATTCAGACTTAAGGTCCATTGCTCCCTGGGACCTGGTGTGGTCAGGCAGGTGGTGGACTAGACCTTGTAAAACCAGGAATGAGCACCGAGTGTTGAGAAAAGCTGTTTCGCCTCCTGCTGGCATTAGGGATGAAGTGAGAAGATAAAGGCAACTAGGTAAAGTTGGGGACCACAGAGAACAGATAAGCTGTCTCCTTCTCCAGCACCTATTTTGTTTGTCAGTTTCACAATCCTTTGGAACTGCCCCCTTCCTGGGAAACGCCCAAAGTTACTCAAGAGAGCAGCAGATGTTCTTGGGAAATTATCCAGTCAAGCAAACCCCTTGAATGCCCTTCTCAAAAGATTACAAAGGTTTTAGGAAGTTCCTGAGACCGGCTTCCTATTTGTAGGGAATAACAGCCTCAGATGTTGCTGGCTGGGAGCATAAAACAAGCCTGAAGTTTGTGTTACGGGAGACAGTGCTTTGAGAACTATCTCCCTGTCTCCTTACTTGCTGGAAGTAATAAAAACCATTTGCTTAAGCCAAAAGATTTGAGTTGATCTATTGGCTGACGCATCCCATGCTGTCACCCTTTGTGTTAGGTGACACTAACTTCTAGTCCATCCCAGCTTTCCAAAAACATTTCCCAAGGCATTTGTAACTTTTTATTTCTTGTGTTAGGCAGGGATAATTTTATTCTTTGCTTTTTTTTTTTTTTTTTTTTTTTGGTCTGAGTCAGAAAAAAAAAAAAACTGGCACAAGAAAAAGACATTATGAAAACAGAAAAAGTAGATCCAAAGAAGGAACAAAAATATGAGTAGGAAGGATTGTGCTGGCAAGAGACACTCAAACTCATAAAGTCCTCTAGGTTAGAGGATCTGAAATTTGAATTCCCCAAGTCCCTGGATTCACGAATTTCCAGCTGAAGGCCATCTTCCTGGGTCCGACCGTTCTGGCTAAGCATGTGCTGGCTGTCACCCAAACTCCCCTCAACCTAATCCCCTCGCCTCTAGACAGACAGCCCAGAGCCTCCTTCGCTTAGGCACTCCCGCACGCAGGCTCACACTCCACCCCTAGACTTCCCCTCTTCGCATCCTCTGCGCTTGGCTCCCCGGACCTTCAGAACTCCTGTGCACACAGTCCCGCGCACATCTCTCTGGTCAAAACCCTCCACTCCCCGCACCACTCACCCTCCTCACCTCTAGACCTCCCCGCTACCCCCGCCACGCTCACCCCTGCTCCGGGTTCAGCAGGGCGACGTGCTCCGCGCAGCGGCCCAGGATGATGCTCTGCAGGTGCCGGGTGGTGCCCTCCCCGCGCCATCGGGCGCCCCCAGCGCCCGCGATCACCAGCAGCAGCAGCAGCGGTAGCGAAGACGCGAGCCCCAGGGCTGCCATCGCCGGCGACTGTCCCTCCAGCTCCCGGCCTTCTGACTCACTTCTCAGCCCGCCCTAGGGTGACTTCCTTCAGCTGCGAGGCTCTCAGGCACTCCAACACCCCCCTGTGGCTTTCTGCCTCTACTAGCTGCTTCAGTTCCAAGACTGACTTGGGGCTTCAATGGGGACAGGACTCTTGCTCTTGGTTATTATTTTATTTATTTATTTATTTATTTATTTATTTATTTATTTATTTATTTATTTATTTATTTATTTATTTATTTATTTATTTATTTATTTATTTATTGTAAGACTTTATTTAGGTAGTCTCTAGCGATTACTTGGGTGTACCAAGGACTTGGGGCTTCAATGGGGACAAGACTCTTGCTCTTGGTTCTTATTTATTTATTTATTTATGGTAAGACTTTATTTAGGTAATCTCTAGAGATTACTTGGGTGTACCAAGGTGGGGCTCCAACTCAAGCCTGAGATCAACAGTCGCTTGCTTTAAGAAGCGACTGGCCCATGCACCATGAGGTTTTTTTGTTTTCGTTTTAATTGAAGAATAATGAACATACAGTGTCATACTAGTTTCAGATGTACAACATGGTGATTCGACAACTCTACATATTACTCAATGCTCACCACACGTCACCATCTGTCACCATAGGTTATATTATTATATATTCTCCATGCTGTACTTCTCATCCCTGTGACTTATTTTATAATTTTTTATGTATCTTTCCTCTTCACTTACTTTACCCATCCCCCATTCACCTCCACCTGGCAACCACCAGTTTGACAAACAAAAATACGGCCCTTGGCTAATATTGGCCAGAGTCCAGAAGGAAGGAGCTCCCACAGAAGCAAAGTTGCAGAACAGGTGAGGAAAGTTTAATCATCAAAAGAAAGATTTTCCTGGCCCCACACTCTGACACCTTTGACAAATGCTCTCTTTTCCTCCAAAGATGAATGGGTTTTGTTTTCAGGAAGTAATAACCACAGAAACTAGTATTTATTGAGCTGCTATTATGTGCCAAGTACTCCACAAGCAGTTTTCAATTACTTTTCATAACATCCTCCCAGTTAGGATTATCCCCATTTTACAAATGAGGAAACTCAGGGAAGCTAAGTAACTTGTCAGAGGACATAATCTCCCTTCCAGATAGATGCAAAATCCTAGAGAGACAGTCAGTTCGGAGAGCCAGGATTGCTGGACTTGCACTTGGAATTCTGGGGTCTCTAATCCTCAATTCTTACAGTAATGATAGCTGTGAGCTAAGGGCCCTATGGCAGGCATTTCGTAAACATGAGCAGCTGGTGGGGAAGGGGGAGTGGTTCTATAACATTTTATGTGAGTCTTTTTCTCTCTTTTTTAAAGTTTATAACCAAACCCCACATTCTCCTGTCCAGCCCTCCCTGACTCGGCCCACTTTCCAGAAATAAGCATTTTTAATTATTTCAATAGTGTTTTTGTATTTACTTCCACATTTCTAACTAACATGCCTATATGCTGTTTCTGGTTGTTTCCATCTTGGATTCTACTCTTTGACTTCCTAGGACGAAAAAGAAAATTTTATCTTTAACACCACACATCCTCAAAAGGAATCCTTTTGTGTCTTTCATCATCCTGAGTGTTTTATCTCAAGCTTTAAATCAGTAATCAACATTTACACTATTATAGTCTGTGAATATTATTCATGCCCGAGCTTGTATTATTCTATGATTATGTTTCCTTTCTTGTAAACTTCTTGCTTACCCTAGAGGTAATAACTAATCTCCCTTATCCCTCTCCTCCCATTCTTCACCCCTACCCAGTCTTATTTGTTCATGTGCGTTATTATATGCACACTTATGATTATGGCCAAATTCTTTGCAACACATGTGAATTCCCCAATGCATTCAAAAGCATCAGCTTGTATTTTAGTTGGTTTGTTTCTCTTTCTAAGTGTTTTTCTTCTCCCTCTTTCTCTTTCTTTCTTCCCTCCCTCCTTACTTTTTCTTTCTTTCATTTCTTGGAAACATCCTTCCTACAGCTGTTACTGAAATGAATGGAAACTGAATAGAATACCAAGCACACAAATAAGAGAGGGGTAAGCACACAAATAGGTGGGGGAGACAAGTATTACCTCTGGGATAAGCAAGAAGTTTACAAGACAGGAAACAATCATAGAATATTGTAAGCTCAGCCATGAATAATATTCACAGGTCACAATATGAATGCTGATTACTGATTTAAAACTTGCATCTAGGGGAGCTTGGGTGGCCTAGTTAAGCATAGGCATTGGGCTCAGATCATGATCTCAGGGTCCTGGAGTCAAGCCCTGCTTAGGGCTCTGTGCTTAGTGGGGAGTCTGCTCCTCCTTCTCCCTCTATCTCTCCCCTTAGCCCCTGCTCGTGCTCTCTTTCTTAAATAAATAAATCTTAAAAAAAAAAAAAAAAAAAGCTTATAGAAGAAAAGCAACTAATTTTAAAATGGACAAAACAGAGGATCCCTGGGTGGCTCAGCAGTTTAGTCCCTGCCTTTGGCCCAGGGCGTGATCCTGGAGACCAGGGATCGAGTCCCACGTCAGGCTCCCTGCAGGGAGCCTGCTTATCCCTCTGCCTCTCTCTCCCTCTCTGTGTATCTCATGAATAAATAGAATATTTAAAAATTAAAAAAAAATGGACAAAACAGTTGATCAAGATACCTCACCGAAGATATGTTCATTACAGGGTATTTACTAAGAAAAAGATGAAAACATGTCTACCCAAAGACTTATACATGAAATATTCATTGAACTTAATCCATAATTGCCCCTAAACAATTGTAAATGTCCAACAAGAAAAGAATAAACAAACTGCAGTCTAGTCATACAATGGAAAACCACTCAGCAATACAAAGGCATGAACTACTGATACATGTAAGCATCTAAAAGTATATATACTGAGTGAAAGCAGCTACATGTAAAAAAACAGGTATTTTATTATTCTCCTTATAGGAAGTTCTAGCAGAAGGCATAGGATGCTGAAATATACAGAAAGTTGGCGGAAATGGATTTTAGATAGTACCAATTGCCTGAGCAAAGACAAAATAATGGGAAAGCATGGGGTTCTCCTGGAAAAATAAATTAGTTTGACTGGTAAACAGAGTGCAGACTGAAACAACAGGAAAGCTAGAGTCACATCTCAAAGACCTTGAACTCAGCTCTAATCTGGATGTTGTTTTCTTGAACATTAAGAGCCTTCAATAATCCTGGACATTATTAAAAAGTTTGTCTTAAAAAAATAAATAGGGGACTTGGGTGGCTCAGTCAATTAAGCATCTTCCTTTATTTTTATATTTTTTTTATTGGAGTTCGATTTGCCAACATATAACACCTAGTGTTCATCCTGTCTGCCTTTAGCTCAGGTCATGATCCTGGGGTTCTGGGATTGAGTCTCTGCATCATGCAGCAGGTCACACCAAAGAAGACTCTAGGGTTTTATGGGGTCGCTGGTATTATTTTCCCATCCTCCCCTCCAGGGACATTATCCATTACTCTGCTGCTGTGCGAGTAAACATCTCTGAAGAGGGGAAGAAGGCTTTATCTTTACTTCCCTGGGGTGTCTCTAGCTTCATGACCCTAAACTGTCTCCCTTAACCATTCTTAACTTGGATGCAAATACCTTTATTCAGAAGATCCACAGAGAGCAGACAAGTGAGATGTTCATGGAGAATTGTCTTCCAATACTTTATTTCAAGCACAAAACAACAAAAAAAGCGCTGGGGGGGAAAAGAAGTACCTTTAACAGAATACAAAATATGAAAAATCAGTATTACAATAATGCTTAGTGTGGTAGGTGATGGAAAGGAATTGCTTAACTTTTTTGATTTTAGAGAAAGCCCTTGCCCAAAGAAACATCACTCACTGGAGTCAGCTAATACATAAAAGAAGTTGGATGTGAGGAATCCATTATCAATCAGTGTCATTTTTGGATGCTTATAGAGGTTATCTGACAAAACCAGATTTTCAAATGCAAAAAAGGCTTTGCCACATATTTAATAATTATTCCTGATAGTATGACCTCAAGTTCATATGTTAGAGACCATTGTTTGTTAATCAAATGTATACTGAACGCCCACTATGTTATCATACAAAATGGACATGAACTCTTCTGGAGCATTCATTCTAAGGTGGCAGATTGACAATGATATACTACAAAGAAAAGAAATAAAGGGAATAATGGAACAAAAGCTATGGTGGTTAGTAAAATCCTTTAGGGAAGTAACATTTAATCCAATATATTCTCAAAATACTGGGCAGTGTGTGTCATTTATTTCAGTAACCTCTTCACCTAACAAGGGGTTCAAACTCATGACCCTGAGGTCAAGAGTTTAGATGCTTCACTGACTGGGCCAGCCAGGCACCTCTGAAGTGAGTCTTTATTTATTTGAGAGGAGATAAGTGGATAGGAGGAACAGAGGAAGAGGGAGCAGCTGACCCCCAGCTGAACAGGGAGCTCAATGTAGGGCTCAATTCCAGGACCCTGGGATCATGACCTGAACAAATGATAGATGCTTCATCAACTGAGCCACCCAGGTGACCCTGGAATGTCTTTTAAAACTTAATTCAGATCATCTTTTTCCTCAAAATAATCCTTCAATTGCTCTCCATTTCACTGACAAAAACCCAGAAGCCCTATAATGGACTAGAGTCCTTCATGATTTTGTCCCCAAATAGTTCCCTGACCTTTCTTATTATTCTTTCCATAGCACTTATCTTTAAGATATCACAAGCCTTACTCATTGTCTCTCTCTCCCCCACAGAACATAAGTTCCACTATAGAATGATCTTTGCTTTCTTCATTTTGTATCCCAAGTATCTCTAGAACAGTTCCTGAACTCTTTTAACAGTTCACTAAGTTTCGTTCAGGAATGTAAAGTTACATTATGATTTTATTAGTATTTAAATAAAGTTATCACATACAATGCTATGTTAACATCTAAATACAACACAGAAAAATACCACAAAATAAGAAACACAAAAACAAAAATCAGGTAAGATTTATTTAATGTGATGGGTGTGCTTGCCTGTTCATAAGTTCATTCCAGTCTGGAACACAGGAGGACAATGCTACCCGCATATCTGCTGCACCATTCAATCCATTTCTTTCCTTTGCTTTTAACTGGGTTAAGACTGAAAACCCTAGCTCACACAAACTAGTTGTTGTGAATGGCAATAATAGTGGGACACTCTTTCTACTTAGCAGAGGAAAGTCTTCCTTTACCTTAATCCAAAATGCTGATAAACTTAGTGTTTCATAATCACTCTTCAATGTATATGACGAACTAAGCTGCAATAATTCACTCTCTTCTTCAGGCACCAAGTTTAATTCAATTACTGATTCTGGGTTTCGAAAAGCAAATGGATCTTTTACCCAGCAATTTTCTCTTAATGTTTCAAATTTCTCTTCTGGAAAGAAATGGTTAAAAGTTTGAGACAGAGAAGTGAGATGCAACAATATCTCTAATTTTATTTCTTTCAAAATGTTTTCACTAATAATATTCTCTTCGATATGTTGCAAAAATCTTGGAAACATGTAGTAGCTAGGACAGTTGCTTTTAAGCCTCGCTTGCCATAACAATAATGTCTTTCGAAATCCCTGAATACGTTCGACATGTTGGAATATATCACTATTTTTCCTCTGTAGTTTTAAACTCAGTTCATTAAGAATGCCAAAAATATCAGTTAAATATGCCAATTTCATTACCCAAGTATCATCTTCAAAAATACTTGCCAAATGAGATTTTTTTTCAATAAGAAAAATGTGAATCTCATTCCTGAGTTCATAAACCCTGCTTAGTATTTTCCCATGAGACAACCAACGAACTTTGGTATGATATAGTAAGTGGGTATGATTAGTTCCAATCTCTGAACAAAATGTTTCAAGAAGCTGGTTATTTAGTGTGCTTCCTTTAATAAAGTTAACAACTTTCACTGCATTTTTCAATACTTCCATGAGATTCTGTGGGATTTCTCTAGATGCTAAAGCTTCACGATGTATAAAACAATGATTCCATACAGCACCATTATTAGTAACTTCCAGCAATTTTTTAATTACTCTGCTATGTTTTCCTGTTAGGCTTGCTGCTCCGTCACTTGTAATTCCTTTGCAGTTTTTCCAGTTTAATTTATATTGACCAACAATGCATTTTTCTAATTCTGTAAAAATATCTAATCCACTTAGGTGTGAGGCTATATTTAAACAACACAAAAAATCCTCCATAAAATCATCTTGCCACGCATATCTGACATACACTAAGAGTGTTGGGCAGCTTCC
The DNA here is from genome assembly GCF_011100685.1 of Canis lupus familiaris. Classification (NCBI taxonomy): domain Eukaryota; kingdom Metazoa; phylum Chordata; class Mammalia; order Carnivora; family Canidae; genus Canis; species Canis lupus. The sequence goes on from NC_049224.1 coordinate 65,178,545, forward strand.
CACATCACTGCTTTCATCAAGTTGGATTGCAAAATCTATACCAGACTGCAACCGAGCAAGAAGCATGGTTTCTAAATGTTCCGCAATAGTACAAATGCGAAGAGATACTATATTATCACTAGATATAGTTTTTAATTTATCAGCTGATTTGTCATCAAAAATTGTACGTACCATATCCAAACATGCCGGAAGAATTATTTTTTCAGCAGCTGTGTGAGCCATTTTCTCTTTTGCTACTCGATATGCAACCAAGTATGATGATAATAAGGCTTTCTCACTAATGCTGGTAGAACCACCAAGAAATTGTGTTGACAACTTTACATCTTTTTTCTTTCTTTGAAAATATTCAAGAGGCTTATCAATAAGTTCAGAATGCTGAGTTTCTAAGTGTCTTTTTAATTTTGAAGGTTTTAAGCTTTCATTTGCAAGAATATTATTACAAATAACACACTGAGGTCTGTCATTTTCAAAGGGTTTTTCACATTTGATAAAACCATATTTTAAATAATCTTCATTATAACGTCTTGCACTTACTTTTTTCTTTTTGAAATGTGGCTCAAACGAAGTTGAAGTTTGCAAATTAGAGTCAATATTTTTCTCAATATTGTCACTATTCACATTTCCAGGTCCAGCAGTTGAACTTGAACATGCTTCTGCATATTTCACTTCACTTTTCCTCTTTCTTTTAAAAAAGTTATGATCCATTTTAAAGTAATTGATTAAAATGTTTTAACTGCCACTAACCAAAATAATAATAATAATAATAATAATAAATACATATATCCTAGATAACATCTCTCAAAAAAATGCAGTTTACAAAACGCATCTCAGTTGAACATTTCAGACTTCACATCTAATTGCAAGTCATGGTAACAAAAAACTAGACTGCTCACCAACTTTATTCTTATGAAAACTGAAGAAGACACAAGTGGACAAAGGACTGAAAACCCGTTTCTTAGCCAGTATACGTTCTATTCATTATATGCCCTCCATTAACTATCTTTTCACATATTGAAATTGACCTCAGTATTCCACAGAGGATTCTGTGGAGCACAATTCTGACAGAGGATTCACTTGATACTTTATATTTTATTTTGTTTTAAAATTTTTTTCACTGTGACTCATAAAACTGATTTCATGACCTACTAATGAGCCACGTACAGAATGTGAAAAATATTGATACAGACATATTTTCCTCTGCTGTGCTGAGCTTGAGTATGTCAGCTTGATGATCAAAGCAGCAAGCTAATGTGCTAGACTGTTGGCTGGTACAGGAACTTCCTTGAAGTGGTAGGTATATATCTTATATTTTCACTCTTGATACTTTTTGATAGGAAGAGTTTTTAAGAATGCCAGTATGGTCTGACCCAGTGAGGATTCAAGGAGGCTTTCCATAGCTAGGTCAACTACCAGGTTGGACCTGATGATATATTTTTAGAACTTTCTTGGACTGCATCTTTGACCTGGGAATAAGAGCAGAGATATGACATTAATGCTTTACAATGCAGAGAATATTACTGCCAGCTATGGCAACCCTCATGACATCCAAGATCATGAGTGCTGAAGCAAAAAGCCTGAAGCTCTTTTCTTCACTATGCTGTATCAGCTAAGGATTATTTCTGTAAGGCAAATCACCTAAACCATGACTGGTAAATAGAAAAAATAATGTCAAGGGGCACCTGGGTGGCTCAGTTGGTTAAGAATCTGCCTTTGGCTCAGGTCACGATTCCAGGGTCCTGGGATCAAGCCCTGCATCAGGTTCCCTGCTCAGCGGGAGTCTGCTTCTCCCTCTCCCCTTGCCCCTCCCCTGCACACGTTCACACGCACTCTCTCAAAAAAATAAAATCTTAAAAAAAAAAAAAGAAAAAGAAAAAAGAATGTCAGTAAAACCTGGAAGTCAGCATCAGGAGTTACAAAGTCTACTTACAAAGCGGAATACAGCAAGCATGAAGGAAGATAGTTCATTTGCCATTATATACTTCCTCTTAGCTCAGTTTGGTTATGTCCATCTTAGAAATACAGGTATCCCCCACTTTCTAAAAGTTCGTGTTATACCATTTCACTTTTAGGACAGACCTACATTAATACCTATTTTTGCTAACTGAAAGAAATCCAAAGAGGATTTTCACTTTTACAAATAAAGCTGTTACCATACTAATGTCTTCGGTAAAAGCAAAGAGGCATAATAGGAACTTTCAGAGAGATTTCATAGGAATGCTCTACTTTGGAAGGGAAACCTGTACTTAATGCACTGCTTTCTTTGATCTTAGTGTATGTGGGTCTTAGCACCATAACACAGCACTTCTTTACACACCCTTCCATCAAGTTGTTTCATCTTTCTGGGAGAGGGAGGGCAAGGCCTTATGTTTACTGTAGTGTTTATTAGAAAGTCAATGTTTTGGGCTGCCAGGGTGGCTCAGTTGTTGAGCATCTGACTCTTGGTTTCCGGCTCTTCTGGCAATATTCCCTTTGCCCCTAATTATCCCAGGTCCAGGTACCTGGCCCCTGGGGGGCAGCCCTTATGCCCTATGGCTTGTTAAAATTAATAAAAATGCCAGTTCTAAACCTGATTGGCCTGCTTACCCTCCCTCACTCATTCCTCTCTACTACACGAGGTGCAGGTGTCAGGAATACCAGGCACCCCTTAAAAATGTGCTGCACATTGTTTGAACGCCATGAATGTTCATCAGCCTGTTGCCACCGTATTTATGTGGGAGCCTAATCTTTTAATAATAAAGCCAGCTTTGAATGAGACATCACACAGAAGGGTAACCTTGAGACAAAAAGATGTTCCCAGAGGGAGGCTATAGCCTTGGTGATATTCTTCTGTGGGATTTCATTAATTATATCTACATGGACTTTACTATTAACAGTAATTTGACAATTGACAAATGTAGGACGTGTATCCATCACTGTGGGATTATAGTGTGTTCACGGCCCCAGAAATCTTCTTTGTTCTGCCTATTTATCCCTACCTCCTTCCAATCTCTGATAATCACTGATTTTTTTTTTTAATGTAATACAGTTGAAATTATACAGTACATAGACTTTTTGGTTGACTTCTTTTACTTAGTAATATGCATTTAAAGTTCCTTCATGTCTTTTCATGGCTTGATAGCTCATTTTTTTTCAGTACAGAGTAATATTTCCATTGTCTGGATACAAAAGTTTATTTATCCATTCACCTACTAATAAAAACATCTTGGTTGCTTCTAAATTTTGGCAATTATGAATAAAGCTGCTATAAAAATTAGTTGGTTTTTGTGTGAACATAACTTTTCAACTCCTTTGGGTAAATAATAAGGAATCTGATTGCTAGATTGTACATACAGTGCATTTTCAAGGAGGATCCATCAAAAGCTGTGTATTTTTTCTTGCTGGAGCATACTAAAATGGGGACACAGATTATGCATTATAGACATCGTGTAGTTGTTGAATGATTTTTTTTTTTTTTTTTTTGGCAATGGTGTCAACGTTTGTTAACTCATTCATACTGGCTGATTTCAAATAATGCCAAAGGGACTACTCTAGGATCTCATGAGTCATGAAGGCCTAGCATGCTACTCAGTTACCCTGCTGGTGTCTCTAATATGAACTGTCAGAAAACAATGAAATTAGAAGTGAAGGGTATAGATTTGAAGGTATAGGCAGGGGTAAAGGTGGCTGGTGAGATGGGTCACATGATTTAGCATAATTCAGTGAAAAGCAGTTATGTGGAGAGCTAGTCAAGAGAAATCTCTATTTGGTCAGTGAAGCATTGGATAAATGTTAAATCTTAAATTTAAGGACTGAAACATTATGAGAGGGAAAGCTTCAATGAGCATCCCGGAACAATGTTGGAACACAGCTTCAGGAAGGTGCCAGGAAGCTGGCAGAAGCCATCTGAGAAAAAAGCTGTTGCTATAAGAGTAGGGTTGAATTGTAATATGCAATAGCACAAAATGCATCACCTTTTCTCTAGGCTAGTACTGTCTTGGCATAGTTAACTGTTTATAGTAATACAAAGGGTCAGTGCCATCAGGAAGGCCTACAAATGGGGACAGAGGTCGGGGCTTATTAGAGTGGTAGCAATTTTAGGTGTTGGTTGCCTTAGGAGGCGCTTAGTATATCAATTTGGCTAGTTATTATAAGTGCTTTAACTATGGCTAATAAGTAGCCTAAGGAGCTAGAAGTCTACTGTATACAGTACCTGCCTAACTTAAAAAGATGTGCATCTTGGACAGAATTCAGTGACCGGTAGAAGCCTTTGACTTAATCTTGGTTAGATGTTTCTTTGAAAGATGGTATCTTCCAAATATTTCACATTGGTCTGAAAAAGGCAAAGTTTTTTTTTTTTTTTTTTTTTGGATGTCTTATGTCCTATCTTCCAAGGTAGGTAGTAGGACTAAAGAGTTTACTTCTTGGGATCCCTGGGTGGCGCAGTGGTTTAGCGCCTGCCTTTGGCCCAGGGCGCGATCCTGGAGACCCGGAATCGAATCCCACGTCGGGCTCCCGGTGCATGGAGCCTGCTTCTCCCTCTGCCTGTGTCTCTGCCTCTCTCTCTCTCTCTCTCTCTCTGTGACTATCATAAATAAATTAAAAAAAAAAATTAAAAAAAAAAAAGAGTTTACTTCTCTTGGATGTCAGAGCATGGTGTACATCATCAATGTTTTATTTTTTTTTAATTTTATTTATTTATTCATGAAAGACACAGGGACATAGGCAGAGGGAGAAGCAGGCTCCACGCACGGAGCCTGATGTGGGACTCGATCCAGGGACCTCAGGATCATGCCCTGAGCCGAAGGCAGACGCTCAACCACTGAGCCACCCAGGTGTCCCCATCATCAATGTTTTAAACCAGAACTAAACTGTTGAAAAAAACAACTGCATCTAGATTCCTTTTTAATGAATAAAAAGAGTTGGAGGGAAATGCACAGAAGCCTTGAAGCAATCAGACTCAGATATATAGCTGCCCTTAAGAGCTAAAAGAGAACAATTATTGACTCTCTTGCTCTTATAGTTAAAAGTTCCAGTAAGGATGCTCATTTGTTTTTAATACTTCTTTCCCTCCAAGATATCTCAAACCACTAGACCTTTTTTTTTTTTTAAGATTTTATTTTTAAGTAATCTCTACAGTCAATATGAGGCTTGAACTTACAACCACAAGGTGAAGAGTCACATGCTCTACCAACTGAGCCAGCTAGATGCCCCTGAAACCACTACAATTTTAAGGATAAAATATGCTGTGTCTCCCCAGATATATTTACCTTATAATGTTAAGAAAAACAGAGCTAAACATGCTCCAAAGTCTTCTGTTTGCCCTCCCTTTTGTCTCTGAAAGGTGCCTTAATGGGAAGTCACAGCAGTTTTGGGGGACAGGTTCAAATCTGAAGTTTTTGGTTGAATCATAAGTTTTGGAATTTTAATTTGAAGAGATACATCCTTAATTAGAACTCAATGTAAATCAGAGCATATACACATAAGATGAGTAAGTACATCAGTGTAATTCCACAGCCCAGATGGGTTCTGATGGGATAAATCGCGTCTGGCCGAAACTTAAAAGATCATAATAAATGTATGCAGTGATGCTTAAGATACACGATTGAGGTTATTTGCTGTAGATAAACCACATTTCTGAGCAATAATGCATTTTAATTAGCTGGACATACATTTAGCCATCCTTTAGGACAGAATTTCAATTAAGATGACCAACTACTCATACTTGAAGGTTACATTTAATATAGTCATGTGATACGGTTTCAGATTATTGGTTTTGCACTAATGAATCTTATCTACCTATTCCTATAATGTGTTTGTCATATGGTAGGTCAATAAATTTGAAAGAATAAATGAGAGAATGAATGACACTATTTTTGCTATTTTTTAGTGTTTTTACTATTACTATTACTTTATTTGAAAAATAAGTTATAAACTATATTTGAACAATTCAGCAACATGTAAGACAAAGGCTAGTAAAACATATTCTCTAAAATAGGATAATCAAAGCTATCCTAATTCACCATAAACTACTTTAGTAGAAAGAATGGTCCTATAAAAACAGAAATGTAAACTATGTTTACATTTAGCTTACAAAGCTTAACACCTAAATCTACCTAAAAATAACTCATATAAAAATACTAATGTCTCATTTATATTATTAAGGGTATGAATTATTTTTTTAGAGAAAAACAACTGCCATTTAATCATTCTGGTCTTTTTTTTTTTAAAAAAGATTTTATTTAGTTATTCATGATAGACATAGAGAGAGAGAGAGGCAGAGACACAGGCAAAGGGAGAAGCAGGCTCCATGCAGGGAGCCCAACGCGGGACTCAATCCCGGGACTCCAGGATTGCGCCCTGGGCCAAAGGCAGGTGCCAAACCACTGAGCCACCCAGGGATCCCCTCATTCTGGTCTTTTATATTTTTACTATTCCTATTTCAACCCAAGCCTCGAGAGTTTATAATTGGCAATGCTTCAGACTCTTGTATTCAAAAAGTAGTCTTCAAGAGCTACTCCCTCTCCTAAATCAGATAATTCACTTACAGTAATTGTAGAGGTAATGTATTAGGGTATAGACCTGGTAGATGTAGTAATGAAAGCATGGGGAAGTCCTTTTCTTTCTTTCTTTCTTTTTTTTTTCTTTTAAGTTTATGTATTTTCTTATTAAGTAATCTCTACCCTCAATGTGGGGCTTGAACTCATCACCCTGAGATCATGCTCCACCCTGAGATCACGGCTCTTTTGACTCAGCCAGACAGCTGGGTTAGTCTTTTTCTAACTGAAATAGGATGCAAGATATCAGCTTAATGAGACATGTAAGAAAATATTACAAGTTTGGGGCACCTGGGGGGCTCAGTGGGTTAAGCATCTGTCTTTGGCTCAAGTCATGATCCCAGGGTCCTGGGATGGAGCCCCCCACATTGGACTAACTGCTCAGTGAGGAGCCTGCTTCTCCCTGTCCCTCTGCTGCTCCCCCTGCTTGTGCTCTGTCAAATAAATAAATAAAATCTTTAAAAAGAGAGAGAGAAAAAATGCTGCTGCTGCAAGTTTGACAGAGAAGGTATGAAATAGTTGTGTAGGAAAGTGGTACTATGAACGGTCTAGGAAAATGCTTCAGGATTTTAAGCAGTTTGCATGCTTATCTTACTTAATGCAATGATCATTATTGCTATAAGCGTACTAGGTGGTCTTTAATTCCCTGCCACTAACTCTTACCTCCTAGTCCTATCTCCATGGTGTTATATTATCTTCTAAAAATACAGCTTGCTTATTTATTTATTTAATTTATTTATAAGTAAACCTTATCCACATGAGAACTGAACCAATCAGGTGTTCTTAAAAAATACAGTTTTGATTTGGTTTCCTCCTAATTCAAAAACCTCTCAGGGTCCTGAGGTTGTGCATTCTCCTCAGGACAATATCCTCGAAATCTAAACCTTATCTTTCTAGGTGTCTCCTTCATCACAAATCTTCATGCAATTCTACATTTTAAGCTCTAAGACTTTCCAAGTTCTTGAAATACATCATGCACTTCCACGATTATGCTTCTGACTAGTATTCTGTTTTAATGGAATACTCTTTAAGTCCTTTGAAATCCTATTTATTCTTGAAGTGATTTAGCTCAAATGCAACGGCATTCATCCATTCAACTTAACAGTTAAGTGCTTAAAATGTATCAGGCACCGGCCATAGAAAGCTAAATAAATAAACAAACAAACAAATAAATAAATAGTGGAAAATTAATATGAGGAAATACCTGCTGGGCCGTTACAATGAATGAACCAGAGTTACATCACACTGACAAATCTTAACTGCAAAAGGATATTACATTATGCAAAAACAGTGCCGTGTACCTAATTAAAATTACAACATAAAGGTGCTTGGGAGAGTGGTGATCTTGGGCCAGAGGGAACAGGATGAGATTGCGTGGGGCCGACAAAGGATTTCAATTCATATTATCAAACAACTTGTGTCACTGATTTCTCCAGTTAGGTGGCGAGTACACAATGAGTCCTACTTTTGTTTCTGTATTTTGTCTAGAATGTTCTACTTTTTTTAAAAGGGATATATAAAGCGTGATTCCCTCCTGAAGGCACTGCAGACTGTCTCACAACCAGTAACCTCAAATCGCCTTCCGTCTCCAGGACTCTCTTTCGCTTCCCTTTATGCACAACTAGACCTTAGGGGCAGGAACTTCCTTCAAGGTGTCCTATCACCTTCGGGTGTATTCGCACGCTCCGCTCTTCCCAGCAGATTCCTGTTCCCTCCTGTCCTCTCGGGCCCAACGAGGCCTTCTAAGAATTTCACCCTGACCCTCTCAGCCGACCCTACAACAGCTCCCCCCAAATCCCGGACTGCTGCCCCCCTTCCCCCGGGAGACCTCACTGCGTCTCCTGAGCAAACCCAGAATGTCTCCCGTTAGCAGCCTCTGGTCCACTCCCGTCACAGGCTGCCCTTCTCCTCCTCACCTCCAGCCAAGCGCCGCAGGCCTCTCACCTCGCCCGTGGAGCGGCGGTTCAGTGCGTCCCCCCATTCCCTACGCAACACCACTTCCGGCCTCACCGCGGCCCCCACAAACAGCCCACTTCCAGCCGGGAGTGGGCCGGCTCGGCCTTCTGCGCACGCGCAAAACCGGACAGCGGGGCCGCATTTTCTCGTCACAGAGCTCGCGCGGCACTCTCGCGGTATTGCCTTCTCCCGCGGGAGTTATTTAAACGCTCGGGCGGTAACGCCATTCTGCGCGCTCCGCTGCAGGCTGACTCTTCCCTGAGGCGATTCTGGAGGCTGGACGTCCCGTTCCGGAGCCCAGCGCAGACGAGGCTCGCTCCGACCGGGTCCCGGCGCCATGGGGGCGGAGAAAAAGCTGCTGTCGGCCAAGGAGGCATTGCGGCTGCCGTGGCAGCCGCAGTACAACCAAGCGAAGCTGCTGGTGGCGCTGAACCGCGTCTACCGCACGGTACGCGCCGCCCCGGGCCTCGGCCGCCGCCACTCCCCCCCGCCCCCCCCCCCCCCCCCGGGCCAGCCTTCCCCAGGGGCCTCCGGGGACCCTCTGGACTCCAACCTTCTCAGCTTTCCCGACCCGGTTCGAAGAGGTCAAGAGACCTGCCCGAAGTCGCCCCCCGCCACCCCAGCGACTTCCGGCCGCGGACCCCGGAGTGACCCGCGAGCGCTCGCCTGTCCTGTCAGTCTTTTTTTTTTTTTTTTTTTTTTTCCTGTCAGTCTTTATAAGAGGATTGTAGGGAATTTTGAATTTTAGTACGTTTTACCTGGCTTATTTAGAGACTCCTACTGTATTTAATAATCACAGTCTTGTGTCTCTTAAGGTTAACAGTTCACTGATTTTTAACATGAATCTGCTTTTCATTAACTAAGTTTAAAATAGATACGTAAATATACGTTTATATTTCTGCCCAGTAATGATTTTAGCGAAACACAATTCTTATTGACAAAAATCAATCAGCACAATTACAGATAAGTGCATCTTTGTCACCAACCAGCTATTCTTCAGCCTGATAAACTTACTGCCTTTCGTTACCAGAAATAGAAAAAGAAAAGAAAAAAGCATTTATTTTCCTCAAGTTAATTTTTTTCATTTGGCAGGATTACACAATGACAGATTTTTTTTTTTTTTTAAGATTTTATTTATTCATGAGAGACACACAGAGAGGCAGAGACACAGGCAGAGGGAGAAGCAAGCTCCATGCAGGGAGCCCGACGTGGGACTCGATCCTGGATCCCCAGGATCACGCCCTGGGCGGAAGGCGGCGCTAAACAGCTGAGCCACCGGGGCTGCCCTAAAAAAAGGAACAACTATTTTTTTTCACTAGATTTTTAAACCTCTTTGATTAGTAAACATTTTACATGCTCAAACCACCTAGGAAGAAATGCACTGAGAAGACTCGCTCCTTTCCTAATCCCCATCCAGTACAGTCCCTCATAGTCTTTTACAAATAACCATTTTTAACTAGTTTCTTGTGTATCCTTCAGGGTTTTGTGCAAATACAAGCAAATGAGAATATGTATAGGTTCTTATTTCCCTTCATTCCTCCTTCAGTGTTTTCTATGTTGTTCTGCACTTTTTTCACTTAATAGTATATTCTGGGAGAAAAAAAAAGTATATTCTGTATACTCCTTATCATTGTCTAGTTACATCTCATTCTTTTTTTTTTTTTCTTTAAGATTTTGTTTATTTATCTGAGAGAGAGAGAACGAGTCCGAGGAAGATTAGAGGGAGAGAGAGAAGCACACTCCCCACCAAGCAGGGATCCCAGGACCCCTGACTCAGGACCTAAGCTGAAGAAGGTAGACACTTAACTGAATAAGCCACCTAGGCACCCCTTTCTTTTTCTTTTTTCTTTTTCTTTTTTTTTTTTTTAAAGTTGTCACACATTCCATTTTGTGGACATACCCCATTTTACAGTCAATGCACTATAGGCACACACTTGTGTTGTTTCCAGTCTTTACATATTACAAACGACGTTTTTTTAAGTAATCTCTGTGCCCAGTGTTGAGGGCTCACAACCCTGAGATCAAGAGGCATGCTCTACCAACTGAACCATGTTTTATTGAATATGTATTTCCTACATTTGCAGGGGTAACTAATTGTCAGATTGAAGAGAATTGCTGGGTCAAAGAGAAAATATATTTGTAAATGTGGTAATTAAAGTTGCCCTTCATAGAGTGGTCCATTTTATCCTCCCAGCAGCCAAATATGTGAGGTATTGTTTTTTTTTTTTCCTTGCTCTTTTTTTTTTTTTTTCTTTGAGGGTGTGTGGGAACCATTGAAATATAATTAGGGGAATGTTTTTGATAGGAAAATTTGTACATAAAATCCTGAACAGTGTGGGAACAGGAGTTGCAATGATACACAATACATCAAAGGGAAATTATAAAAGGCAGTGTTGAATTGACACCAGTGTGCTTGTTGTTTTTAAACTGAAGTGTATGTATCTTGGTACATTTTTCTAAATAGACTGAAGGATGTGTAGAAGAATCAAAAGAATCTTTTGTAATCAAAATCTTTTTTTAGGGTTTTATTTATTCATGAGAGACACACAGAGACATAGGCTGAGGGAGGAGCAGGCTATCTCTGAGGAGCCTAATGTGAGACTCAATCCTAGGACCTTGGGATCCCAACCTCAGCTGAAGGCAGATGCTCCACCACTGAGCTACCCAGGTGTCCCTATAATCAAAATCTTATGCTGCCTTCCTCCATAACAGAAGTAACTCAAAAATAGGGACACAAGAAATTATTACTCGAGTCTATTTTCCTTAATCTGTTTCTGCTGGATGGACAACTAAAAGTTAAGGAATAAAGATTTTAGTTTGATAAGAAAATATTAATATATCTTGGAGAGTCTTGGATCAGTGCTAGAGATAAAGACTTATCAGTGTAGTTTGTGGATGATTGGTTTTTATATTTCTGATTATCAGTAAAACATTTTTACAGGAAGCATTTGTTCATACCTTAAAAACATTATGATAATCTGTAAATAGGAAATCTGCAGTTGAGCAGGAAATGGAATTTGCAGTTTATTACTTGATTTAGGCAAATAGAAGGAAGATAAGACAGTGACATTTCAAGTTATATTATTTTACTTTCTTTTGAACATACTCTAGAATAATTTTGTCAGTTTGTATTAACATTTATTTTTTTATTTTTTTTTTTTTTGTATTAACATTTACAGTGAATGTATGTATCATTTAAAAATTTACTGGGTTGAAAACTTTAAGAGCTTTTATAATTTAGAGAAAAGACATCTAAAAGTCTAAATTTATATATGATGATAAATACGGGTGCCTGGGTGGCTCAGTCATTTAAGCATCCGACTCTTGATGTCTCTGCTCAGTTCATGATCTCAGGGTTGTGAGATGGAGCCCCATAGTGGGCTTTGTGTTGCCCAATCTGCTTGTGTGTGTGTGTGTGTGTGTGTGTGTGTGTGTGTCTCAAATAAAATATTTAAAAAAATATATTTGATGATAAATAAGTTTATGGTATGTGTACATACATAGACAAATTCATGTCACATGAGTCACCTTATACATTTTTTTCTGCAGAATAAACTATGACAAGCTAATTCACTATATAATTGTTTATAAAGGTTTAATTTATTTATTTTTATAATGCTAGCTTTAATTTTAAAAACTTAAGAACCAGTTTAAGGTAATTATATTTAAATGAGCACTCAGGAAAGAAAGATTATTTTTTGGGTTCAAAATTACTGCATTCTAGCTTTGTTCTTTTTTTTTTGCATGAATTGTACCTTCCTCATCAGTTATTAAATTGTAGAATTCTGAACTTGGGCGAAAACAAATGGTTGTCATTATAATGCTACCTGGGAATAATTTAAATTTTTTTTTTCTTTTCAGGACTGAGGCAAATAGCAATGAAGTTCAGTGTTTAGTGCACCAGATTCTAAATAAGTTCTTGGGAAATATGCTGGAAAAAGGCCAGATTGATGATGTTTTGTGCATAAAATGGATGAAGGTCTTAATTAGACTAAAAGATAAAATTCCATATGTGATGATACAGGCAATCCTGGCTCTTTCAAGGCTTAAGACCTATGGGTAATGATTGCCCCATGGTTAAAGATATTGCTACTTCATAGTTCTTGTTTGGTTTTGTGTGTAGTAAACTTTTCCTTATTAAATATATAATGAGAGTGGAGAGTGTGTGATACATACACACACCTCATTTAAAGATAACATTATTTCAGTAGCATCCATTGATACCAAATGGGTATGCTATAATTTACCCAGAATTAGGGCGGACCCACAGGTCAACCAAGGGCTCAGTCGCGCAAGATTGCCCCTACTTCAGACACCAGCCACAAGTCTCAGGTATCCCCAAATTACTTGCACTTATACTTAACTAACTACAAATTTTGGAGATTCCTGTGACTGCCACACACCCCCCTCAAGGTATGAAAATTCCAGGAATGATTGACAGAATTCAAATAAGTGCTGTACTTACTATTAGAGTTTGTTGTAAAGAATACAGCTGAAACAGCCAAATGGAAAAGATGCATACGGCAAAGTATGGGGGACAGGGAGTGCAGAGCTTCCATGACCTGTGTGGGTATCCCACCTTCCCAGGACATTGATGTGTTCATCAACCTGGGAAGCTTGAGCTTAGTTGTTTCAGGATTTTTTTATGAGATTGCACTGAGTAGGTATGTTTGATTAAATCATTGACTTCTTTGAACTCAATCTCTAGTTCCTCTGAAAATTCCATCCTTGTAATCACCTAATTGGCTTTTCAGGTGACTAGTTTCCATCCTAAAGTTATCTAGGGACCTTTCACCCCCACCTTGAGTCACCTCATTGCTATAAATTACCATAAAGTTGAAAGGGATTTCAGAATAACAAGGCATTCGTATCACTCAGGACTTGCTGAGGCTTTTTGAGCTCTGAACCAGGGATAAATATCAAATACATTTTTTATTATGCCATAAAAGAATATACCCACTATCTAAGTTGAGAAATGGAATGCTGAGATAACTTTTTAAGGGTCTTGTGGCTTTCTCTAAATGTATTTCCCCTTCCTTTCCAGAGGAAAACACTATCCTAAATGTTACCCATTACCTAGCTTTTCTTTAGAGTTTACTTTATTAGAGTTTTAAGGCTACCTAGATGTATCCCAAAAATATGTACTGTATCTTTGCCTTTTTTCACCTTAATATAATAGAGTTACATTACATATACACTTTGATTACTATTTTTTCCATGTAGTACTGTTTCTAAGAATCTAAAATCCAAATTTATGGATGTAGCTGTAGTCCATTCCTTTTCACTACTAGACAGTATTTTGTTTTAGAAGTATAAGAACTTGATTTATCCAGTCTCTTGGGTACCATTAGGAACTAAACTTCTATCAGCATTCCCAAACATGTGGAAGCATTTCTCTGGCTAATAATGCCTAGAGGCAGTATTACAGACTGAATTGTGTGTCCCCAAAATTCATATGTTGAAGCCCTTACTCCCAGTAAATGCCTCAGAATGTGACTGTATGTGGAGATCGGGTCTTTAAAGAGGCAATTAAGTTAAAATATGGCCTTTGAAAGGTAGCCCTCATCAACCCTGATGTGTTTTATAAGAAAAGGAAATTAGAACATACAGAGAAAACACTGGATGTGTGCACTGCCAGAAAAGAGGCCTCGTGAACCCAAACCTGCTGACACTTTGATCTTTGGACTCAGAGCTTCTAAAACCAAGAAAATAAATTTCTCTTGTTTAAGCCACCTAGTCTATACTATTTTTGTTATGGTAACCCTAGTAAATTAATACAGTTAGAATTGTTAAATGGTAGGATTATGTACATGTTCAGCTTAATTAGTAATCCTGATATATTTTTTAAAGTAATGGGATTAATTTGCAGTCCTACTAGCAGTGTCCTGAGAATTCTTGTTCTACATTCTTGGCCAAACCCGGTATTGTCAGACTACTTTTTCGAGTCTGGTAGGGGAAAAAAAGAAAACTGTCATTTTAATTGCATTTTCCTGACAACTAAGAGTTGAATATCTTCATAGGTTTCTTGTTTCTTTATCAATAAAATGCCTTTAAATTTTTGTCCACTTTTCTGTTGTGCTGTGTTTGTTACTGATGGATAGAAGTTAACTTTTTTAAAAAAGATTTTATTTATTCATGAGAGACAGAGAGAGGAAGAGACATAGGCAGAAGGAGAAGCAGGCTCCCTGTAGGGAACCCAATGTGGGACTCAATCCCAGGACCAGGATCACACCCTGAGCCAAAGGCAGATATTCAACCAACTGAGCCACCCAGGTGTCCCTAGAAGTTAATTTTAATGGAAGTAAGATCCTTTGGTGGCCTGTCCTCTTTATTTTTTTTCTGAATGTTGTGCTTTTACATTTGAATCCTCCTATCTGGAATTTTTTTTAATGTTTAATTTGAGGGAAGTACATCATTTTTTCTCATATTAATAACAATTGGCCCAGACCTATTGAATAGTCTTTTCTTTCTCCTCAGCTGGTCAACAGTGGCAGCTTTGTCATCAGAAGTCTGCATGGAATGTGGTCCTTTTTTCTGGTCTCTATTCAGTTATAAGTTTTGTCCAACACTAGACCAGCATCATGTTGTGGGGTTTTTTTGTTTGTTTGTTTTTTTGTTTTTTTGTTTTTTTGTTTTTTTTTTTTTTTGGTTTTTAGAGTATGTGTGAGGCGATGAGGGGCAGGCAGAAGGATAGTTAGAAGGGGAGAGAATCTCAAGCAGGCTCCACACCACGCAGAGCCCAACGTGAGGCTCAATCTCACTACCCTGAGATCATGACTTGTGCCAAAATCAAGTCTGACGCCTAACCCAACTGAGCCACCCAGGCACCACAAAGTAGTCTTAATAGGCTTTTGTAATCTCTATATCTGGTAGTAGTTTAAAATTTATGTTTTAAATGATGTATGACATATAATTATTTAACAGTCCAAGTGTACAGATCCTGAAACTGTCAAATGTAAGAGTAGAGCTGCATATTTAAACATAGAAAATGGGTTTTGCTCCAAAAATTAGAAATTCTTTTCAAGACCGCATAATTCAGATCAAACTAATGAGTCTTTTAAAAGCCATTTCTAATAAGGCACTCAAGTTTGGGGTATTTTGGATGAGGTTTTAGGTGAAAAAGCTGATGGGCCATGAGTCGATAAATTGTTGAAGCTGATTTAGTGTATTAATTTTATACATTTCAAGTGGTTTATTAGTACATACAGAGTATCACTTGTTAGATAATTATATTGTGTCCTTAATACTTTTTCTGTCTTTATGTTAATATTTTATACTTCAAAAATTCCATTTTTTCAACAGGCTAGTGATAATATCAGGTGACATGTACATGATAGATTTGTAAGTCATACTTCTTTTATACTATTATGAAAAATTTCAAAGAGATTAATAAAATTAACCATTATCAGTATTTGTCCAATTTTGTTTCTGTTCCTTGCCCCTTAAATACCTGCCCTCATACCTACACATATACACACTGCCTGCATCCTACTCTTAGCTAGAATTATTCTAAATCTTGGCCATCGTAGCATTTCATCTAATATCCAGTGTTTTCTAATTTTCTAAAAAAAGTCTTCACCCTGTTTTCTTTCATTAGGCTCTAAACCATGTCTGTATGTTTCATTTGATTAATATTTTTTACCATGTCTTTTAATACCATAATGGCTGTCCTTCCCTCCTTGAATTTATTTGTTGTAGCAGTTAGGTCATTTGTCCAGTTGAATTTAAGTTTAAATGATGGCTACATTAAAGTTTTGAGGGAGGTGGGAGCGTTTAAAAATGTGTTTGAAAATACGTAGTGGCTCATAAACATTCTGTTATTAAGAGATGAAAGACCGATAACATTTTTTAATCCATGTCCTAATATATATGAATTACGATTATAAAGCAATGATATAATTTCATAAACCAGGTTTCTCATATCTTATTTCCTCTAACCTCCCTATTTATATAAATGGGGAAACTAAGGCTCAGAGAGTTAAGTATTTGCCGAAGGCCAAACATCTCATTTCATAGAAGTAGGGTTCTTGGGTGTCTGGGTAGTGCAATCCATTGAGTGTCTGACTCAGGTGATCTTGGGGTTGTCATGTCAGGCTCAGTGCCTAGCAAGGAATCTGGGGTTCTCTCCATTTGTCCTTCTGCTTGCTCGTTTCCTCTCTCTCTCTCTCTCTCTCTCTCTGGAATAAAATATTTTTTTTAAAAGGCAGATGGGTGGGCACTTGGATGGCTCAGTCAGTTCAGAGGCTGACTCCTGATTTCTGCTCAGGTCATGATCTCAATGTTGTGAGATCCAGCCCTGCACCAGGCTCCACGCTCTGCAGTCAATTTGAAATTCTCTCCTCTCTCTGCCTACCCCCCACCCTGCTAGAACACTCTTGCACCTTCTCCCCTCCCCTCCAATCTTTAAAAAAAAAAAAAAAAGGACTCTTCAACCTATTTCTTTTAAAATTTCCTTCAGTTGTAAATAATTCCATCTAAAGGCGTTTGTGCATCAGAAAAGAGGTGGTCAGCATAGCATTACTGCCCACCCAACTGGTTTTTGTAACTGAGAAGGTAAGACATGGTATGTTTGTAAACTTCTAATTCCCTTGAGTGGTTCTGTTTTGCACTGCCAGTGTTGTAACTAAGACCTGACTTTGAAAGTAGTGGGGAAGGGCCTTAGGACCTTGGGCTGAAGCCTGGTATATCTAGGTTAGGAAGAATGCAGGACAATCTTTTTTTTCCTTAAAAATGTATTTATTTTAGAGAGCCTGGGCAAGGAGTTGGACAGACAGCAAAGGGGCATAAACTCACTGAGCATAGAGCCCATCGAGAGACTCAGTCCCGTGACCCTGAGATCATGACCTGAATGGAAATCAAGAGTCAGACACTTAACCAACTGTGCCACCCAGGTGCTCCTGCAATAAAATTTATAGGCCACAATAGTAGTCTGTTATTTGGTCCTAAATAATTTTTTGAAAAGATTTTATTTATTTGAGACAAAGCAAGCGTGAGCAGAGGGAGAAAGGGAGAAGCAGATTCTCTACTGAGCAGGGATCCCAACACAGGGCTGGATCCCAGGCCCCTGTGATCATGACCTGAGCTGAAGGCAGCCACTCAACTGAGCCACCCAGAAGCCCCCTAAATAATTTTTCACTTAGGAATTTGTTCACCTCATTTCTTTTTGTACTAGTATGCTTTGTTTCCCTTTTTGGTTTCTATTTGTCCTATAAATATTAGCTCTAAGTTAATTTGAAGAAAATGAGTTATGTAACAAGATACAGGAAAACTAGAGGGAAGTTACATTTCTCTACAGCTTATGTAACTGAACAGATGCTTTGTAATCAGTGATGCGAAAAAATCTTCTATAAGCCTGGTTACACTTCACTGAAATATCTTAGAGTTGCTTCATCTGTTTGATATGTAAAAGTGGCCTGCAGTGGCAGGCTGTTTTCCTTTCTATGACTCCCAGTGAACTATTAGGAATTTGCAAAAACAATGGTTGTAGGTAATGACAAATTAATTCATTAAAAGCCATTACTTTGATTATTTTCCAACAATAGAAATATGTTAGCTGATAGGGAGAACGGAAGGTTATATAACCAAAAACTTTAATGAAGTGATACCTTTGTAGAAAAAAAAATCACATATAAATTCACTTAATATATAAATGCAACAAAGAATCCCAAGTAAACGCAATGCAAATAAAAACTGGGGAGCATTTTATTTAATATGACAAATGTGCTGTCTTTATAAGTTCATTCCAGTGTGGGATACAGGAAGGCAATTCCCACATGTCTGATACATTATTAACACCTGTTTCTTGTGTTTTTATTTGGATTAAGTGTTAAAAGTACTAATAGTACTACAGTAATTCTGTTTTGTAATGTACAATCTTATCCAAAAGAATGATAAAGTTAATGTCTCATAAGCACTGTTTAGTGTTTATGAAAAGTAAATGAATGTTTTTATGTTCTTTAATTCTCAAGTATAACTCAATTTTTGATTCCAGATGTTAGAGAGCAAGTGACTATCCAGACATTTTTCTTGAATGCTTCAATTTTTTTTTCCTGGGACATAATGGTTAAAAGGTTGAGATAGGAAAAAAAAAAAAAAAAAAAAAAAAAAAAAAAGGTTGAGATAGGGGATCCCTGGGTGGCGCAGCGGTTTGGCGCCTGCCTTTGGCCCAGGGCGCGATCCCGGAGACCCGGGATCGAATCCCACATCGGGTTCCCGGTGCATGGAGCCTGCTTCTCCCTCTGCCTGTGTCTCTGCCTCTCTCTCTCTCTCTGTGACTATCATAAATAAATAAAAATTTAAAAAAAAAAGGGTTGAGATAGGACAGTAATAGTAAAAAAAAATTTACAATATGAAACACTGCTTTTCAAGACATAGGGCAATGAAGGATGTAAGCCCTCACGGGGTGGAAGCAAACAAGGTGAGTTCTATGATTGCTCCAGCTCACTGCTTTGAGAGAGTTTGTGTTCTAAACCACAGCACAGGGAGAGGGAGATGGAGAGCCTGGTGGAATGTTTGACAAGACAAGGCTGAGAGTCTGGTGAAACCAAGATGGCTAAAGTTTGTAGCACAGAGTAGTAGAGAGAAAATTGCTGCACAGAAAGAGAACTCAAAATTTGAAAGGACTCTCCTTGACATTTCAGGTGAGCACTAATTAGTGCATGTAGCTGAGGAAAGGAAAAGACAATGCAAAGTAATAGAGCATCTCAAAGAGGGCTGGGAATAATGGCTGTCCCCACACGACTGGAAAATTTCATCAATCTCAGACATTGGGTAGAGTACATAGAAGGGTTTAACCACAGTTGGTAATGATTGGTCCTAGGCTGAGCATCGTTCTGTCCTGCCTTGTGTTTAAATCAAGACCTGAAAGCATCAAATTGTTTCCAAGTAACTGTAATAGAACAAAAACTATCAAAGATGTAAATAAGTAGGGAAATAGGACATAATGAGACATATCAATTGAAACTGACATAGATTTTAGAATTTGCAGACATACTGTTATTCATACAACTATTCCAATTGTTGAAAAGTAGAGCCATGGATGATGGAAAGACAAACTTTTATTAGAGATAAATGGTGAAATATACAACACCATTGGGACTACTGGCAGACTTGACATTGAAGCAGCAAAGATTCATGAGTCTGAAGACCTATCAATGGAAACTCCAAAATCAGAAAAAGTTTTTTAAAAGCATCTAAGGTAACAGACTAAGGAGTGGAGAAGAAATATGAAGAACCTTTGAAGAGGTGGTGATAGCTAACAAGTGTCTGATTATGATGAAAATTATAAACCCACAGATCCAAGAAGATCAATGAGTCCCAAGTACAAGAAGCATGAGAACAAAGTACATCAAGGCACATAATTGTTTCATACCAATGAGAGATTTAAAAAAAAAAAGGAATTTCTGGGTGGCTCAGTGGTTGAGCATCTGCCAGCAGCTCAGGTCGTGATCCTGGTCCGGGGATCAAGTCCTGCATCAGGATCCCTGCAGGGAGCCTGCTTCTCCCTCTGCCTATGTCTCTGCCTCTCTCTCTGTCTCTCATGAATAAATAAATAAAATCTTTAAAAAACAAAAACATCAGAGGATAAAGGCACTATCCACCATTTAAGGTTAAAATAGGAGAATGACATCAGATTTCTTTTAGAAAGCAAATTGTTGAAGTCAGTATATATAATATACTACAAAGAATGCTGTCAACCTAAAATTCTATGCCCAGTGAAAATATATTTTAAAAACAAAGGCAAAGGGCACCTGGGTGGCTCAGTCAGTTAAGCCTCTGCCTTTGGCTGAAATCATGATCCCTGGGTCCTGGGATGGAGGCTGGTGTCAGGCTCCCTGCTCAGTGAGGAGTCTGCTTGTCCCTCTCTCTCTGCTCCTGCCCACCCTACTTGGGTGCTCTCGTGCTCGCTCTCAAAATCTTTAAAAAAAAACAAAAAAAACAAAGGCAAAATGCTTTTTCAGACTAAAGGTGAAAGAATTCATCACCAGCAGATCTATTACATAAGAAATGTTAAAGGAAGTCAAATCTTTTCAAGCAGATAGAAATACACTAGAGACCAAAAACTGTGATCTGCAACTTGTTATTTAACTGCCCATAAGCTAAGAATAGTTTGTACTTTTTAAGAAAAGATATTTATTTATTTATTTATTTATTTATTTATTTATTTATTTATTTGCTTGCTTGAGCCAGAGAGCATTCACACAAGAGGGGAGAAGGAGTGGAAGAGGCAGAAGCAGACTCCTCACTGAGCAGGGAGCCCTATGCATGGGCTTGATCCCAGGACCCTGAGATCATGACCTGAGCAGAGGGCAGCTCACCCAACTGAGCCATAAAATCTAAGATTTTATTTATTTATTCGTGAGAGGCAGAGAGGGCTGGGAGCAGAGACACAGGCAGAGGGAGAAGCAGGATCCTTGCAGGGAGCCTGATGCAGGACTCGATCCTGGATCCCCAGATCACACCCTAAGCCGAAGGCAGATGCTTAACCATTGAGCCACCCAGGTGTCTCCCCGCAAAAAACAAATCTAAAAAAAAAAAAGTATAATTTTAGCTTATTTCCAAGTAGCTTTTATTTTATTTTATTTTTTAAAGGATTTTTTATTTATTTATTCATGAGAGATACACAGAGAGAGAGAGAGAGAGGCAGAGATGCAGGCAGAGGGTGAAGCAGGCTCCATGCAGGGAGGCCGATGTGGGACTCGATTCCGGGTCTCCAGGATCACGCCCTGGGCCAAAGGCAGGCACCAAACCGCTGAGCCACCTGGGCTGCCCTATTTCCAAGTAGCTTTTAAATTTTGAGATCTTATGCTTTTATTTTTAAAATGCCAACAATTTGATAAACCCACATACTAAATCATCTTTATTATAATCTTCTGTATTTTTTTCTTTTTAGAATGTGGCTAAAATAACAGGGTGCTTGGCTGGCTCAATCCTTGGAGCATATGACTCTTGATCTTGGGGTTGTGAGTTTAAGCCTCCCACTCTGGGTGTAGATATTACTTAAAAATCAATTTTTAAAAAGATTTTATTTATTCATGAGAGACACAGAGAGAGAGGCAGAGACACAGGCAGAGGGAGAGGCAGTCTCCCTGTGGGGAGCCTAACATGGGACTCGATTCTGGATCATGACCTGAGCCAAAGGCAGACGCTCAACCGCTGAACTACCCAGGCATCCCCAAAATAAAATCTTTAAAGAAAAAAAAATACATAGCTTGAATGAAATAAAGATTTGCTGTTTAAAATAAACATTTTTTTCTCCATATTTCCATTATTTTACCTTCCAGCTCCAGCAGTGAGCTGATTTGAGAGAAAAATACTGTTTTCACTTCATACTTTAAAAAAAATTTTTTTATAAACTTTTTCTTAAAGTAATCTCTACATCCAACATGGAACTTGAACTCATGACCTTGAAATCAAGAGTCGCATGCTCTACCAACCGAGTCAGCAAGGCTCTCCTTCACTTCATACTTAACTATTTTTAAAAATATGGTTTATGTCCAGTTTGTATTAGTTTGATGAAAGTGTAACAAGCTACAAATTAGAATGGGGAAGGAGATGGGGTGACTGGGTGACGGGCACTGAAGGGGGCACTTGACGGGATGAGCACTAGGTGATATGCTATATGTTGGCAAATTGAACTCCAATAAAAAAATTTAAATAAATAATAAATATAAATAAATATAAATATAATACATAATCTAAAATTAAAAATATATACATATAAAAAATAAAATAATTAAAAAATAAATACTGCACATGGGCTGAACATCTACAGCTGAAAATCTTGATACTTTCTGTCTGCAGTAGATGAAATGCCTTCACACGCTAAGCCACAAATAATTGGATTATATTAACCAAACATTTAATTGTACAATTATGAGCCTTCTCAATAAAGCGATAGTTAAATTGGCCATCTTATACCAGGAAAGCGAATGAGAAGGCAGCCATCAAACTATCCTAGCAATTCATATTTTATTTATTACCTCCTTTCCATTATTTGATTCTCATAACAGTTACCAAGGTTGATCCTGGTATTTGTGGCAATAGACATAGTCCTTGCTCAGACTTTAGGCAAGTTGCTCTGGCATTTTCTATTAAAAAGATTTGTTGGTTTCAATTCACAATTATCTTGTGGCCTGTTGTTTAAAAAAGCACTATACTATGCCATTAAATTTGCATTTAGAGGCAATAGAAGACTTTGCTTGGACTCATTTGAATGTAATGATGGATGAGTCTTCCCCAATCTGCCTGTCAAATAGGATACTGCTACTTAGTATGATACTCATAAAGAATACAAGTTGTTTAATATGTGTTAAATAAAACTTCCATTTTAACAAATATTAAATTCCTGTAGAAAATGCCAAGTGTTATGCTAGGCACTTATTTTTTTTAATGAAGATCTTATTTATTTATTTATTTATTTACTTACTTATTGAGCATGAGTTGGGGGAGGAGCAGAAGGAGAGAGAGAGTCTCGAGCTGACTTGACATGCAGCCTAGAGCCCAATGTGGGGCTCAAGCCCAGGACCTTGAGATCATGACCTGAGCAGAAGTCAAGAGTCAGATGCTTAACCAACTGACCCACCCAGGCCTAGCCACTGCTAGACACTTTATGATGTTTTATAATGGATTGCCATAAAGGTTAAAAACCTTGCTTATGACCATGTGGTGGTTTAGTGAAAGAGCCAAAGAATCTAAGTACTGTGACGTGCATTTAAGCTCTTTTAATGAGCTTAATGCTCAAATC
This sequence comes from Canis lupus familiaris, assembly GCF_011100685.1. Taxonomy (NCBI): domain Eukaryota; kingdom Metazoa; phylum Chordata; class Mammalia; order Carnivora; family Canidae; genus Canis; species Canis lupus. The sequence continues at coordinate 65,201,780 of NC_049224.1, forward strand.
ATTAAGCATGGGATAAAATTTCTTGATTAGTAGTTTGAAATTGTAATAATACTAATATAATTTATAACTTCACTTAATTTTTTAAAAAAAATTTATATAGTTTTTGAGAGAGGGGGGGAGAACATGGATGGGGACAGGAGGGAGAGGGAGAAGCAGACTCCTGGCTGAACAGAGAGCCCAGTGCAGGGCTTGACCCCAGGACCTAAGACCATGACCTGAGCTGAAGGCAGACACCTAACCGCTTAACCAAATGAACCACCCAGGTACTCCTATAATTTCACTTTAAACTGGGAAGTACTCAACAACTAGTGATTTCTTTTTAAATGAGTCTTATTTAATACCAATGAACTGGAAACACTACCAATGTTTAAAACCCTGATCTAGTTAGCAATTTGGGTGAATTTTCTCCACTAATACCACATTGTGTAAACAGGTTGCAGTTTCATCAAAATTACAACAAACAACAAATACCTTGTATTTAAAACAGGAAAGTCAAATCAGCCTAAAAGATTTACATTACATATGAACAAGACAACAAAATGGTTTTTATTGTTTGTTTTATCCAAAATGTGTTTAAAGGAATGGTTTCTCATCTTGATTCAGGGTGCTTTTAGTGCTGCTTCCATCTGTAGGAGCGTTCTTCCCTAAGCCTTGCTTTTCCTCCTATAGGCTGGCAAAGGACATTGGAGCAACCAACACACAAAACTACTGTTTATGCATGGTTAACAATGGTGGTGATTTTGTAGCATTCTGGGTACTTCTTACCCATGAAATAGGATTTGGGGCTCTGCCCTAGGCACGTCTTCTTGTGCTTCCTCTTCTCTCTGGAGACTGGTGGAAGAGGTCCTTCACAAGGATTTATGTTCTCATGGGGAGGTCATCACCACCAGGTAAGCATTCTTTTTAAAAGGAGTGTGTCAACAGGAACTTGAGGCAATTTTGTCTACAGTGGGCCTCCAGAAATGTGACCTAGCTTTCTCTCACTTCAACCAAAGGGTTTGGCTTGCAGTCATGAACACTTGTGACCCAGATTCCTTTGGAGGAGTCATTTGGAGAACATAAATGCACATATACTGTAGTCTTTAGAATCCTGGCAACAGTCAAATGCATCTCAGGTGACAGCCCATGTTTTTTGCTTTTTTCCTTAAGTGCCAGAATTTCTTTGTAATTTTGGATTGAGGGCCAGAGAGTCTCATCCTAAATTTGTGTTCCTTCCCTCAGATAAAATTTAGCTCTTCTCAAATGGCATAAAAATCATTTTTATTATGTTTAAAAACATTTATTGAGACTTTAGTATGCACAAAGCTCCGTGTTAGGCAGTGGAATTGGTGAGGGGTGTGGGAAGGGGGAGACAGTTGTAGCTTAGATCATATCCTTTGAGTGTTCTCTGCAGGCACTCTGGACTCAAATAATATTAAATATACTTGGCATACTGGTAGGGTGGCCCCATAAAAGTTTCACCAAATTTTCTTTTTTCTTTCTTTCTTTTGTGTGTGTGTGTGTGTGTGTGTGTTGGCTTGGTGGATTCTCCAGCAACCCTCCACCAAATTTTCTGTGATGACTTGAGCAAGGCAGATCATCCTAGGGGAAAAAGAAATGAGTTGGACTGGTACTAAAACCATTGTTGGAGTAAAGGAGGGATTCTGAATACGATGGCGTGGCTGTACCTCAAATTTGTCCTGGCTCAGATTCCTGAGAGTGTATCTGATGCCCAGGGAGCTAGAGGCAACCCTACTTTAACAGTATTTCACAAGGAAGAAAGCTATTCTTTTAGTACTTGTGGCACATAGCTCATTCTGACAATCAGAATACAGGGCTCAAAGGAAGAACGGGAGAACCACAGTGGCTCACTTGTCATGTGGGGTAGCAGCCTAGCTACCGTGGGGAGAGAATCTGCTACTGAGTATGTGGGAAACATTCGTAGGGAGTCAGGAGTACTTTGTAGTATGATGGATTTTGCTGAAGCTACATGTCCTGCACTTGCTAGAGGAGCAATGAAGGAGTAAGATTCATATATTGATGATATTGTGACCTCATTTGTACCTGTGGGCTCTTGGAGCCTGGGGCAATATGGTTATATAAGGATAAACAAAAGTATCCCTACTTTCAAAGAGAGCCCACTTTAGTGAGGAAAAAGACACATTGATAACAATAAAAATAAGATGCAATGTATTCGTCATTGTAAGGGAGATACTGCACTGGTTGCCTTATTGAACAGCACATAGAAGTATTATGTAGAATCCTGGGTCCTATTCTGTAGAAATTGAGGTGCCATTACATGTTTTTAACTAAGAGTCATTTAGCATATCTGTGTTTTAGATATACTTCTGACAAGTTCGTTTGATGGAACAATTGAATGAGAAGCAGCCAAAATTAAGGAGACTGATAGTTCAATCAGAACATCAATTGGCTCTAACTTAGGTCTGTATTAGTGTGAATAGAGAAGAGGGGGTGGATCAGAGATGTTTAAAAGGACTATGTATCTTATTAGATATTGAAGTGATGGAGAGTGAGAGCTTCTAAAATAACTCAAAAATCTTTAGAGGCAGTATTTCTTTTTAAGACTTAAAAAAAAATAATTGCTACACCCAGTGTGGGGCTTAAACTCACAACCCCAAGATCAAGAGTCACATGCTCCAGCCATTGAGTCAGCAAAGCACCCCTAGAGGCAATATTATGTACACTAAAAGATATAGGTTCTGAGACTATACTGTGTAGATTTGAAACTTGACTCTGCTGTTCCAGGATTGCCTTGGGCAAATCATGTATCCTGTCCATCTCAGTTCTTTCATCTGTAAAATGCAGATGATAGTAGTACCTACACTTCATACAGTCATTCTGTGTGAATAGATATAATTTAATACCAAAGGAGTCCTTAGAAGAGTGCCTGGTACTCAAGTTTGTTTGCTATCATTATTTTAGCTAGGGTACACAGCTCATCTAACTAGATGAGCAGCAATAATAGTCACTGAAATGAAAATACAGAGGATTGACAAACTCGGAGGTCAGAGAAAATGGTGAGTTCATTCTTGGATATACTGAATCTGGAGTTCCTGACCCATTGTACTCACACAGTGTTTGTTGAAAAGTAATAGAAATGATGGGATCCCTGGGTGGCGCAGCGGTTTGGCGCCTGCCTTTGGCCCAGGGCGCGGTCCTGGATATCCAGGATCGAATCCCACGTCAGGCTCCCGGTGCATGGAGCCTGCTTCTCCCTCTGCCTGTGTCTCTGCCTCTCTCTCTCTCTTACTGTGTGCCTATCATAAATAAATAAAAGTTAAAAAAAAAGATAATTATTAAAAAAAAAAAAAGAAAAGTAATAGAAATGAGCAGATTTTTCCTTTTAAAAGCTCTTTGATCATATACCAGACATGGTCATAAACTCTTTACCCGTATAATCTCACTTCATTCTCAGACGATTGTGATAGGTAGTATTATTTCCATTTTACAGTTTATTTAGCAGAATAATGAATAGGTTTGTGGCTTAACAATATTAACAAAATCCTCATTTCCAGAAGGCAAAAGAAGTTCTGATTTACTATGCTAGTGGTGAGAAAGTAGACCAGCTGAGATTTGAACCCAGGCTGACTCTAATTCCAAAGCTGGTGTTCTGGATCACTATAATGGATTGAACCATTTTGAAACCTCTGGTCCCTAATCTCTCTCTCTCTCTCTTTGTTAAAGATTTTGTGTATTTATTTATTTTAGAGAGAGAGTATATGTGTACAAGTGGGGGTAGGAGCAGAGGAAGAGGGAGAGAGAATCCCAAGCAAACTGCACTGAGCATGGAGCCCATGATGGAGCTCGATCTCAGAATCCTGAGATCATCACCTGAGCTGAAATCAAGAGTTGGGCACTCAACTGACCAAGCCACCCAGGTGCCCTCCTCAGTGTCTCTTAATACTAGAGTCTGTTAAGATATGGCATTCTAGGGGTGCCTGAGTGGCTCAGTCGGTTAAGTGTCCGACTCTTGGTTTTGGCTCAGGACATGATCTTGCAGTTGTAGGATCAAGCCCTCCCTGCATTGAGCTCTGTGCTTAGCGCAGAGTCTGCTTAGGTTCTCTCTCCCTCTCACTTGCTCTCTCTCAAATAAAGAAAATATTAAAAAAAAAAAGATATGGCATCCTATTTTATACAGTGTTGGATGTTTAATGATAAGAATACCTATCATTGGGGCACCTGAGTGGCTCAGTGGTTGAGCATCTGCCTTTGGCTCAGGTTGTGATCCCAGGTCCTGGCATCAAGTCCTGCAACAGGCTCCCCACAGGGAGCCTGCTTCTTCCTTTGCCTATGTCTCTCTCTCTCTCTGTATCTCTCATGAATAAATAAATAAAATCTTTTAAAAAAAAAAGAATACCTATCATTCATTTGACAGCTATTATGTATCAGGCATTACACATATATTGTCTGAGTCTTCACAAGACCCCATAAAGGTGTTATCTATATTTTAAAGCAGTGGAAATTAAGGCTCAGAGATGTTCAGAAACTCATTCAGAATTGCATAACTACTAAGCAGGAGAGGAGAGAGTTGAGCTCAGGTCTGTTTATTCCCAGTTCTGTACTATTTCTAGAGTAATCCATCTTTAGCTATATCACGTTTAATGTATCATGTCACATTTTGCAAATGATACCATGAGTTCCATGAATTCTACAAACACCTCATCAAGTTTGAAAAATAGTTTTAATTGTGAAAGCAAAATAATTGGAATAGTATTTCTCAAACTTTAGTTTCATAAGAATCATATACAGAGCCTGAGACCTTGCCCCAAATTTACTGAATAGACTGTCCAAGGGTGAGTCTTAGAAATCAAATCTTTAAAAGGACCTATTGTGGTTCTAATGAAGGTTCTTCAAGGATCATGTTTTGAGGAATGGTGCAAGGACAGGGTTGGTTCAGGTGCTCTTGGCATTTGAACTCTCTGGGTGAAGACTTATGGCACTTTTATTGCTAGTAGTACCATAGCTTATTGCCTCCTCGTTATTATTTCAGATCTTCTACTGTTAATTTAGCTGATCACAAACACTTAGCTAAGAACCTTGAAGCAGTGTGCACTCTGCCTCCTGTTCTGTCAATATATTATTTCCCACTCTCTCCACCCCTTTTCACTGATGAAACTCCCAGCAAAGCTGCATTGGACTTGTGCTTCACAGAAAATGAAGTGTGATAGCTATATAAGAGGAAGCCCATTGTGGTGTGTTAAGAACATGAGTCCTGGCTTCAAGTCCTACTGCTGCCCCTCTGAGCTTCAGTTCCAGTAAAATTGGGTTGGCAGTGCCTACTTCACAATATTGTGAGATAATGTGAAGCTTGGTATAGAGTTAGTCTTTCAATAATTGGTGGCTATTATCAACGCGTAATACACCCTTATGTTTAGAGGCAGATCGTAGAATACTATGATGTCTGCAAAGGGAGGGATATCATTTCTCATGAATTGGTTCACTTAGAGGTTGGAAAGATTAAATGTACGTAAATCTGTAATTGTGAATGGGACTAATCACAGTAAAATGAACCGCAGTTAAACTAATTACAGTTAAACTAGTTACACAAAGAAAATAATGATTGAGTAAAGGTCAACTAACTCTTGATAGACTTATCTGGGTGGTTGGTGATTGATTTTCCATAATAGGAGAGCAGTTGTCTGGGAGAGTAGTTTTTACATGTGTTGTAGATTCTATGTATTAATTACTTATCACGCCTTATCACTCTCAAAACTGTCCCAGAAAGGGCAAATGATTAGCCCAAGGTTCCATGGGTCGGTAGGTAGTGGGCAGAAGTAGAATCAGAACTTTGGTCTATGTTTTATGTATTAACCAGGCTATTAAAAAACAAAGAGCTATTAGTTAACGGGAATCAGAGGTGTATATGACACTCATGTTTCTTTCTGCCTACAAAGCTGTCAGCATTTAAGAATTTACCAAGAGTTGTCTTATGTAATTCCAGATATTTTTTGTACTGTGTTTTGGGTTTATGAGGGTTTTTAAAAATGTCAGTGGGAAGGAGGAAGGAAACAGAACTGGCACTTCCCTAATACTACCCACTCCACCCCTGCCCTGCAGGGATTAAGCAATTGCCTGCCAGATTTCATCATTACAATAAATGTAAGTCCGACAATTTACAGGAAGCTTATCGGTCTTTTCCATTCCAGAAACTTGTGAGGCTTTTCATGGCTACATGGTACAAACAGCTGAGTCAAGTTGTCTTTAAAAGTAGCCACCTTTCCCTCAGGTTATATATACTGCACCATCCTGTTCCATGCAAGTTAGCCCATAATAGGGCCTTTGACTGAAAGTAAAGGAGTTGGTGTTGACTTGGCAATACTTACTGAGAATAAGATAAGTGACACACAGGTGCGTTTAGGAAATGGAGGGCTTTTAACTGTTTGGAATTTTTGCAAAGAAATGCAAATGTGAACCATCATGCACATTTATATGTCCATATTTGTAATGAAGCAAAATCTGATCTTAGCATTATCTGAACTACTAATTTTCAAAAGGTAACCTGCGGATGGAGACTATTCTATATTTGGACACATGTAGTTTATGATGTAGCCCATACTCTTCCTAGTAACCATTGACTCCAGTTCAGAGAATAAGAGCATATATTAGTCATTTAGTTTGTTGACATAAACTAATGACAAAATTGTTTTTCAGTGTAAGGTTACAGGTATGCTGTGGGATGAGTAAGACATAGATTTATACCCCTTAATTGGTATATTTCCTTTAGCCCCCACATTTTTTTTTTAGAGGGGGGAAGGCAGAGGGAGAAGGAGAGAGAGAATCTTAGGCAGACTCCAAACCCATCCCACAGCCTGATGCTCAGTCTCATGACTCTGAGATCGTGACCTCAGTGGAAATCAAGAGTTGGATGATGCTTAACCCACTGAACCACCGAAGTGCCCCCTTTTAGCACCTTTTAAATGTATTTATAAAATATAATTGTCATGGGACACCTGGGTGGCTCAGAGGTTGAACATCTGCCTTTGGCTCAGGGCATGATCCTGGGGGTCTGGGATCAAGTCCCGCATCAGGCTCTTTGCAGGGAGCCTGCTTCTCCCTCTGCCTGTGTCTCTGCCTCTCTCTCTCTCTCTTTCTGTGTCTCTCATGAATAAATAAACAAAATCTTAAAAAAAAATAATCAGATTGTAATATGCTCATTTCTGTATTTCTGACATTAAAAATAAAACATATTCATTTAAAGCATTGGAAAGAATAGAAAAAAATGTAAAAGAAGGGGGGATTCACCTATAATTCTTACCACTTAGAGGAGACTTAAGATTTTGCCTCTTTTTTTTTAGATTTTATTTATTTGAGAGGGGGAGAGAGAGAGAGAGAGAGAGAGCGCATGAGGGGTGAGGGGCAGGAGAAGCAGACTCCTCTCTGAGCAGGGAGCCCAATTTGGGGAGCCCTGGGATCATTAACTGAGCCCAAGGCAGATGCTTAACTGACTGAACCACCCAGGAGCCCCTAGATTTTGCCTCATTTATTTCCAATTTTTCTTTTTCTTTTTTAAGATTTTATTTATTTAGTCATGAGAGACACAGAAAGAGAGAGAGAGAGAGAGAGAGAGAGAGGCAGGGACACAGGCAGAGGGAGAAGCAGGCCCCATGCAGGGAGCCCGGTGTGGGACTCAGTCCCGGGTCTCCAGATCAGGCCCTGGGCTGAAGGCGGTGGTGCTAAGCTGCCAAGCCACCCAGGCTGTCCTATTTCCAATTTTTCTTATGCATTCTGTAAACAGGGTAATAGATTATACATTAAGTACAATTTTGGTCTTGCTCATTCCAATTAACATTCTACCAGACCAATTTCCCCAGTGTCATTAAAACACTGTCTGTACCCTCAAAGATGCTTCCAGTCTGATGGGAAAGATGATTGTGGATCAAAGGGTAGTAGTGTACACAGAGAAACCAGAGGCAAAGCAGATGTACAACACACATCAGAATAAAATTTTAGGATAGGGGATCCCTGGGTGGCTCAGCGGTTTAGCACCTGCCTTCGGCCCAGGACGTGATCCTGGAGTCCCGGGATTGAGTCCCACGTCGGGCTCCCTGCATGGAGCCTGCTTCTCCCTCTGCCTCTCTCTCTCTCTCTCTCTGTCTCTCTCTCCCTGTGTCTCTCATGAATAAATAAATAAAATTTAAAATATATTAAAAAAATAAATTAAAAAAAGTTTTAGGATAAACATAAAATGGCTCTATGTCCAATTAGCCCCATTGCTACTGATTATTTGTAACCAAACATTTTTTCTTTAATAGTATTTTTAAAGATTTAAAAGTTATTGCCTTAATTATTTTATTTTTTATTATTTTTTAAAGATTTTATTTATTTATTCATGAGAGACACAGAGAGAGAGGCAGAGACATAGAGGGAGGAGCAGGCTCCATGCAGGGAGCCCAATGTGGGACTTGATCCTGGGACTTCCAGATCACTCTCTGAGCCAAAGGCAGATGCTCAACTGCTGCCACCCAGGTATCCCATTGCCTAAATTCTTTTAAAATTCATTCTTATTAACAAATTTTTACTTTCCAAATTTTAAAACTGCACCAAAGGGTACATATTTAAAAAGTATGTAACTGCTTTCCATCCCAGATACCCCACTTACAAATTTCTGTTTTTATTCTAGAAACATGCTTTTTTTTTTTTTAACACAAAGGAGATCATATTTAACAAAATATTCTCTACATTGTTTTTTTTAACTTAGAAAATGTTGGTTTTGTCCTTCATCAGCAAACATAGATGTATCTTATGATTTTTTTTTTAACACAGAGGCATACTTGTCTAATGAATGAATGTGCTATATTTTATTTATCTGATATCCAGTATCCTACTAAGGGACATCTAGTTGTTTCCAGGTGCTTTGTTGTTGTTGTTGTTTTGGTCATTGTTTGGTCAAAAAGTTTTATCATATCTTTGTGACAAACTTTTCTTTCCATAGTGTTACAGGCTGCATTGTATTCCCCTAAAATTTGTACATTGAAGCTCTAACCCTTAGTATTGCAGAATGGGACTATACTTGGAGATCAGGTCTTTAAAGAGGTAAGTTACAAAGATGTGGTTAGGGTGGGCCCTAATGCAATCTGACTGATGTCCTTATACAAAAAGGAGATTAGAACATAGAGACAGCAGACACATATAGGCACAGAGGAAAGGCCCGTGAGGGCACTGTGAGAAGGTAGCTGTATGCAAGCCAACAAGGGAGGCTTCAGAAGGAATCAAATGTGCTGACACCTCAATATTGGACTTTCAGAATAGTGAGAAAATACATATCTGTTGTGTAAACTGCCCAGTCTGTGGTATTTTGTTATGGCAGCCCTAGCAAGCTCATATACACAGTAACTCATCTATAATTACATAGTGACACTAAAAGGGAAATATCATTCACCATTTAAAATAAAATTTATTAAATATTTTATTTGTTTATTCATGAGAGACACAGAGAGAGAGGCAGAGACATAGGCAGAGGGATAAGCAGGCTCCATGCAGGAAGCCTGATGTGGGACTCATCCCAGAACTCCGGGATCATGCCCTGAGCCAAAGGCAGACGCTCAACTGCTTAGCCACCCAGGCATCCTTAAGATAAATTTTAGAAAGTAAGGATTTAGAGGGGCACCTGGGTGGCTCAGTGGTTGAGCATCTGCCTTTGCCTCAGGATGTGATCCCAGGATCCGGGATCAAGTCCCACATCGGGCTCCTTTTGGGGAGTCTGCTTCTCCCTCTTGCTGTGTCTCTGCCTCTCTCTTTCTGTGTCTCTTATGAATAAATAAATAAAATCTTAAAAAAAAAGTAAGGATTTGGGAAAAACTGCAGGCCTATATATATTTCATTTTCTGAGGGCGATTTGCATACAAAATGTCCTAAAGGAAGATGAAAAAAAGAAAGAAAAAGTAACCTCTGACATTGCATTTCAAGTCTGGTTATTTATTTATTTATTTTTTTTTAAATAATGCTATCACCATCATCCCTACTACAACCTGTACTCCTAAATCAGCCTAGCCTGCTGCAGCAAAATGTTGATTGGCTGTTCTGACTGACAGTGAGGATGAATTCTGGTACTGAGTTAGGATTGGGATTCCAACTGTTTTTGCAAGAGCAACATTCTTTCACTGCTTGTTTTCACAACTCACCCCTTGTTGGGGAAAGTGCTGTGTCACTCAGATAAACAGAGTTAAATGCCTTAGAATTGACTTTCCTTGACCACTAATCCTTTCCAGAGCTCTCAAAACTAGGGTTGGAAAATACTAGCGAGGAGGCTCACCATCATATTTTTAGGTCACCACGAAATGATTTGGCATCTTTTTTTTTGTCTTTCCCCTGTGGCATGCAGTTTTTCATAGAGAATGAGAGCAGGAAAGAAGGAACCATCGATACATCAGGCACCATACGATGTGGATGTTCATGGCTCTGTTCATGTGCCTATCCAGTCTCCTTGTGGTAGCTGATAGATAGATGGTCAGTTAGAACTTTTCTGTCATATATGAAAAAAAAATCATAGAGAGGTGATTAAATTGACAACCTTGGCCTCAGTAACAATGCCTTCTTTCTGGGGCTAAAGTTTAATGTAAATCAATCATTTATTCTAGATATAGCCAGTGATTAATTGCTACATTATTCAGCACATGGAGCTAATGTTAACAGCTTCCTTCAAAGGGAAGAATGACCACAGAACTTATTTTTTTTATCATTGTATTTTTTTTCATTTTGTCATCTTAAGCAAATTCCCTGAAATGACCAGAATCCAGAGGGGCTGTTATTACTGTTGAGCTGACTACACAGCTTTAAATTCTAGGTTACAGCAAAATTGTGTCTGGATGGATTTTTTCCTTGTTGTGAAATACTTATTTAATTTGCTTGCTTCAGGAGGTGCACAGGTGAACAACACGGACACAAACAGGGATTGGGAAATAGAACATGGTGTATTAAAAGTCAGTGAAAATGAGGAAATTAAAGAATGTCAGGAACTTCTCTCAATCCTTCCTTTTTTTTTAATATTTCATTTATTTATTCATGAGAGACACAGAGAGAGGTAGAGGCTTAGCAGAGGGAGAAGCAGGCTCCCTGCGAGGAGCCTGATATGGGACTTGATCCCAGGACTCCAGGATTACACCCTGAGCCAAAGGCAGACACTCAACCACTGAGCCATCTAAGCATCTCTCTTTCTTTTATTTTTTTTAAGATTTTTATTTTATTTACTTATTTTAAAGATTTTATTTATTGGTGAGAGACACCCACAGAGAGAGAGAGAGAGAGAGAGAGAGAGAGAGAGTCAGAGATACAGGCAGAGGGAGAAGCAGGCTCCATACAGGGAGCCCAATGTAAGACTCGATGTGGGGAACTTGGGGTCACGCCCTGAGCCAAAGGCAGCCACTCAACCACTGAGCCACCCAGGCATCCCTTAAGATTTTTATTTTTAGGTAATCTCCACACTCAACATGGGGGTCAAACCTACAACTCCAAGATCAAAAGTTGCATGCTCCACCGACTGAGCCAGCCAGGTACCCCATTCCTTTTTTTATTCAACAGATTATTGAGTACTGATTGTATGACAGGCATTGTTTTAAGTACTGAGCATGAAACGAAGTGCATGTTCTCATGGAACTCATTTCTCCATGTAACTGGTTCACTTGAAGTCTGTACATTTTAAGACAGCTGGAGTGAAAGATCAGAATGAAGTAAAGAAATAGAGCGGAAATAAGAAAATGTCTTCTGGGGGATAACAAAAAAGTAGAAGCAAAGCCGTAGTGAAAGAGCAGAGTTTAAAAGAAAGGAGGAGAAAGGGGAAGAGGATAACTGAGCTATTAAGAAATCTTATTCTATTACTTAAGTGTTATTCTTGTGTCTTTAGGATAGACTGTGCATAAACCTCATCTCTGTATCCCACACAAGTAATACAGTGTCTGAGAGGGTGTCACTGGACCAAGATTCGTATGGCCAGATTATTCGGTTACTGATTTATGGGATGCTAGGCAATTACCAGAATTTCTTCAAGACTTAGTTTCCTACAGGACTACTTCACAAGTTGTTTTATTTAATAATAACAGCTTATAGACAGTACTTACTATGTGCCAGGTGCCAATATAAACATTTCAAATATATGAACTCTCTTAATTCTCATAGCAGTGCCATAAGGAGGTATTTGTTTTAGCTCAGACTGCTGTAATGAAGATATCATAGACTGGATGGCTTACAAACAACTGAAATTTATTTCTCATGGTTCTAGAGGTTGGAAGTCCAAGATCAGGGTGCCAGTATGGTGAGTGCCCACTTCAGGTTTGCAAACTGCCTTATAAGGGGAAGGAAGCAAGCTCTCTAGTGACTCAGAAGGGCAACAATCCATCATGAGGACTTTTTTTTTTTTCTAAAGATTTTATTTGTTTATTCATGACAGACACAGAACGACACACACACACACACACGCACGCAGAGGGAGAAGCAGGCTCCATGCAGGGATCCTGATGTGGGACTCATCCCTGGTCTCCAGGATCAGGCTGTGGGCTGAAGGCCGTGCTAAACCGCTGGGCCACTGGGGCTGCCCACCTTGAGGGCTTTGTCTTCATGACTTCATCTAATCCAACTACCTTCCAAAGGCCTAGCTCCTTATGCCATCACATGGTGAGGAAGAGGGTTCAACAAGTGAATTTGAGGACACAAGCATTTAGTCCATAGTAGTTTTGTCTCCATTTTCTGTATGAGGAAACTGAGGCTGAAAGATCTCATGTAGCTTATTCAAAGTCATACAAGCGGTATCTGGCAAAACCAGGAATCTAATTTTATCTCCAATCCGTGCGTTAGAAACAAACAGATGCCCTCTACTGCAAGGTTCTTTCTTGCCTTCTACGCCATCAGTTCTTGAATATTCATCAAACCTGTCCACCTTGTCATGGAACTATGGCAGATAATAGGAACAAAGGAGCGAACAGAACACATCTGGTTCTTGCCCTCCTGCAGGTTATAGTCACTAAGCAAATAACCAAACACTTCTAGGTTCTTAGCATTCTCTGTTTCCTCCCATTTCTCTATGACTGACTCCGTTAGTTAGTTCTCCAGCCAACCAGTGGAGAGTTGGTCAGGATTCGCAGAGCCCGTAAGAGTCTCCCTAGGCCTCTGGGATGGCCGGGGAGGGGGGGAGGGGGGTGACCTCTGGGAACAGACTGGCCTTTTGCTTGACCTCGCCTGTCCCCTTACTCCCTGAGCCTCTGCTTACAAGGGAGGGATGCTACTGAGGTTCTTTCGGGCGCGAACCTTCGGGGATTGTTGGCCCTTTGCCCTCAGCGCCCAAGGCCTGACCTCCGTGACCTGGAGTTTCTGTGCTTCAGGTACATTCCTGCCTCCTCGACGCCCAGGGCACATTTCCCCCCTGCTTCCTCGGGCTCCCGCATTCCACGCCGCCCTGCCCCCCGCCCCCGCCCCAGCCCCCAGCCCGCGGCTCGGCGCGCCCACCCCGGGGGCGGCCGGTGTCCAGTCCGCTCGCGCACGCGGCGCCGCAGGCCTCCGAGCCTCGGTCGGTCGGTCCGGGGCACCCACTGCCGAGGCCTTTGGCCTGCGGGCCGGGAGGTCGAGCCTGCCACCTGGGAGCCACCTGGGAGCCACCTGGGAACGGCAGCGGGGCAAAGTGCGGCCTGGGAGGGCCCGCGGGCGCGCGGAGCAGCCACCCCAGCAAACGGGCGTCTCGCCCGCTGCTCCCGGCCTCAGCGCGGCCATTGTGCTCGGCCGCCCCGGCCTCAAGGCCCGCTGGGCGTAGCGGCAGCGCCGGCAGCGCCCCACAGCGACAGCCCACCCCTTCGGGCGACGTGTTTCATGTGGTGAAACAAACAGGGTAAAAAGACTTGGTTTCTCTCCGAACGCGGCGGCGGAGGTAGGTGCGAGCGGGCCGCCGCCGAGGCCGCCGCCGCGCGCCCGGTCACGTGGGCCTCGGCGACCGCATGGCGGCGGCCCGCGCGCCCCCGCGTCCCGGCTGGCGGAGGGGGCCGGGCGCGCGCGCCGACGGGGCGGGCGCATGCGCAGGGGGGCGCGCCGCCTCTGCCCCGCGGCGAGGGTGTCTATGGAGAGGCGGCGGCCGCGGCTGCTGAGGCGGAGGCTGAGGCAGCGGCGATGGCGCCCTTCCCCGAAGAAGTGGACGTCTTCACCGCCCCGCACTGGCGGATGAAGCAGCTGGTGGGGCTCTACTGCGACAAGGTAACGGCGTGCGAGGTCTCTTGCTCCGGGCGGCGCGGGCCGGTCCCCGGGCGGCCTGGCCTGCGCCGCGCCCGCAGCCCCCGGGGCCGCCCGCGCCGATGTCCGCCTACGCAGCTGTCAGCGCCGAGCTCGCCTCCCCGCACCTTCCCCCGAGAGCCCGCGCCGCCGCCCGCCCGGCGGCCTCGGACGTGCCCTCGGGGCCCGCGGCGCCGCTCCTGCCCCGCTGCGTGCCCCCGGCCGAGGGCCGCGCTCGCTGCGGCTGCGCTGGGCCCCCCGCGCCCCGCCCGCGCCCCCGCCCCCGCCCCCTCCCCCTCGGGGACACAGGCTCCCGGGCGCCCCGCGGGCCTTCGGGGACCCCGGGCCGGCCGCCTGCGCGGGCGCGCCGTTCCTGCAGCTGCCCCCCCCCCCCCCCCGCCTCCCCAGCACCACCGCCCCTTACCCTGCTCCCGGCCCGTTTGGGGGCTCCCGAGTCCCCTTGCAAACACCCATCCATCCTCGAGAACCTCTAGCTTGCTGCTTCCTGGCTCAGCGGGCAGCTTCTCCCAACCACCCCCTGCTCCTTCCACACCCCAGCTTTTCAGCTGGCTTGACTTGGGGGAGAAAACCCAGGTTTCTTGGTCTAGGGACTGGAGAAGCTGCACTTTTCATTTACGGTTATCTTTTTTTTTTTTTTTTTAATTTTTCCTTGCAACTTTTATTGTCCTGGAGCATTGACTCTCTGTAGATTTTGTTGTAAGACCGCTATTCTCTCTGGGAATTCTTAACGTGGGCTCGAATAAAAGGGACCTCGGAAAAAGTTGGTTTAACTGTGAAAACCTTTTTGGACTCTTAATTGGTGCAACATTAACTGGGGAAAAAAAAAAAGCACTTTCTGGAGATGATGCAGGGCCTTTTTAATGATTTTAAAACAGTATTAAGTGTCCACATTTTTATCATTTTTGCGTCGGGGGAAGTCCACATATATGCACATATATCCCAAAAACTTCAGGCAGTCCTGTCTCGTGTAGAAATGAACCAGATAAAAAGCATTTAAACAACTATTGTTTAAGCATAGAAACCAACTTTGATGAATTTTCAGAAATTACATAGCATTGAGCAAAACCACTGTTGAGGGAAAAGAGGGGTTCTTACAACCCAGTGGGGTAGTTGGGGAATGCCCCGTATTCAGTGCTAGGCCACATTCAAAACCCACGATTTAAAACGCACTCACAACCATCCTTTTCCTCCCTCCATTTTGAAAATTAAAAAATACCTGATTCAGATGCAGGTTTAAACAGGACAGTCCAGGACAGTGATTCTCAAATCTCGGTTGCTGATTAGAATCATCCTAAAGACTGTTAAAAATCCCAATGTCCAAACCACTGAGAATCAGCCTCTTCTCAAGGATAATTTAAAGCTCCCCAGGTGAGTCCAGTGTGCAGCCAAGGGTGAGAACCATTTATCCAGGGGAAGCGTAAGGAATGTGGGTAAGCCGTATGTTAAGCTGTGTAACCCTGAATTTTTTGAGTTAGATTGCTATAATGTCTTTACCTCCTTTGGCTTTTGAACTTAGTCTGACACTATTCACTAATTGCAGGAAATTTTTGAAATGGGAGGTTTTTTTTTGCTTTCTTAAAATCGAAAAGGGAAAGCTAGTGAGGACGGCTAGACCCAGTCGTCTCTTTAGTTTAGCCTGGAGATCACCTGAATTTGTTATGGAAAATTTTGTGCATGTGTACACTTCCCAAGGGACTTTGCGGCTTTCATTAAATGATTATGATTCTCTCCATAATAGTTAAGAGTCACAATTTTATTTAGTTACATGATAGAATAACCAGCCTCATACAGTGCCATTTAAAAAAAAAAATACGTGAGTCAAATGAGATTCTTTTCAGTAGTTAAATGTTTCTTCTCGCAGTAATTAAGAAAGCATTTTCAATTTGACATAGCATAAGTCAAAATTACCACTAATTCTTAATCAGATGTAGTTAATGAGATTGTTGTATATATTCATCAAGGAAATGAAAAGTGCAGTTTTCCAAACCATAGATCAGAGACCAAGGTGATTTAGGGAGGAAAAAAGTGTATGGGAATTCTACATCCAGATTTCTTGATACTAATGGCTAGTGGAAATCTCTCCTAGGATGATGCCCTTTGGGAGCTAAGGTGGAGAAGTAATTGTTTAATGATGGCTGAGTAATCTTAAAAGGACTATTTTTTTTTTTTTTTATTCATTTGTCATCTCAAGTTTTGCCTTCATCATCTTTCCGTTGTAAAGACCAGGGATATTCAACCCTTATAGCCTATAGTAGAACTTTACAAAATGGGAACTAGTTTTTGTACTCAAACTGAAAAGATACAAGGTATGTTATTTCCCTGTATTCTAAGTGTTGACTCTGAATGCCCAGTAATTGTAAAACAGTTTTATTTTCAGTATCAAACTTTCCAAATACAATATATTTTAGAAGCATTCATGTATTTACTACCATCAAATAGTTTATATGCTTTATACGTTTATATGCTTAGACTAGTTTACTTAGATTTATTTATTCTTGTAGGCCATTTTAAATACTGCTGTGTAATACCTAATTTAATCCTTTGCTCTTGGATTTCCTCTTACATTTAAAACTTTAAGTTTTATGGAAAGGTTTTTCACCGTTAATCTGGACAACATTCCTTTGATGTAGGTAAAGGAAGGGGCATTTCTCTTTTACAGCTGGGGACTTGTAGGCCTAGGTTAGATAGCCTTAGTTTATGTAAGCAGTGAGTTATAGATCCAGATGGAAACCCAAGTCATGATCTTGATTCCTAGTTAATTTTCTTTGTATGAAACCAGAGTAGTTTCTGAAAAATTTTTTTTGGTAACAGCCAGTTACGAAATCTTTTTGCTAATTCACTGACCTTCCAAATTGTTATAATTTTAGTGAACATTTCACTGGATGACATCCTTTTTCCAGTTTACTCCAGTTCTTTGGTCTTTCCTCTAATCCTCAAAATATAACGACATTAATTCTGCCAGTAAGTGTGGAGTCTCTACTGTCCGTTGGCCCTGTGTTTTGTCAGTATCTTGCACTGGTGATGTGCGATGTGGATTTTACTATCTTAAATTTGTGCTAAGGTGGAAATCCAAATGCAGTATAGTGGGAGTGGAGGGAAGCATACAGTTAGCTGGACATTGAAGTGTCAGGAGTGGTGTTACAGTGTCTTTGAATTGAGTTCTGGGAACAAAGTAGGTGGTGGTTCTAATGATGTGTATAATATGGAGATTCCTAGACTTACACATCAGCCAGTTGTAAAAGTTTGAAGTGGTGGAGGCTTTTATAGAGTGTCTAAATTTTTCAGGTAAGGATATTAATAAGTGCCATTTGCTTATCATTTTATAAACAAAGGACATTTTATGACAGAAGTCCTTATAGAGAAATAAGCTTATAATAATTGGAATAGATTATTTAAAAAATTGAATGAATATTATGAAGAATTTAGTTTTTTTTTCCTCTGCATATCTGTAAAAACTGTTGATTGGCATTGGGAAGATTGGTTTATTAGAATATTGAATTGAGAACTAGGGGAGGAAGGAAAAGGTAAATGAGTTCTTACTATATGCTTATGTTATTTCTTTTAATCCTCACAAGAGTCCCATGAAACAAGTATTATCTGTCATTTAAAGATGAGGAAACAGACTTAGTTAAGTAACTTAACCCAACTCAATCAACTAGTAATTAGGAGAGCCTGAATTTTAATTATAGGCTTTTTTCCCTCTTCCAAAGCCCATGTTTTTTTGTATTACCTTACTGGTTCTGCTACTTATTACTTATTACATGATTTTGTGCAAAACATTTCACCTGCAGGCCATAGTTTTTTTTCTGTCCATATAGTTGGTTTGACTAGATAGTTAATTGAGGTTTCTTTATTGAGAATAAATATCCTTTGGTTGAACCAAAGCATTGTGTGACTGAGTGGATAAAAAGTAAAAATTTATTTGTGGTAATAGCGTTTGGGTTTTTGTTGTATTATTTTTCATGTGTATTTTTGAGCTTAATCTAGTGACACAACTTTTCAAGTCAATTTGAAGCCAGGCTGTATGATTTTAGGTTGTAGAGTGTCTGAGACAGAAAGTCAGTTATAAATCTTTTTAAAATACGCCATGTCACTGGTTGTTATTATTCGTTGATTATGTGTATCCTGTTCTATATAGGTTCATCGTTGAATTTGCCAGGCAGCAGACTATGTAAGTTTATAGGTCATTTAGGAACTTTTATATCCTACTGTAGCATAGTGTTTTTCATGGTGTGTCCTATAATCCATTAGTGGGTCATGAAATCAATTTTGTGGGTCAGAAACAGCATTTAAAAAATGAAATGGAAGAGTAAATATTAGAGTACATCACAGGGTAGAGAGGGAAATACTGTTTCCTGAAATTTGTTTGAAGTGTTTGTGATGTGTGTGTGTGTGTGTGTCTAGGTTGCATTGTATTTCAGACTAACGGGTCATGGTTAAACGCGTTTGAAAAACACTTCTTTAGAGTAGCATTTCTCAACCACAGCACTATTGACATTTTGGGCTAGATGACTTTTTCTTGTGGCTGCTGTCCTGTTCAGTGTAGGATGTTTAGCTGGATCCCTGGCTTTTACCCACTAGATGTCAGTAGCACTTCTGCAGTGGTAACAACCAAAAATGACCTCACCCATTAGTTCCTAGGGGGCAGAATTGACCCTTGGTGAGAACTGTTGCTTTAGAGCAAGCATTCTTTCGGACAGTTTACTCTGTTGGATGTGGAAAGATAACCTTATGATTGGGACTAATACTGTATCTTGTGGAAAGAAGAGTCCTACTAGTTGTATGGTTTTGGGCAAGTTATTTTTTCTGAGCCTCAGGTATTTCATCTATAAAATGGGAAGTATAATACCTACTTTATCTAAAAATGCTTTTATAGTACATAAGTGCATCATGGATCTCAATGTGTCTCATATCATTAGTGTCTAGGTCTATTTTTGTCTCAATCTAGTTTGTATGTTTGAATAGCTTTGTAAAGGCAAAGAAAATTTTAAAAATTCATATAAACAGATTTTTAAAGAGTTAAATTGTATGTGCTCTGGTTATCTTTTTAGCTGCTAAATTTACTGATTTTTAGGTACCACGTTGAAACAGTTGCTCATTTCAAGTGGAGATAAAGTGATTTGGGAGTATAAGGACTTCTAGTGATAGTTTTATTTGGGCTAAGTATAAAAATAACAGAAAAACCCAAGTAGAGCTTATCTACGTTATATTTTGTTTTCTTTAGATATATTATGGAATTATTACAAGAACCCTATGAGGTAGTTAATATTAACTTTATTTTACAGATTAAGAAACTGAGGTACAGAGCATTGTAGTGACTTGCTGGCAGGGATGGATTCATGCCTAAGCAGTCTGGCTCCAGAGTCAGCAGTTTAGCCACTAAACTGGATTGACTCTATGAATAATGTAGAATCCTTTGATGCATCTTATTGGGTTCTCAATCTGTGGTATGAACCTGGTCTTATCTTAGCTTGTTATTAAATCTGAAAGATTTTTTACTACCATGAGAATGTATGCAGAATTTCCTGCATGTCTTTTAAAATGTTATTATCCTTAAGTCATGGAAGGGTGTTACTTATTTTTTTGCTATGCTTTTGGTTTTTGTTTTTTTAAAACTTGCGTAGCTAATACCATGTTTTTTTTTAGATTTATTTCTTACTTCTACTAAGACTTATTTTTAATTAAAATTTTAATTAAAATTTAATTTTATTTAATTTAAATAAAATGACCCATGATAGTATTTGCTGAGATTAGCCACTAGTAAATTTTTTTGTGCTCTTGTGTAGCATTTCTTTTCTTTTTAAAGATTTTATTTATTTATTCATGAGACACACACACACACACACACAGAGGCAGAGACACAGGCAGAGGAAGAAGCAGGCTCCATGCAAGGAGCCCGATGTGAGACTGGATCCCAGGACTCCAGGATCACACTCTGGGCCCAAGGCAGACGCTAAACCACTGAGCCACCCAGGGCTTGTGTAGGATTTCTTATGATAAGATCTACAACATTGGTTTAACCGAATCTGTCCTGCCTGTTGTTTTTATATGGCTCAGGAACTAAGAGTGGTTTTTACATTTTTAAATGGTTGGAGAAAATCAAAGGAATAATATTTTGTGACATTTGAAAATTATACAAAATTCACATTTCTCTGTCCATAAATAAAGTTTTATTGCAACATAGCCACACTCATTCATGGACTGCTTCTATGTTACAGCAGGTAAATTAAATAGTTGCTACAGACAGTGTGCCCTGTAGAACTTAAAATATTTACTGTCTGGCCTTTTACAGAAAGAGTTGCCAACCCCTGTTTTAGATAACTTACTTACTTATTGTGGCTGCTGTTCTTTGTGTTACTTCCCTTCACTAGAATATCAGCTTGTAGAGCAGAGATGTTTGTTTTGCTCACTGATGTATCTATCCCAAGTACCAGAAGCAATGCTCAGCTCATAATAACTGCTCATTAAATATTTGAATACAGTAAACAATGCAAGAATGTATAAAAATGAATGATTAGTTTTCAAAATAGTGAGACTTAACATTTATTAAATACCAGTTCATTTTAATTTTACAACAACCATGTAAAGTACAGATGTTATCCTCATTTCTCACCAAGAAGAAACAGACATTGAAGGAAAAAAGTAACTTACCCAGGGTTACACAGCTAAGTAAATGGTAGAACTGGATCTGGTCCTAGAGACTCTGGTCTGGATTCCCATAAATGACTTAATACCTAATCCATAATGCCTTTTCCATAAGATACTTAACTAATTCTGCTATGTATAGTGGAATAGTTTTGCTTTAGGAGTTTACCATTTTTTCTCATGCTTTGTCACGAGCCTGCTACTCCTGCTGAGAACAGGCAATTAAGACAGCTAAGAGTCTACTCCATTTTAGGAAAACAGGATAAGACTTGACAAACCAAGTCCAGAAAGTGTGTTGTTAGTAGCTTCTTCCCCTCTACTTATGGTGTTTTTAATGTAATCAGATTTTCCCCCTTAAAATGAATTTTGAAACTGAAGTTGAATTGATAAAATAGTAAATTTAATATGACAATGGAAGTAATGGAGGATTTGAATATTATTTTGATCTTTAATTTGAATCAAGTTTCTAGATAAGATCTTTGCATGTAAACATGATGATTTAATTTGCCATTAGATGTAAAAAATTAAAATTACATCCAAATAGTAATTTTCTTTTGTTGAACAGTAGAATTAAAGAAGATGACAGTGTATATATTTCTTTGTATTTTTATTATTTGTAGCTTTCTTGAAGTGCTTTTACTTTCTCATGCCCTGAGGTACTAGGTTTCCATGTTGTACTACTTCAGAAAAGTATGTGCTTTCTTATATAAGCTGCTCTTTATCCCATTTTTAAGGGGGAAAGAAAAAACTAGTTCCCCTCAAATCATCTATATTCTAATAGCTTAATACTTTATAATTATTTCTGGAACAGATCAGACTCCTCTTGATATTAAAGTTTAAACAAACTATAATAGGGCATTTTTAAATTTTTACATTGTAAAAGTATTATAATAGCATAAAGAACATTTGAACAAAGACAAAAGCACTTGTAACATTATCCTAGCACAATTATTTTAAAATTTCATATAACTTTATAGAGTATCTATTTAGTATGTATATAGAGTAATGGAATTTTAGGTTTGGAGGGAGTCCGGTCTAATCCTTTACATTTAAAGAAATTATGTGATGTGTTGGTTGGTGCATGCATCATTTAACTATATCATCAAGCCCTTCAGAGCGCAAGCCAGTATCTTTTTGACCTAGCGTACTTTTTATTATACTATTATCATTTGTTAATTTATAAATTTCCCTTATTTGTACTTGAACCAAGCATACAGGATGTATTCTGCTATGTATAAAACTAAATAGAATGCATTTGAATATTTTTATTGGTGCTTATTTACATATATTTATTATGCTTTTCTTTTCAAATTTTTATTCAGCTTTCTAAAACGAACTTTTCCAACAACAATGATTTCCGTGCTCTTCTGCAGTCTCTGTATGCTACTTTTAAGGAGTTCAAAATGCATGAGCAGATCGAAAACGAATACATTATTGGTTTGCTTCAACAACGCAGCCAGACCATTTATAATGTACATTCTGACAATAAACTCTCTGAGATGCTTAGCCTCTTTGAAAAGGGACTGAAGAATGTTAAGGTGAGTTGCAAAAATGGGCATTTATCATAACTTGTGTCATTTGCTTGTATGTCAGCAAAAACTGTTAGAGTTTTATTGTAAATGATGTTATGTTATAGAAAAAATATTCTTACACTGGTTAAAGACTTTATTCAAGGGATTACTGCATTGAGGTTTTGCAGGAGAGGAGAGAGATGGGACTGAATTCTGCATTTATCAAGGATAGCTGGGGATTTGTAGCCAAGGAACAGAGTGGGGTCAGGAAGATTACTAAGAGGAAACATCCAGGCTAGGGAGGATCTTGCTAGACTGACTCAAGAGGGTTTTTGCTGAAGGCAGATCAGGGTGGTAAGATATTGAGGGTGGATAGATGATACTGAGAATGATCAGATGCCAAGGGTAGAAGGATTTCTGCTAAACTGACTCAGAACTTTTGCTAAAACTGGACTTCAGTAGGCCAAGGACAGAGCTCAAAATTGGGACCTAGTTGAGAAGAAGGCTCAGAGGAGCCTGTCCTGGGTTGATGATAATCTTTGTCAGTTACCTTTTCGTTACTATATATAAAATTTTATAGTGGATGTTACTCCCTAACTCTAAAAGTTGGTTTTGTAAATGGAAGTTTTAATCACCGAAACATTTTTACTTTTTGGTAACATTTGCTCAACTCTTAAAGTATAATAAATGCCTAATAAATAATAAATGTTACTGATGACTAAAGGTGAGATTGTTGCAAGAGTGAATACTTTTATTTTATAAAATTTATTTAAAAAATGAATGTTACTTATAATGTTCACTATATTTCCTTATTCCATATTTTAGGATGCAGGGATTGTTAAACAGGACAATTTTTTTTTTAAAGATTTTATTTATTAATTTGACAGAGCACAAGCAAGGGGAGAGGCAGGCAGAGGGAGAAGCAGGCCCGATGCGGGGCCTGATCCTAGAACTCTGGGACCATAATCTGAACTGAAGGCAGATGCCTAATTGACAGAGCCAGCCAGGTGCCCCTAAACAGGACAGTTTTTAATTGTATAACATAAAATTAGCCATTTTTGAGTGTAGTTTAGGATAATGATGCAGAAAGATTTTCCTTTTAATTATATTTACATATTATAGAAATTCAAAATTTGATCTTCGTTTATAGTTTCCCTTGTGGCTTAGTGAAGCATAGACTTAGGTTGCAACTGTCTCAAACTGCCACACACCTTTCACTTACAGATTTGTGTTCTAGAAAACCTGTTCTGCAGCAGAGAAGAAGATGGGCTAAAGGGATAGAAACGACTGAAGTAGGAAGATGATTCTCAAATGTATTGTAATAGTGTCTGGAAGAAGATACAGTAACTCCTTGGTAGGGAGGTAGGCGATTAGGTGAGGATAGGGTACTGGATATTGATGGAAAGGTGGTTTACTTTTTATCGAATACTCCTTTGTACTATTTTCAGTTTTATATTATGTTCCTGTATTACCTATTCAGTAAAATTATTAAGATCTGAACTAAAGTAGAGGGAAGGGGACAGACTTGAGATTTACATAGGACAAAACTGATAGCACGTAGTGCTTGCATAAAAAGGGAAAAGGAACAGAGAAGGAGAGAGGAAATGAGAACTGAGCCTAAATTTTTAGGGAATATAGAAGAAAAGCTTGGGGAATAAAAAGATCCCTTTTGGACACATTGGATTTGAACTGCTTATGCTTAATAAATGGTAGGCATTTATTAATAGGAGGCATAGATGGATTTCAAGGTCAGAAGAATAATTTGATTTGGAAAAGCAAATTTGGTTTATTATTAGCATTTGAAGTGGAAATGGAAGCCACTTGGGCATGCTTAGGGAAAATGCATAGAATCTTCAGAGAAAAGGATGTTGAATGGAATATTGAGAAATACATATATATTTTTTTAAGATTTTATTTATTTATTCATGAGAGACAGAGAGACAGAGAGAGAGAGAGAGAGAGAGAGAGGGGCAGAGACACAGGCAGAGGGAGAAGCAGGCTCCATGCAGGGAGCCTGATACAGGACTTGATCCCAGGACTCCAGGATCACACTCTGGGCCAAAGGCAGGTGCTAAACCGCTGAGCCACCCAGGCGTCCCTGGATAAAATATTCCTATATTTAAAAAGTTTTCTTGTTTTGTTAAATACCACATGTTTTAAGTTGAAAGGGCTGATGTAGAAGTGATAGATGTTATAGGGAGGAAATGGGATCTTAGTTCATTTGAGAAAGAACTTTGTAGTTACTGTCCAGGATTAGAATGTTTTACTTTAAGCTGGTCTGAGCCCCTTACTTTTAGAAGTATGCCTTTTGAAATAGACATGGGTTTCCGTCAGCATAGTATAACAGTTTTGGATTGTGTAGTGATTCTGAAGGGACTCTGTGGTGATACAGTCCACTGAGCACTTGGGGACTGCTCAGATGTAGATTAGGAAAACTGAAACAGAGATTATATAAATGGATACATTAGAAATCAATAGAAGTTTTGAGCAAATATTTGCTATTTTTTTTAGACTTTTTTTTTTTTTTTTAAAGATTTCACCTATTTATTCATGAGAGGTAGAGAGAGAGAGAGAGAGAGAGAGAGAGAGAGGCAGAACTGATTTCCTGGGCAGCCCCCGTGGCGCAGCGGCCACCTGTAGCCCAGGGCTTGATCCTGGAGATCCTGGATGGAGTCCCACGTCAGGCTCCCTTCATGGAGCCTGCTTCTCCCTCTGCCTGTGTCTCTGTCTCTGTCTCTTTCTCTGTCTCTGTCTCTATGAATAAATAAAATCTTTAAAAAATAAATAAATAAACTGATTTCCTAAGATCGGTACAATATAAATAATGAAGCAAAACTTTTATAGGATATAATTTTTTTTTTGTTTCTAGAATGAATGTGAGCAGTTAAATTATGCAAAACAGTTGAAAGAGAGATTGGAGGCTTTTACAAGAGATTTTCTTCCTCACATGAAAGAGGAAGAGGAGGTAAGCATAATTTTTTTTGCCTTGTGATTTTGATTTATAAAATTTTAAAGATGTTTTGCCTTTCATTCTTCAGAATAATGCATAGGAAGATAAGCCTCTGGTTCATTTTAGGAAAGGAAGAAAATCCGGAGGGAAAAAAGCATTAATTTTGTTCCCTCAGAGAGGTGGTTGCTTTTCACTGAATCAAGGTTTAATTCATTTACTCAACTAATATTTATTTTCTTATTATGTAGATATCACTGTATTGAATGTTAATAACTTTTTATGTTACCTTAATTTCATCTTAGAACCTTTAGAGGATTCTTAAAACTTTTTAATGTTGTATTTTCATGCTAAGTTTAAAGAATTTGTAGTGTTTTTTTTTACATATTTATTTGAAAGAAAGAGAGAGCATGAGGGGGTGGGAGGGGCAGAGAATCTCAAGCTGAGGACTCCTTGCTGAGCATGGAAACTAATGCAGAGCTCCATCTCAGGACCCCGAGATCATGACCTGACCTGACACCAAGAGTTGGACGTTTAACCAACTGAGCCACCCAGGCACCCCTAGTATTCCTTTTTTTTTTTGTAGTGGATTTTGGTAATCTAATGGTAGTGTTAAACTTAACAATTTTATTCCTGTTTACACATGTATTAGGATATCACTGAGCAGATGAGCAAAACATTTTCTCATTCTCTTTCTCTAAAAGTGGGGTGAATATTAGGACTAGAGTAAGGAATAGAAAAATTATTTTATGAGGAACTGGATTCTTACTCAGTTGTTAATCAGTTACTATGGTGATTATCACCTATGGCTTCACCTTATAATCAGATCTGTATTAAAAAAAAAAACAAACAAACCTGCTTTTCAGCTCTTTCCAGACTAATTAAATTAGGTGAGAGATACTGGCCTGGATGTATTTTAAGGGTCCCCAAGTCATTGTAATATGAAACTAGCATTGAAGTCACTGAGTTACTATAGTAGTGTTTCTTAACCTGTGATGCACATCAAAATGATCTGCAGAACCAAAAACAAAACAAAACAAAACTGTGGCTTCAATTCTTAAAGACTCTAATTCTGTAAGTTGGAGGTTGAGACCAAGCATCTGTTTCAAAGAAGACATATAGATAGTTGAGGGTCTCAGTAGAGCTCTGAGTTTTATGGTTCTTAGTACACTGGGTACCTTTCTCATAGGATTTAGAGGTCCTGTTGAGGTAGAGTTCAGTTACTGTAGTAGCAGCAGAAGGCAGTTAACTGACTGAAGTGTCTACCTATCTGAGACTGAGTAAGTGTATTTGATAGCTCTGCACAGGAAAAACTTCTGATGCTTTTTAATTACTTGGGATTTATTAGCCAGAGAAGCCATAGAAAGAAGGGTCTTTTTGGTGATATTCTTCCCTACACTCTCTTTTAACTAACTTGGTTGCAACAACTAAAACTTTTAGCTCTTTGAAGTATGGTGTCGTAATACTACAACTGAGCCATTAATTAAAAAGTGTAAAGAAAACTAGTTAAGCATCTTTTCTTATGAATATTTTGTTTCATTTAGGTTTTTCAGCCAATGTTAATGGAATATTTTACCTATGAAGAGCTTAAGGATATTAAGAAGAAAGTGATTGCACAACACTGCTCTCAGAAGGACACTGCGGAACTCCTTAGAGGTCTTAGCCTGTGGAATCAAGCTGAGGAGCGACAGAAGTTTTTTAAATATTCTGTGGATGAAAAGTCAGATAAAGGTGAGATTTAGGGGATCCCTGGGTGGCTCAGTGGTTTAGAGCCTGCCTTCGGTCCAGGGCGTGATCCTGGAGTCCTGGGATCAAGGCCCACATCGGGTTCTCTGCCTGTGTCTCTGCATCTCTCATGAATAAATAAATAAAATCTTTAAAAAAAAAAAAAAAAAAAAGGTGAGATTCATACATTTAAATAGTGAGTAAGTTCTGAGGCCATTTGCATCTTGTTGATAGGAACTTTAGATTTTGTTTGAGGAATAATTTAAACCATTTATTTTAAGTGTACATTTAATTGAAGACAGTAATTTCTAAGAATTTGGCTTTATGATACTTTAACGTCCCATATGCATTATAGTGTTTCTTAAGGAACTTATGTAGTAATAATATAATTATTATTTTAGCCAATCAGAATTACTGAAAGCTATCATATACAGCACTTTTGAAGTATCATCCAACTTTTTTTTTTTTCTCTCCCCATCATCCACTTTTCTGAGCTCCATTAGCCATAGTGACTGATTTTATCTTTCCTTGTTTTTTCCATCAGGTTTTAAAATCAGTTATGCTTATAGCTTTATTTTTATCCTTTTTTTTTTAAGATTTTATTAATTTAAGAGAGTGCAAGAGCATGAGCAGCGGGGAGGGGCAGAGGGAGAAGAAGAAGCCAACTCCCCACTGAGCAAGGAGCCTGATGCAGGGCTTGATCCCAAGACCCCGAGATCATGACCTGAGCCAAATCAGATGCTTAACTGACTGAGCCACCCAGGCACCCCATATTTCTGTCCTTCTCCATGTATCATTCTCTTAGCTATATCCAGTAATACACAGGGGAGTGGGTATGAGAGGCATCATTTTCCTGTGTACAGTTACTTTGAGAAAACAAATAAATGTAAATAAAATGTGCTTGGCTTTTTTATTCATAGGCTACATGCTTATTCTTATTGATCTTTGATAGCTTTGCCTTTTAAACCATCATTAAAGAGAATTAGCATCCTCAGGCTAGTAAAAATTTCTTTTCTGCTTCTAGATGGGCAATAGCAATGACATTCCTGTTAACATAGCTTAAAATTCTTTGAAATTGATCCTTTTTCTCTTTATTTAACAAAGTAGGTGAGATGCATGTTAAAACAAAAATGTTTTTGTAAGTGAACCTGTAATTAAAGCCATAAAGCTTGTGTGCTTCACTCTGAAATACAGCTTGTGCCTTAGATACCAAGCCAAGACCTGTTGTGTCTAGTTTAATTGTAATTATAACATGGGATTTAAAAGCATCACACTTATACATTTAGTTTTCCCACTCCTTCAAAGCAAATTATAGCTATATTATGATTAAATATTTGCCTTTTGAAAAGGGTTAGGCTAAAGTAATTTGATCATAGCATTTCTGTATTTAAGTTGTTTTGTGGGGGCAAATCAGAGATACAAGGTGTTTCAAATTTTTCAAATCTTTATTGATGAATCTCCTGTAGTTTATCTTCTTTATTGTAGCATCTTATATGCATTTTTTTGAAAATTGCTACTTAAGTATTTCATTATAGGAAATTGGATATTCAATGACTACTTTTTAAAATAGTTGCTGACAAAAGATTGCTGATAAATGTACACCAGCATTAGAAATGTTTACATTACATTGTCTCAACTGGCTCACAAATAGTAGAAGTAGATTAGGCCACCTGTGGTTATAGAAGTTAGATTTCATAGATCTCTTATATCAAATGTGAAAATCAAAGAGGGAGCACAAGGAAAATATTGACAGTCACATGAATGGAACGAGTTGTGAAATTTGTGTGTGTCATTAAAAATGCCCTGAAGATCTCATAATCTGGCTGACTCCATACTTGAAGCTGTATAACCTGCTGAGTTCCTTTTTCAAATGATGCTTCTTATGCTACAAAGTGAGTATTGTTTTTTCTGTGACACCTTTGTAAGAGGAAGTCACTTTTGTGTTCATTATTGTAGCCGGCTGATGAAGTACGATTTGGGCCATGATAGTTTAACCCCACGGGTTCTTAACAAGTTAAACATCCCCATGTTACCACTAATCCATGTTATTTCCTTTTCGCATCTCGGAAGCAGAAAGAAGTGGACTTTAGGCACTGGATTTTATTTATAGAAATGTGATTATAATTTCTTACTGTATTTGCTCTTACAACCTTTAATTTTGAAGTTTTTCTTTCTTATTTCAGAAGCGGAAGTGTCAGAACAGTCCACAGGTATAACCCATCTTCCTCCTGAGGTAATGCTGTCAATTTTCAGTTATCTTAATCCTCAAGAATTATGTCGATGCAGTCAAGTAAGCACTAAATGGTCTCAGCTCGCAAAAACTGGATCGCTTTGGAAACATCTTTACCCTGTTCATTGGGCTAGAGGTAGGTAAATGAGACTTCTAGTTTGTTTTAAAAAAATAACATCAATCCATTTTTAAAAAATGATTACTGTAGACATTAATAAGCAGGGTCTGGGAGGGAAATTCTGAGAGGTTGACCAAAAAGTAGATTTCATAGATGCTGTGTTTTTTTGTATATACTTTGAAAAACTAGCAATGTTGAGGTGTTCATTGGTGATTTTTGTGATGTGTGCAATTTCTTTTTAAAATAATTGGTAAAAACAGTAGAGAAAATGCAAAATAACTGGCAAAATGTTGATAATTATTGAAGATAGATGATGAGGTCATGGCTATTCATTATGCTACTTTTAAAATTCTACTTCCTCCTACTTCTGACTGTTTGGAGCTAAATTGAAATTGATAGGTTGTCAGAACAGCTTTAAATAATTAGATTGAATATTTTAAAAATACAGAATTCTAAAACATTTAAAGATGAAACATTATGGCTGCCTTGCTAGTAGCTCAAAATAATGTTTTTGTCTGTAGCATATTTTTTTGTGATTGGTAATGCCTTACTCTACAAATCACAATTTCATATTTATTTCATTGTGGTAAGTTACTTTTTCATGTAAATAGTTAAAGAGAATTTCCTTTTTATGAGCATAAAGTGCAGTCATGGAGTAAATACAAGTACTATGGCATACACTATTTTGTATGAAACTGAATTAAAACCGTTTCTTTTAAGTGACTTTTAACTTCACATTTACATTAAATTTTTTTGTTTTCTATAATTTGTCACTTTGATGTGGAAATATATATTTCTCACATAATTATAAATTTAAAAAATTAAAGTTAAAAAATTTTAATATTATATAGCACTTTTAAAATAGCTGTTGTTAAATATTTATTTTTTGAGCAAAGTTGTTTGAAGTATTGAGTAGATTTATTAAATGATTGGAATTTTTTTTTATGTAGAATAATTTTTCCTGTTATAGGAAAATGAAATATTAAGTGAAAGGTCAAGGCTAATGTGGATATATTTAATACTTTATTGTTTAGTTATATTTTTTAACTGTTAATAACTAATTAGTAGGAATTAATACTTAAGTACTACTTGATGTACAGATCAAATGTAAAAATGCTGTACAAGACTTCTATGTTAGTCACATCTTAAGTATGCTTTTTTTGTCTTATATGTTGAGACAAAAAATTTCAATAAAAAGAGTTTTTATTTTTGTTCTTTTTTTTTTTTTTCTAATTTATGGTGTTTATTTCCAGTGACTCTTAATCAGAATTTATTTTACCACCCTCCAGGGAACATTTTGAAATATTTGTGGAGACATTTTTGTTTGTCCCATTTGGGAGGATTATACTAGCCTCCAGTGAGTAGAGGCCAGGGTTGCTGCTGAACACTGTACTATAATGCACAGGACAGCTCCCTATAGCAAAGAATTACCCAGCCCAGAATGTCAGTAGTGTTAAGATTGAAAAATCATAATTTAGGTATAATGTTAAGAGTTCAATAAATTAATTCTGCATTGTCTCTCACTTCACAGTTGTATAATTTAATTACAATGTATTCTCCAGGATCTTTAAATTTATGGTTTAGCTTTACCTTAATCTTTCCCCTTTGACTGTGTTCCTACCTTTTGCTAAATTGCCAACTATTCACTACTGAGCAGAAAGTCTTTGCTTACTTTTATTAGCCATCATCATTTGGAGGGTATTGCTGGTGCCATTGTGAAGCCATAGTAAGGGAAAAGGTTAAGTTCTTTTCAATGATTTCTAAAATTGCATGTAAGACTATTGATAATTATTTTCCATAATTATTTTTAGTATGTCTGAAATTCCTTTGCATATTATTTAAGTGTAATTTTTAAACCATAATTGTACATTTCTAATAATAACTGGCCCATTGCCTAGAGCTCAAGTATTTTCTGTGTGCAGACATTTTTACTGTAAATAGGTTATTTTTTTGTAATGGTAGCCAGTCTAATCTTATTTTGTCCCTCTTATTTATTTGTTGAGTAGGTGACTGGTATAGTGGTCCAGCAACTGAACTTGACACTGAACCTGATGAGGAATGGGTGAAAAACAGAAAAGATGAAAGTCGTGCTTTTCAGGAGTGGGATGAAGATGCTGATATAGATGAATCTGGTAAGCTAGATTTAGAATTAAAATTAGTACATGGTGCTTTAGCAAGTAATATATTTAATAGTTAAGTGCTTATAAATTATTAGGTGTTAAGATTCACATACTTTGTGTCTTCTAAAAAAATTGGTGTTTATAAATAAGCCTAGTACTTTGTAAAATTTGAAAGAATAATTTAAAATTTATTGTTTGATTTAATTGTATACAAGATTATTTCCCATCTATTTTTATATTTAAATACTTAGAAAATAATGGCAGTTCTTACTGAAGTAATGTGCATTCATTACAGCACTTTGCAGTGCAGTTTACTGTGTGTGTGTGTGTGTTATTTTTTTTTTTTAAAGATTTTGTTTATTCGGGATCCCTGGGTGGCGCAGCGGTTTGGCGCCTGCCTTTGGCCCAGGGCGCAATCCTGGAGACCCGGGATCGAATCCCACGTCGGGCTCCCGGTGCATGGAGCCTGCTTCTCCCTCTGCCTGTGTCTCTGCCTCATTCTCTCTCTCTCTGTGACTATCACAAATAAATAAAAATTAAAAAAAAAAAAAAAGATTTTGTTTATTCATGAGAAACACAGGCAGAGACATAGGGAGAAGGAGAAGCAGGTTCCATGCAGGAAACCCGAGGTGGGACTCGATCCTGGAACTCCAGGATCACGCCCTGAGCCTAAGGCAGACACACAACTGCTGAGCCACCCAGGTGTTCCTTTATCCTTACCTTTAAAGAACTCATATGGAAAAGAATTTAGAATATGTAGTTATTAATTCACAATATATAATAAAGCCATAGTAGAGGTGCAGAAAGATTCCATTTGCTATTTGGGAGTATGGAGAAGGAAGATACAAAAAGTGTTTTAGAGACTATTCTAGGAAATTACTAAAAATCAGTGAAATAGTAAAAAAAAAAAAAAATCAATAGGCAAGACATTCTAATACTTGGTAAAACCTAAACTGTAGGGAATTTTCATTTATAAGTTGCCCACTTAAAAATGATCAAACTGGGGGTGCCTGAGTGGTGTAGTCGGCTAAGCATCTGACTTTTGGTTTTGGCTCAGGTTGTGATCTCAGGGTGGTGGGATCGAGCCCTACTTGGGTTCTGTGCTCAGCAGAGAGTTGGCCTGAGTTTCTCTCTCTCTCCCTTTCCTCCTGCCCCCCCATGAATGAATGAATGAATGAATGAATGAATGAATGAATAAATCACCTAATCTATCTTTTAAAAATATAGTAAGCTAGTTTGGGAAAAGAACTAAAGATGTGGAAAGGGAAGACTATAAATATAAAGATTATTATTATTTTTAAACTTACAGTTTCAGGAGTTTTATTTATTTTTTATAATAAATTTATTATTTATTTATTTATTTATTTATTTATTTATTTATTTTTTATAATAAATTTATTTTTCATTGGTGTTCAATTTACCAACATACAGAATAACACCCAGTGCTCATCCCGTCAAGTGCCCCGCTCAGTGCCCATCACCCATTCACCCCCACCCCCCGCCCTCCTCCCCTTCCACCACCCCTAGTTCATTTCCCAGAGTTAGGAGTCTTTATGTTCTGTCTCCCTTTCCGATATTTCCCACACATTTCTTTTCCCTTCCCTTATATTCCAGTAGCAAGGTTACTTCTGTGAGTTGAATCATTACATCATGTTTTAGTTTTGAGCATTTAGAGGGTGCTACATAAGGGAGAAGTCTGTTCCAGCTAGATTTGGTGAAGCGCTTACCCTGTGGCAAGAACTTTTTTGGGCATAAGGTTAGTAGTGAACAAAATCGGGGAAAAAAAATGCTAGGCCTTAAAATTTGGAAAGCAAAGGGGTACCTGGGTGGCTCAGTCGATTAAGAGTAAAGTCTGCCTTTGGGGACATCTGGGTGACTCAGCGGTTGAGCGTCTGTCTTTGGCTCAGGGCATGATCCTGGAGACCCAGGATTGAGCCCCACATCAGGCTCCCCGCTGGAAGCCTGCTTCTCCCTCTGCCTATGTCTCTGCCTCTCTTTCTGTGTCTCTCATGAATAAATAAATAAAATCTTAAAAAAAAAAAAAAGTCTGCCTTTGGCTTAGGTCATGATTTCAGGGTCCTGGGGTCGAGCCCCACATTGGATGCCTTGCTCATTTGGGAGTCTGTTTCTCCCTCTGCCCCTCCCCCTGCTCATGCTCCCTCTCTCTCTCTCAAATAAATAAAATACAAAAACAAATTTGGAGAGGGGATATAATAAACTCAGGCAAAATATTTGCTATGTTGGATAGTGTCAGTACTGTGGAAAAAAATAAAAAGTGCCAGGAAGAGAGGGAAGTTAAAATTTTAAATAGGGTGATTGGTTAAGATCCTCTGAGAACTTTGAGCAAAACCCATGTGAGTTTTAAAGTCTTTACCAAACTTAGTGTATTTGTCTCAATACTTGAAGATAACCAAAGAATGCTTATCAATAAGCATTCATTTTGAGATGGAAAGGTTAAAGCTGTAATGATTGAGCCTTGATAAAGTAATAGATCTCTTTAGCTGTTTGGTGTACCTAAGAATAAACTTTGGATCTACCAGCTGTGATTTATGTTGGCACCTTTTCAGTTCAGTTATCTTTACTAGTCTTGCAGGAAGATACTGTTCTTCATAGGATGGGTGATTTTTGTTTTTTAAGAATTTCAGAGTAAATAATACAGATTTAGATAGGATCACAGAAACAAACAATTATTTGGGAATAAAATTATAGTAGAATAAATATGGCTTGCTAAAAGTCATTTTTATGTCTACGTCTTACATAGATGTCTGACTAAACAGGGTATTTAAGGTGAATCTGTAAACATAGAAGAACCATTAGTCACAAATTCGGAATTTTTCTTTTTATATTTCGTTTGTTAGTTGTACTCAGTTTTGTTTTAAATGAGACTTTCTTAAAAATGAGACTTTAATTTATTCTGTTAAACTGTTTTATGTTTAGAGACATTCATTTAGGTATTTAGATAAGCATAATAATACTGAGAAAGATGATACAATTATTTATTCTTTTTAGTGTAGTTGGTGTGTTTTTTTTCCCATTTATATCAAATTGGGAGTTTGTAGTGTTTTTGTTGTGTTGGTTGTTACAGTGCTGCAGCTTATTGTAAACATCCTAGCTCTATAGAAATTATTAAGCAAAAACCAAAAGCCATGCTTCTTAAAAGTTCTGAGGTACTTTTACTTTTGCTTGATTCATGATAATGAGGCTTGCCCAATTGTTTTAAATCTCTTCTAGCTCTATGTCCCTTTTATTTTACTAAAATAACAAATAATACTTTTTATTATGAGTCATTTTTCTTTTGATATCCTATATTTTCTTGAAGAGCTTCTACTATTCTTTTAAACATTCAGGGTTTTTCCAAAACTTTTTTTTCAAGTTCCTGAATCTGGGGTTATTTTTTCTCTCTCTGCTATACCTACCTTGATATGAAAATTACCTTCATCCTTGAAGCAAGTGGAAAAAAATCTTCCCTTCATTCTCATTGTAAACTTTTTTTTTCTTTTGTCTCTTTTTAGTTGACTGTTACATACTGAATTCTACTGAGACCTTGTTCATTGAAGTTGGCTTTACATACATAAGGGAATTGAAGAATAGCATGAAGTATTAAAAAGAGAAAAGGGGGCATCTGGGTGGCTCAGTCGGGTTAGGTGACCAACTCTTTATTGCAGCTCAGATCTTGATCTCAGGGGTGTGAGTTTAAGCCCTATGTTGGGCTTCACATTAGACGTGGAGCCTACTTAAAACCCAAAAGAATAGCAAAGAGTAGTTCTTATTTAGTGACTTGGTGATTCCTTGAGTAGCCTAATTATAATTAGTGGTATCCAATTCTTAGATTTTTGAATTCATTTTACAGAAGAGTCTGCAGAGGAGTCGATTGCTATCAGCATTGCACAAATGGAAAAACGTTTACTTCATGGCTTAATTCATAACATTCTACCCTATGTTGGCACTTCAGTAAAAACTATAGTATTAGCATACAGCTCTGCAGTTTCCAGCAAAATGGTATGTATAAATTGGCACTACTTCGGGTATTAAGAAAAAGTAGCAGTGATCTAAATTTGGTTTACCCATTTCTGAATTTAATAAAGGAAAAAAAAAAACCCCCAGCTATTTACCCATGAGAGTGCCCTCCCATGGGCAGGCTTACACTGCTACCTTCTCATATTATTTCACTTCAGTTTTCATAGTAATCTTGGTATATAGATACTGTGTACACATTATAGAAAAGGAAACAGACTAGGAGAGGTTAAACAATTTATTTAGTTTCACAGATACTAAGTTAAGTGATGAAGCCCAGGTTTATAAAATGCTTTTATGTAGGGCATGGTAAAATGGGCAAGTGAGATTAAATCACTGTTTTATAAGTCCATCTTGTAATGTCCTACATCAGAATCTCCTTGAGTATTCCTTAGAAATACGCATTTCCTGGGTCTAATCTCATGGTTACTAAAACAGATTCTCCAGAGTTTTAGTCAAGAATATATATTTGTAATGCAGAATTGAAATGATTTTTTACATGCACAGAAGCCTG
This sequence comes from Canis lupus familiaris, assembly GCF_011100685.1. NCBI lineage: Eukaryota > Metazoa > Chordata > Mammalia > Carnivora > Canidae > Canis > Canis lupus. The sequence continues at coordinate 65,237,809 of NC_049224.1, forward strand.
AGAACCACTGGCTTATGTTATTTACTAAAAGTTATGTCTTTCTTAATCTACCTAAAAGTCTGCAGATCTTCATGATGATTTTTTTCCCCCTTAGGTTAGGCAGATTTTAGAACTTTGTCCTAACTTGGAGCATCTGGATCTGACCCAGACTGACATTTCAGATTCTGCATTTGACAGGTTAGTTATTTTTGAATATTTCAGTGTAATGTTTTCTACCTCTGAGTTAGTAGTATTTTCTGTAATTTCTTGTTTGCATAATTGAAGTTTAATTGTACTGCTATTTTTTACTATCACATCTCAGTCATGTAGGGCTATAACTTGATAGTACCGTCCAGGACTTTGCTTCTTGTCCATAGGGTCCAGCTGATCCAAAACTTCAATTTGCATCATCCTGTCATCTTTATAATCCTGTACTATGTCTAGACCTTTGAACCTTTCTGTGCAGTCAGTGTAGGATTGGCACTAATTTTTTTAAGATTTTATTTGTTTATTCATGAAGAGAGACAGAGATATAGGCAGAGGGAGAAGCAGGCTCCCAGTGGGACTCGATCCCGATCCCGGGACTCCAGGATCACGCCCTGAGCCAAAGGCAGACGCTTAACCGCTGAGCCACCCAGGCGTCCCAGCACTAAATGTTTTTAAGAAGTTTCCCGTTTCAGTTGGGCTCCAAATGCCAATTGGCAAAGCTTCCTCTTACATTCTTCATATTCTGGAACTGTAACATTTTCCTCAAGCTACAATCTTTATAAGTTTTATTTCCTTAGATGCCACTTTCCTTCTTATTCTACCTCACCTTTCTCTTTCCCACCCTCGCATTTATATTAGCATCTTCTTCCTGTTTCAGAAGGAGAGGTATACCCTTCTCTGGCTCTGGCTAACTCGGAGTTCCTAGAGCTTCTTTTAGATCTTCCTCTTTTAATTATTAGTTATTCTCTTTTGTTGGTGTGTGTGCAGCCTTTCCTTCACTGGTTCCTTTTTCGAATAATAAATTGAGGTCTCTCCCTTCAATACCTTTCTCCTCTCCTACCCTTCTGCTAGGCTAGCAGTACTTAGACCCCAGTTACTCTTACTGTCTTTTCCTATCCCTAGTATCTAAAATGATGCCTGACAGTAGGTATTCAGTAAATATTTGATTATATTAGATTTTAAATCTTCTAGTTCCCATCCACTCAGTGCAGTCAAATGGTTTTGAAGATTTTAACAATATCCACTAATAGTCTTATTTCTTAATTATAGTTGGTCTTGGCTTGGTTGCTGCCAGAGTCTTCGGCATCTTGATCTGTCTGGTTGTGAAAAAATCACAGATGTGGCTTTAGAGAAGATTTCTAGAGCCCTTGGAATTCTGACATCTTATCAGAGTGGCCTTCTGAAAACTTCTACGAGCAAAATTACTTCGACTTCATGGAAGAATAAAGACATTACCATGCAGTCCACCAAGCAATATGCTTGTTTGCACGATTTAACTAACAAAGGTATTGGAGAAGAAATGGATAATGAACACCCCTGGACTAAGCCTGTTTCTTCTGAAAGTTTCACTTCTCCATATGTGTGGATGTTAGATGCTGAAGATTTGGCTGATATTGAAGATGCTGTAGAATGGAGACATAGAAATGTTGAAAGTCTTTGTGTAATGGAAACAGCATCCAACTTTAGTTGTTCCTCCTCCGGTTGTTACAGTAAAGATATTGTTGGACTAAGGACTAGTGTCTGTTGGCAGCAGCATTGTGCTTCTCCGGCCTTTGCGTATTGTGGTCATTCATTTTGTTGTACAGGAACAGCTCTAAGAACTATGTCAGCACTCCCAGAGTCTTCTGCATTATGTAAAAAAGCATCAAGGACTAGATTGCTTAGAGGAAAAGACTTAATTTACTCTGGGAGTGAAAAATCTGATCAAGAGACTGGACGTGTACTTCTGTTTCTCAGTCTGTCTGGATGTTATCAGATTACAGACCATGGTCTCAGGTAAGTAAGCAGTTGCAGAATATTAGGAAATGGGTATGTCCACATTCTCAAATGGAATATAACAATTTGAATCTAAGTCATTCCTTTCAGCTGATTTGTTTAACCAAGAGTTAACCAGAATCTCTCCTACTTCAAAGCATTAGAACAATATAAACTTGAGCTCAGAGTTTCATCTCAGTCTTGTGATAGCAACGCCTCGGTGGCTCAGTGATTGAGCGTCTGTATTTGACTCGGCGTGATCCTGGGGTCCGGGATCGAGTCTCACATCGGGCTCCTGCGGGGAGAGCCTGCTTCTCCCTCTGCCTGTGTCTCTGACTCTTTCTCTCTTTGTCTCTCATGAATAAATAAATAAAATCTTCATAAAAAAAATTCTTTGTGATATATAGAAGAACGTTAAGAATTTATTTTTTATTTTATTTTATTTTTAAAAAAGATTTATTTATTCATACTTCAGGGGATGTTGAATAAAGGTTCTCTGGAGATCAAAGAGAGAGAGAGAGAGAGACCTATCATTCAGTTGTAGTAAATAATCAGAAAATTTAATGAGGCAGGATACCTAGCTGGCTCAGTCACCAGAGCATCTGACTCTTGATCTCAAGTTTTGAGTTCAGGCCCCCATGTTGGGCATGGAGGGAGCACCTACTTTAAAAAAAAAAAAAGAAAAAAACTTAATGTAAGAGATGACACTGAATTGAATCTTGAAGAAAAATGAAGGATTTTGATAGGTGTTAGTGGGATAGGACATCATTCATTCCAAGCAGTGGGGATTATTTGAGCACATAGGATACACAGTAGTAACTGTTATAGTTCTTGTTAGGTTATTTTATTGTTACAGCTGTTCTCAGCATTAATTACGTGCAATAATTACTTCATTTCCTTTGATAGGAACTTTTCAAAATTATTTACGTGTTTTCTCTTTTACCCTGTAATAGACTTGAATTTTATTAGGGTTCTTTAATAATGGGGTGCTAGGCATGATAATGAGAATTCATCCAACATAAAGCCTCTTTTCTTATAAGTACGATTTTTAGCAGATTATGTTGGACTCAATAGGGAATGTTTAGAGACTTGGTATTCTGGTTTGATCATAGTAAAGGATAAGTACTGGGCAATAGTAGGATGTGAGTGTATAAAAGTAGATTGGTGATATATAAGTGGAAGGTTAAGAAAAGCAGAAAAATAGTATTTTTAGAGTAGCCTTCTACTCTATTTTTTCTTTAAGAAGTTAGATCCTTAAAAGAAAGGCATTTATATTTTAGGTGTACCCCGCATGGTTTAATTTACAGAAATGCTATTTGTAGCTAAAACTTTTATAGATAAAATCCTGTTTTAAATCTATAAAATCTTGTTTTAAATCTGAAAGGTAGCAGAAAGATCTTTGTAAAGGTTTTTGGAAAGAAAATAATTATATACTAATTTATTGGCATTTATACTAGAATTTGGCCTACTAAAAATCATTTTTTTCTACTAAAAATCTTTTTTTTTTAAAAGATTTTAGGGTGCCCCCTAAAAGTAATTAAGGAAAGCATTTGGATAATATTCTTTTTTTCATTGGCTTATAAAATAAACACGTAGAGGTTGGTTCTTAAAGAAAGAACATCCTCGAAATGAGTAAATTGCTCAAGAGCTCAGGGAAGCAGTGTGGTCCTCAGCTGTTGATGGCCCCATTAGAAAATATTAGCAGTGGGGTTTGGCCCTGGAGATATGACAGTGGACATCTGAGACAGGAGTGCCCTTGCAGGGTGTCTCAGTGGTTGAGCATCTGCTTTTGGTTCAGGTAGTGATCCTGGGTTCCTGGGATTGAGTCCTGCATGGGTCTCCCCACAGGGGGCCTGCTTCTCCCTTTGCCTGTGTCTCTGCTGCTCTCTCTGTCTCTCATGAGTAAATTCTTTAAAAGAAAAAAAGTTGTTAAGGGGTGCAGACTTACATTTATTATTCCTTCATCATTTAGGATTTTCTTTTCTCTTTTTAAACTTAAAATTAGAGTTTTATTTTGGGGATTTTGGAAAATGTAGAATGTCTGTAGAAGTAATTTAGTGCCATTATATAGCCTTTAAGTCTTAAGCAAAGCACTGTTGAATTGTATTGGAATTGAGTAGCCAGAGTTTAGAGTTTTTGGTTTTTGAGAATGATCTACTTGTACTGCCTTTTAATTTTTTTTTAATTTTTAATTTTTAAAAAATATTTATTTATTCATGAGAGTCACTGAGATAGAGAGAGAGACAAAGACACAGGCAGAGAGAGAAGCAGGCTCCATGCAGGAAGCCTGATGCGGGACTCGATCCTGGGACTCCAGGATCACGCTCTGGGCCAAAGGCAGTCACTAAACCGCTGAGCCACCCAGGGATCCCTTGTACTGCCTTTTTAAGTTACAGAGCGACTATGTGGGAGAAGTTCTATATTTTACTTTTTTTTTTTTTTGGTCATTGCAATCTTTAGCAGATGAAATTGATCTGTTTTCCTAGAGCAAAGAAGGATGGAGGTGAAACATTCATTAGCGCAGAGAGGTAGTTCTCAGCAGCTAGATTCTGTCCTATGTTTTATAGGACCCACTTGGAGCTCTGTTAGATTTTAAGTATTCTTATGCAAAATGTTAGAGAAAATACTGTGATTCACTGACTTTGGGGCTAGATAGACTTGGTATAGATTAATCCTGGGTTGTTTTTTTTCTACATGACTGGCATACTTAACCTGAGGCTTATATAAAATGAATAGGTGACACATAGTAGGTTTTCAATAAGTAGTAGTAGCTATGCATGATTAGTTATTTTTGATACGAGCCTTTGGAAATTGATTACATGTTTTCTCTTTTGCCCTGTAATGCAGTTGACCTTTGAACAATATGCATTTGAACTCTGCAGGTCCACTTAAAGACAGAATTTTTTTTTTTTTTTTGATAGAGTACATTTCTATAAATATATTATTTCCCTTCCTTATGATTTTCTTTATAATTTTTTCTTTTTTCTAGCTTTATTGTAAGAATACAGTATAGAATACATCTGTAAAATCTGTGTTAAGTCACTGTTTATGTTATGGGTAAGGCTTCCAGTCAGCAGTAGGCTACTAGTAAATAGTTAAATGTTTGGGGGTCAAAAGTTACACTCAGATTTTCTGTTGCATGAAATGAGGATTATTGATGTGCTTACTGCTGTATCGTTCAGGGATAAACTATAGATTTGAATATTACCAGACCTCATTAATAACTGGATGTCAAATATGTTATAATGAAGAAATCACGCAGCACAAAACCTAATATTTCCCTGCCATTATAAAAGATACTAAATATGAGATTATTAAAAAATCTTTCAGAAGTCATATACCAAGAATGTTCTCCCCTGAGGTAACTGTTGTTACTCTGATTTGGTTGCTGTGCATCATTCCATTAATTTTCTTTTTATTCAAACTCAAGTGCATGGATTGTAAGGAAAGCAATAAAACAAAAGACAACCATATTCTCATTCCTTTTTAAACTTTTTATTATGTTTTTCAAATATGTATACCTGATAGAGTTTTAGTTTTTTTTTTTTTTTTTTTTTTTTAAGATTTTATTTATTCATGAGAGATACAGAAAGAGGCAGAGACATAGTCAGAGGGAGGAGAAGCAGGCTCTGTGTTAGGAGCCTTATGCAGAACTCAATCCCGGAACTCCAGGATCATGTCCTGAGCTGAAGGCAGACACTCAACTGATGAGCCAACCAGGCATCCCTGGGTTTTAGTTTTTGAATATAATTTGGTTTTAAAGTAAAAGGAATTTTTGATTCAGTTTAAAACTAATAATCCATTTTCCAATATCATTATCTTTTTCATTACCACTATACCTTATTAAAACTTAGTTGTGGCTCTATTCAGTTGTGTTTTCTTGTTCTTTCTTTTCTTTTTTTAGTTTTATTTTAAGTGATTTCTACACCCAATGTGAGGCTTGAACTCAATCCTAAGATCAAGAGTTGCATGGTCTTCTGACTGAGCTAGCCATAGTGCTTTGTTGTGTTTTCTTTTTAAAAAAATTTCAAATTAAAAGAATTTTTTTTTTTTTTACTTTTATCATTGTTTTATTTTGGGGGTGATACAAAAAGGTGATTTTATTAAAGTATGGGGACAGGACCCGTAGACAGAAAGAGCTGCTGCCACTTTTAAGTAGGCTCCATTGCAGAGTACCCCATGGGGTTTGAACTCATGATTCTGATATCAAGAACAAGCTGAAATTAAGAGTCAGACACTCAGCCAAGCTAACCACATGCCCCTAGTTGCATTTTCAACATGACCAATTTTATTCAAAGAATGAAATAACACATAACAATCTTTTGTGATATTCCAGAGCTGTAGTGATATCTGATTAAATGGCAATTTTCCTATATTTTCTTAGTTTTGTTGGGCTTATTTATTTATTTTTAAATTTTTTATTATTTTTTTAATAATAAATTTATTTTTTATTGGCGTTCAATTTGCCACCATACAGAATAACACCCAGTGCTCATCCCATCAAGTGCCCCCCTCAGTGCCTGTCACCCATTCACCCCCACCCCCTGCCCTCCTCCCCTTCCACCACCCCTAGTTTGTTTCCCAGAGTTAGGAGTCTTTATGTTCTGTCTCCCTTTCTGATATTTCCTACCCATTTCTTCTCCCTTCCCTTCTATTGCCTTTCACTATTATTTATATTCTTGTTGGGCTAATTTAAAATAAGCCAGAATTTATTAAAAATTCTGTATAATTAAAAATCATTTTCAAAGGGAGTCAGAATTTTGATCAATATAATTAAGAGGAATTTTGTATTTGCCTTCACTGGAAGAAGGATTTAGAAATTTCTTGGTAAGTTTTGGAAAATGCTAGAAGAGTGCGGGCATATTTCACCTAAAAGCAGAATTATAGGGCTTCATTTGGATGCGAAAGAATTTCCATCCCCATTTCCCTCCAAGGCAGGAAGTGAATTCCTAAATGAAATTTGAAGAAAAGCATGAAAATGATTTTAGCTCTTACTTCACAGTATGATTTTGGGCCTTATTATTAAATGTTGATATTATTAACTTTAGAAATAACTAAATAGAAAGTTTACTGCTATTGGGATTGGGAATAAGTTACATTTTGCCTTATGGTTTTTACAAGTAGTGATGAGTTTGTATATGAGATGTCCTTGAAATAACACTTTTTTTTTTTAAGATTTCTTTGAGAGAGCATGAGTAGTGGGAGGGGCAGAGGGAGAGAGTCTTAAGCAGACTCTCCATGGATCAGTGAGCCTAACGTGGGGCTCCTTCCCAGGACCCTGGGGGATCATGAACTGAACTGAAGGCAGATAGATGTTTAACCTGCTCAGTCACCCAGGTCCCCTGAAAATCAAGATTTTAAAGTAGATTGAAGCCATAGAGAACAGAGATGGTATTGTGTGTGTAGTCTTAATGCAAGATTTTCAGTTTTTCAGGCTATTAAAAATAGCCTTTTATTTAAATTCTCAACCTTTGGCCCCCTCACATTGCTATTATTGTTTTGTTACACACTACTTCTCTCCTTGAGCCCAAGGCAACTGCTTTTTTAATCTTTTGCAGACAGCATATATTTTTAGGTCTTTAAAAACTCAGTCACATATTCTCTGTTATTTAATTGATCTATGTAGGCCATTTACATTTAGTATAATTATTGATATGGTTATTTAATTTTTATTTATTTATGATAGTCACAGAGAGAGAGAGAGAGAGAGAGAGGCAGAGACATAGGCAGAGCGAGAAGCAGGCTCCATGCACCAGGAGCCTGACGTGGGATTTGATCCCGGGTCTCCAGGATCGTGCCCTGGGCCAAAGGCAGGCACTAAACTGCTGCGCCACCCAGGGATCCATGATATGGTTATTTTTATTCCTATCACATTGCTGTTTGTTTTCCTCTTTTTTTTTCTTCTTGTTTTGTCTTTTCCTGACTTTTTTTTGGATTTATTAAGTACTTTTTAGTATCTTATTTTATTTCTCCAATTGGCTAGTACCTCATGTATTTAGTGTTTGCTTCAGAGTTTGTATGCATTTTTAAAAAAATATTTTGGTAAAATATACATACCCATAGAGATGAGCATTTTAGCCATTTTTGAGTGTACAGTTCAGTGACATTAAGAACATTCAGTGTTGTGTCCTTCACCACTACCTAGTTCGAAAACTTTTTTATCACTAGAAACAGAAAATAATGCTACCTACAATAGTATCAAAAAGACTAAAGTACCTATTAATTTAACCAAAAAGGCAAAAGACTTATTCACTGAAAACCATAAAACATTCCTGAAAGAAATTAAAGAACAAAAACAAAGACTCAAACAAATACCTGTATGCCATTTTCTTAACAGCATTATTCACAACAGCTAAAAGGTAGAAACAGTCCAAGCATCCACCAATGATGACATCAATGGATAAATGAAATATGATGTATAAGTACAGTGGTATATTATTCAGCTATAAAAAGAATGAAGTTCTGACACATGCTACAACATGGATAAACCTTGAAAAATCATGCTAAGTGAAATAAGCCAGACACAAAAGGACAAGCGTTAAGTGATTCTATTTATATGATGTATCTGTGATGTAGAAATGATGCAAATAGGGATCCCTGGGTGGCGCAGTGGTTTAGCGCCTGCCTTTGGCCCAGGGCGCGATCCTGGAGACCCGGGATCGAATCCCACGTCAGGTTCCCGGTGCATGGAGCCTGCTTCTCCCTCTGCCTGTGTCTCTGCCTCTCTCTCTCTCTCTCTGTGACTATCATAAATAAATAAAAATTAAAAAAAAAAATTAAAAAAAAAAAAAAGAAATGATGCAAATAGAGAGACAGAAAGTAAAACAGAAGTTACCAGAGGCTGGGAGGGATGGAAAAACAAGGAGTTATTGCTTGATAGTTATACAGTGTTTCTGTTTCTATAGTGATCCTGGAGGATCCTTTCTTAACTCTTCCAGCTTCTGGTAGACCTATGTGTTGATTGGCTTGTGGCAACAGAACTCCAGTTTCTGCCTATGTCTTCCCAGGGCAGTTTCTGTTTCTGTCCAAATTTCCCTCTTCTTATAAGGAAACTCATCATACTGGATTAAGGTGTCAAGTGTGGGCACTCCCTCCCCCCCCCCCATCTAATCTTAACTTGATTAAATCTGCAAAGACCTTATTTCCAACTGAAGTTATATTTATAGATACCAGGGCTTAGGATCTCAGCATATTTTGGTGGGGAAGGAGGTGACAATAATTTAATCCATAATACTAAGGTATTTTTTTTTTTTTTTTTTTTTTTTTACCTTTTTTTTGGTGGTGGTAGTGGTGCTTTATTTTGGCTAATCTGGTTGTGTCTTAAAGTACACTCATCATTTCTACAATATCTAATCACTCCTAATCTCATTCAGTGTATTTTTATTTCAGAAATTGTATTTTTCATCTCTAGAAATGTCATTTGATGTGCTTCTTCCCCCTACCCCACTATATATATACATATACATATGAATTTGTAATATATAAGTATACAAAAGCATACAAAAATATTAAAAAATATAAATATTTTTATTCTTATGTTTATATTTTCTTTTAAATCCTTGAGCATATTTTTTTAAATTAAAAAAAATTTTTTAAATCCTTGAGCATATTCAAAATATAAAAGCTGTTTTAAAGTCATTGTCTGCTAATTCCACCATTATCATTTATTGGTCTGTTTCTATTGATTGATTTTTTTTTTTTTCTTGATTCTTTGTCTAGTAGTTTTTTCAGTTAATACCACATAGTGTGAATTATACAATCATATATTGTTGGGCTCTGGATTTTTTTCTATTTTTTAAAGATTACTACTTGTGAATCATTCCCTGGTCTGTAATATTTTTCTATAACTTGTATAATTTCTATAACACCATCTTATTGCATATATTGTCAATAATTTTTTTAGTGTTTCTTTCCCTCGTTGAGGGCAGAACCTATATTTGATTTGTTCTGTATTTTACTGTTTAGGCATGTGCCTGACATACTTGGGCATTGATGACAAAAGATGAGAGTGATCTTCCTAGAATGCATTTCTAATTACTTATTATTACTCTTCTACTTAAACCTTTTAGTGAGTTTTGTTGCACTTTGGTTAAGTCCAAATTTTTGGCCTTTGCTTACCTTTGTAGTTTATATCTTGTTATGTCCCTTAAATCTCTATAAATTTTTATTTGGTCACATCATCACCCCTGCCACAAAAAGACAACAAACAGGTAAATGTCACACACACACACACACACACACACACACAGCCATCCTTTCTCTAGCCATACTTAATTACTCTCTTTCTCCAAGGCACCATAGGTCTCATCTTTAGACATTTGTATTTGCTCTGTCTGTAATATACATTATTGGCTAATGTCTGTTCGTTTCTATCACAGTTTAAATGTCCCTTCTTGGGATGCCAGAGTGGCTCAGCAGTTGAGTGTCTGCCTTTGGCTCAGGGCATGATCCCAGTTTGGGGATCAAGTCCCACATCAGGTTCCCTGTGGGGGGAGCCTGCTTCTCCCTCAGCCTATGTTTCTGCCTCTCTCTGTGTTTCTTATGAATAAATAAATAAAATCTTTTTAAAAAAAGAAGAAATGTCCCTTTTTATAGGAAGCCTTTTTGGCCTTTCCTCCTTCCCCCCCCATCAGCACCCTTCTGTATATTTTTGCATATTTATTTTTGACTTTGATTTCCCATTAAGGTTAGTGAGGGCAGTGACTGCACAAGTGGTTTCTTCAAGTATACTTGTGATATGAAGTTTTCTATTCCATGCAGTCTGTCTTCTGTGTGCTGAAAATTCTTAAATTTTAAGAAATGGAGCAGTCTCTGCATTGAGATACCTTCTGAGATCTTTCAGACCACTTTTTTTAAAAAAATATTTTATTAGTTTAGGGGCCCATGGGTGGCTCATTCATTTGAGCATCTTGATTTTGGCTCAGGTCATGATCTCAGAGTCATGAGATTGGACTCCACACTCAGTAGGCAGTCAGCTTGAGAGTCTCTCTTTCTGCCCCCACCCCCCCACCGACTCATGCACTCTCTCTCAAAGTGAATAGATAAATTTTTTTAAAAAAAGATTATATGGATGTATGTATTTATTTATTTAGAGTTAGTGAGTTGATGCTTGTGAGCAGGGGGAGGGGTAGGAAGAGGGAAAGAGAGAGAAGATCCTGAGATCATAATCTGAGCTGAAACCAAGAGTACAGTCAACCAACTGAGCCACCCAGATGCCCTGAAACCACTTTTTTTTTTTTTTTTTTTTAAGTAGGCTCCATGCCCAAGGTATGGAGCCCAGCATGGGACTTGAACTCACAACCCTAAGATCAAGACCTGAGCTGAGATCAAGAGTGGAAGGTTTCACTGATTGAGCCACCCAGGTGTCCCCAGGCTTCTTTTTGAAAGCTGTTTTATTTCTTATTATGAGCTATTCAACTTCATAGAAAAAAAAGAATTAACTTTAAACATTGTATTGTCTTCCTTTCAAGACCACTGTCTTTAGCTGCTGTGGCCCAGTCAAGCCACTGAAGTTCTGAACTGTTACTGGTGTTAATTTGAAATTTGAAGGCATGGATCAAGGAAACTTACGATTTAAAAGAAAAATCAATTTAAATTAATTTTTTTTTCAGTCAAAATGTAAGGGGAGTATGAATTTAAATCTCTTGGGGCTTGGAGTTTTGATAAGTTGTGTTTATTTTTTTTAAGACTTATTTATTTATTAGAGTGAGTGTGTACATGTGAGAGTTGGGGAGGGGCAGAGGGCGAGGGAGATAGAGAATCCCAAGCAGACTTCCTACTGAGTGCGGAGGCTGACATGGGCTTGATCCCACAACCCTGAGATCATGACCTTAGTTGAAATCAAGAGTCAGACACTCAACCAACAGAGCCACTCAGGTGCCCTGGTAAGTTGTTTTCAGTAGATAAATTTCATTTTTTAAGCATGCAGTTATAAAACTTTAAAATCTTCCCTCCTAGTCTTTGCTAGTCAACAGTCCTTCACTGAATATATAAATATTTCCATAGTTTTAAAATATCTCAATAATTTATATATTTTTACTTATTAACTTTACTTCCTAATTTTCCTTTTTTTTTTTCCAAGATTTTATTTATTTATTCGTGAGAGACACAGACAGAGGGAGGAAAAGCAGGCTCCATACAGGGAGCCAATGTGGAACTCGATCCCGCGACCCCAGGATCATGCCCTGAGCTGAAGGCAGAGGCCCAACTGCTGAGCTACCCAGGCGTCCCTACTTCCTAATTTTTGTGTACCTGCACAATCATGTTAAATTTTTATTTTTATTTTTTATTTTTTTTAATTTTTATTTTTTAATTTTTATTTATTTACAATAGTCACACAGAGAGAGGCAGAAACACAGGCAGAGGGAGAAGCAGGCTCCATGCACCGGGAGCCCGACGTGGGATTCAATCCCTAGTCTCCAGGATTGCGCCCTGGGCCAAAGGCAGGCGCCAAACCGCTGCGCCACCCAGGGATCCCAATCATGTTAAATTTTTAAACAAAATTTATTGTATTGTTAGTCTCTTGGCATCCCTCTTAAGATAGGCTGTTCCAGTTTTCACATTTTTGCTGTAGTATTATTGCTTTAAATATTGTACAGAAAGCTGATATTCCCAATTTTATTGTTGACATTTTCAGCTCTGCCTTTCTCATTTTAGCTAACTTCTCATTATAATCTATTTATATTAATGTTTTTATTCTTCTAGGATATGCCATTAGGTTTTCATTTTTACCAACGTGTAATTCACTACCATTAAATTCATCCTTTTGAACTATACAGATCAGTGGTTTTAGTAGATTTACAAGGTTGGCTGGCATCATCCACTAATTCAGAAACATTTTCATCATACCATAAGGAAACCCTCTGCTCTTTAGCGGTTAGTCCTCATTCCTCTTTGCCCCAGGCCCTGGCAACTGCCAGTCTTTCTGTCTCTATACCTATTCTGTTTTGGATATTTCATATAAATAGAGTCATGCAATATATAGCCTTTTGTGTCTGGCCTTTTTCACTTAGTGAAAATGCTTTCAAGTTCCTCCATGTGGAAACATGTATCAGTAACTTTATGGCTATATAATGTTTATCCATTCATTTTAATCAATTGAAATTTGAATTGTTTCCACTTTTTTGGCTATTATGAATGCTGTTCCTATAAACATTTGTTTGCAAGTTATCATGTGAACATATGTCTCAGTTCTCTTGGGTGTATACCCGGAGAGGAAGTTTTGGGTCATATGCTAACTCTCTAACTCTGAGGAACTGCCAAAACTCGTCAGGAATTTTCTTGATGATTTTCACTTAGACAACCTGTAGGAAAATGAAGATTACAGTTCCAAAAGATTCAGAACTTCTAAGAGTTGAGTTGCTGTAATGTTCTTATGAAGAGAAATTTCATTGTTTATGGAATGTCATTAGGAAAAATACAGGAAGTTTTCCTTAGTTAATTGTATTGCTGCCTTAGGATGAGGTTAGCTGACCATGTTTTATAGAAATTCTTGAATTTCCTCATTACCAAATTGAAAGATTTATGAATAGTGGTCCAGTAGGCCATAGGAAAACATAAATTTTCATAGATTAATACATTCTCATTGTTGGATTGCTTTTCTTACAGGGTTTTGACTCTGGGAGGAGGGCTGCCTTATTTGGAGCACCTTAATCTCTCCGGTTGTCTTACTGTAACTGGTGCAGGCCTGCAGGATTTGGTTTCGGCATGTCCTTCTCTAAATGATGAATACTTTTACTACTGTGACAACATTAACGGTAATGTCTCTTAATGAGATAATTTTGAAGGAATGGATTCAAAAATTTTTGGCAGTTCTGATGATTCTTAGGGTTTCTGTTTAATTTTCTAGATTTCTGATTACCAAATCGTTTTGCTTTCAGAGGTATTTCTTTACACTTGATAAAATTTAAAAATCACATGTTTTCATTAATTAGCTTCTATGAAGGTAAGTTTTTCTTGCAGATAGGTATTTCAAATATATATTCTGCCAGATTTTTGGGATATATCATAATAAATCCTAAAATGGCAAGTTGTAGAAATACTAAATTTTTATAGAATTTTGGGAAATTATTTGAGAGAGATACAGCACTCAGCAATTTAGAGGTATTGTTGTTCTAGATATACCAGTTTCTTAGGGATATGGTGACTCAGTTTTTTTGTAGCACAACTTTGAAAAAATGTAATTGAGAAGAGAAGACTTTGGTAATGCGAACTTGTTGGGGATCCTGGGTGTGGTTTCAAATCAATCTCATGGAAGATTGAGGTGGGATGTGTGTGTGTGTTGGGGGGGCGCGTATTGAGGAAGAAGCTGAGATGCTTTAGACAGGACTAAAATTCCTACAGTATTTTGGAGATTGATTCCTGAACATGTTATAACAATCATCAGGTAAATATTTTTTGATTGTTTTATTTCTTAAACTTACCCCTACCCGGTAGTGGGCATGCTGCATGGTTTTTCAAGGTATATACAGTGCCCTTTTGGGATTTTGATAGTGATAGAAACTGAAGTTTCTAGAAACATAAAAAGCTGCTCCTCAGTTATTAGTAAGCAAATCAACCCCCTGTATTATAACTGGAAAAACATTTACATCGTTCAGATTCTCTTATGTATCTGTCTTTTTACACCATATACTGTTTTCTTTGAAAGCCTGAGTCATCTTAAGATGACAAGATCACCTGAGTTTCTCTCAGGGAAAACAATTGACAGGAATCAGGAAGACTAGAGGAATGGTCTCTTTAATGACACATTTGTAGGCAGAGAAGTTAGCAAATTCCTATTTCTGGAGATTAGGTTTTCCTTAAATACATATAAAGTGACAGGAGATTGCAGCCCTTTTATTTCTGTCATCACATAGGTGATGCAGGAGATGACCTCCCTTGTTCTGGAAGTAGCACACTAAATAGGAGCATCTCTTTACTCTCTCTGGCTTTCAGTGTATTATGATCCAGGAATGATGAAGATGAGCATAATTTTATTTGCAACCTGCTAAGCGTACAAAAATAAACTTTGCTTCCATGAGCCATTTGCTGCTTTTGTAGATACAGTGCATTTGGGTGGGAGTTTTTTTTTTTTTTTTGTAATGTACAGTCATGTCATTGTAGGACAGTATTCTACTTCTTAAGGCTTATAGGACATATTATGAAAAGTAACTGGTAAGCAGTTATTTTTATAAGAAAAACCTCTTATTTGTATGTTGCATATGAATGATCTATAATTGATTTCAGCATAGGTTATGCTTGTGGGAATAAATGTCGTGACCAAATTTATTAGATTCTCTTTTGGGTATGTAGATGTTACAGGATGGGAGAGATTGGATTTCAGTTCATTTTTATGATCTACTTGTTTTGCTTGTGTAATTTTGAAAACTTCTTGAAATAATTTAGGTGATGGGATAAGTTAAATACTTAAAACCTTTTGCATTTTGTTAGGATATTAGAATTCATTTCATCTTAACTGGTTTTGAATATATAAATATTAAAGTGTTCCAAAGGAGCTGCTACATTCCTTTTGTTGAATGCCATTTTTTTTGATAAATGAGTGGTACTTTTCAAAAAATGGATTTTAATGAAGATATCTGACTTTGAAAGATTTGAAAGAAAATTGACAGTGCTTGTATAACTCAATATTAAGTCTCCTTTTTACAGCTTTTTAAAACATGATTTTGGGGAAATGGAAATCCTTTAAAGTTTAGGCGACTTGTCTTATTAACTTGTGTTCTAGAGTTCCAGCTATTTGCTCTTAAAGCAATACTCTGATAGAGTTTTTTCCTTAAAAGGACATATGGACAACCTAAGAAGTATTAGAATAAAGTGGCATTGTATCCAGTTTTCAAGATGACTCAATTGATCCCAGTATCTTTTACTACAGCTCCATTTGTATAATAAATACTTAATGACTGCTTAAGGGGCCCCCTTCTTCTTATTATTTTTATTTTTTTCTGAAAGTAGTTAAAATGTTTTATACATAGTCTTAGAATAATAGGGAGCATATTTAGGGACAAACTATATTTTAAATATTTGAGTCATACATAACTAAAAATATATTTGTCAAAAAAAGCTTAGTATACTTAGCTCCTAGATTTCTAACTAAAAGAAATAAATACTGGCAAACAATATTCATTAAGTAAATAATGAATGATAGATAAGTAAAGCAGAATGACCTGTTTCCTAAGCGCTAGCAGAGATTTTAGAGGAGTTAGTATCAGATATTCAAATAATATCTACTGTGAGCAAGATACTGTACTAAGCACTGATTAAAAAATGCCAGTTTTATTCTTTATGATTCCTCATTACATTTAAATTTGTTATTTGATTGATAAAGTTAAGATTTAAACATGGAAAGGCTTCTTTGCAATAAGATTGAAAACTTCTTTGTCATTTAAGAAGTGTTAAATGGAGTCACACAGTTTTGGAGCTCTGAAGAACACTTGAACAATGATAGCAAATAAACTTTTTGTGCTGATTTGCATTTCAATGTCTGTATAATTTATGAATTAAGATAGATTAGTTCATAGTTCTGGAGGTGACACAGTCTCAGATGATTTGCTCTCTTATGTTTCTAATTTAAGTTAAAGAGGAATTGAAGGTAAGTGAAGGTAAGTGCAGATATACAGCATAAATAATATACTTAAAATTCAGGAAAAACAAATCAATAATAAAAATTTGGGAAAATAACTTATAGTTAACATTATAGCTCTTTTTATGTAATATTTAAAAAATGCTTTCTTACAAATTTATTTTTACCGTGCCTTTAAACATTTAATGATTATGCTAATTTTATTTTCCTATTTTCTTTCTTATTCTTTAATATAATTTAGCCCTCAAGTATTACAACCACTTGAATTTTCTATTCTCTGAGGTAGACATTTGCAGGTGATGAGTCAGATATTGAAAGGGAATGTGGCCTTTTGAGTTGTCAGTGTCTGGAAGCACAGCTGTGTGCTGGAGATCCTGGGCAGATAACCTATGAGAGAGTGTAGCCCTGTTCCTGTCCAATGCCTCCTCCCTTTCTGTTGTCCACTTACTCCCTGTTCTCGGCAGTCCTTCTGTGACACCGAAGTCTCACTGTTAACATTGCTTACAATTTTTGTGCTTTGGAAATTGCTGTTCTCTACAATATGAGACTAACCTACATTAAAAACAGTGGTTGTCTTCACTTTTGCTTTGCCCCAGTCCTTTAATAGAGTAAAATCTTCCTCAGTGTTTCTCTTAGGATCAGACGCACCTGGTCTGTAATCGACCTTCAGGTGGAATTGTAGTTTTGAGATAGTTACTGTTTAAATCCTCATAGA
This sequence comes from Canis lupus familiaris, assembly GCF_011100685.1. NCBI lineage: Eukaryota > Metazoa > Chordata > Mammalia > Carnivora > Canidae > Canis > Canis lupus. Next base: position 65,255,040 of record NC_049224.1, read on the forward strand.
CTTCTCTAGATAGATCCTACTGTCAGATTTGAAAACACTGATGTATTAATTCCCTCTCTTCACTCTATACTTAAAAACTCAGATATTCTTGTGCATATCTGAAGGAGGGGTCATATTTTATATCATTGAGTGAGGAATTTGTTTTGTGATATTAATAAGATGTTGATAGATGAGCGGGATTGGGTTACTTTCAACCTAATATGGGACACCTGATTTTATTCCTACATTTTTGTTCTCCTGTTACCCCTATTACCATCCTTTAGACTTTGAGACCAAAGAGTGATGAAGTGGCCAGGGTGGCTCTGAGGTTGCTGAGCCTCTCTTTTGGGGAGGATGGTGACTAGCTGTGTGAATATTTGGAAAGATAGGAATCTCTAGAATAGCTTCCTTGGTCCTGTTGGCTCCTTTGAGGCTCCCTTGTATTTCCTGCCTTAAAACTAGTAGCATACTTCACTTGAATTGCTTTCAGCCATCACTTAGGATTTTTCCCAGGTCATAGTTGAATTCAGTGTAAAGGTTTCTTCCTTATCTCTCTGTCCTTTTAAAAAATAGGAATATAGAAATTTTAAAGTATTTTAGGGAGTTTTAGTTAGAAAATTGTCTAAAAATCTCCATGTCTCTTTCCTCTTCTCCCTTTTTAAAAATTTGGAGTAGAATTCCATACTGAGAAATATATTTTTGCCAAATCCACCAGTTCATTTCATCCAGGGACTGAGTGTCAGGCAGGGTATTTGGTCTTAAAGAAGGACACTAGGTGATTGTCAGAGCAGGAACCAGTTTAAGCATTGCAGAAAGGCAAGCTAAGAAGAGTTGGCATGAAGGGTTGAGTAGTGTGTAGGGAAAAAGCTGAAAATATGCTTAGAAAGGAAAACCTGGTCCAAAGGTTGACAGTGGGGGAGTAGTTTCAAACTACAGGGTTCCTTATGAGGACATTTCTAATAAATATGATATGTACTAGGACATTCTACTTTGATTTTGGTTAAGATGACTAACCTTGAGTCTTATTTTAAGGAAACCTAATGACAAATACTACTTTGTGAATTTTAAATATTTGACACATTCAAATTTTCATTTTAAAAATAGATTTTAATTTTGATTAAATAAAAATGGGCTTGTAGTAATTTGGCTTTATATTTGAAATTTTAAGCTTTTTGTTATGGAAAATTTTAAACATATAAACAGAATTTAATGAAGCCTCATGTAATATTTGGTTTGGCAGTTATAAAAAGTATGGCCAGTTTTCTTCCATTGCTCACTCCCATACCTGCTCCCCATATCCCAGGCATCACATCTATTTTAAAATTAAACATACGTTTTTGAAATTAAATGAAGTCCTAACCTATTGCAGTCCTACATATGCTCGTAAAGTTCATTAGTTTCTTTTTTTACTTAAAGATATATTATCATTTCTTTATTGAAATACATGAACATTATATTTCAATGATTATATACCCTAAGAAGCCTGCCCTTAGTATTTTGTGTGTGCCACTTCAGGAATACAGGGAACAGTTCTGGGAAATAAGTGTTTTGTGCATTTCATTGCAAATAGCCATTTCGTTAGGATGGTATTAACACAGATGCCTTCTTTTCCAGTGGACTGCTACTTTAAAAAACAAAGCTCATTTAAAATAGCTTCTGAGTTAAACTCTGATTTTTCAGTTATAATCCATTTGACATAGCCTATAAAATTATACTTCATGTACTTTTTGTATGATTCGTACATATCACAAATGCAAGGATTTTGTTTCTAATTGATGAGTAGAAAAGGAATCAGCTGCTCTTAATTTGTTCATGGTGCATACATACTGAAAGGCTTTGGTATGGTTAAAACATCCTTTTGCACATTTGCCTGCCTTTATGAAAACTGTGATTCATTCAGAGAACTTAACATTTGCTTATGTGCAATATCTCTTCTTTGATATTTCCTAATTCTCAGCTGTGTTCCCTAATGGATCTTTTATCTAGTGTCTGGGCAGCATAATGTGAATGGGATAAAATGTCAGTTATTCCATAGAGTTGCATTCTTCTTTTATTATTGAGTCACAATTTTTATTATGTCTTAGGTTTGTTTATTTAGCTAATCATTCATTATATACTTAATGCTAGAAGATAATTTCACTTAACCCTAGCCATTTATTTCAGCTGCAAATGTTATAAATAAAAATATGGAAAACATATTCACTCTATGTCTATATAATTTTTTCAAGTTTTGACTGTAATGTTTTTGTAATTGCTCTCCATACTGGATTCTTTAGCTGATCTATGGAGGGAGCTGATTTTGTCTTAAGTATATTTTTAGTAAAGATGTTCAGAGTGTAAGAAATCTGTTAAGTAAGCCTGGCAGTCTTGTTTCTGTGAGTTATCTTTTTGTCTTAGGTTTTTGTTTTGTAAGATTGTTGCCAAAAAATCGTTTCTTTCTTTTCTTTCATTTAGCTTTTGGACCAGTAGAGCTGCTGTTGGCTATTTTTGTGTCTAATTTTTATACACTCATTGAGACATTTTACTTCTGTGTTACAAATGTATTGCTAGTAAAAAAAAGTCAAATGTCTTAGCTCTTTCATGTGATCTCTATGAAATTTCCTCCTTTCACACTTTTCTGTTTTTATACAGGTCCTCATGCTGATACCGCCAGCGGATGCCAGAATTTGCAGTGTGGTTTTCGAGCCTGCTGCCGCTCTGGCGAATGACCCTTGACTCCTGACTTTGTCTACTTCATTTAGCTGAGCAGGCTTCCTTTCATGCACTTTACTTATAGCACATTTCTTGTGTTAACCATCCCTTTTTGAGTGTGACTTGTTTTGGCCCCATTTCTTACAGTCTCAGAAATCTTAATTTACCAGTCAATTGTACAGTGTTGTTTCTCTTGCAAATCATATTTTTGTTTTAGAAAGGGATTAGATCTTTTCATGAGGGTGAGAACAGTTTTATCAGTTTTCTTTTAAATGGAATGCTTTGAAAAGAATGTCACTAATGCCATGCCATTTAAAGTATTTTTTAGATTGAGTTTTAAAGTCAATGGGGATTATTGGTTCTCTTTATATATAAACACTGTACCAAGCTTTGCAGATCTTTTCAAACATACATTTTTGAAGTTTTATTTTCAGAGATTGCACATTTGAAAACCAGTCTTTTTTCCATAATGTTTCCTTTATTTGAACAATTCACAGAGGGCCAATTCAAACATACCCACATATAAGGTTCTTTAAGAAAATAGAATAAATTGGCTTCTTGGTGTTAGCTCAGTGAGCTGGCAAAGTACCAATGTATTTGTATTTGCTTTCTTCAAATACTCTTGGTTCCTGCCACTGTCCCTAAATTGTCAAATTTGGGAGGGATTTTTAAAAATTCCACAATCATTTGAAGAAATGTATCAATAAAACCTACTTTGAGGACTTTACCAAATAAATTTTTTGGTGTTTTGATTTCATTAGAAACCTCAATTCAAGATTATATTAGTGTAAAATAGGACTAACTAAATATTTTCTTTTGAGCTCCCATGAAATCATGATACTGGCAATTTTAGATACCTAATTTTGTTGAGTTGAATTGCCTTTTTAAAAAATTAATTATGCAATAGTCAGAGTTTGAATGTGTATGCCTTTCTTCATTGCTGTGTGAAAAGACAATGGGAGTGGGGACGTATCATTCAGAAAGGCACATATTGAGTCAATTTTACATAATGCTATATATAATTTTATGTCCTGAAGAAAAGAGTCAGCAGTATGCCATCTACTTTTGGAAATGCATGCAAGGCTGTGGAAGGAGGAGTTAATCTTGCAGTCTTGTTACTTGTGGTCCTAGGTATTCTTTTGTTTGTTTCATTGAGAGATAGGAAGAGTAGGAAAGGTATATATGATAGACAAGTTTCAGTTCAGGCAGAAGACTTTGTTTTAGACAGAGCTGTCTAAAGATGAACAAAGAGGGGCAGCCTGGGTGGCTCTGCAGTTTAGTGCAGCCTTCAGCCCGGGGCCTGATCCTGGAGATCCAGGATCGAGTCCCACATCGGGCTCCCTGCATGGAGCCTGCTTCTTCCTCTGCCTGTGTCTCTGCCTCTCTCTCTCTCTCGGTCTCTCATAAATTAAAAATAATAATAATAATAAAGGTGAAAAAATAATCATCTGATGAGAATATGAACAAGGAGACTCCACCCCGTTTTAAGTCTCAACTAATATTTTAATTAAACACTCCAGGGGAGATGGAGTTGGGTGGAGGCTGCTCTCTGATGGCTCTCCTGAAGTTGTACCTCCTGTCATAATTGACACTTGGAAAACGTTTCTTGCGTGTGAGACAAGGCAGCTGTGTGAGCAGACTATCTTACCTTCAGAGCTTGTACTTCTTAGGTGTAAATAGTCTTGCCTTTTGTGGGACTGTGGCACCTAGCCTTCTCCTTCAAAAGTCTGGCCTAAGCACAAAGTAAGAAATGATTTTTTCTTTTTCCTTTTTTTTTTTTTTTTTTTAAGATTTTATTTATTCACGAGAGACACACACACAGAGAGGCAGAGACATAGGCAGAGGGAGAAGCAGGCTCCATGCAGGGAACCTGATGTGAAGAAATGATTTCTTGATTCCCTTACAGAACTTGAAAGGAAATATAAGCTTAGGGAGCACTTATGGTCCGAAGTTTCATTTTGTAAGGTTGATTGTCCTGTAGCTACTGTGTTTGTTTCCTTAAGTGTTTAATAAAGTGTATTTGAAAAGTTCATATCAGGGACTATTTCAAGAAAACAAGCTACAAGAATTTTTCTGAGTGAGTCCAACCAGCCCCATACTTCATCTTATCTGTATTTACATGAATTGTAAGTAAAATTACTCATCTATACTCCTGGCCCTGAGTTATCAGGTGAGGGAGGACTCAAGTTTATCCTCCCTGTAGTCACAAAACACTATAATATATTGGGGCGAGAAATTCTTATAATGACTCAGTAGTGTTTCAGGAGTTGACTTAAATGTTACTCTTTTAAATTAATTAATTTGAGCAGCTAATTTCCTCAGGGGTACCAGGTGATTGAGGTGCCTCCTTTTTGCTTTGTCCTATGCTACTTGATATTAGCAAACCATTAAATAAGACCTGGCAGTCTTGGACTACACTGACTGCACATCATCATGTGGAGACTCACTACTCTCTACTCTCCCTCTCCTTCTAGTTGCATGGGGAGACCAGACAACATAATTTATACTTAATTTTGATACACTAACTTCAGGGTATAGTCTTTGATGAGACACTACAAATACTTGGTTTATTTTATTTATTTTTAAAGATTTTATTTATTCATGAGAGACAGAGAGAGAAAGAGAGAGAGAGAGAGAAAGGTAGAGACACAGGCAGAGGGAGAAGCAGGCTCCATGAAGAGAACCTGATGTGGGACTTGATCCCAGGACTCCAGGATCACGCCCTGGACCAAAGGGAGGCACTAAACCGCTGAGCCACCCAGGGACCCCCCCAAATACTTGGTTTAAATTTGCCGTGGGATTTGTGATTGATTTAGTGCGTTATTGGAATTATTTATTCTTAGAATAAAACACAAGTTACGTGAACTGCCTTGGGGTGCCTGACAGACATCAGGTGCTCAGTGCTGGGCAGTGTTCTAAGTACCTTATACTTACATATACTGACTTGATTAAACTGTGAGAGGAAGGAAGGAGTGTGATCATTTTGATTCTGTATATGGGGAAATAAATAGCAGGAAGGTTAAGTAACTTGTCCATGCATGGTACTCTGTAATGACGAGGTATTGCCTGGTAATGACTCTTACAGGTCAGTCCTTGAGCTCTCTCTCTTGAAGAGTCCCTAATTGAGGTATCAGAGGCATGCCAACTCCTAATTATAATATAATCTGATAGAGGATGGCTTAAGGGAATAAAGTAAAAGGTGAAAGTTTTTGCCTAATTTGGTCCCTCTGGCTTTATGGTTTTTTTTTTTTTTTTTTTTTTAAGTGAGATCGTACTCCAGCTATGTTCTCAGCTGGAGTCAGTTTATCCCTAGAGGACAATAGACAATGTATGGAAACATTTTTGGTCGTCACAGTTTGGCAGAGGGAAAGGATGCAAATGACATGTAGTGGGTAGAGATCAAGGATGCTGCTAAACACCCTCTAATGAACAGGTCAGCCATCCATAGCAAAAAATCACTTGGCCCACAATGTCAGTAGTGCCTCTGTTAAGAAACCCTGCTTTTTAATGTATTTCTATTTTGTGTACATTTTTCCATGTCAGCACATAGATTTAATACCTTTTAGTGACTTAGTGTGGTAGTACCTGTGTTTGTCTTAATCTGTTTGGGCTGGTATAACACAATACTATACACTGGGTAGCTTAAACAACAAACATTGACTTCTGCTATATCTGGAGGCTGAGAAGTCAGGGGTAAGGTTCTGGCAGATGTTTCTGGTAAGGGCTTGCTTTCTGATTTGCAGAGGGCTGTCTTCTCATTGTATCCACACATGGCCTGAAGAAAGGAAGCAAGCTCTCTACTGTATTTTTACAGTAGCATTCATCCCAACACCAGGCCTCCACTCTCATACCTAATTCCCTCCCAAAGGACCCATCTCCAAATACGATTACATAAGGGATTTGGGTTTCAAGGTAGGAATTTTGTGGGAGACACAAACATTTAGTCCATAGCAATGTCTTAGTTTTTTAAATGACTTTCCTTTGGGGGATGTTTAAACATACCCCCCTCCCAATACTATATTGTTTCAATAGGATTATGTGAGATATATATGGGCACTTTGTGTACATAGCGCATGTTTGTTCAGTATTTCTAAAGGATAAGGTCTTACAAGATGTTTGGTGTTAATTCTATATTGCAAAATTGTTCCTGCTTCCCCCAGAGAAGTTGTGTTATTTTGCTGGGTCTTAAAAGTATGGTGGGTATTCTGTTGGACAGGCAAAGAAGGAGGGCATTCCAAGTAGAAGGTAAGTACAAAGGCATAGACGTGGGGTGCCCACTTTTTTTTTTTTTATGACACAATCAGTCATAACTTGATAAATCTTTTATTTTCGCCTTTACATTTCCCTCCCAGGCTGCCTGATGTCTCTGTCCCCACCCAACTCTGGAGGCAGCCTGACCCCATCTTGTGCTTTTTATCGGGGGGATGGAGAAAGGGGGCCAGTGGTAAGCACTGTACCTTTATAGAGCTTGTAAACCTGCACCAGAATAGGGGCCAACCCCTCATCCCACCAGCTGGGTCTGGCCAGGAGATGGGCTCTGGGCAGCTCCTAACCTCCCTGGAGACCCGGAGCCTAAGGACAAGAGCAGCCATCCCCACCCCCTCCACTCAGGACTTGGAAAGGAGGGGGATGGGAAGCGTATAAAGACCCCCAGAGGCACCTGTGAGGGGGAACTCTGGGAAGCCTCAATGGAATGTGGGGTCAGAGTGGCAAGAGACAAGACCGACTACTAAATACAAACTTATTTTGAAAATAATGATAGTTTTATTTCATTATTTACAAATAATTTATGTGATCAGTATCACTTAAAAATCTCCTCATACCTTACAGTTTTTACATGATAAAAAAAGTATACAATGAAAAAATTACCTGTTGCGTATAAGGGAGGCAACATAAATCCAGACAGACAAAACATTTTTGGGGTATGGGTGGATATATACAGCTAAAGCAAATTCAACATTAGGAACATCAATATTATGTACTCCGGTGCTATACACTGCTTCAATTAAAGGCTTCAGTTCAGAATAGGGCATGTGAAGGGGAAATCCAGAGAACTGAAGGAAAAGAACAAAACAAAACAAAACAAAAAAAAAACAAGACTTGTAGTCATTAGTGAAGCTTGAAGATTTCATTGTATTTTTTTCCTCACATGCAATTCTTAATATTCTTGTCTTTCTTCTGCACCTTGAAATCGTTTATTTAGTTCTGCTTTCCTATTCAGCTATGTAGTAGCAATACAGAAAATGGAGGGAGGCCAAATGTCTTTTTTGTTCAATTGCTAGTGTATTGACTTGGTGTATAAGACAGCTGTTAGCACCCAGCCGCCCTCCACTGTTCCCTTCCCTCTGCCTGATAGTCTCTAGTTTGCATAGTAACTCACGTGATTTCAGGGATCTGGATTAATGCTAATCAACACATTACATTCTATCCCATGGCCACAGTGACTGATCTATGGGCTTGTGATAAAAGTGAGTCCCAGGAAACCTGCTAGGAATGATGGCACACAGATGTGCTCTCCTGCTTTGGACAACATGTGTGCAGATGTGAGTCCTGCCTGGAGCTGTTCCACCCGTTTTATTCCATGAAAATGAGCCTGAGGACGGTACCATCACACGGAGGAGGGCAAGTTGGGAAGACTTACAGAAGAGTGGTACAGCTCTGACAGCTACTTACCTCTAATATTTACTGAAATAAGCCAATAAATTCTTTTCATTGCTCAAGCCTGTTTGAATACATTTTTTGTTACTTGATGACATCCTAGCTGAAAAACTCATTTTTTTTTTTTTTAAGATTTATTCATTTGTTTTAAAGACAGCAAGTGGGGAGGGGCAGAAGGAGAGAATCCCCTAGCAGACTATGCACTGAACGCAGAGCAAGGCAGGGCTTCATCCCAGGACCCTAAGATTAAGACCTGAGCTGAAACCAAGAATTAGACTCAGCCAACTGAGCCACACAGGCACCCTTGAAAACCTAGTTGAGTCACTGAATAGAATTAAATGTCCAGGGACACCTGGGTGGCTCAGTGGTTGAGCGTTTGCCTTTGGCTCAAGCTGTGATCCCAGTCCTTCTGCAGGGAGCCTGGTTCTCCCTCTGCCTATGTCTCAGTCTCTCTGTATCTCTCATGAATAAGTAAATGAAATCTTAAAAAAAAATTAAATGTCCAACTTGACGTAACACTGTTTAGCCAACAAAGTTTACTGTTTTGAGACTTTATTCTAGGTTTTATTATCTAGCTATATGATGTGAACACAGCACTACCGACAGGCAGTGGAGAGGACATGCCTAATGAGAGTTTTTCTTAGCTTTGAGAAGCAGTTATTATAAATCATATCCTTAAAATTGACCAAGAATGGTTGGTTTCACCTTTATGTACAGTTGACTCTAATATGATTTAGCCAGATGTTTTAATTGTATTTAATACTCTTGCAATGCATTTTATTAAAGATATTTTTCGTTGCCTAGTCTTATAGCATTTTCAGTTTATGGAGGCATTTTGCTGTTTAATAATAGCTTAATCACTGAGATTTGAACTTTTAATTACATCTTTTACTCTATGCTGCTTCATCTATGTATTTGGACAGCCAAGTAGGTATTTTGATTCTAAAAGTGTGTTACCAGGCAATTTCCAATTTGAAATGAAATCCACAGGTTCAGTTTAGAGCCATTTGTACTTACCCGGTAGTCTCCCAGCTGTTTGAGCAGCTCTGCTCTATGGTCATCTTCTACATCTTCTCCTCGACTTCTTTCTAACACAGGTAAGAAGTGTCGTAGCGCGGAGGTACAGTACCTGTTCCATCTAGTCAGATGGCGTGGCCTCCAGTCCATGATTTTTTCTTTCAGTATTTTTTCAATCCTGTTTATAAAAATAACTCTATTTTTTGCTGGTTTGACTTTTCTCTTATAAACAATGATATGGTTTGTATGCAGTGGGGATTCGGGTGGAGTTGTCATTCACTACACGTAGTTTATGTTGAAAGCCTTAAATATTTGTAGGGCTTTTATTGCTGCATATTGATTCTTAACCCTGTGCTGTGACTTCTGTTTATGAGGTTCTTTTTCTGAATTTCTTTAAGACTGTTCTTAGAATATCCATCATCACTAAGCTTTATGTCCTATAGATCCAGTACCTATCATTAGGTACAAAGCAGGATATCAAAAATTAAGTGGCAAACACAGAATAAAGGAAAATGTCATTTGTTGAGCCTTTATTTACCAGGTACTGTGTAAAATCCTTTCTGTTCATTTTTATTTAATCTTTTTTTTTTTTTCATTTTTATTTAATCTTAACTGTGACTCCTGAGGGGATCTTGTCCCAATCTTACTTATGTGGGGACAGCTTGAGGTAGGATAAGTGACTTAACAATGGCAGGGGATGTGAGGTTTGAGTTGAAACCCTGCCAATTCTAAGGCCTCTCATGCATCCCTAACCAAATGCACAGATTTAGAGATCCATCCAGCTCCTCACTGCTTAATAGCTGCAGGATCTCCTTCTCATTTGGCACATAACACATGTTTGTCCTGGGTTTCAAGACAGTCTGAGCAAGAGTATGATTGAATTGCCATGCACTTCATCAATGTTGGGTAGATAAATAATGTGGGTCTAAGTAATAGTATCCTGAAACTATCTGAAGAAACAAAGACTTTTTCGAGAATTAGTAGTTCTAGGTCAGTACCTCTAGTAGGGCTTTATTTAAAGTTTGAAATTGAGAATAATTTGGAGTTTTCTAGTAATATCTTAGAAAGGGTCACATTTATCCTTGAGTATTTGACATGCTGCTCTTTACACAGCTTGATATAGTAGAAAGGGCAGACTTTAAAATCAGATCTGACTCGGCTCAGAAGCCCCCTCTAACACTTAACAAGTAAGTTGACCTCTTTGAACCTTGGTTTCCACATTTGCAAAACTGGAAAAGTAAAGTTTTGTTTTACATGATTATAAGGATCATGGGAACTCTTCCCAGCCTTCTCCTTGTGTTAGGTTTATAAACTAGCTGAAGTTCAGTAAGCCACTAATTGGACAAAAGAGGCATATTAAGCTGAGGATTATGGTAAGTCTGAATAAGGCCTATAATAACATGATGCTGAGCTCTAACCTGAGGTGAAGTTTTGGGAGAACTACCTATCATTGCTGAAGGTCACTTCTGTTTGTTCCACACTGTACTGTTGCAAAGGTCTCCCTTTGAGCTGCAGGATTTAGAGATCAGATCTGTATTTTGTATCTCTCTATAAACATGAATTAAAGTTTTAATTGCTCAAATTATTAATCCAGGCCAGGAACCGTTCAGTTTTGGTATTACACTTCTAGTGACAGATTGCATGTGGATTTAAGGGTATCATATGACCTGTCTTGTAGCTCAGCTGCAGCCGCTTTGTCTGTGCGCTGGTAAATTAGTTCTTCTGGCTATGAAAGAGAAAATAGTTCAGAAATTCTAAGAATCACACTTAATTTGAATAACTTTCTAATTCTTTTCTAAATCTTTTAAAAAATTGTGAAATCTCAGACATTCATTCAGATACAGAGCATAGTATAATGGATACCAGTGTACCCATGAGCCATCTTAAGTACAATATCACAAAGAAATTAAAGTGCTGTGTAATTTCCTACCTCTCTCACCATAGAAGTAGCTACGACTTGAATTTATTTTTTAGCACTTTTATTCAACATATATCTACGGTGGGCCAGGCATTTTTTATAGGTGATAGAGATGTGGCCATGAATAAAATCACTGCCTCCTGATGTGTACATCATAGTTGGTGGAGATTAGCAAGTTAATAAAATGTATTTATGATTTTATTATATATCTATGTATCCCCAAACAATGTATTATTTTGGTTTGGGTGTTTTGTAAACTTTATGTCTTTTCTCTTTTCTTTTCTTTTCTTTCTTTCTTTCTTTTTTTTTTTTAAGATTCTATTTATTCATGAGAGACAGAGAGAGAGAGGCAGAGACAGGCAGAGGGAGAAGCAGACTCCATGCAGGGAGTGTGATGCAGGACTCAATCCCAGGACCCGGGATCCCGACTGAGCCAAAGGCAGATGCTCACTGAGCCACCCAGGCGCACCCCCCCCCCCACTCCCCCCCTTTTTTTCCAAGTATAGTTGACACACAATGTTACACTGGTTTCAGGTGTACAATGTAGTGATTTGACAAGTCTGTTTATGTAATTTTATCCTGTGAATATGCAGATTGCCTTTCTCCCTTAATAGAGATAATAACATCCACATTTTTAGAGTGCTAAGATTTATTAATGTTTCACTTGTGTAGCTACTATAAAATATTCCAGTATGTACTCTACATAATTTGTCCCTTCTGTAATTCCAGTTCTTAGGCTGTTATAAACAATGTTTCTATGAAAAATCTTATATATGTCACCTTGACACATGGAAGAATTTCTCTAGGGCACTGTTTTTTTTAAACCTCTTTTTGGAAAGGTCTGGATCACAGTAAAAAGTATACCTCATATTATACACTTACTGTACACATACACAGATACATATATAGCTAACAAATTTAATAGAACCCTTACTAAACAATTTTCACACTTATTAAAATCTTAACACTGGTCAGGACCTTCTAAATTAATTTTATGAGATCATGCCCTGCGGTTTGATTTCATGTTTTAATAGCAGTCATGAAATTTAGTCATTTAGTGAATTGAGACTAGCATTTAAGAATATATTCTAATGTACTTTTTAAGTCATGAGGTTCATTTTTTTCCCCCACACATATATATACTGGTTCATGATATGGTGGTAATTTCTTACTGTGAGTTGGGCTCAACTAAGTTTGAAAAATATTATTTTTGACTGAATAGTAGAATTCAGGGTAAAAAACATATCTGGCTATCCAGTATAATGATCTCAAATTCCTTACTTCTTTGCATATATAATTAACAGAAAGGGAGAGAGGGGCAGAGGGAGAGGGAAGAGAGAGAATCCTAAGCAGGCTCCTTACCCAGCAAGGCAGCCTACCTGGGGCTCCATCTCACAACCCTGAGATCATGACCCGAGCCAAAATCAAGAGTTGGACACTTAATTGACTGAGCCACTCAGGCACCCCTTTGTCTATATGTTAATAAAAGAATTATATACCTGAATACTGGAAAGGCCAGGATATGGAAGGCTTCTTGAAAAGAAAGATTTCCATAGCTTGGGTTTGGTGACATCAAAATTTATCCGTAGTGGGGAGTCGTATCGTTGAGTATTAAACCAAATCTAAAAAAGACAAGACTATATTAGCATATATGGCAGCAGATGTTTGTGTGTTTGTGTGTGTGTGTGTGTGTGCACGTGCATGCGTGCATGTATGTATAGAGGAAGCAGAAAGCAAGAGGACACACAGATTGCCTTTTTTTTCACATTTTAATTTGTAAAACCTGCATTTTATAATCCGAGGTATCATAAAATTGTCATTGGTCATTTTTTCAAATTTTTCATATCTGAAGTTGAGGTGCACCTTACCACTGATAATAAGTTGATGAAATAAGATAGTTCCTGATAAGATTAAAAATTTTTAGAAGATAGACAAAGCTATTCCTTTCTTAGTCTGGCTTTCCTAACTGTACTTCCTAACCTCCCAATTGAGTTATATGTCTACCTCTTTGCTTCCACAGCAAAGAGGAATCTCTGTAATAGATTACAGGAATCTGTAATCTCTGAATAGCACCTTCCCTGCTGAGGAATGTAGTAAATTGGTTCTGGAGTCAGGCCATTTTTATTTGAATTCTGGCTCCTATATTTATTAACCATATGATCTTGGATGATTTATTTAACTTCTTTATACTTCATTTTCCTCCTCTATGAAACTGGGATAATAGTACCCACCTCAAGGTTGTTGAGCAGATTAGTTAATTCATCTATACCCCTTGGAACAGTGCCTAGAACATAGTAGGTTTCCCAATAATTGTTAGCTAATTTATTACTATTATTTGTGCTTATCATTGTTAATAATTGCCTGTCCATCCATCTGCCATCCTCACTAAATATTACATTGTTGTCTTGACATTTGCCCTGTGCCTTGTTCACCTATTTTTAGCATTTAGCATAGCTTCTGGCACATAGTAGGCATATTGAATGACTGTGTGCATCAGTGATAAATTTGTCCATTCAACACATTTATCTAGTATTTACTATGTTTGGGCTCAGTTTCAGTCCCTAGAGATAAAATAATGAAACAGAGTTCCTACCCTTATGCAGTAGCTAGTGAGAAGATAATGTGAACAAATAAATAAATATATGGGATTTCAGATGATGTTAAATGATACAGTAGATTGTATCACTGACCTGAGTTCTTCCTGCCTTCCTATACCTACACTTTTTGCCATGTTACTTTAGAGTTCCTCCCACTAAAAGGGTTGAAATGTATTTCCCTGCTCCTAAATGTTTGGCCAATAGAATGAAATGGAAGTGTTAGTGTGTAACTTCTGATCTAAGCCTAAGAGGCTTTGTGTTTCCCTGCTTGCCTTCTTGTGCTTCTGCTATTGTCACTGCTGAGTCCCAGAATAAACATACATGAAGCAGAGCTGTTCCAGCTGACCCAGAGAATCATGAGAATAATTGTTTTAAGCCATTTAGTTTGAGGATGGGTTTTTACTATCTTTATTGTGGCAACAGCTAACTTATACAAGAGCTGTGGAGAAAACATGGGAAGAGATGAAATTTCAGGATCAGTAGGGATATTCTTGCTGGAACAATGACGTTTGATCAGAAATGCAAGAAGTGAGGGAGAAATTAGGAAGATATCCAGTAAGGGGAAAGGTCATCTATGAAGGGGAAAGAGCAAATGCAAAACTTGCTTGATGTGTTGAGGAAGATGGTAGCTTTAGAGGAGTGAGCAAGTTAGAGCAAGTAAGAGATGACATCAGTGGAGGATGCGGGTGGTGGAGGGAGCAGGATGGCTGTCAGGTTATAAAAGGCCTTGTGAAGTATTTTAAAGATTTAGGCTTTGATTTTAGAGTGAGCTAGGAAGCAATTGGAGTACTTTAGGTGGAGGAGTGACATAGTCTGCCTTTCATTTTAACACTAATATAAAGAATATTATAGTCTGCTTTGAGACTAGACCGAAGAAGGTAAGGGCAAATAGTGAAGTCTCCAGTTAGGGGGCTATTTTCAAATAATCCAGGTAAGAGGTACAGTAGTGTGGACCAAATCAGTAGTGAAATTGGTCAGCTATGGTCAGATTCTGGATATACTATGAAACCAATAGAATTTGCTGATGAATAGGATGTGGGAGAAAGAGGAATCAAAGGTGACTCCAAGGATTTTGGCCTAAGTAACTGGACTGATGGAATTGCCCTTTATTGAGATAAGAAAGACTGCAAAGGAAATTGGGAGCTCAAGTGTGGGCACGTTGAGTTTGAGATACATGTCTGATACCTATATGAAAATGATGGGTACATAGTTGGATATTTGAGTCTGAAGTTCTGGGAGCTAGGTGAGCTAGAGATACACATTTGGGGATCATCAGCATTTATGTTTCTAGGGAGGAAGTGTAGATAGAAAAGATGTTTGATGAATTTGAACTTTGAAGTTCTGATTTTTTGAATTTGGAGAAATAACAAAAAAAGCAGCAAAGGATACAGAGGAGTGATAGCCAGGTTAGGGAGGCTTTGATACTTGTAATTCAAATTGTGAAATTGTTTAAAGAAGGCAAGGTCTTTAAGGACTACAATTTGGATAGAGGGTAGGGAATATGCAGAAAAATTGTGGAAAATAGTGCTGGAAAAAGTTGAGGTCAGATTATATAGGACTTTGAAATCTGAGGCAAGAAGTTTGTTCTTAAATATGTAGTGCGGTCCCTCCAATACTTTTTGAGCCATAGAATGATGAAGCCCAATGTTCATAAACTTAATCAGGTATCAGTACACCAAATAATGGATTGAGTTGGAGAGACTATTTAGTTGGTTACTTACAGTAATGCAGGATAAAACAATAATGGCATGGCCTAGAAAACAACAGGTAGAATCTATATGATTTGGTATCTGTTAATAGCATTGAAGTAGGAGGTTACAGTAAGGGAGAGAGAAAATCAAGGATTCTGAGGTGTGAATCTGGGTAACTGACATCCGTAAAAACAGAAACCAGGAGGAGGAGCTTGTTTTGGAGGCAAGGGGGAAATGATCTGAATTTTGGATGTGCCAAGTTTGAGATTTTTGTAAAAAGATTTATTTATTTTATACATATACAGAAAGAGCAGGCACATAAGCAGTGGGAAAGGGAGAGGGAGAGAGAGAATCCTTAAGCAGACTCCTCAGGGATCACAGAGCCCAACGCAGGGCTCTATCCAAGGACCCTGAGATCATGGCCTGAGCTGAAACTAAGAGTCAGCCACCCAGCTGACTAGACACCCAGGTGCCCTCAAGTTTGAGATTTTGATAAAGCATTTGGGTGTCTCGCAGACAGTTGAAAATTCAGGATCCAAAGAAAGATTCTGGGGCTAGTGAAAGGATTATAACTTCTCTGCCAGGATAGCCTAGATAGAGTTACAATTAATAATAATAGGTGTGGTCCTGCAAGAAATCTAAATATAGAATCTTCAGGAATATTGACTTTTAAGGGGTCGAAGAAGAGCGAGTGAAAGAAACCTAAGAAACTCTTCCAGAGAAAATGTAAACCAAACATTCCTTTATCTGTAAACCAATTGGGAAAGTTTTTTTGTTTTTTTTTTTCATAAAGAGGTTATTAGTCATGTTATGCGCCATAGGAAAGGAGAAGAGAGGGAAGATGAGAGTAAACCTTTGGAGTTATTTATCTATTAGTAAAACAATGGTACCTCTCAGGTACCTCTCAGAGTTGAATTTCTATAGGATGGTCAGGGAAGAGGAGCTAGATTTTTAAAAGGGTTAAAGTCTGAGTTTACTGAGAACATAGAAGCAGGGGATATAATTAGTAATTGAAGAACTTTGGAAGCAAAGGAAAGAGAGGAGATGGTAATTCAAGGTTGGTAGAAGCATACAAGCACACCTCTGAGATATTATGGTTTGGTTACAGACCACTGCAATAAAGTGAATATTGCAATAAAGGAAGTCAAATGAATATTTTGGTTTCCCAGTGCGTATAAAAGTATATTTATAATATACTGTAGCCTATTTAGTGTGCAATAGCATTATGCCTAAAGAAACAATATATATACCTTAATTTTTTTAAGGATTTTATTTATTCATGAGAGACACAGAGAAGCAGACACACAGGCAGAGGGAGAAGCAGGCTCCATGCAGGAAACCTGACACAGGACTCCTGGCATCATGCCCTGATCCAAAGGCAGATGCTAAACCACTGAGCCACCCAGGCATCCCATATATAGCTTAATTAAAAGTATATGGCTAAAAATGCTAATCATCATCTGGGCTTTCAGCGAATTATCATCACAGATTATCATAACAAATATAATGAAAAAGTTTGAAGTATTGCAAGAATTACCAAAACATGACACAGAGACGTGAAGCGAGCAAATGCTGTTGGAAAAGGGTACGGACTGATTTGACTGGCACAGAGTTGCCATAAAATGTTCATTTTGTAAAAAAAAACACAGTGTCTGTGAATATGATGAAGCATAATAAATTGAGGTATGCCTGTATTTTGGTACTGTTGCACTTCCAAGCATATCAATAGAGAAAAAATGTAGGGGCAAGTTGGAATAATGAGTAGAGGCACGTCTTGGAATAAGAGTGAAGACACAAACATGGGTAGAAAGGGGAGACACTTCTTTCCTGGCAAAGGACTATAGGAGAAGAAAGGCTGACAATCCAGAGAGGTTGTGTTTGTGGAGCAGAAGGCAGTGGAGATTCTACAGTCAGTATCAGGCCAACTAGGCAAGTGTGAGGTCCTCTACCAAGAGAGGTTAAGGCTTAGAGCAGGTTCGGAACAGGTGCCATGAAGAATGCCCAACATCGTGAACTGTTGTGCTTCTTGTTAGTGAGGAGGAGGGGTCTTTCTTCCTCACAAAACCTGGGCTTTATGTAATTAGTCAATCACACAGTAATTGTTTTGAGAACTAATAATAATTTAGAGAGAGAATGGAATTATTTGAGGTCTTTTTCAATGCCTGTCGACTCTGCTTGATTCCAAATGGCCTTCACATGGTTCTCCAAACAGGAGGAGCTAGCAGCTTATTCACGATTATGATAATGCTTTTAATTTAAGAATGGTACTCCACAGTGCTCTTCACACTTGTAATAAATAATAGTTGCCATTTGCTGAACACCTATGAAAACCAGGTGCTTAGCATATATTATCTCTAATTTTTAGCAGTAACCGAAAAGAGTAGATTAGTGATATGTATGTATGTATGTATGTATGTATTTCACACAAATGGGGAGGGGCAGAGGGAAAGAGAGAATCAGACTCCATACTGGGTTTGGACCCTGATATGGGGCTTGATCTCATGACTCCAAGACCATGACCTGAACTGAAAATAAGAGCTAGGTGCTAAACTGACTGAGAGACCTAAGAACCCCTAGACTAATGATCTTTACAGTAGGGTGCACACACCAGAGGAGAAAGTATTAGATTTCCTAATTCTTTTTTATTTTTAAGAGCTTTTTTTCTGTGTATAATGTAATAATATGTTGATGCACAATAAAAATATATAATTTATAAACAGAAATACATATATTGGGGATGCATGGTCAAGTGATTTGTTTTCTGAAAGATCAATGAAGATTAAAAGTGAAAGTATGAAAAACACCATACAAGTAGAAGCAAGACAAAACTGGGGTAGCAATACTTATATTGGAGGGGCACCTGGGTGGCTCAGTGGTTGAACATCTGCCTTTGGTTCAGGTCATAATCCCAGGGACCTGGGATCGAGTCCCACATCAGGATCCCTACAGGGAGCCTGCTTCTCCCTCTGCCCAAGTCTCTGCCTCTCTCTCTCTCTGTGTCCCTCATGAATAAATAACATCTAAAAAATATACTTATATTGGGGCAGCCTGGGTGGATCAGCGGTTTAGCACTGCCTTCAGCCCAGGGTGTGATCCTGGAGTTCCAGAATCGAGTCCCACATCAGGCTCCCTGCATGGAGCCTGCTTCTCTCTCTGCCTGTGTCTCTGCCTCTCTGTTTCTCTCTGTGTCTCTCATTAATAAATAAATAAAATCTTAAAAAAAAAACTTATATTGGAGAAAATAGAATTTAAAGCAAAGACTATAACAAGAGACACAGAAGAATACAACATAACAAAAAGGGGGATATCCAAGAAGATGATCAAAAATTGTAAATATCTATGCACCCAAGATAGGAGTATCTGAAAACATAAAGCAACTAGTAACAGACATAAAGGGAAAAAAATGACAGTAATATAATAATAGTAGGGGGCTTTTTTTTAAAGAAAGATTTTTTTTACTTATTCATGAGAGACAGAGAGAGAGGCAGGTTCCCCACAGGAAGCTGGATGTGGGACTCAATCCCCAGACCCGGGATCATGCCCACACCCTGAGCTGAATGCAGATGCTCAACCTCTGAGCCACCCAGGCATCCCTAGTAGGGGACTTTAACACAACACTTATATCAATGGATAGATGATCCAGACAGAAAATCAACAAGGAAACAGTGGCTTTGAATGACATGTTAGACCAGCTGGACCTAACAGTTATATATAGAACATTTAATCCAAAAACAGCAGGATATACATTCTTCTTAGGTGCATATGGAACTTTCTCCAGGATAGAACATATATTAGGCCACAAAACTAGTCTTAATAAAATAAAAAAGACAGACCATAATAGTTATGAAATTAGAAATCAATCACAAGAAAAAATCTGGAAAGAACACAAATACAAGGAGGCTAAATAACATGCTATTAAACAAGTGATTGGTTGAACCAAGACATCAGGGTGAATTAAAAAAAATACATGGAGACAAATGAAGATGAAAAACAAAATCTTTGGGATGTAGTAAGAACTATTCTGAGAGAGAAGTTTATAGCAATTTACAGGCCTACCTCAAGAAACAAGAAAAATCTCTAATAAACAACCTAACCTACTCCTAAAGGAGCTAGAAAGAGAAGAAGAACAACAAAACCCAAAGCCAGTAGAAGGAAGGAAATAATAAAGATTAGAGCAGAAAAAAATGAACTAAGACAAAAAAGTAGAAAAGATCAATGTAACCAGGAACTGGTTCTTTGAAAAGATAAAAAAATTTATAAACCTTTAGCCAGACCCTTAAAGGGAGGGGGGGAAAGACTAAAAATCACAAATGGAGGAGAAATAACAACTGACCACAGATATACAAATGATTTTAAGAAAATATTTTATTTTATTTTATTTATTCATGAGAGACAGTGAGGCAGACAAGCAGAGGGAGAAGCAGGCTCCATGCAGGAAGCCCGATGTGGGACTTGATCCCGGGCCTCTAGGATCACGCCCTGGGCTGAAGGCAGATGCTCAACCACTGAGCCACCCGGGCATCCCTGATTTTAAGAGAATATTATGAAAAATTATATATAACAACAAACTGGACAACCTAGAAGAAATGGATAAATTCCTAAAAACATGTAACTTAAAACTGAATCAGGAAGAAATAGAATATTTGAACAAATTACTAACAATGAAACTGAATCAGTAATTAAAAAAAACTAACAAAATTTCAGGACCAGATGGCTTCACAGGTGAATTCTACCAAACATTTAAAGAAGAGTTAATAACTATTCCTTTTAAACTATTCCAAATGATAGATTTGGGATGAAAGCTTCCGAATTCATTATATGAGGTTAGCAGTACCCTGACACCAAAACCAAAGACCCTACAAAAAAAAAAAAAAAAAAAAACTATAGGCCAATATCTCTGATGAACATAGATGCAAAAATCCTCCACAAAATCTTAGCAAACCAAATCAACAATATATTTTTAAAAATCATTCATGAGGGACACCTGGGTGGCTCAGCGGTTGAGCTTCTGCCTTTGGCTCAGGGTGTGATCCCGGGATCCGAGATCAAATCCTGCATTGGGCTCCATGTGGGGAGCCTGCTTCTCCCTCTGCCTGTGTCTCTGCCTTTCTATCTCTCTCATGAATTAATAAATAAATATTTAAAAAAATCATTCATGATTGAATGGCATTTACTCCAGGGATACAGGGTGGTTCAATATTTCCAAGTTAATCAGTGTCATACATCACATTAATAAGAAAAAAGATAACCATATGATTACCTCAACAGATGAAGAAAAAGCATTTGGTAAAGTACAACATCCATTCACGATAAAACTCTCAACAAAGTAGCTTTAGAGGGAACGTACTTCAACATAATAAAAGCCATGTGTGATGATAAACCCACAGCTAACATCAAACTCAGTGGGGGAAACACAGAACTTTTCCTCTAAGATCAGGAACAAGAGAGTGATGTTCACTCTCATCACTTTTATTCAACATGGTACTGGAAGTCCTAGCTACAGCAATCAGAAGAAAAAGAAAAGGCATTCAAATTGGTAAGGAAGAAGTAAAACGTTCACTATTTGCAGATAACATGATACTATATAAAGAAAACCCTATAGATTCTAGCAAAATACTCCAAGAACTGATAATTCAGTTGCAGGATACAAAATTAATATACGGAAATCTGTTACAATCCTATACACTAATAATGAAGTAGCAGAAAGGGAAATTAAAAAAACAATCTTGTGTACAGTTGTGCCAAAAAAAATAAAATAGCTAGGAATAAACTTAACCAAGGAGGTGAAAGACCTGTACTCTGAAAACTATTAAACACTGATGAAAGAAATTAAAGATGACACAAAAAAAATGGAAAGATATTCCATGCTCATGGATTAGAAGAACAAATATTGTTAAAATGTCCATATTGCCCAAAGCAATCTACAGAATTAGTGCAATCCCTATCAAAATACCAATAACATTTTTTTCATAGAACTAGAATACATAATTATAAAATTTGTGTGGAACCACAAAAGACCCCAAATAGCCAAAGCAATCTTGAAAAAGAACAAAACTGAAAGTATCACAATTCCAGATATCAAGATATACTACAAATCTGTAGTAATCAAAGCAGTATGGTACTGGCATAAAAATGGACAAATAGATCAACAGAACAGAATAGAGAGCCCAGAAATAAACCCATGCTTATTTGGTCAATTAATCTTCAAAAAGGAGGCAAGAATGTGCAATGGGAAAAAGATGGTCTCTAACAAAGGGTGGTGGGAAAATATGCAAAAGAATGAAGCTGGCCTCCTTTCTTACACTGTACACAAAAATTCAAGATGGATTAAAGACTTAAATATGAGACCTGAAACCATAAAAATCCTGGATGAGAGCACTGGCAGTAATTACTCTGACATTGGCTATATTCACATTCTTCTAGATATGTCTAGAAGAGGCGAGGGAAACAAAAGCAAAATAAACCACATGGACTACATCAAAATAAAAAGCGTCTACACAGCATAGGACACAACAAAATAAAGGACAACCTATGGAATGGCAGAAGATATTTGCAAACAATATATCCGATAAAGGGTTAGCATCCCAAATATATAAAGAACAATGCGACCAAAACAACAACAACAAAGCCGGCAACTAATCCAACTAAAAAATGGACAGAAGACATGAGCAGAAATTTCTTTGGCCATACATATGGCCAACAGACATGAAAAGATTTCTAGTATCACTAGTCATCAGAGAAGTGCAAATCAAAACTCCAATGACATCTCACCTCGCACCTGTCAGAATCACTAAAATAGAAAACACAAGAAACAACAAGTGTTAGTGAAGATGTGGAGAAAAAAAACCCTTGTGCACTGTTGGTGGGAATGCAAACTGGTGCAACCACGGTGGAAAATAGTTTTTTCTCAAAAAATTAAAAAACAGAATTACCATATGATCCTATGATTCCATTACTGCGTACTTACTCAAAGAAAATGAAAACAATTACACACACACACAATGGAATATTACTGAGCCATAGAAAAGAATGAGATCTTGCCATTTGTGACAACATGGATGGACCTAAAGGATGTAACACTAAGTGAAATAAGTCAGAAAAAGACAAATACCATATGACTTCACACATATGTAGAATTTAAGAAACAAAACAAAGACAAAAAACCAGACCCCTAAATACAGAGAACTGAGGGTTGCTGGAGGGGAGGTAGGTGGAGGGATGGGTGAAACACATAAAGGGGATCAAGAGCACATATTGAGATGAGCACTGAGTACTGTGTAGAATTGTTGAATCATCAAGTTGTACACCTGAAACTAATATAACCCTGTGTGTTCATTGTACTTCAAAAAAAAAAAAACAAAAAACAAAAAAAACATTGGGGATACATGCTGAAATGATTTTTCTAGCAGATGCATAAAGTTCAGACCATTAAGACAGGTAATGACGATAAAAACAATCATAACAGTATAGAGTTTTCCCTGTGTGTTAGCTGCTTTACACTGATCATCTGCTTCATGGCTCACAACACTCTTCGACGTCACTGCACCCATTACCTTCCATTTACCAATGAGACGCTGAGGCTAAATGACATAAGAAACTTTCCCAAGCTCATTCAACTCTTAAATGATGAAGTTTAAACTCAGGTAGTCTGCCCTCATAACTCATGTTTTTAACTACTGTCCTATATGGTACGCTTCATAATTAAGTTTGCCCTCAATTACCTGGTGGGTACTGGGAGTCTCTCTTTAATAAAGGGGGGGCGCCTGGGTGGCTCAGTTGGTTCAGTGTCTGCCTTCAGCTCAAGTCATGATCCCTGAGTCCTGGGATCGAGTCCCACATCGGGTCTCCCTCTTCAGCAAGGAGCCTGCTTCTCCCTTGCCGTCTGCCTCTCCCCCTGACTCACACTCTCTCTCTCAAATAAATTAAATCTTTTAAAAAAATAAACAAGTAAATAAATAGGGAAGGGAAGGGGCACCTGGGGGGCTCAGTCAGTTGAGTGTCTGTCTTTGGCTCAGGTCATGATCTTGGGGTCCTGGGATCAAGCCCCACGTCAGGCTCCCTGCTCTGTGGGGAGCCTGCTTCTCCCTCTCCCTCTGCTAGTCCTCTTGCTTGTGCTCTCTCTGTCAAATAAATAAATAAGACCTTTAAAAAGAAAATAAAAAGGGAAGGGAGGGGAAAAGGAAAAGAAAAAAGGAAGGAAAGATGGAAGGAAGGGAGAAGGGAGAGAGGAAGAAGACGGAGGGACCCAGTCTTCTCAAGTGATAAATTTGCCTCACTTACTTCTCAAAAAGCCCTGAGTTAGGTACTTATAAACTCTATTTTGGAAGAGACAAGTGAGGAGAGAGCCAGGACATAAGCTCAGGTCCTCTGAATCTGAGTTTTATATTCTTAACGTCATTGTGCTTCTCTGCAGAATCCGGTGACTAATTCAACTGAAAGTTTAGGACAGACAGTCTTGCCACTGTGCTTGACACTATATTTCTATAACTGTTCTATGTGTATGTTTATATACATTTTTTGATACATAAAATATTATTAAATCAGTAGGTCTATTAAAAAAAAAAAAAACGAAAGCAACAGTCATCCAAAGGTAATACTTACATTATCAGGACCAATTAAACAGCCCACACTTTTTAAGGGACAGAATGTATCAAATTGACCATAAAAATGTCCACTGCAGGGATTCCATATTAAATAGTGACTTTGCTCCCGAGTTAGCACATAGGCAGTTGGACCCTGAAGGAAAATAGTCATTAAAACAGTTTCCAATTATGCAATTGAGGTCAAGATCAGTTTGCACACACAATTCATTATTTTAGCCAGACCCCTCATTTCTAAAATTTATGGCTAATGATGAAAATTAGCTTGAAGTTCTAGGTTGCACTGGATTTAAAAACTAAAATCAAATGTTCCTTTTTGCAAAATGTTTGCATTTATTAGTTCAGTATAGTAGACCAAATAGGGATAGTTGGTTAAGTACATAGAAGGCTGGGACGCCTGGGTGGTTTGGCAGTTAAGCATCTGCCTTTGGCCCAGGGCATGATCCTGGAGTCCTGGGGTTCAGTCCCACATCAGGCTCCCTGCATGGAGCCTGCTTCTCTCTCTGCCTATGTCTCTTCCACTCTGTGTGTGTGTGTCTCTCATGAATAAATAAATAAAATATTTTTTTAAAGTATATAGAAGGCTGATTATCTCTGAATACTATTTGTTTCTAATACCGTAATTAGTAGTTTAGATATAATAATGTAAATGTGTAGAAGATGTTTTGAAAAGATACACACCAAACTGTTAGTGAATACACCTGGGGCGGGGTGGTGTGTAGATTTGAGAGTTGGAGCCTGAAGAGGGACCTTAACTTTTTATTCTGAATACTTCTATATTATTGGAATATTATTATTACTTTTTTATAGTGAGCATTTATCCATTTATTGCTCATGTATGGATTTCCTTTGATGCTCACAATAGCCTTCCGGGGAAGGCAGGACAAAATTTATTATCCTCATTTCCTTATAAAGCCCAGAGTTGTGAATTGACTTGCTTTGAGCCCCACAGCTCATGAGGAATGGGCAGACCTTTGAACTCAGGCCTTGTGACTTCCTAGCCTAGTATTCTTTTCCTTGTACTCGGCTCCCTGGAAGATAACAGTGGAGAATGAATTAGTTTTTGGACGTGATATTACCTGCCCAGTGGCGACTTGTACTACCTAATTCCGCAGGATTCCTGGAAACTTGTGTCTCTTTTTGATACAGTCTTTGAATAAGCTGCTTCAACTCATGAATTTTGTAAACTCACACTCCAAGTGATCCTAATTCTCCCCAAATTTAGGGACATTTGCATGGGCTGGGGAAACATTCTAATAGTTGCCATCTCCAGTCTAATAAAAGTAACAATAGTATGAAAATATAGCTGCTAACATTATTTTCTTTGCTTCTGGGGTTATCTGCTGTGTTTCCTTTTGCCTGCTGGTTAGTAGCAGAGGCCGGAGGAAGCAGTTCATGACAGGAGAGATCTCTAACCTTGTCACATTTCTTCAGATCCCTTTCACTCATCCCTTAGCATGAGTAACACTCGATCACCAAGGGAATCAAAATTCTTAGGAACGTGAGCAGGTGGGGCCTTTGAGTGGCAAAGAGTTCAGATTTGCCAAAAAAAGCTCCCCCAACTGAAGCAGTGATCAGAGTCCGAGTACCACTAAAAACCATTTCACGTCTCATCACTGCTTTTCTCTGACCTTGGTGGAATCTCTGGGCCACTTCCCTTGGAACTCAAAGGATCGTTATGCAAATTAGTTCATAATCTGGAACATAACACAAGCATGTTAGACAACTATTCTCTTTTGTTGGAGCCAGCCTGAGTGGTCTTACCTCAGGAATAGCATTGCCCATCATGAGCCAGGCCTTCTTTCCCAGAAAGAGAAAATAATTACATAGTAATACTGCATGCTCTTCTTCATCTCCTGCTAGGAGATCCAGAAATTGCTGACAGAAAGAAAAGAAAAAGTATGTTGTATTGAATGACTGCTTCATTTTGGATTGGCCATACAGGATTTTAAAAAATTCACTGTTAAAATTAGTGCCTTAAAGTAGAAGACCTCTTTTAAAAATCTTTTTTCCAGATTTTGGCACTATGTTTTTTGTTTTTGTTTTTTAAAATTTAAACTCAATTTGCCAACATATAGTATAACACCCGGTGTTCATCACATCACGTGCTCTCCTTAGCACCCATCACCCAGTTACCCCATCCTCCCACCCACCTCCCATGCTGCAACCCTTTGTTTATTTCCCAGAGTTAGGAGTCTCTCATGGTTTGTCTTCCTCTCTAATTTTCCCACTCAGTTTCCCTCCTTTCCCTTATGGTCCCTTTCACTAATTCATTGAAGTGAACAAACAAACATTGGTATTTTCTCTGACACTGATTATAAGGATTTCTAGAATCAACACTTTGGGTGGGGGAGACAAATTTCAAAGTTTCACTTTTCATTTTGAATTTACGATAGCCCACCATGTGTCGAATAATTTTTTAAAGACTATTTTTACAGCACAGTTTTCATTTCATAGCATACTTGGGAGGAAGAGATTTCCCATCTACTGTTGCCCCCACCTAGTATCAATATCTATCCACAAAGTGGTATGATTGTTAGAACTGATAGACCAACACCCAGAGTCCACAGCTTATGGTAGGGCTCCCTCTTGGTGTTGTACCTCCTCTGGGTTGTGAGAAATGTGTAATGACATGCACCCATCATCAGAGTATCACAGAATGATTTCACTGCCCTAAAAATCATTTGTGCTTTGCCTATTTATATCTCCCCCTGCCCTGCTCCCAAATAGTTTTAAGCACATTGCATGCCTTAATTCCCCCTAGAATAATCCTAGAATAAACTTTTGAGGGAAGTACTCATCTTCCCATTTTATAGATGAGGAAGTGCAAACAGGGAGCGGTGAGGGATCCCTAGGGAGTGGTAAAGTTCGTCTGAGTCTGGAGCACATGAATTATTCTGTTCTTTGTGTATTTTCTTTAGATGTCTTGAGGTTGTAGAAATGCTACCTCTAATACTGTCAACATTATGTTAACCAAATATACTGAGGAATGAAAAAATTTAAAGTGTACTTAAATTTCTTTGGTTTAAAGATATCTTTCAAAGGGTGTCATAGGATATTGTTTAATTTTATGCAAACACAGTACCACATGAAATCCAGAAGCAGAATGAATACCTGTGATAATGTGTTCGCTTCATATAAGATCCATTTGCATGTTATGTAACATACATAGATTGTAAATTCTATGAGGGCATAGGCAATGTTTATTTTGTTCATAGCCCAAACTTAGTACAATGTCTGATATATAATAGTGGACCAGGAAGTACATGCAGAATCAGTAATGACATGGTGTGCCTTAAGAAGCCCATAAACTATGGAATATGCAAGTTCCAAATGTAATAGAGAATGTTAAGTTTTTTTTTAATAAATAAATCTGGGATATTGTTAAGGTCATACTGGGAGGGTAAATCAGTATTAAGACTTCTGAAATGTTTTTTTTTATTTTTGGTGCAAATAGTTTTTTCTTAATTTCTAAACTTGGGCAAACTGAACCAGAAAGAAAAAATACTGCAGAATTTAGCTCAGTATGCTAAACAGATGACCAAATGGATTTTATAAGGACTAATGAATGTTGCAATTTAAGATTATACAAGCCTTTGGCCAATGTTCAATGAAGTCAGCTCAAATTAGTAAATCTGTGAGAAAGAACTACTTACATCAGATGTGCTCCACAGGTCACAGATGCCAGCAAATGAAACAGTGTCAGGTAAGAAAGGAATCAATGACACATATCGAGCCACCAGTTCCTGTTTAAGCAGAAAATAATTGAACAGTTCCTGTTTAAAAAAATAATTTCTGACAAAATAGAAATCTGAATACTCTTTTCTTGCAAGAAAATTTCATAATATCACAAACATTTATGTGTACAAAATGAAGTGAATGCTCACCAAGTGTTTACTGAATGTTGTGTTAACATTATGTCATTTCATCCTCTGCACACATCCTATGAAGGAAGTCACTGTTAATATCCATCTTTTACAGATGAAGACACTGGCTCATAGATCTCTTTGAAATGTCCTCTTTTTTCCCCCTGTACTTCCTTACTTTCCCATATAAGAAGACTTTTCACAATAATCTTGTATTTTCTCTAGCCTAGTCCAGAAAGCAGCCATTTCTCCAAGGAGATTTTAGAGAGCAATAGTAATTAGAAATCAAGATCAGGGAATCATTGTAGTTTTAACTCATATTTCTGCAGTCTCTAAGGAGATTGAACATCTTTTCTTATACTTATTGGCCTTTCAAGTTTATACTTCTGTGAATTTTTTTTTTTTTTTTAAGGGAGAAAACTTTTTGGCACAGTCATTCCTATCCTTGTTAAATTAACAGAGTGAAGTAGTGATTTTTAAACAGTTAAAGCTGGTTTCTCCCAAATGAGTTTCACTGAATTAGGTTGGTAGGCCAGTCAGGTTACTATCACCTAGTATTGTTATAAGGAGAGAGACCGTCTGTGAAGCAAATATACAGCTCTTCCAATGGTTACTCTTTCATTCACATGATCAGTTGAGGTGCACAAAATAATAAAACTTCTATTTAAAAAGGAATCATGTCAAGGACAAAATAGAGAGGGTGAGCAACACTGCAAAGCTCAAGAAATGCAGGGCTGGCCCTGGGAAAATGGCTTTCTCCAAAAGGGCTGCTCTACTATTTTCCTTCTCAGGCTATTCCAAATCTAACAAGCTACTTCCTTAGAAGTACTGCCATTGGTGAGAATTTGTCTTGTTAGGAACTCCACTTTCTATTCCTTTGGAAAACCTACAAACCCCTGAGGTCTCTGTCTCACTCCCTCGTGTGCATGGATAAGGGAGGATGTAGAAGTGACTGTAAGAGGAGTTGGACCAGCAGGCACCACACAGAGCCCTAGGCTTTGGGGGAAGGCCTTGCTTGCTTGCAACGGTGGCTTACGTGGTCTAAGCATACACTTGGATAGCAGTCTACTGCATGGGCTGGGAGGCAGCCAGGCCTTGGATGTGTTTCCTTGGAAGACAGCTCTGATGGTAGACACGATGTTTAGCCCTACTCTTCAGGCATTATCTAAAAACCTTTTGTATTTTATCGGAACTCAAAGACTAAAAGACATTCCTACCCTGTCTCATCACCAGCCCAACTGGCTATTTAGAGAAAAGTTGCCCCGTGGCTGGCAGGATCAGTCCCACTATGAATTTCTGTTTCAGTATTTTGTACATTTTCTTATTGATTTGCAGGTATTTTTAAAATATATTCTAGTTGGTGTTCATTTGTCTATTATATATGTTGTCAACATCATTTTTGTGGTTTTTCATTCTTTGTGGTGTCTTTGATAAAACCCAAGTTCTCACTCTTAATATGGCCAAATGTATCATTCTTTTTCTTTATAGCTTGTGCTTTTTTCTATCTTGTTTAAGAAATACTTTCTATTTCAAGTCATAAAGATGAAAATGCCTTCACATGTAAGTCCTCAATCTGTCTGTACTTGAGTGATATGAAGTAGAAGTCTATTTTTTATTTTTTCCATATGTAAAAATCAGTAAACTTTGTGTAATAGTCAATCTTTTCCTTACTAATTTCCAATGCCAGCTTTGTCATGTGTCAGGTTTGAGTGGGTCATATTTGAGTGGACTTTTAATTTTTTTCCATTTTTCCCTTTGTTATCTGTGTGCCAATACCATCTGCTTTAATTACCATGGTCTCATAAATAGTCTGGATATATGGCATGGCAAATCTTCCCACTGAGTTCTTCTTATTCCTCAAGATATCTTGGCTATTTTGGCTCTTTGCACCATTGTATAAATATTAGAATCAGCTTGTCAAGGGCCACTATAAACAGTTTAAAAATCTAGTCTGGGGGCAGCCCGAGTGGCTCAGCGGTTTAGCGCTGCCTTTAGCCCAGGGTGTGATCCTGGAGACCTGGGATCGAGTCTCACATCAGGCTACCTGCATGGGACCTGCCTCTCCCTCTGCTTGTGTCTCTGCCTCTCTCTCTGTGTCTCTCACGAATAAATAAATAAAATCTTTAAAAAAAAAATCTAGTCTGACAGGCTTTGTCTTTTAACTGTAAAGTTTAATCTGTTTGCTTTGTGATTACTGGTAAGCATTTAAACCATTTCTACTACCTTATTCTGTGCTTATTTTTCACATTTTTTTCTACATTTCTTTTTGTTCTCCCCACTCTCTTCATCCTCTTTCTTTTCTTTTCTTTTCTTTTTTTTAAGATTTCATTTATTTATTCACAAGAGACACAGAGAAAGGCAGAGACATAGGCAGAGGGAGATGCAGGCCCGTTGCAGGGAGCCTGATGCAGGACTCCATCTCAGGACCCCGGGATTATAACCTGAGCCAAAGGCAGATGCTCAACCATTGAGCCACCCAGGCGTCCCCCATTTTATTATTTTATCTCCTGCCACTTTGAAAGTTACATGCACTTAAATTTTTTTTTTAAGTGATTAATCTAGAAACTTCAACATGGGGGCATCTTGGTGGCTTAGTCAGTTGAGTCCCCAACTCTTGATTTTGGCTCAGCTCATGATCTCAGGGTCATGTGATTGAGCCATGTTGAGCTCCACACTTAGCACAGAACCTGCTTGTCCCTCTCCTTTCCCATCTGCCCTTCACCTGCTTGTGCATGGTCTCTCTCTAAAATAAGTAAATAAAATCTTAAAAAAAAAAAGACATTTCAACATGAATATTTAGCTTAAACTCTAAAAGTTAATAAATATCTTTGCTCTCCTCTTGGAAAAATACAAGGGTATTAATATTATCAATCCTATCCTGACATATATGCATTTTACCCCAGGATTTTTGTTTTATCACTGTTTTTCATCCTCATTACTATTATTATTGATTTGAAGATAATGCCTGTTTAGATTTACTCACAAATTTCCCATACCATTATGTGTAGTGTCTAGGATTTTTTTCAGAGTTTTCCTTCTCTTTGAAGTATATTTTTTAGAAATTTCTTAAGTGAGAATCTTCTGGTTGTAAATTCTCTCAATGTTCGTGTGAAAGATGGTTTCACTGGATATAAATAAATAGTTTGATGGCCATTTTCTTTCAGCCTTTTGAAAGCCTTCTCTGACTTTCATTTGTGCAGCTGAAAAGTCTATTGGATGCATCATTGATCTTTTGTAGAAAATCTGTTTTCTCCCCAGCTGCTTTTTTATTTTTTTTATTTATTTTTTATTTTTTTATTTTTTTTTCTCCCCAGCTGCTTTTAAGATCATCTTTGTCTTTGTAGTTCCCTATGGTATGCCTAGATTTTAATTTCATTTTATTTATCTTGTGTTGGATATATTGAGCTTCCTGCATCAGAGAGGATTGTTGTCTACATCAAATTTTATAAATTCTCAGTTTATCTCTTTGAACATTGCCTTTCTCCTTTCATACAGGTTTAGTCCTCCTCCCTCTATCCTCCATGTCTCTTAACCTTTCCTTTTAATCTTCTATTTTTTTGCTATCATTGTGCTATATTCCAAGTAAATTATTTGCATGCATATTCCAGTTAACTAGTTCTCTCTGTACTTACCTGTATGTAACTTAACTCTGTATTTTACTGTATTTAATGTTTTGCTTGAGCCAGTAGCTCATTTTCTAATTTTAATGATTCTATATTTCTATAAATACCATGCAATATTTTTAACAATCTGCCTGTCAGTTCTGATAGTCTACTGTTCTTCTGTCATATTTTCAATTCCCTGGATTTCTTAAACTTAGTAAACATATCTATTTTATATTCTTAGTCTGATAATTCTAGTATCTGCAGTCTTTGTGGCTGGATTCTGCGGTGTGTTATGTGTACTAACTCTCACCATCTTCATGGTGACATATTTCTTCATTGATGATCTTTTATATGGTTGTGTTGCTTGGAACTTTGGAACATTTTCTGTTTGTTTTTAAAAATTGTATTTATTTATTCATGAGAGACATGCAGAGAGAAAGGCAGAGACATAGGCAGAGGGAGAAGCAGACTCCATGCAGGGAGCCCGATGCGGGACTCGATCCCGGGTTTCCAGGATCACGCCTTGAGCCAAAGGCAGACACTCAACTGCTGAGCCACCCAAGTATCCCTTTTCTGTTTGTTTTTAAGGCTGAGGAAATTTAATTTAAATTTCAATTATATTTTCATTTGAAGTTTTTTTGGGGGGGTCCTACAGGCAGTGTAAATTCCAGTCCCAAATGTGAATAAATACAACTTAGTGATTGGGAATTCTGTGGAGAGACTTTTCACATTTCTCTTCCATCCAGAGTCAAGACTAAGACAGGCAAAATTCCTTGCAGGGTAGTTCCTGATTTAGCCACTGTTGACATTACCTGTCAATGGTCCTAACTGTACCTGAGTCTCTAATTCAACCCTTCTGCCTACGCTGGCACCACGTATTAACTCCTTGCCCTATAGCCTTGTGGCTGTCTTGAAGCCCAATTTGAGGCATTAGGAATTATCAGATGACCTCAGAGCAAATGCTATTTCAGGCTCTCACCCTTATGAAATCTGCTTCGTGGTTTCCTATTTCCTGTCTCTCAAGTTTCCCCCTTCACCTTATTTCTATGTCAGCCATGATTTTAAAGATTTTTTAAAGATTTTATTCATTACTCCTAAGCGTTCTCTCCTGGGAGAAGTTTTCTGCATTATTTACTATGCTAAGAAGAATAGAGGGAAGTCCCTATTATGGTTTTTAATAAAAATTGATTAATAAAGCAAGTGAAATGTGGAACACAGGTTTTTCTTTTGATATATCTTTATCTGCAAATAGATATATCTTCACTGTGTTCCTAAATTATTATGTTAATGACTTATTAGTAGCAACTACTCCCTATACTACCCACTCACTAAAATAGTTATGGGTTACAGTATTCACTTAAAAATAGCCTGCTTAACATATGACTTCTGTTCGTGTGTGGTACCCCATCAGGGTAGGGTGCTTTGCAGCCAGAGAATGTGCATATATATTTAATGGCCCAGTATGGTTATATTCTGTGGTGATGAAGTTACATGTTGTGCATCCTCAAATCTTGGAAATAATTTGCTTAATTTGAATTCAATGATGCCTATAATATTAAGTATAATATTGAATTGTTATCTTGCTATAGTAGAATGTGCATGATTTCTAAAGTGAGAGGCCTAGGATCAAATCCCAAAAACTGATGGAAGATACATAATGAAGACATGTTTATGTAAGACACTGCAAAAGTGTAAAGCATCTTCCAAATGTTAATTTCCAGAACCCAATATAGTGCCAGGGACACAGGAAGCTCTGCATAATTATTCACTGAAACAATGAACTAAGGATTACTACCCTCTCTGGTACCTTCAGACTTTTCTACAGAAAGTGAGCCTCAGGGTAATAAAAAAGTGTTAGTCATTTCTTTCACCACTAATGATCTCAATATAGGGACTACTTAAGTACTATGAAATAGAGTAATTAAGAGGGCAATATATTAAAATTTTAACACATTTTTAGCAGCAGCCCTGATTGGCTATGAAATACTTACTGCCGTTGCCTGAGGATTGTTGGGACAGGCATCCAGGAGCTCCTGTGGAGGGTTTAAAGGCTTCAGGTAACGAGTGACAAAGACAGTTTTTCCACTTATGTCAGTCACTGTTGTGAGGCACTGGCGATGTGGAAACTTTAAGGCACATTCAGTTTGAAACTTCTCTGTTGCTTGAAGCAATTTCTCATCTTCCTGAGAATCAAACTTTAAAAACAAAGATTATGGAGTCACATATGATTACTGGAGACACAGCAGAACTTGTTGAAAACCCACAGTCAACCTGAACTACATATGTGCTTTTAGGAACTATGATTAAGTGACTCCTTACAATATTGTCATGCTTCTATTTAATTATATTTATAATCTAAAAATTAGGTGGATTCATTAAATGCTTAAAATATATTGAACAGAATTGAAAGAAAGTAGTCAATAGGCAAGTAGCCCTATGGAAACTTTAAACACCTCTAAAAATAAACTATGATGTACTAATTTTGATTGATGTGACCAAGCAATAGTTTTATGTGTATTTTGACATTGGTTTTAGAGCGGAGAGGGCTTCAGAAATCTAACATATCAAATGCAAAGCTTGAGCAACTCGTGTTAAATGCATAACAAATTGACAGATATATGTTGGTATGTTAAGTTTTGAATCCATAATCAATGTAATACATAATAGTAATGGGTCACAGGGAAAATGGAAACAACTAAAAAGAACAAATGTATTATGTTTATTTTAAGCCTTTCTTTGATCCAAGATGAGCTACCAGTTCCCAGACTTCTGGTAGTAACTCAAAGCAGATGAAACAGAACAATTTTCATTTGCCTTTAGACACATGTTGTGACTTTTTCCCTTAAAATTATTGCTAAAAAAAAAGTTTGAATAGAGCAGATATTTAAATGTTTTTACAAGATTTTTGTTGCTTAGTGTAAAAGTATACATATAGTTGCTTACATTTCAAAGGGTTTCAAGACAAACTCAAATACAATTTTTTTATTTTTTATTTATTTATTTTTAAAATTTGGACTTTTTTTTAAAGGTTTTATTTATTCATGAGAGAGAGAGAGAGAGAGATAGAGAGAGAGAGAGAACGAGTTGGGGGAGAGACAGAAGCAGAAGGAGAAGCAAGGTCTCTGCTGAGCAGGGAGCCTAATGTGGAGCTCTATCCTAGGACCCTGGGTTCATGACCTGAGTTGAAGGCAGATGCTTAACCCACAGAACCACCCAGGCACCCCTGATCTTGTTTTTTATCTGCAGTACTAGTACCACCTGGCACATAGTACATGTCGTAATTGTTTCACAAATACTGTTCAGTGAATGAGCAAGTGCATAGAAAATATCCCCTTACTTTTTGATGACTTCAAATTGAATCTAGGCTATCCCTGTTGTTCTTGATTACTGTTACATTGGGGCTGGACTGTGGCTTTTGTTTCTAATTTGATTGCTACATCCTGAAGGATTGGGGTGGCGGTTGTGGGGATTAAGTAGGAAGCACCTCCAGAAGCCTCCCATATATTCTCATGGGATGTCCCTGACATCTGAATTTGAATATCATCATCATCATAACCACCTACTGCTCACCATAGTGCCAACACATGGTAGCTGCCCAGCAGACATTATGATGGAGATATAAATAAATGAAAAAGGTGAGCTCCTAAGACTTACTTGGTATGGGTGTGTCACCGACTCCTGGGATAGAACTGTCACCCCAGAAATAATATAACTTTATTATAAAGATGGGTAATTAGGAAACAAGGGTGGTATGAAACAAAGCACCTAGTGAATTCATCCATTTCCCTTAAACTCATTCATTTACTTACACATCCAATTGTTTGCTGAGAGTCTAAAAGGTTCCAGGCACTGTGAATAAATGAGTATGAAACAGTACCCTCAAGTAACTTCTAGTCTAGAGGAAAGCATTAATAATAATTTCAAGTCAGGCACTTGAAATACTTGACCAGAGATTCTATGGAGATAAACATGGTGTGCTAAGGAAGCACTTAAGAGGCAGAAATAGGCATTGTCCAGAGACAGCAGCAAAAACCTTGAATCAGTCCTGACCATTGGACTTACAGATTGAAGAAACGGTGTCTAAAACTTTTCCTACCACTTGGGCCTGAATGTGCTGTTGTGTTTTTTGAGTACATATCTAGTGCTTCATGAGAGCAGGGCCTATGCTTGAATCATCTTGTGGTCCTCTTGCACTGAGCATACACAGGTAAGCATTTAAGTAAGTATTATTAATGGCCATTAATACTTGCTTAGGTCATCAGGATGCCATTTAATAGAGCGATGCAGTGATTTAAAGAGGAGTATGCCGTATTGGTAATCCAAGAAGTGCCAAAGGAAAGCTAAATACTAAAAGAAGTTGGGTAAAAAAAAAAAAACAAAAAAACAAAAAAGAAGGGATCCCTGGGTGGCACAGCGGTTTAGCGCCTGCCTTTGACCCAGGGCATGATCCTGGAGACCCGGGATCGAATCCCACGTCGGGCTCCCGGTGCATGGAGCCTGCTTCTCCCTCTGCCTATGTCTCTGCCTCTCTCTCTCTCTCTGTGTGACTATTATAAATAAAAATAAATAAATAAATAAATAAATAAATAAATAAATAAATAAAGGAAGTTGGGTTATTACAAAACAAATTAAGGGCTAACTGACAAATTCTCAGTTTGATTCAACATGAAGTTTGGAAGATTTCTTAACTGGGTCAATTTTTTAGCTCTAGGTTAGTGTCAGAGAAAATTGAATGGGTTTAAAACCTCCCTTTGGATAGCTGCACTATGACAGCTCCACCCATCAGAAATCATTGTCACAGCTGCACTGTCTCTGTAAGAAGTAGCTCATGGATTTTATAGGCTTGGACACAGTAGAGATAGTGCCCAGGATGCAGGTTACATGCACACCTATAACTTCCTACATTCAAAGCTAAAAATGGGCCAAAAGACAAAGCTGGACATCCTTTAAGGAACTTTAGATGTCTGTGATTCATTGTCAAGAGATCACACATATACTAGGACCTAGCAGCTTCCATAAAGTGGCAAGGGACAAAAAGCAGCTAAGTGAAAGCCTAATAACTACTAACCAACGAATGTAAAACAGAATATTTGGTATACCTTTTTAAGCATGTCATTCATCTATCAGAGGCAAGAAGGAAAAAAAGAAATGAGAGGAAGACTTTATTAACAGAAATAATCTATTTTTAAAAATTTACTTTTATCAAGACAATGTAGTTACAGTAGGAGTTTCAGGAGTTGCTACCGATTCTTACGAAAATTCCATGAGTAAATCCATTTAAAAAGTCACAGGGAATGGGTCCCCATGGGATGATCGTGGAGGGAAGACTCTGATCTGCTAATCCTGGAAGTTGCTGATTAAGTGGAAAAACAGTTCCAGGTTGTAGCCTCTATTATCTTAGGGTGAGAGATTGTCTCTCCTGAATCATCTGCAGGGGAACCACCGAGTAGTGTTTTCTGCCACTGTGTTTAGGACATCTGAGTGCCTCAGTCCACATGCCTTCCTCATCAAATAGCAGCAAAGAACCTGTGTCCTCCAAAGGGTTTTTTAAGCCCTTGTTTCAGAGGCCTAAGAGAAATGCTCCATGCAGCCACAGCGGGGCAGTGAAATGCCACCAAAGGACAGCCTAGTTTACCTGGCTGTAGGCAGGGAAGGTTGCAGGACCTGGGGGCCCTTTCAGAGCCCAACGGGGGTCAATGCTAGGAATTGCGCCAGGTGCTAAGGCGGCTCTGGTTTTCAGGCTTTCAGCCGAGGTCACAGACTGCTTTCACATGTTTTGTAAGCTCACCTCCAGATGGAGTGCTTTTTCTTCATTAGGAATACATAGAAATAGCAAAATCATCTTTTGTCTGAGAGCATTTTTCTATGTCAACATGCTTGTTGGCTTTCTCTTGAATTTATACATAAAGAAAAAACATTCAGAATACATACTTCACTTCCTAGAAATATTCTGAAATGCGTATATTTTGCCATGTTTTCTAGAGAACGTTTTTGTCACACTGTCAGTGACAAAGGCTAACATAGAAGATTAATTTGAATTTTAGTAGATTTATTTTTCCAATAATCCTTGCAAAGGGCAATAGTATTTTTCCCTGTGAACCAAATTGTAATACTGTAAAAGAAAGAGGAATGTACTCATTTTTCCCCATCTCCATCTGAGTCGTAATAATAGAGTCAGCATGAGAATGCAGTTGATGTTTTTAGTAGGTGACAAGCTGGGTTTAAACATGAACGTGAGCTCTGTGGGATTTTTATCTGCTTTTCTAGGCTGCTGTATCTCCATGCTTGAAAAATGCCTGTCACATAGAAGATGCTCAGTAAATATTTTTGACTATGTAAAGTTTCGAGTCAGACAGACCTTTAATCGTTAGCTCTGCATTTACTGCCTGAATGAACTGGAGAGTTGAGCCTCGTTTTCCTCCTGTCTCAATCGGAGACCAACTGTACAGTACAGCTGTGAGTATTAAGAGAGCACGCGTGTCAAATGTCTGACACGGTGCTGAGGACTGAGTAAGAACTCAGTACATGGTGGTGGTGGTAGTGCCGATTGTATTAGTTTTTAGAATAAAGAGGTCATGATCAATACTTTCTCCCCAGACCAATGAAGGCAGCGCACATCAATGCTGCATAAGCATGTTACATTGAGAAAGTGTCTCCTGGCTATAAGGGTTGGGACACAGTTGCCAACAAAAGGAAATTCTGGAAACTCTTAGTTGTAGATCGGTTCAGAATTAGAGGTACTTTTGCATATATTTATTTGTTTCTGTCCGAAGGCACTGAAATGAGGTAACCCCTGGAGATCTAGCCTTATGATCCTATACATTGATTCAACCCACAGCACAACCAAGGATGTGAGGTTAGATATGGAGATGTATTTTGGCATGCTTGCCAATAAACATCAATATAAAAGAGGAGTCCGCTATTTTTTCTTCCATTAAGAAAATTCTTCTAAACCTGGACCATGTTTATGTTTGTCTTGCTTGAAAGTTTAAGTTGTTGATCAACCGAATTATTGGCTCAATGATACAAATCTGCAATCTCATATTCTGTTCAGACCGTAGAGTAGTGAATGGACAGTGTAAGGAGACCTCTGCATGTGCCATGCAGTCTGCATTTACGAAGCATAGCCTAGCAAGCATCTGTTGTGTCTCATCAACATCAGACATGCAATTCTAAAGTGGAAGTGGTGTTACCTTTTCTCGAACCAACTCCCCGGGAACCAGCTGAGGCTCGATGGTAATGAACAGGGTGATGTAGGAGCCTTCACTCAGGCTTCGTACAGAGTCAAAACCCCGCTCCATAATCATGCTTCGCTCCTTACTGTAGCCCAGAAGAACAGGGGGAATGTCTATTTTAAATGTTCCATCAATCTGTGAAGAACATATGACTTGGTAAACACACTGGTGGTTTTCCAATGGAAAAATGGAAAATGGACTCATCTTTATTGATGAGTCCAATAAAGACTGATCAGCCTGGCCTTCAGGTCTCACCCCATCTCTCACAGGAAGGCCTATGTCCCTGCCTCTGCACAGGTCAGCAGAGCATGTATCAGTTCTGTAGATTGACAGTAACAATAGGTCACCTGGGTTCAAATCCTGGATTACACTCCAAGTACCTCACCTTGTGCACTTATAAAGTACCTATTTGTATGGTAGTTAGGTGTGCTGACTGAATAGATACCTAACACTCCGAAAAATGCTGTCATATGCTCAGCACTCAATATTGTTGGCCAGTAGTCATTCCCCCTTTTCTGGAATGCCCCAGCTTTTTATCCCCCCTTGCAAAGTATTCATCATTATTTTCAGACTTGAGCCAGATGTTGTCTCCTTTGTGAATTATTTTGTTATCCCCAGCAGCCTCACACATGGTTTGCATCGTCCGTGTTTGTTACTGTGACACGTTCGGCCAGACTTTATAGTTGTGTGCATATTTATCCATTTGTTCTGGATACCTGACTTCTCTGTGAATAGATCTATATATCACTCCCATTTAGACCACCCTTCTCCAATGTATAGCAGTGTTTTGTATATACAGCAGGTGCTCAATATATGCAGGCTTAATGCACTACAAGTCACTTATATAAAGTGACCTGGTTTCTGTAGAGGCTCCAAAAGACAAGGATTTCCACTTTTGCATAGCCAACACAACAATAAATTTATTAAAGACTGTCTGGTGCCACACAAATATTCAGAGCTGGAATTTGAAATTCACATACTTACGGAGAATCTAATTTCCTTTCAGTCTTTAGTGGCATTTATGTCTCAGGAGAAACAGAGAAAGAAGTTAAATTTTCAGTGATTGCACCTTCCAGGGAGGTATTAAGTGAGCTGTTGTTTATTTTCCTCCTTATACCGGTGCTTTCCCCCAGAGCCTGCACCAGGAGGGCAGGTGAGAGGGTACAGGGAAAAGGATACAGAAATAATGCCGTGAAATGTGCAGCTGAAATAACTGAGCAGATCTGATCTGGGAAATAGGTAGATGACTTAGAAAGGATGGGAAACTATCTCCAAATAGTTGAAGTGTAAGGATTTAAGACAGTGTTTCTCAGCCTGGGCACAGCTGATACTGGGGCCTGATGATTGTCTGTGGTGGGGGCTGTCCTACGCCCTGTGGGGTGTCCACAGCATCCCTGGTCTGCACTGACAAGATGCCAATAACTCTCTCCCACTGGTTGTGACAAACAGAGGTATTTCTAGATCCTGCCAAATGTCCCCTGTGGGTACATGGAAATGCACAAGCTTTGGAGTCAGATAAAATTTTTAAGTGACAAATGTAATAAAATCATTCTCAAAAGTAATACTGAAATGTATAAACCCAAAACTTGAATGGTTCTCTCTCCTTTTACCAGTCTTATTCCCCAGGGATAAGCAATGTGAGAGCATTGTGGGAAGTAGGGAAAATTTGAATCCTGCTCTGCTGTAAGCTTTGGGATTTGAGTAGTGACTTCACCTCTCTAGGCTTCTGTTTATTCATCTGTAAAATGGGAACAATAAAGCTGACTGGCTTGTTGTGAGGTTTAATTGAGGTGACACACAAATCAGCTAGTAACGTCCTGTAATGTGTGTCTAAATATAGCTATTCCTACTGTTAGTAGTGAGTTGGGATTCGACATGTTATATGTAGCTCCAAACCAGGACCTACGAATAGGGAAGCACATAGATTATGGCAAGAAATTTATAACACAGCCTGGCAAAGAGATCAAATTGCCTCATGAAGTCATGAGTTCCCTGTTTGTAGAGACGCTCAGAGTATGGACATTATCACAATACAGTAAAGGACATTCATTTATCAAGAAGGGATTTGGAGTAATTACCTCTGAGTACCCTTCCAAATGTGAAATTCAGCAACGCCAAATAAATGGCAGTTTCGTTTACAAACTCATGTGCTCTTAAAAAATTTTTTTTTCATTTAAGATCTATTCAAAGAGGGAAATGTAAATTTTTTGGCCAGCATATCACGGAAGCTTTACCTGAGACTGACTGTCCCTTTGTCTAGGGGGAGAATTGTAATTCTAATTGTCCCTGAGATTCCAACCCATCCAAACCTCGGTCTTGCTGAAGACTCTGTGGCTGGGGTGACGCTTGCTCTGTGTGGTCATCTCCTGTGGAATTAAACCGACCCCTCTGTAGCTGTGGGGGATTAGTGGCTCAAAGCCTCCTGTTGCCATGGATTTAATACTAGGGTATTAAAGCCATTGCAGAATCTTTCACTGTCCCAGATTAGAGCTACTAAATCATTCAAGAGTTGTTAACCTAATGGGTCCCCTTCAGCAAAATCATTAAACTCTGAAGAAGGGTGTCTTAGTTGAACGAGCCTGTACCAACCATTTTTCATGTCTGAAATAGTGAGCACTCTAGAAACATTAGTAGAATGCACGTGATTAAATGAGCCATCACTGTCCTGATTGTTCCCCTTACATTACTTTCAGGCACACATCCAC
The DNA here is from genome assembly GCF_011100685.1 of Canis lupus familiaris. Taxonomy (NCBI): domain Eukaryota; kingdom Metazoa; phylum Chordata; class Mammalia; order Carnivora; family Canidae; genus Canis; species Canis lupus. The sequence continues at coordinate 65,296,602 of NC_049224.1, forward strand.
TCCACTTTTGTCATTTTGACAAGTTTCCGCTTTGTCCCACCTCTGCTTCACTTCTATTTAAATGTTAGAAAAATTCTCAGATTGGAACAGTTCTCCATTAACTCCTAACTCTGCAGGAATTGGATGTTTTACAAGTCACGCAAATATGACACAAGATCAATGGCTTTTTATCTTTCCAACTGCGGCTTGCACACAGGTTCTCTCAATGTAGAGGGTAGAGACCTGCAAAGAAAGCTGTAACAGAAGTGGATACAGCCATTCCCTCGTTTCATGGGATTCTGACTTCGATCCTTACCTTGGCTTGGAAATATATCGTGCTAAATGGAATTTTCACGCTTCCCAACCAGTGTCTCTCAATACGGGTGTGGATTCCACTTCCTCTTTCACGGTCATCCTGAAGGAAAGTAGGAAGCGGTAACTTTAAGAACTCCAGCCACTCATTTATTTAATCTGCCCCAGGAAAATGGTGGGGTTTAGCTGAAAGCCCATGGGCAACGTTAGACAGACCTCAATCCCGTTCTGGTTCAGACACCTAATCATTTTGCCACCCTGGGAAAGTCACTTAACCCTTCTGCACTCACTAAATTGGAGATTTAACAATCTACTTCACAAAGTTATTCTAGAATCAAGACCATATGTGTAACACACCCAGTGCAATTCCTGGAACCTAGCAGACACTCAGTTGAAAATAAAAAAGCTAATTCTCTTCCTCCCTTCTCCCTTTCCTGTTTATACATGTAAAGTTTGAAACATTTCAAACACCACCAAGAGTATGTGTTAACTTACAGTGAGTAGAGGACATGAACATGAGTGCATGTCTTCCTGAAACTGTGAACTTACCTCTAGGACATCGTACAGCACTTCATCGAAAATGTTAATGAACACGTCATCTTTCACTGACTGCAAACTTGTTGTGCTGTAATCCCCATTGGGAGCCCTGCAAATGGGCACATGTGACCAGGGACCATGAGAATGAGTGAGATAGAAAGAATGGGCACTCAAATAGCAAAACTTGAAAAATACTCAAATCCGAGCATAGATATGAAGATTAAAAGCAGTGCTTTCATTTCAAATATTTGTCTTTGCACTGAGATATTATAATATCTATACTCAGGTGGAAGGGGTATTCGACTGGAGGCTCTAGGCAGAGAGAGAAACCCCCTGTCTGCTGGCTTGCCCTGCCAAGCTTCACATCATCCCCCCAACCTGCATGGTGAACTTTGCCAGGAGCCAGCTGGCCATGATTGAGCTGGCTCAGTGGACAGGCTATATTCAAGATCATCAGCTAACACTCATGCCAGTAGGCAGGTTTCCTAAGCAACTGGGCTTTGGAAGATGCTTCTCCAGCAGACCATTCCCTCCTGGTATTATAAGGCTGGTTGAATGGTCCCTGCCTTCCACTTACTTTCTCCACAGATAACTAGAGCAGTGCAGGGGTGAGGTTCATCTCCTATAATATCACCTGCTCTGAGTCCAGCCAGGCCTGGCCCAAGACTGTTGCATGTATTTTGTTGAGCATTTGCCTTTGTGTTTGCTCATTCTTTGTGCTTATTCTGTGCATAACAGTGATATGTGTCTCTGTCTTCTGACTGGACTAGCTCTAATCCTTGCTCTGTCTTTAAGATGCTATGTGGACTTAAGCAAGTCACCTTCCATCTTTGGATTTTCTTTTCTTTTCTTTTCTTTTTTTTTAAGATTTTATTTATTTATTCATGACAGACACAGAGAGAGGCAGAGACAGGCGGAGGGAGAAGCAGGCTCCCTGCAGGCTCCCTAGGATTGATATGAGACTCAATCCTAGGACCCCAGGAATCACACCCTGAGCCAAAGGCAGATGCTCAACCACTGAGCCACCCAGCTGTCCCTAATTTCTATAGAAGTAGAATGAATGTTGCACTAGGTCATTTCTAAGGTTGCTTCAAGATCTGAAATAAGGGAGTCTTGTAAATATAAAAAATCACTTAAAATTTTAAATGCCTATGTATTATTTCTGGTGAGGAAGAAAGTGTAATTATGAAAAGCAGAGAGTTACAGGCTGGGGAGTTTACTTGAAGCTTCCAGAGTCGGGGAGATGAGGAATAAAAGAAAAGTAGTATAGGGGCCCTGTGGCCAAGGGAATGAGAAGCTTTGGGCCACAGAGGCCAGAGCCTGGAGAGGTGTGGGGGTATCCCAACAGTGAACCCGAGTCTCAAAAGTTGGACATTTTCCCATTTTGCTCTTGACTGGAGTCAGTTGTGGTACCACAGGAGCAGCATGGGACTCAGTGTTAGACTCTTTGATCTTGTCCTGGCTCATGAGCTACAGAAACTTTCACTGTAGTCATTTCCCCCTGGGGCTCCATTTTATTCACATTTCTTTCAAATATCCTGCAGTTACCTAAAGAGTAAAATACTCTTACCTAAAAGGAAGTTCAAGTTCTTCATTCCAGCTGGGATTTGGTCCTTCTGCTGTTGTTGTGTGGCAAATCGTTCGTTGAAAAGAAACTTCCACAAAAGGACGTACTAAAACCTTAAATGTAAGAGCAAGTTATTAGCGTCCATAACAGATTGTTGAATTATTTTGTTCTTAGCAGAGGTAGAATATGTTTACTGACTAGTGTGTTTCCAAAGAAAATGAAGCAGAAAAGAGACTATAAAGTTTGTAGGCAGTTCTGATGGGACAAGGTTCTTCTTCTTCTTCTTCTTCTTTTTTTTTTTTAAGATTTTTATTTATTTATTTGACAGAGAGAGAGAGAGAGAGAGAGGGAGAGAGAGAGCACAATTAAGGGGAGTAGCAGGCGGGGGGAGAGGAAGAAGCAGGTTTCCCGAGGAGCAGGGAGCCCAATGCAGGCTCCATCCCAGGACCCTGGGATCACAACCCAAGCCAATGCAGACGCTGAACTGACTGAGCCACCCAGGCACCCAAGGGGCAAGGTTCTAAGCTGTCACCCAGCATCTAGGTATTTCACCTGGCCGAGGGGGTAGTCCGAACTGTGGGTTGGGCTGTGTGTGGTTGGGGAAGCAGCACGCTTCTCGCTGAAAGTCCTTGAAGATCTTGAAGGCTGCTGGAATTTGCTAGGGGCAAGAAATGCATGACAGAAATTAATGACAAGAAAAATCCAATTAGATACTCAGCAAGATAGCTTCTCCAAAGAGGTATGGCTCTGGTGACAGACATTTTCTTTAAGTTTGTTGACACTTCAGAAAGCTTTTCATCTGCATGGGTCCTCTCTGTGACCTAGTAACTAATAGAGCCACCCCAACTTCCATCCCTAGACCTGCATGTCTGGCTGGAACAGAGAAAAGTGTTCTCTTCCCACTCCTCTGCTCCCAGAGAATGCCTGAGTGAGGAATCTGTTTTTCCCCCCAACAAATGAAAGCACCCTGGCCAGCCTGCCCTATCTCCACCCAGACGCCTCCCACTGTGTTCTCTATGACCCTGCACTCTCTAATAAGACCCTTCTCTGGGCCCACCAGGCATCACCGGGATAAAAGGATCTCAGGGATTCCTAGCTTGAGTTAGGGTCTATGGGTCTTGCCCTATTTCCCTTTGGGATTCTTTTTTAATAGATTTAATTTGCTGTACGATGTGGGTTTTTTTGGATTTTATTTATTTATTCATGAGAAACACAGAATGAGAGAGAGGCAGAGACACAGGCAGAGGGAGAAGCAGGCTCCATGCAGGGAGCCCGACATCCGACTTGATCCAGGGTCTCCAGGATCAGGCCCTGGGCTGAAGGGGGTGCCAAACCGCTGAGCCACCCTGGCTGCCCTGGGATTCTTATTTTTAAGAGAGAGCTCACATGCAAGCTGGGGCAGAGGGGTGGTGATAGCGAGGGGTGGTAAGGGTGGAGATAGAGGGAGGGGGCAAAGGGAGAGGGAGAGAGAGAATCTTAAGCAGACTCCACATCCAGTGTGGAGCCCAAAATGGGGCTTGATCTCATGACCTTGAGATCATGACCTGAGCTGTAATCAAGAGTTGAATGCATAATGGACTGAGCCACGCAGGCACCCCATCCTTTTTGGGATTCTTAAAAAAAGGAAATGAAGATCATCTCCAGAGAGTCTCTCCCAGATACCTCTCCCCTCATCCTAACAACACACCTGCGTATTTGCACTGAACTTAATGGTTTACCAAGTATTTCATATTCATTACTGGGCAAAATATAAACTGTCTCTACCAGATTATCTTACCTTTTCACGGATAAGGGTATCAGACAAACCATGAGACAATAAAAGTGGAATATTTAACACAACAATTGCCAGAGAAACCCTTTTTCTCTTTGGAACACCACTTGATTACAGTATTACAAAACATCTGTGAAGTGCCTACTATATTTCAGGCCCTGTGTTAGACTCTGGAGCTGCAGAGACAAATCAGACACACTTCAGCTCCAACTAAAAGGCCAGCAGACATGTGAACAGATAATCATGATACAGTGGGACACACGTTAGAACATAGAGATGGGCATGGGCTGTAAGAGTACAGAGAGAGAGATGAAAAATCTGATCTAGTTGGATGCAAGGGTAGAGGGTTAAGATTTGGGCAGGCTTAATGCAAGAGTTGATATCTGAGCTGTCTTGATGAGCCTACACATATATATAACACAGAGGATCAACTAAGCTTCCTTATAATTTGAATGAAATGGTTTAACACCTAAAAAATATTCTATAGGAGCTGGAAGCCAGAATTATAAAGCAAAGGAAGATGAAACCTCCACTGGATTTTCTTTTCCCCTTCCTTCCACCACCCACTTCCAACCTAAGCTCAAGCCAGTGGCCTTCTGGCCCAGCACAGCTTTCGCCATGGTCCTCAACGGTGCTGACATGCAAGAACAGATTAAGCATATGATGGCTTTCATTGAACAAGAAGCCAATGAGAAAGCAGAGGAAGTAGATGTGAAGGCAGACGAAGAGCTCAACATTGAGAAAGGTCGCCTTGTGCAAACCCAAAGACTGAAGATGATGGAATACTATGAGAAGAAAGAAAGGTGGATCGAGCAGCAGAAGAAAATTCAGATGTCTAATTTGATGAATCAAGCAAGGCTCAAAGTCCTCAGAGCAAGAGATGACCTTATCACAGGCCTACCAAATAAAGCAAAACAGAGACTCAGCAAGGTGGTAAAAGATACAACCAGGTACCATGTGCTACTGGATGGACTGGTCCTTCAGGGTTTGTGCCAATTGTTGGAACCCCGGATGATTTATCCGTTGCAGGAAACAGGATTTCCCTCTGGTAAAGGCTGCAGTGCAAAAAGTGATTCCTACGTACAAAATTTCCACCAAAAAAGATATTGATGTCCAAACTGATCAGGGGGCCTACCTGCCTGAGGAAACAGCCGGTGGAGTTGAGATCTATAATGGGGATCGTAAAATAAAAGTTTCCAATACCCTAGAAAGCCGGCTGGATCTTGTAGCCCAGCAGACGATGCCAGAAGTACAAGGAGCCTTACTGATGCAAATGCCAACGGGAAGTTTTTGGACTAAACCTTTGGAGAAGTGGAGTTCATCCACTGCTCTCCTGCTGTGATGTGGAAGTTTCTGATATTTGAAGAAACAGGGTATCTGTGTGGCTTCCTCTTCGCTGTTCTAATATTCTGTATTATTGGTGGATACTCTCTGTAGCTAATGCCCTTAGCTTAATTGTTAACCATGAAAGTTTCACTTAATGCAATCAGGTAAGCTCCTTCCTAGCTTATCTAAAAGTAGCACAACTTTCATTTGCTTCTGTAGCATGAAGGTAAGGATATCAGATGGTGGTTATGGGAGCTTCACCAAGTCTCCACTCTTCCTCTAGTCTTCCGCTTTCAGTTCTAGAGTTTAGAGGGTGATATGTATGGCGTTCTCTGACATTAAGTCTGTTCTTTAGGCTTAAAATGCATGGGGGTTAGGGGGAGGGGCATGCATTCCTTCCAGCAATAGTAGCTTCACTGTAAACCTGTTTGGGTCTAGAGTGTCGCTCATCTGTAAATGTGATTTAAAATCTAAGCCATAAATATGTCTTATTTATTAAAACAAAAGATTTACATGGAAAAAATATTCTATAGAGACCAAAATAAGAGAAACACTTATACATTATTTTAGAAAACAGCTTTTCTTCCTACAGTTAAGCTTTGAGTCAATTGAGGTGAAGGGGTGTGGCTATACTCGAGGAAGCAATGCTATGCGCAGATTCAAGAGCTTAAATGGACATTTACCAGCAATCAGATGGTGGGAATAGTTGGTGATGATCAGATGTAATGGGTGGAAGAGTTAGGTAGTAAAAAAAAAAAAAAAAAAAAAGTTTAAAATAATGGATAGGGGATAAATTTGAAAAGGAGGATCCTAGAGAGGAAAGAAGATGCCAAAGGCCAGAATGGTGCTCTTCTGTGAATCAGACGGTGCTGGATGACTCTGGACAAGCCACCCATGTGTTTTCCCTTTTGTAAAATGGAGATATTAATAGTAACATGAAATAAGTGAAATAATCTGTGTGAAAGAGCCTCAGCATAGTGAGGGAAACCTGGTGAAGAGACGAGAAAGGTCAGCCTTCCTCATTACACTGATGAAGGCACCAGGAGGTAGAAGTTTTAATACTTGCTCTTTCTTTAATTCTCGCTCATCCCTGTTCTCTAAAGGGAACAAGAAACTCAGGCTCACCTTACCCTGGTTGAGGGATTCCCCATTGCCCCAGGGTAGTGAAACATAGTTGGCATCACTCATGTCTCTGAGCAGATCATTTTTATGCTCATAGCATGTGTGTTTAGAACCTGGGACATAACCCTTTGAGTATCTGCCCCAGCTCACACCTACTTATCTGAGAGCCATTTCCCACCCTCAGGGCTCAGACCCTGTACTTTCCATCCCAGGGCCACCTGGAGGGCTCTCACCTTGTCGTTGGCTTCCTTATGGGAATGTCATAAGCCCGGATAATGTTCACCAACACCTTTATGTCTCCATCGGACAGGTTTTGGGCCGTCACCTTCTTCCGACCTTTTCTCCTTGGCCTTAGTGGTCGCTTTTGTTCTGCCAGCTTGAAAAGGCTTAGCCCCAGAATGCTAATGATCACAGAACAGGATTAGTACTCTAAGGAAAGGAAAGGTCTGGAAAGCTATGAGACAATTTCCCAAACTCTCCCCCCAGGGTCCCTCAAAGGCCCCTGAATGACTCTGTCTTTTTAAGGAGGGGTAGAAATTGTCAAGAAATTCTGAGACTGGGGAGATCCTTGGGTGTGGATCATTTACGTTGATTTTAGCTGCTACTGATCAGAGGAAGAAAAGTATGCTTGGGTCGCTCTTGCTTCCTGCCTTGTGCTCTGCCTTGCTCATCCTGGGTCCCTCGGATGTGTAGGTGCTCTCCTGCTCTGGGCCTTTGCTCGACCAGGCCAGTCCTGCACATGGGGTGCCTTCCCCACTTCCTCTTTGTCTGCCCGGGGCTGCGGTTGTACCACGTTAGGGCCCAGCCATGTCAGCTGGAAGGAGTGTCCCTTTCCTGAGCCCTAGAGCACCCATTAGCCATTAGCCTGCTCCAATCACATGGCAGGTGATCACAGCCTTCCTGGGACTTCCTAGAGTACCTTGGCCTCTGGAATTAGACAAAGCCATGGGACTCCTGGCTCCACTCTTTGACCGTGGGCAAATTATCTCACCTCTTTGTTTCTGTTTCCTCAGCTGTAAAATGGGGGATAATCATACCTACCTCTTGGGATTGTGCAGAGGATAAAGGGAAGGGGTGTATGCAAAGCACCCTGGCACTGGTCTAGCACTTGGTGGATGCTCTAAATATGATGTGACATGATGGCAGTGATGATGCAGGAGGAAGGGGAGGGGCAGGAGGATCCCTCTCCTCTCCCTCCTTCTCACTGAGGTGAAATCCGATAAACACTTCCAAGAGGATGGAAGCACTGTCAGTGAATCATGGTGGGACAAAGGGCCATGAAGCGGATAATTAAATTCCAGCCCAGAGACTGAACAGAAGCACAGATGTGACTTTGTATCTGCAAGCTGACACTGTGCCAGACAGCGCAGGACAAAGCCAGCTGTGCAGAGCCGGCCTCAGGCTGCCCTGTCTCCCTGCGAGCACGGAGCTGCCAAGCAGCCTGCCTGTCTGGGGGCCTCTTTCCAAGGGGCACATGCCAGCTGGGGAGGTGACAGCTCCCGATGGGCTCCCGCTTGTTCCCCAGGGCCTTCTGTCCCGAGGACACAGAGTAGCTGCCATTTATCAACACCTTCTGCAGATCAAGCAGAGTGCTGGGTGCCTTACATAGAATAGTTCTAATCCTGACAAGGGTAACATTTACCCCACTTTTCATATGAAGAAACTGGAGGCTCTGGGAGGTGACAGGATTTGCTGAAGGCTCCTAAGTAAGAGGGAGCTGGGGTTCCACCTCAGGTCACTCTGACTAAACAGACAGTTCCCTCCTCTTTTGAAAAGTCTTATTTTATTTTTAACTCACTTAAGAGCAGGCCCATTACATGTTAACATAATGGAAAGCTATGAAAAATAACTAGGAGGAATGTGAGGAGAGTGACACTGCAAATCTCTTTTCTGTATGTGACTTATTATCTACATTTTATTATTTTTAATTTTATTTTATTGAGATGTAATTGTCATATAACATGTAAATTTAAGGCATACAATGTGTTGGTTTGATACATTTACATATTGGAACATAATTGCCACTGTGGAGTTAGCCAACACCACTATAACTTCACATAATTACTTTTTTGGGGGGGGGTGGTTGAGGGGGGAAACAATGAAGATTAAAGCACTTAGTAACTTTGAAACTTACAATACAGTATTGACTATATTCACTATGCTATGCTTGAGATCTCCAGAACTTATTTAATCTACTGGTTGTGAGCTTTTACCTTTAGACAACATTTCCTCGATGTTCCCACCTCTTAGCCACTGATAACCACCATTCTACTCTGTTTTTATGAGTTTGGCTTTTTTAGATTCCACATATAAGTGAGCTCGTACCATATTTGTCTTTCTCTGTCTGATTTATCTCACTTAGCATAACGCCCTCAGGGTTCATGTTGCTGCAAATGAAGCCCATCTTATTAATCACTCTGCCAGGACCCCCACTAACCCAAATTTGGAAACCTCAGAGAGACACCATGGCCAGGGGATCCTAACATGGCACATCCCTTCTCTTTGTCAAAATTCCTCCCCTCCCTTCCCCTAGAGGCAGCTCTTTGCTGCCCTGCTAGCAGTCAGCATGGGAACATCTTGGTGGTTGGGACCATTAAATATAAAAACATCTTAGTTTAATGCTAAGAACAAACCAAAATTAAAAGAAGAAAGAACATACCCTGAGCCTTCAGAACTTAATGCAGAAAGTAAAGCAGACAAAGAAAAAGAAAGAAAAGAAATGGAAAAACAGCATGAAAAATCACCATCTATTCTAAAGTATAATTTTCATGACTGAAAAAAAACACATTCAGTGACTGGACTCTGAGCCTGGAATAAAGAGGGAGGGTTTGCATGAGTGTATGTGGGTACAACCTCCGGTATATGGATAGAGGCCAAGTCAAAGAAAGGGGCTGCCATGGATGGACTTTTTTTTTTTTTTTTTTTTTTTGTCTCCTTCTTAGCTTGGTGGTGGAGAGAAAGTACATGCATAGGAAATTAACTTTTTAGGAGACCAATAGATTTAATAATCACAGAACAAGTCAGGAAGTTAATGCACTGCACAAGACCACCAATACAGAAAGTTATTTTTTTGTATTTTATGCCTCCACCTTGAGTTGAGACAATTTGAGGATTATTCTAAGTAACAGAGATAATCAAGCAAATGCAATGGAATCCCAACTTCTATATAAATATTCATTTTCCCTGCTGCCCCTGCCCCGTCACCAAACACACAGCAGCTCTCAGTCTCCCCCCTCCACCTGGAACCCTAGTGCTTATTCTGAGCCACCCCCTCAGTCCTGTGCCGGGCAGGGGCGGGGGTGGACTATGGAGCAGTCTAGCAGAGGGAGGTGGAACACAGGAGCCTGTGCAGGAGGGAAATGCTGTCAGACTTAGTCTGATTGCAGCGGGGAAGTGGCAAAGGCTGGTGAAGCTGACTTGGGCACAGTGGGAGATGAGATGTGTATTGGGCGTGATAGAGAGCATCTTTGTGACCTGTTCAACAAAGCCCCCCAACTAATTTAACCATGAGGCATTAATCAGGTTTTACCAGTTCCTAGCCTTACTGGGGCCCAAAAGCATCCCATACAAGGATAAAATCTTCTATTTACATAAAAATTTTAGTTTAATACCATAAAAATAATATTTATAAGAAACAAAAGATTTGTTTGCTTTTACCTGATATTAGGAACTTCTTCTTCTACTATCAAATCCGAAAGAAGAAAATGGTGTTTTGCAATCAGGAAACGATTTATTACTGATTCTCTAACCTGAGGACAGATAATTGTGTTTTTTTTTTTTTTAATTTAAATTCGGTTAACTAACATAAAATGTATTATTAGTTTCCAAGGTGGAGGTCAGTGATTCATCAGTCTTATATAACGCCCAGTGCTCATTACATCATGTGCACTCCTTAATGTGGACTCCACCCCACCCCCTCCAGTGACCCTCCTATGTTTAAGAGTCTCTTAGGAAGTTTGTCTCCCTCTCTGATTTCATCTTTTTATTTATCCCTCCCTTCCCCTATGATCTTCTGTTTTGTTTCTTAAATTCCACATATGAGTGAAATCATATGATAATTGCCTTTCTTTGATTGACTTACTTCACTTAGCATACTACCCTCTAGGGCCATCCACATTGTTGCAAATGCAAGATGTCGGTTTTTTTGATGCTGAGTGGTATTCCATTGTCTATATACACCACATCTTCTTTATCCATTCAACTCAGGCAGGTGGTTTTATTTAAAATGTTCCTGGTCCATTGACTTTAGGGCTCATTGCCTAGACTCCTTCAAGACTTCACTTCTCCCCAGTACTGACCTCTTCTTATACAAATCATCCCGCTTTGCTCACTAATGTAAGCTCCCTAAGGCAGAGGGAGTTCTTTTCCATTCACTGCTTTATTTGAGGGACCTGGGAAAGTTTCTAGTGGATGATAAGTAAAATTCTGCTGAATGAATGAACAATTGGAAAAATATAAGACCAGTCTTGAAGCACACACATTTCAGATTCTTCTTCCTCTATTCAGACTGAATTACTTTCTAATTATTCATCAAATAGAGGACCTCTTAAATGTCATAAATCTTTTTTTTTTTTTTTTTAATAAGGAACCCAGAGTAGATCATTTGGGTGAAAAAAATGTACTATAGTGACTACAGCATTTCCTACAAGTTACATTTATTAAAAGAAGAAAGGGCAAATGGATACTTCAAGTTTTTAGTGCATTAGGGTAGTTAGTATGTGATTTATAAAATTTTTTCATTACAAAGGTGATATGATGCAAACATGCAAATTTGAGAGAAATCATGACTTAGAAATCGTGTCCCTTGCAATCATGCCCCACTTAAGATAACCACTGTTAATGAACTGAGACACATCCTAGTATTTCATATGTTCAAAAGATGAAGATGGCTGTTAATTCCATATCTGTAATTATGAGCAAATAAGTCTACAGAGGTTAAGTAACTTTTAAATAACCCACAGATAACTTAGAAAGATAGACACCACCTTTCCCTCATGATAGGGTGCTGGCTATTTTCCCCCTATGAGGATTCTGTAAAGTGATTTTCCTTACCTGTTGGAGGTACTTGGCTACTATGGCCCTATGAGTATCTATGTGATCCTTGGTTTCAATTACATTTCTGTCTTGTAAACGTTTTTCATAGTCCTAAAATTAAAAAGGATTAATTTTATGATTGTAAATTATTATTATTCTCCCATGTGAGATTAAAGAATTTATCCTGAGATGAATTTATCACATGTGATTTAAGTAATAAGTTATGGTTCTAAATGCTTCTTCCACCTTCTTCTTAATTTTTGGCTCAAAATTGATCTTTGATGCAGTATGTAGGTTTTGGTACCAGTTGGTTGAACTGCCTTATAAGTAGAAGATAATTCTTTTATTTATTTTTTATTTATGATAGTCACACACACACAGAGAGAGAGAGAGGCAGAGACACAGGCAGAGGGAGAAGCAGGCTCCATGCACCGGGAGCCCAACGTGGGATTCGATCCCGGGTCTCCAGGTTCGGGCCCTGGGCCAAAGGCAGGCGCTAAACCGCTGCGCCACCCAGGGATCCCAGTAGAAGATAATTCTGTAGAGCAATTATAGCATAAGAGGCCATGCTACCTCACCCAAGCAACTTAGCCCAAACCTCGGCTTACATTTTTGTCTTTTCTATTTTAAGTAGAGCAATTGCAAAAATAGTAAATAGCATCTGGCTGCAGCTGACTTGGGTCACCCACTTGGAGGAGAGTATGAGTGTTAGTGTTGTCTTCTTAGGCTGCTGACTTTGCTCTATCTATCATAAAATCCCTCATGGGCCCAGGAAGCTGCCATGTTCTGCTTCAGTCCTTCTCTAGTCACAGCTGAATGCCCAGGGTGGCTCCTAACCTAGCCTGGGCAATATAAGCCAGCTGTTCCAAGATTTTTAAAAAAATATTTATTTATTTGAAAGAGAGAGAGAGCACCCTCAAGCATGGGAGTGTGGGGGGAGAGACAGAAGGAGGGAATTCTCAAGCAGAACCCCCTGCTCAGAAGAGCCCAATGGGGGGATGCATTCATGACCTGAGCTGAAATCAAGAGGCTGATGCTCAACTGACTGAGCCACCCAGGTGCCCCTAGCTGTTCCCAAGAATTTTAAGCTTGGGACAAGAAGACACATCTCTCTCTGCTGGCTGAAGTAACTAGATGTGAACTTGGATAATGTTGGTGACTATGCAGCCAAGTAGAGAATCTGTCTCCAATGGGGACCAATAAGAAGCCCTGACAGGACAGAGAAAAGTCCTGGCAGCATTCAGGTTCTACATCCGGCCCGGCCCTCACTGAGGCACAGATAAATTCCTGCCATTCATGCATCTTTAGATATTTAACCCTATTTTGTCATTTCATCATCCAATAAACTTCCCTTGCTGCCCAAGGTAGCTCAAGTTGGCTTTTTATCTCTTACTATCATGAATCCAAACTAATACAAAAAGAACCAAGTAGCCAAAAATATTCTTCAATAGTTTCCACATTTTTTACATAAAAAAAAATCACAGTGGTATCAATTTCTAATGGCTCTCCACTTACCTCATCAATACTAACTTGCCTTTCTGGTTTTCATTGGCCTGTCCCTTCACCCCATTATCTGTAGCTCCTCAAAGTCTCCCCACCTGTGGGCACCCCCTCACCTGTGCACCCTGCCCACCTGAGATGGCTGAGACCCCAGCAGCTCTCCCCCAGCTCTTACCAAGCATTATGCTCAGTAAATAACTTAATGTGTTAAAATGGCATTGAATTGACAGGAGCAATGTGGCAGGATCATTTCCCATAGTAACACATAAGATACTTTTCAACCCTACAGTTCTAATTTTTCTTAGTTGATATGTCATTATATTGGGCAAAGAGATTATTTAGACATTAGGTTTAAGAAAAAGAATGGAGGGGCAGCCCAGGTGGCTCGGCGGTTTAGCGCCGACTTCAGCCCAGGGCCTGATCCTGGAGACCCAGGATCGAGTCCCACATCGGGCTCCCTGCATGGAGCCTGCTTCTCCCTCTGCCTGTGCCTGTGCCTCTCTCTCTCTGTGTGTGTCTCTGATAAATAAATAAATAAAATCTTTAAAAAAAAAAAAAAAGAAAAAGAATGGAAAGGTTATGGTAAGTACTATAAACGAGAAACCAGTATCACTACTGAGAACACGACAGCAAGAAAATACACAGGTAATAGTATACCGAACGGGACTGAGCTGGTTAATTATCTTATTAATTCCTCCATGGCAATTTCTTACCTGGAATACTTTTTCCATAATTTCTCGGTCATATGCTGGAATTTGTTTATAATTTCGGAATTCTGGCACCTCTTGGCTTCTAAGACAAAGAAGCCTGAATCGTTTAGATCTATTTAATTCCTCATCTGAGACAAAGTTAAATTCTTGTTGCAGCTGTTCCAGTCGAAAGAAATCAGGGACATAGGATTCACCGCTGGTAGCAACCTATAGAAAACAGAAGGGGCACAACTTTAGGTGGCCATGGGCAGACTGTATCTGAAGGAACCTAGCAGTGAGCTTTTGGCAACAGAAGCTGGGACTGAGACTTGAAACATCCTGGATTCGTTTAAGGACAAAAATAAGTTAAAATATCATAGTTATAAGGTAGATGCTATTATATTACTGTCCTAGCTCTAAAAAGTACCCCAAATCATTTTTGCAAAAAAAATTGTAAAGTTCATCTTTTGGTATGCATGCTTCCCTCATATTATGCAAAGATACAGGCTGAAAAGTGAGAGATTTCTATCAGTATCAGTACTAGGTGCCAACTGGAAATAGGATTGCTTATATACACAGTGTATGTAAGATCTAATATATGTATTCAAAATAGATTTAAGATATATCTTATCTTAAAATATTTAGTATAACTTAATATAACTTTAAAACTATATGTAACAAAATATTTTAAAATATTAAAAAAAAAAAACAACTATGTACACATGTAGATAAGGGACCAGAATCAACTGATTGGCTTCTCTGGCTCCAGGGTCATGCTCTTCTGTCTTTGAACAGCACCTCATGGCCTTGGTTCACTGAATAAAGAGAGCCAGAGATGGATGTGGGTGCTCACCCCCCTACACTGGCACAGAAAGGATGGTTTCAGGGTACCACTGAGAGTCTGAGCAGGTGGGGCTGCACCCTGCCCACAGTCTGCTTGGACTTTGGGTGCTTTGCCAGTGGCAACTTCCTCCTCACAGGAAGAAAAACAAGGAGCAGAGATTTGTTGGGGCTGTGCAATAGGAAAGGTGATCCTGCTGTGAAAATCCAGAAAAAGAGACTAGTCAGGAAGGCCAGCCCTGTGCTCTGTCCTTCTATGGGAAGACAAATAGTTAAAAAGGAAAAAATGGAGGTGACATTTGTACTTTCTTACCACTGATTTAAATATAGTAATTGAAGCATGATTTGAAAACTCTACATGGAATAGACTATGCTCTAGGTAATATGGCCTATTCTTTTTAATATTTCTTTCAGTGACATTAAGAAGCATCATGTTGGAAGGAGAGCTTAGAAAGATAAAGGTCAAAATAAGCCAGAACTTACTTTGAGACTTATCTTAGAAAGTCAAAGACAGAAATGAAAATGTAATCCCGGTTATACTTACCCTGCTGATGAACTCACACTAGTAAGTATAATCACAGAATATGTTGCTATGGTCACTTTCCAGATCATCTACTTGTTTATTATGTTTTTGTGGGAATTATGAACTTGGGAGTAAGAACAATTGTATTTGCCACCAAGAACAATCATTTATTGACTAAAGTTCCATTTTATTTATGAATTCACTGAAGAGAGAATTTTGAATGTTATGATAGACACAAGCAATTTATCTCAACATACTTAAATGAAACCTAAATGATAATCTAATTAATCATCAAACAGGAAAACAAGCAAACAAAACCACCATTTCTTAAAACACCCCACCAACTCTTCCAAATGTGATAGACTAAGCATGTGTTCTGAAATCAGATTGATCTGGACCTGAGTTCTTACCAGTCCTGTGAGCTTGAGCAAGGGACTCTGAGGGTCCACACTCAGGCTCCTCTCCATCAGAGGGGCCAAGTAAGACCTTTCCTTATGGTTTTATAGAAGTTGGAGGTAAGAATAACAACAACACTGCAACAACAACTATTATTTATTGCATACTGATTGTGTGCCCAGCTGAGTGTTGAAATGCAGCAGTGCATGTGCTCATGGCCACACTGTGAGGGTGTCACAGCACCTAAAAGCATAGGTGCTTGCTTTGATTGCACAGCCAGGCCGATGCAGAACTGGACTGTCAACCTGTCATTCAACAGCCCACTCATGTTCTAAAACGCTATCACACTGGAGAACACTGTGTGAAAGAAAATGTGTGTAAAGGTCTGAGCCATTTCTATTATTATCGCACCAAGTCAAGAAATGGGAGTGTGTACATGGTTCTCCTGCCACATTACCGAGATTAGCTGCATCAAGGGGGCATTGTTGGGGTCGTTTGGGTCGAGCTTGGACTCTGCTGCCCATTTGGCCAATTTTTTCAAGTCTGTCAGTCCTGACGTACCAATAGACGAGATGGCATCTGCCCTCTTCAAAGCACTGGAAGAAAAGTTAATGCCATGAGATAGACACTTTCACAGGGCAGTTTGACTCAAGCCCCAAAATCCCAGGGACAGCATTGCTTAAAGAGGCTCTTCTTATCTATGGGAGAAAATCTGATCATAAGGAAGGAATTTTGCCAGTTTCCTTTACTTGATGACTGCTACTAAGTATGTCATAGAGATAATAGAGAAGAGTGAATTGGGGAAGAAAATACTTGCAAACCACATGTCTGATAAAGAGTTGATGTTTAAAATACACAAGGAACTCACAACTCAATAGCAAAAAAACAAATAATCTAATTAAAAAATGGGCAGAGGACCACAGTAGACGTTTCTCCAAAGAAGACATACAGATGGCCAGCAGGGATGTGAAAATGTGCTCCACATCACTCACCATCAGGGAAAGGCAAATCAAAACTACAGTGATGTATCACTTGACACCTGCTAGGATGGCCATCATCAAAAAGACATGAGATCAACTCAGGACACATCTGTTGGGGCAGGACCAAAGCAAGACTTGAGCCCTGGCACCTGGCTCCCATAGTGCAGGCTGCTGGGACACGCACCAACCACGAGGAGGTGGGACCCGCCTGGGGGGACCTGCTGAGACCCAGAGTGCCTTTCTTCTGGTCTGGAAAGGAACCAAAGGGGCTAACAATCAAGGAACAAATCTGATAGAAGGGACCTATAATAACCAGAAGGTTCTACCACTGTCATCATTCACGTGGAGGACCACATATACACAACCGTGTGCTGTGCGCTTCCCCTGGCTATAAAGTGGGGACAGGAATCCTTCACAGAGTTACTGGAGAGATGAAATAAGGCAAAATGCTTTTTGCTGTTTCTGACACTGCTAAACATCTAATACTTATTAGGCTATTCATATATTTAATTCTTACCTCAAGAAAATTAAAAAAGCCCTGGAAATACTGGCACATGAGAATAAAAGGAAGGAATGTGATATTGCAAGCTTCTTCCTCCCATATCATTAATACAAATGCTGACATTACTCATAGGATTGTTATAGACACACATTACCTTCTAAATCCGATGTTCTGCTGTGACAGTGGAGGAATTAAAGGTATCCCATTTTCTCCAATGGCCCATGCCACACTGTTGGAGACTTTCCCCGATGTCATTAGAATCAATTGATTACTACCGTCAGCTTCAAATGAGAAGGGCACTCCTAGAGAAACACCAGATTACACAGATGTTGTTTAGAAAAAGGGAGTAAGCCCAGTTCTGGTAAGAAGGCAGACAGTAGACAAATGGAACAGAGTGGAAAGGGCTGGCAGGATGCAACACATAATTCAGGTTAGCATCACTGAACTTCTTCAGGCAATGATGCTCAGAATTGGCCTCTTAGTTCTGTCTCTGACAGCAGAGTGTAGACCATATAATGAATGAGACACTTTGCAGTGGGATCATCTGTGTGCATATTCTGGTTCTGCCACTTAACAGCTGTGTGACCATAAACGGATTGATTAACTTCTCCAAGCCTTCATTTCTTTATGTGTAAAGTAGGGGTAATAATAGTACCTCCTCGAAAAGATTACTATGAAGACATTCATTGATTCACTCATTCAACAGATGCATGTTGGAGCTCCTCCTTCCTACCAGGCACTATTCTAGACTGCAGATACCAGTAAAGGAGCAAAACTGATGAGAATCCCTGTTCTCAAGTTTAAGTTCCAGCCAAGGAGACAGGAAATAAGGAAGAGAAATAAGAGGAATGTGTGGTCCGTTAGAGAGTGATAAATGTGAAAGAGAAACCATAAATTAGGGAATGTAGATGGAATATGTGTGCTTTGGGGGGATGTGGTGGCAGAGGAGCCTCCATGAGAAGGGACTCATGGATAAAGGCCTGAAGAAAATGAGGAAGTGAGACATGCAGATATGTGGGGAGAAAGCATTTTTGGCAGAAGGAACAAGTCCAAGTGGCTGAGGGTGGAAGCACGCCCAAGTGAGGTCATACTTGCAGAGCACTTAGTGCCTGGAAGACAGTGGCTACTTGACAAGCCTTAGCTACTGTTATTAAACTACTGTGACAACAGTAAGTCTCACTTACTTATTTGGCCTCTACTGGTTGGAAATTAATGATAAAAAGTCTCAGGACTGTTTGTTTAATCAACTAAAGGAAGAAAGGATTTCAAGCACTAAATATAGCCACTGCATGCCCTGGAGTTCCAGTTCATATCCATAGCACAAAACAGTACCACTATTAGGCTGTTATAATGTCTTTTTATTTTTCAAAGATCTTTCTTTCAAATTGAACGTATGCTTTAATCTTCAAAATCACCCTAAAAGACACTAAAGGAATTAAAGGAATCTTTAGATTCAGATGATATTCAATAGATTACATAATTATTAGAGTCCTATAGATTATATAATTACTAGAAACCTACAGCATATCAATGTGAAAGTCAGAACTGAAGCCTAGGTCTCCAGACCTTTCAGTTGGTGAATGGATTTGAACCTTAAAGAATTCTTGCAGATACATTTCCAGATACGAGCTCACAATAAAAAAATCACTAGACATGTAGAAACAAGCCACTATGAATATGAGGGAACAGAACCGGACCAATAAACAGATATATATTAAAATAATCAAGTACAGAACATTAAAAATATGCATAATGTCTTTTTAACAATAAATGAAATATGAATGGATAAAAGAAATGAAATGATCGAGAGTTGGAAGAAAGGACAAATGTTATCAGAACTGACCAAGCAGATTGAAAATGAAATAAATAGAATTCCTAGAGGTGAAAAATAAAATAATTAAAGAAAAGCCTCAATGATGAATTTTGATGATTAGACGCAATCAAAGACTGAATTCATGACTTGGAAGACAGATTTAACGAAGTTTTATAGAATACAGTAGTGAGGGCAGCCCCGGTGGCTCAGGGGTTTAGTGCCGCCTTCAGCCTGGGGCGTGAGCCTGGAGACCTGGGATCGAGTCCCACGTCGGGCTCCCTGCATGGAGCCTGCTTCTCCCTCTGCCTGTGTCTCTGCCTCTCTCCCTCTCTCTCTCTCTCTCTCTTTCTCTCTCTCTCTCTCATGAATAAATTAATAAAATCTTTAAAAAAAAAAAAAGAATACAGTAGTGAAAGAAAAAGATAGCAAGTATATTACAGAGATTAAGAAACATGGTGGACAAAGAAGGGCCATCATATATCTAATCACAATTATAGGGGATAAGAGAGAGAATATTAATTAATAACCTCCCTATTATAATTATTTAAGATTTTTCACAATTTTCAGCCCTATGAATATCATGATGTACATTTTTTATGCACAAAGCTTTGTACTCATTTCAAATTATTTTCTTAGAAAAGATTCTTAGAAGAAAAATTAAGGTGTCAAGGCATTTTAAAGGTCTTTATTCGAATTCTCAAACTGCTTTATACTTGCCTAGTTATATGAATTTACTGGCCATGAACAATATATAAAAATGACTTTGCAAAAAATTATATAAATCATTTTAATTTGAATTTCTGAAAGCAATTTTAGAATTACCTGGTTGTTTGAAAATGAAAAAAAAAAAAAAGCTATGTTCAAAACTGACAGTAAAATTATGAGCCACTAATAATAATTAGCTTTTTGTACCACTTCCAACTCCTTCGTGGTCCAGTGTTACATGCTGGTTACTGCTAAATTCCACTTCTTCAATAGGAGCCCTTCCAGTGACAACGGTAGTTTCAGGAATAGGCAGAAACACTTCTGCTAGCAAAGTCGTACCACTGTGTCCAACTGTTTCATATACCTGAAATTGAGGAAGAAAAACAGTCAAATAAAAATAGCAAGAGTGTGCTCACTCCTGGATATTTAATCCATTTATCTATGTTGATCACTGTCTAGCTCAGAGTGGAAAAGTTGAGTTGTGTTATTATGGTTCCCATGGAGACTAAATTACACCCAATTTGTGGCTAAGCTGTTGACATCCTGTCTTCTTGTCTACTCTCCTGGGATAGAGAGATTAAGCAAAGTAGCAGGCTACCACACCAGTTTTTCCATTTCAAATCGATACACAGGTTATCTGGAGAATGGGCTTCCTCTTTTTTCCTGGTTCATGTTATTTCAGAAAGAAATGCCATCAGGTGGAATGGGTGAGATAAAATGGGCATGCCACTAGATGATTTATTATTTACATCAACTGCAAAGTCAAGAGGAAAAGTATTATACCTAGAAGTACTCTAGAGTATCAGGTTCAAATCTACTATTTAGTAAATCTTTCAAATTCTTTCCTTCAAGAGCTCATTTAATTTGTCAGCTGCTGAAACCCTACAAGTTCCTTCACGGACCTTCTCCTAAGAAGGAGCCAACTAGGCTAACTGTAGCTCTAATTACTGTGGCATGTCTCATTATAATGCTGTCACTATGAAATGAAGGATCCATTGCCAAGGCAACCACAGATTATGAATATACAATGCAGCTTCAATAGGACTCTTTGCTTCATTGGATCAAATTTCTCTTGCATCCTTGGATCATTTCACTTTTGTGGCAAGAAGATAGTAAAATATTCCACAGTTCTGCTGGCTTCTTTCCTGTGTTTTATTCTTTCCCTCCAAGAGGTCTCTGGCTGGTACACATTTTTCTAAAATGCTCCTTTCATTTTTACTAATTAAATCTTCATATTTTCTTCTTGTGCAATAGAGCCCCCCCCCACTGATTAATACTTTCCACTTACAAACTGAAATGCACAAAGATGACCCTACAGATCCTCCTCACCCCCTATTCTCCCTTACAGGGTATATGATATGAATTCTTTTCCAAGGATGAGGATGATTTTGTGCGAGGCTGCCATTCTGGCCTCATCATCTCCCTGGTATCCACCAGCTTGCATTTGACAGATGGCTGACTGAACTTGGTGGGGCTACTGCGGCAAAGACAAAGACATAACAACTGAACTCAGGACCCTAGACAGTATCACTGTGAGCTATTCTAACAGGCTGTGTGCACCGAGAGACCTGTGATTGTCAGGGCCTGCCTGTGCTGAGGGGCCAAGTCTACCTAATTCAGGGCTCAGTGGGAAGCCCATGAATAAATCAAATTCTCCATCTTTCTCAGTAAATAGGTAATATTTTTGTCTCTATTAAAAACTATCTTTTATGGAAAATGTCAAATATATAATCCTAGAAGAATAATATAGTATGAACCCCTCACCTGGCTTCAAATACCATTAGCTTATGGCCAATCAGATTTCCTTTCTATTCTCAGGCTTTCCCCTCTCCACCAATATTTGGAACCCAGACATCACTTCATCTGTAAATATTTCAATATGCATTTCTAAAAGATAAGGATATAAGAAAGCACAGTTATAATATTATTATCATAGTAATTCCTTCATGATGTTAAATATCAGTAAGTTTCAAATTTCCTTCAGGGTCCAAAAAATTACTATAAAACCTTGTTTGAATCAGTATCAAAATATATTCTGTACAATGAGACTGACTGATAAGTTTACTCAAGCCTCTGTTAATTTGTAGGGAATACCCATCCCTTTCTATAATTTTTAAATTTTTAAATTTCTCTTTATTTTTATTGGTTAGAGCTCTAATGGAAAAAGGAGTGCCACTTATTGCTTGCCCCAAACTCCCATCAGAGCCTGTGGGTTGTAACTTTACAGAACTTAAAGAACATTGAGCAGATTATTTTGTCTTGCAACGAAGACCTTGGTTGACCTGTTACATTATGGACTCACTAGCATGAAGTTT
Organism: Canis lupus familiaris; assembly: GCF_011100685.1. Taxonomy (NCBI): domain Eukaryota; kingdom Metazoa; phylum Chordata; class Mammalia; order Carnivora; family Canidae; genus Canis; species Canis lupus. The sequence goes on from NC_049224.1 coordinate 65,318,513, forward strand.
TAGCCTGAGAAAATGATATAGTTCCTTTTCTTTTTCAAATTTTTTATTTTTTGCCTACGTCTTAATTGAGACATCCATTTATATGCAGCCCAGTACAGGCTTTGGTCTGGTATTTTGTCTAATCTTTCACATATTCCTATAAAGGATGGTTTCTGGTGAAGACTAAGCAAGATAATAGACCCAAAAATTCTCGATGATGGATTTGAGGATCCAAGAGGAGAAACTCCCCCAGCCACCCATTTGGGGTGGGATTTGAATCCACAACTATTTCACTTTGAAAAAAGCTGGGATTTGAATCCACAAGTATTTCATTTTGAAACTCATACTTTTTTTTTTTTTTGCTATGTCTTCCTTATGGGCCAGGGACAATCAGAAATGCAATCAAAGAATGAAGAATTCTTTTAAAGTAATAGCATGATCCAGAACATATAATTAGTTTAGACAAACTGGTGAGAAATAAGGATTGAAAGAATATTTAAAATCTGAATGAAATAAACAACAAAACATGGAAATACTATAAATACAATGTCTAGGGGCACCTGGGTGGCTCAGTTGGTTAAGCATCTGACTCTTGATCTCAGGTCTTGATCTCAGGGTTATGGGTTCAAGCCCTGTGTTGGGCTCTATGCTGGGCATGGAGCCTACTTTAAAAACAAACAAGCAAAAAATAATCCCCAATGTCTGTAACCAAAACTTAAAGGATCACCTCAGCATATGCAACTGTGATCGAAAGACTACGAGCTATTCCTGTCTCAGACTTCTTAGTTGCTCAGAATTCTCAAGAGGGTTGCTATCTCAGCAAGGCAGGTGTGGCCTGCTCACTTCAGTGCAGGTGCTTTAACTCACTGTAAGGTGCCCAGGTGTACTGGGCACCAAGTGAGGCACCTGTCCTATACCCATGTATGTGCCATCACTATATCCCATGCTCTCCCTAAAGAAATACTTATCCACTCTATCAAAATTCCTTATTTATGCATCATCTGTCTCATTGGACATGGGGATTCCTGAGGATAGGGGTCTTGTTTGATTTCCCTTTGAATGCCCAGTACCTGCCATTTGGGAATTAATGTATTTAGAAGGGAGCATGCTAACTCTGAATAGAAGTAAGGCATTATTATTATTATTATTATTATTATTATTATTATTATTATATTTTTGCTAAGTAAACTCTACTTCCAACATAGGGCTCAAACTCATGACCCTGAGATCAAGAGTCTCATGCTCCACTGACTGCTTAAGCCAGCCAGACACTCCTAGAAGTGAGGCATTAAATGATAAATCCACTGAATGGAATGGTTTTCTTCTCTGAACAGCTGGTAGATCTGGTGTAGTATGGCTCTCAGATGTTCTCTCTTTTTTTTTTTTTTTGAGATTTTATTTATTTATTTGACACAAAGAGACAGCACAGACAGGGGGAGCAGCAGGTAGAGGGAGAGGGAGGAGGAAGCTCCCTACTGAGCAAGGATCCCGATGTGGGTCTTGATCCCAGGACCCTGGGATCATGACCTGAGCCAAAGGCAGATGCTTAACAGATTGGGCCACCCAGGTGCCCCTCATTGTCTTATTTTCCTTCCTACCTATAACTCCTCTTGAAGCCTGCAGAGGGCAGTGTGGCGGACAGGACAGGGCAGTCTTGTGTTCAGCAGATCTGAATCCTGACATTGACACTTAGTAGCCATATGACCTTGGGCATAACATTCCACGATTTTTGCTTTCATTGTAAAATGAAGATGTTATTTAAAGCTCTGCAGGAAGGCAGTGGTAAAGCTTTGGGACATGGATCAAAAGTCTTCCTCCCTTATGAGTTCAATAAATGTTTATTCTTCTTCCTCTGGGCATACATTTGAGAATAAGTACCTGCATTGTTATAGTACTATGTGGCTCACAAAGCTCTTTCATAAACATAATTACACTTCCCAAATATCTTGTTAAATATTGCTGGTCAACTGATTTTAGTAAACTTTATGAAATAAGAATCTCTTTTTTAAAAATTAAATTTGTAAGATCTGTTTTCTCAAGACACTAATTTTTTTCAAAGAAGACGTTAAGTTGCTGAGGGTTTATAGGAATTTTATGGCATATTCCATATTTGTAATGAAATCATCTATATTTCTGAGTCCCCAAAGACAAGGAGGTAAAAAAATGAACTACATTAAGCCTTAAAAGTGTGCTTTTAAAAAATCAGGAGTTAATGAAGTCCTGATATCACTTCAAGTGAAGGGAATAGAAAGCATACCAATAGTCAGAAAATACCATTTATGAGGGTAAAATGTTTCAGAAATTGACATGAATGCTGTATTTAACATTTCATTAAACCTTGTGTCCCTGACCTCGTGACTCTCTTACCTCCTACTACTTCAGAATTCCAAAATTCTCCAAACTCAATGCAATTAAATAAGTGTGTGAAGCATATTTAAAAATAAGAACAAATCCAAACATTTTTCACATACTTTGCGTCTCTTTCTATAACATAAAAACTTAGTGTTTGCTTACTCAGCTGTATAAGATAAGATTTCTAAATTACATGGCTCCAACGGCTTTACAAAAACATCTTTGTTGGACTTTCATAATTCATCAAATACTTCATTATGAAAGGACCATAAGAGCTGCTTCTAAGCTTTTCTTTCTTTCTTTTAAAGATTTTATTTATTTATTTAAGAGAAACGAGAGACAGAGCATGAGCAGAGAGGAAGGGGCAAAGGGAGAGGGAGAAGCGGACTTCCCACTGAGCAGGGAGCCCAGACATGTGGCTTGATCACAGGACCCTGAGATCATGACCTGAGCCAAACAATTAACTGACTGAGCTATCCAGGCACCCCACTTCTAAGCTTTTCTGTTTGGGTTCTTATTCCCTATAGGTGTGCTTAGTAAGGATCCATAAGACATGCAGTTATTGTAGAAGGGGCATTTCTGGTGGATGTCAATGGAAGGGTCCTCGTTCCCAGTCTCTGGAAACACCTTCCTGTTTAATGTCAGGAGAGGAACTAAATGGGAACTCTTGGGGCTGAGTCTGTAGGACAGAGGAAGTTATGACTCAAGGGGAGTGGAGGGTTTGTTAATTGAGACTCCTGTCTCAAAAGATACTTCTCAACTTTTTTTAATACGGAAAAATGGATTCCATCTGTCAAAGTAAAAAAGAAATCCAGAATTTTCCCACACTTTTCACCCTGCTCTTTCAAGGTGACAGCAATTCTTTTTAAAGCTAGGGTGCAACGCTGTTTTAAAAAAATCAGAAATTGGGCATCTTGGTTTGGGGTTTGTAAACAGCTTTCTGTATAATTAAATTTAGTTTTTGGTTTTCTTTTCTAAGTCAGGGGTTGTCAAACTCAGCACTTTTGACATTTTGGGTCGGACGATTCTCCATTGTGGTGCGCTGTCCTGTACACTGTAGGATGCCTAGCCACATCACTGGCCTCAACCCATTAGCAGAGGTACCAGCTCCCCATTTGTTAGAATTAAAATGTCTTCAGACACTGCCACATATCCCCTGGTTGCAAAATTACCTCTGCTTGAGAAGCACTGCTCTGAGTAAGAAGGGTGCTCCTCTGTGTGTTTGAAGGTGGAATGCTAGTGGAGAAACAAGACAGGAAATATAATTGATTTACACTCAACTGTTCTAAAATGTTTCTGTTGTTGCAGCAGTAAATTCAGAATAGCAATTAGATCCATGGCTACCAATTTGAGATTATTGGTAAAAAAAAATTATTATTGGGGCGCCTGGGTAACTCAGTCGGTTAAACATCTGACTCTTGATTTTGGCTCAGGTCATGATCTCATGGCCTTGAGATCGAACCCTGTGTGGGGCTTCACGCTGAGCATGGATTCTGCTTGAGATGCTCTCTCTCCCTCACCCCCTGCCCCTCTCCTTGCTTGTGCATGCTCTCTCTCTCTCTCTCTCTCAAATAAATAAATCTAAAAAAAATTTATTATTGAACTTTGATTAACATACTATGCTATATTAGTTTCAGGTGGGTGTACAACACAGTGCTCCAACGGTTCTATACATTGTGCAATGCTCACCACAATAGGTGTAGTCATTATCTGTCACCATGCAACGTTATTCTAGTATTATTGACTATGCTGTATTTTTCATTTCTGTGACTTACTTCTTTTATAACTGGAAGATTTTACCTCTTAATGCCCTCCACCTATTTTTTTATTTCCTCACCCTCCTCCCTCTGGCAACCACTAATTTGTTCTCTGTATTTAAGAGTTTGTTTCTGTTTTTGTTTTGTTTTGTTTTGTTTATATATTTGTCTAACTTGGGGTGATTTATGCAATTATTACTACTCTATTTGGAATATTGTTTGCTTTAACTCAACCATCTGGGGTAGGTGGACCTCCTAGCAGTATTTAGAACCTTAGAAATGTAGGGACATTAAGAGAGATAAAAAACAATATTCCCCTGTGAAGCAGAATTTATGTTGCATGGTTTTAAATCATGATTCTCTGCTTTTAAAACAGAAGAGAACAAAGCAGAACACTCCATGTCTTGCACCTGGTAATGCTGGGTCCAGTACAGGTGGCTGTTCTTTAAGCTTGGCTGCTCGTGACATTCTCATCTCATGGTCCCCATTTCCCTCAGGATTGAATCAAACCCTTCTGAGTCTTGTGCCCACATATTCTCTTCCTTTGCTGAAAAGGTGGAGGGCACCTGAGGTGGACCCCCTCCCAGCCCTGTCCTCTACACCATCCCCTGTGACATCATGCCTGACCCAGAGGAACCTCCCGTCATGTCTTGACCCCACCCCTCCCAATACCCTGTGGGGTCTGGTCCCTCTCCCCACCGCTTTCCTTTTTATTTTCAAAGTCACCAATCTTTTCTGTACTGGTTGCTTTTCTCACAGCTAACAAACATGCTCAAATCAACTACACCCAAAGTAAACCACAATCCCTGACAAAACCCTGATCCATTTCCCTTCTTGCCTTCTCTGCCAAGCCTCTGGGAGAGGAGCCTTCTCTTGGCATCTTCCTTTTTTCTCCTACCATCTCACTGGACCTCAGTCACGAGGTCTTCCTGTCATTTTCCTGTTTTCCCTCATCTTTGCATGATGTTTATGCAGTAAGATGCCTGTTGGATCTAAGGTACAGACTATGAGTGGGTGCAGCATGATGAGGTGGATATGAGAGCGTGTTCTGTGGGCTGGGGGCTGGTTCTGCTACCTTCTGGCTGTGGGACGTTAGGGTAGGTACTTAAGTTCTCAGCATTTTAGTGTAACAGGGACAATGATACAGCTACCATGGGACTACCGTAAGGATGCAATGAGGTTTCTTTTGTTGTTTTTTGTTTAAAGATTTTATTTGGCAGAGAGAGAGAGAGAGAGAGGGAGAGAGAGAGAGAGAGCACAAGCAGGGGGAGCAGCAGTCAGAGGGAGAGGGAAAAGCAGACTCCCTGCTGAGCAGGAAGCCCGATGTAGGGCTCAATCCCAGGACCCCAGGATCATGACCTGAGCTGAAGGCAGAGCTTAACTGACTGAGCCACCCAGGCACCCCATAGAATGAGTTTATACACAAAATATGGTGCCTGGCATATTGCAATTGCTCAGGAACTGTTATACAAGACATTACTAAATATCTACACAATTCAGTGTGCTGTGATGCCTGAAGTTGTATTCTAAGACTTCTCCCATAGTAATTGCTCTCAAAGTGTGGAGATATGTCAAGTTTTAGGCTTTGCTCTTCTTTATCATTATACCCAGTTAACATGGTGAAATGAGAGTGAAATTTAGAGTCAGGCAGGACTGGGTTTGAATTCTCTGCGTCTTGACCTGCTTGATGTTGTAAGGTTACTCGGTATCTCTGAAGTGTCACTGGGAGAATAAAAGTATCTGCGTTTTTTTTTGTTTTTTTTTGTTTTTTTTTTTTTTTAAGGATAACATCAGACAGTGTATGTGAAGAATTTGGTCTTGTGGTTGGATAAGCAATAAGTGTTATTTCCTATGCCATTTTCACAGGCCCCTGTCCCATTCAAGCCTGCATCTTCTTACATGTAGGTGACCTCACCTGGACCCCTGCAACCCATCCTCCCACTGCATCCACTGGCCTTTTACCTATTCTAGGCTCCTCTGCTCTGCACTCTGTTGGGCTTCCTGGTATCTGCTCACCTCGGCTTTTGGGGTCAGTTTTCAACAGTCTGACTCAGCATCATGCAATTGAGTTCATAGGGAAGATATATGTGTAAAAACTATGTTTTTGTCTAATGTCCACAAAGGACCAGTAGCAGTCACAAAAGTGAGCTGGCCAAGGGCTAATTAAGACACTTCTCCAAATACAATTGTTTCTCCCACTCCAATAACACAGTTCTGTGGATGAGAGGGAGAAATCAGGAGAGGATGTAGGAATGAACTTGAGTCATCACCAACTAGGTTCAAAAGGTGGATTTCCTATTATCAGTCCCCATACTAGGAATATGAAAGATTGACAGGATTGACTCATAAGGAAAAATAATAATGCGACAAAATATAAGTGCCACCCAGCAGTACCATGTGATTGCTGTCAATTTGGGAAGTCAGGAAGACGAATGACTGATGCAGATGTGAATGATAAAGAAATAAAGGTAATCATCACAAAACTATTTTCTTCTTTCTTTCTTCCTTTCTTTTTTCTTTTTTTTTTTTAAAGATTTTATTTAGGGGATCCCTGGGTGGCACAGCGGTTTAGCGCCTGCCTTTGGCCCAGGGCGCGATCCTGGAGACCCGGGATCGAGTCCCACGTCGGGCTCCCGGTGCATGGAGCCTGCTTCTCCCTCTGCCTATGTCTCTGCCTCTCTCTCTCTCTCTCACTCTCTCTCTCTCTCTATGTGACTATCAAAAATAAATAAAAATTAAAAAAAAAGATTTTATTTATTTATTTGAGAGAGAGAGAGCATGCACAAGGGAGAGGGAGAAGCAGACCCCCCACTAAGCAGGGGAGCACAATGAGGGGCTTGATCCCAAGACCCCAGGATCATGACCTGAGCCGAAGGCAGATGCTTAACTGACTGAGCCCCCCAGGTGCCCCTTTTTCTCTTTCTCTCTTTCTCTCTCTCTCTTTCTTCCTCTCTCTCTCTCTTTTTCTTTGGGAAAGGGAGAGAAGGAATCCTAAGTAGCTCCATGCCCTTTGTAAACCCTGACACAGGGCTTAATCTCATGACCCTGAGATCATGACCTTAGATCACACTGACTCAGTCGCTTCACCCACTGAGCCACCCAGGTGCCCCCAAACGATTTTTTTTTCTAAATCAAACTTCATTCTTCTGAAAGGCCAAGCATTTGTTTTGGAAAGACCTCAAAAGTGGGGATTTTTAGGACCTTTCTGGAGGGACTCTGGGCCCGCTTGTACTCCCATGTCCCGAGAAGTCTTCCCCTCCCCTTGGAGCCCGCCGTGATTCAACTCCTTTGTACTGTCACAGGTCCAGCCCTCATGATGGGATTGGATTAGTCCTTCCTTTCAAGGTTGCAGTGCTGTTCTAATTAATTCCTTCTGCCTGTTTCTAGGGCTGGGCCCCATCCTATCCTGCTGGCTTTTCGTGCCAGCTCTGGCCTTATCTCCTGCTTCCTAGGATGACCCTGGCATTCCTTTCTCAAGCCTTGCTTCAGGCTTAGGGTTCAAAACATGCAAGGAATCAAACCCCACAGTCAATGCTCAATACTGTTTCTATCAAGGGTCCCTGACATCCGTACAAAGCCAAGTACTGTTTCTCTCTAGCTCTCTCCTCATCTCCCAGCAGAATTTAAGTCTCCCGGAGGCAGCGCTATGGGAACTCCTCCCACCTGGGACTTCCAGTTCTCCACCACATGCCTGGCTCAGGATCAGACACTCATTGGCTCTTAAGCAGCAGACATTCATGGCTTGGCTGTTGGGTCACCAACTGATGCATTTTCATTTTGAGAATCTCAGAACTTTTTGTGAAGCACGCTGGGCTCTGAAGTTGGGGATTTGATAACACTGGCATAAACAGATGCATTTAAGACAATTTTTCTCACCCTCTTAAAGCTGCCAGTAATTTTGAAACTTTCCTAATCTCACACTTGCAATTATGCAGCGAATTCCCAAATGGCAGTTCTATTCCTAGAGAGTTGAAATATGATAGCCCTTAAATTAATTTCATCTGTAATCACTACTCAATCATAAAAATTAGGCCACTGAGCCATTATGATATGTGATTTGATCCGTTATCAAATCTCTATAGATAGCTTAAGAACTTAGCCAAGGGTCTTTTAGTTTGTAATATTTAAAAGGTTACATGATTCAGTTCTCAGGGCCACGCTAATTGCCTATGAATATATTCTTGGTATTCTAGGATAACTGTTTGCTTGTTTATTTAAAAAAATCCATTTCATAATATTTTAGAGAATTACTTTTTTCACATTACTTAAAAAATGTGTTTTGATTGCAACATCTGAGCAAGCTAATCTCTAAGACAGCAAATAGGAGAGAGGCTAAGAGGCTTCCCTTCTGTTTCAGAATATATGCGAAATAAAATATTGGTGCTCATGGAAAGTGGAGGGTGTCTTTCCTTCCATGGAAATTCAGAAAATGTAGGACTGCCCAGCAGAGAAGCTCTCAGAGATGGCCAAGGAATGTGAGCCCTCAGGGGCACCTGCTAGGAGGGGAGGGGCTTCTCTCCTGCTCTGTGCTCTTCTCCGTGGAGTGTTGGGGAGGAGGACCAGGGCTGCCTCTCCTTTCCACTGGGTGTGGTATCCCATGTTATCATCTGCTTCTCTCCCTCACTTCACTCTGCCCATCTTTCTGCTTTTCCCCCTTAATCTGGTTCTCCTTGGGGGCACCAGGGTGGCTCAGTAGTTGAATGTCTGCCTTAGGTTCAGGTCATGATCCTGAGGTCGGGGGATCGAGTCCCGCATGGGGTTCCCTGCAGGGAGCCTGCTTCTCTCTCTGCCTATGTCTCTGTCTCTCTCATGAATAAATAAATAAAAATCTTAAAAAAATAAACTGTCACTTAAGCACATGCATTCAGAGCCAGGGCAGGAGAGTTCATGTGGGAAGTGACAAAGATGTGGGAGCCAGTGGATTTCAAGCCTTACCCCAAAGGCATTCAGATTTTAAACCATCCAAAGCCCCTGGCCATCCAAACAGAAGGGCACTGCACCCCCCCCAACCCCCCCACCCCCCCGCTGCTCGCTCAAGGAATCCCTGGACAGAAAGGACTCTCTTAATTAATCAGGTCTTAGTAGGACAGAGAGTACTAGATTTTTAAATTTCAGCATATCTGAAATGAGAGTGTGTCTTTTGATCCGTGGTGCATGGTAGCCAAGTGATGCAAATAATGGTATGTCTCATAGGGAGTGGTGATGTGAAACCCAGTGGCTTGGATCCCAGAGTCCCTCAGACACAGCTTTGCTAAGAGAACAGAGGAAGAGGAGCCCTCTGTGTGGTCCAGGCGGTCAGAAGGGGACCCGGAGGAGATCCAAGGGAGCGGGTGGCTCCAGCTCACCTCCCAGCACAGAGTAGGAGGGGACTCTGGGTGCCTCTGAAGGCTCACCTTCTGGCAGCATTGCCCTACTTCACCCTCTGTAGCCATACAGTGTTGTAAACCTAGGGGGAAGCAAGTAGAAACTTAAAGATAATTTTCCCACCTATGATCTTCAGAAAGGGAATTTTCAGGCTTTAAGAAATCTTAGTTTTTCACCAAACCTCCGAATTCAATCCCCTTTCAAATACCATTTTTTTATGTTAACAAAATGTCTTCACTTTCTCCTCCCACCCATAGTGAACTTTCAGGTTAGCAGCAAAATAAGTCCTATTTTTTTCAAGTTCCAGAATGCATAGGTATTTTCTTAAAAATTAGAGTTTTAAAGAATTATAGGGGTTACTGGGCCATGTCAACTCTAAAATTGAAAAAAATACTTTTTCAATTGGGTAGATGTCAGTGCTGTTATCAGAATGGCAGAGAATCTGGATTGAGTCTTGATATGTGGTGCCATGTAAGTGAGGATCACGCCCTCTGCCCTTGCCAACCACCAGGTCACGGATGAAGAGGTACATGATAAAATTGCCACAACCTCTGGGACAATCCCCATCTGAGGTGGTTGACCTTGGGTGCTCAGGGCTGATCCTCTCAGGGTCCCCATCCCATTGCTTGGAAACCCTACCCTCATTCTGAGCATTTCCACTATGCTTCCTTCCCATTTCAAAAGGACAACCTATCTTAGCTGTCCCAAACTTTCTCTACTGTTTTTTTTAAAGATCCTCCTTATTTTTTATATTCATATATTTTTTAGAGAGAAAGAGAGAAAGAAAGAGAGAGAGAGAGAGAGAGAGAGAGAGAGAGATTGCAAATGTGGAGGGGAGAGGCAGAGGAAGAGGGAGACAATCTTATGTAGATTCTGCTCTGAGTGCTGAACCCAATACTGGGCTCAATCTCATTCCTCTGAGATCATGACCTGAGCCAAAATCAAGAGTCAGACTCTTAAATGACTAAGCCCCCCAGGCTCCATCCTTTACTAGTTTTAATAGGCTTTTAACTACTGAGATCTAGGTAGTGGTTGATGTTCAGAATGTCAAAGAACATTCATGGTCAAGTACTAATCAATCAGAAAAGATGTCAGTCATATAGGAGAACAAGGTCCTGGAGACATAGCCTTGTTCACACAACCTTTAATTGATCCATTGTGGGAAGGTCCAGGGGATCTTGGAAGGGGGGTCTAGTGGCCAGAGTGGGATTTAAGGAATCCAGTACATAGGTATTTAAATATTATAATAATGATAAAGCTATAATCGTACCTCCAGATAATGTCAATTACAACCAATAGGTAGTGGCTGTCTGGAGTGTTGAGAAGGATTCTGAAGCTATATCCAGGCTCAGTGGGGGAAAAATACATGACCAAGTTGTCATTTCTTGCAAGGGTGGTAGATGGGAATGAAAAATTCTGCATAAATGGTGGATGAGGACTAGTGATTTCTAAGTGGGTGGTGGATAGCAAGCAAAGGCATTTGTGCCAGATATTTGCGACCCTAGTTACCAGGCCTATTACTATCATGAAAGAGAATTCTGTTAGCATCATGGGAGAGGATTCGCCATTAGAAGAGCAAGCTTGAACACTGTAGTGGATTAAATAATATCCTCTAAAAATTGCTGTCTACCTGGAACCACGGAATGTGACCTTATTTGGAAATAGGGTCTTTATAGATAACTAGTTAAACATCCAGATGAGCCCACACTGGATTGTGGTTGGCCTAAGTCTAGTGAGAATGTCCTCTAAGAGACAAAAAAGGACACTTAGAGACAGAGAGATAGCCACACGAAGATGGAAGCAGATTGGAGTGGCACTATAAGCCAAGGGACTCCAAGGGCCATCAGAAGCAGAAGACGCAAAAAAAGATTCTCCTCTAGAGTTTTTTGGGGGCATGGCCCTACTGACACCTAGATTTCAGACCTCAGGGCCTCCAGAGCTGTGAAAGAATTAGTATCTATTGTTTTAAGCTACCAAGTTTGTACAGCTTAATTGGGGAGGCCTAGGAAACTAAAACAGGGACAAATAATATATTGCTTATGATGGGATTTGGATTAGCAGTGATATTTCTTTTGGGGAGACCCTATAATCTGTAGCCACCTCATCATAGCCACCTGTGATTATGGTGGTATTGATTTCTGAGGTATATCATTCTGGGATCCAGGTAGACAGTGATATTGATGTACTCCTCCAGTGAAAGAGCCAGGAACCCCCCACGTCTCATCCCCCTTCCCCATCTCCAGGCACGCACAGGAGCACTGTGGCCAGCATTTTCAGGAGGTGAAGGAAACAGATCTTCTTCTGACAAGACCATAAGGACAGATGTGGCTAAGAAGAGGCTGACGTTCTGTTCACATTGAAAATCTATCAGGACACCAGCCTAGCCAATGGATGATTTAAAACCATTTCATATTTGAGTCTAGGTGGCTCAGTCAGTTGAGTGCCCAACTCTTGGTTTTGGCTCAGGTCATGATCTCAGGGTCTTGAGATTGAGCCCCACATTGGGCTCCCTGCTCAGTGAAGAGTCTGCTTCTCCCTCTCCCTAGCTCTCTGCCCCTCCTCTCTGCTCCTGTGGGCACGTGCACAGACACATGCGTGCGCATACACACACACACACAAACACGCACACTCTTTTTCTCTCAAATAAATAAATTTTAAAACCATTTTATGCCGGTGATCACCAAAAAATGCTTGGGACAATGAGTATAATTAAAATGCGTACCTGTAATGTTAAACTCTCTGGCCAGTTGAATATTTGCAAATTGAAAATCTGTCCAAAGTGAACTCGGAAGTCTGCCCCTAGTGGCCGACTGTCGGTCCTGGACACTTCCTTGTCATTGAAGATCACCTTTAGATATACTGAGCGCTTCTTGACATCCTCCCTTCGTAAGACCTCCACCCTGCAAGGTGAGACCCATCAGAGATTGGGTTAGTGATTTACTAGGCAAACTGGAGCTGCTGACAAACAGGCACTGAACAGAACAAGATACACTGGCAACGACCCTGTCAGGCACTGTAGCTCTCATTGCACCAAAACAGCCACAAGTCTCCAGGAGCTTCGTATAACAAATTGCCATATGGACTAAGAAAGAGGCACTCAGAAGTCCACCAGGAATGGAGGAACTGCAGTCCAAGCACCATTCACTGTGTTATGGTATCCTGAACTGTTTTCAAAGAAGTGTTAGGTTTGCACTCCAAAGTTTTAGGTAAACAGAAACATAGTCCTTGTAAATGGAGTGAATTCAATCCATAAGGGATAGTAGTGATTTACATTTGGGTGGGATGCTTTATCCTAAAAATGTAGTAGCATATCCTAAACAGGTCAAACCCACTTCTCTAGTATTCAAACTTTTTCTTAACTCCTTCTAACAGTGAGTACTCACTGGATACAGAGGGTTAAGAATTGTTTCTTTTTCTTAAAAGGCCATGTGGATTCCAAAAAAAGGCATCCTGGCAAGCATATCCTTCTTATAGCCAGGCAGTTAAAAAAAATCGAAACCTCCAAGAGTAGTCTTTAATTTTAGTATATGTGCTGCTGAAGCGTGCACAGTAGTCTTTAATTTTATTGTGCATATTTACAGAGATGCCCATCCAAAGAACCAGTTTTTGGTTAAGTCAATAGCAACTCAAGCTTGGTAAGAACAGGGTAAGTTTAGAAAAATAAAATAAAATCCAAAACACACTCTGGGTTTTTTGGGTGGTAAAGTTTTTTTTTTTTTTTTTTTTAATTGCAGTGAAACACACATAACATTAAACTTATATTTTAAATATTTTTAAGTGGACTGTTTAGTGGCATTAAATACATTCACAATATTGTGCAATCATCCCACTATCCTTCTTCAGGATGTTTTCAGCATCCCAAATAGAAATTCTGTATCCATTAAATTGGGAGGTAGTTTTAACTTTTTATATCTCTGTAATTTAGGCCCATCCCAGATATGGACTTGCTCAAATGACTTAAAAATTTTTTTTTCTGTAAAGGACTTTAACATTAAATTTTAAGAAGTATTCAAGACACCCAATGACTCAACTCAGAATTGTTTTATGATTTATTCCCAGTAACCTTTTGTTACAAACAGACCCAACATGCCCCCTTCCTCCGCATGGCCTCTGTTATGTAATGGCCTGATGAGAAGGGTTGATCATAATCATTGGTTTGGGGAAACCTAGGTTATAGTTCTAAATCCCAGTGAAAACTGAGCAATTTAAGACTGAGGTATATATTCTCAGTCAAAATGAGACTCATGACAAAAGAATGCCAAATCAAGCCCAAATTTTCCCTTTAAAATACATGTAATAAAAAAAAAAAACATGTAATCATATTTTGGATGTTCATGTTTTATTTTTTTTAAATATGGCATGCTATATGTGGCTTGAAATTAGCTAATTCAGTGTTGAAGAATAATTTATTTATGTGTAGTATCTGAATGCAGTGAAATTGGGAGAACAGAACATAAAAGCCACAATTACAAATACATTATTGGTACATTAACAGAAGTTTGAAAGTAAGGAGGTTGTAGGAAGTTGTATATGGACATCCTATGAATCCCCACATCTTAATTATCACTAAGGGGGACTGAATTTGTTATATATATATATATACACACACATAAAGTAGAGTTTCTGTTTCTTAGGCATCACATGAATGATTAGACATTTATTTCTTCTTTTTCTTTTTTAGAGAGAGAAGGAGCATGGGGGTGGGGGTGGGGGTGGGAGAAGAGGAAGAGGGAGAGAGAATCTTAAGTAGGCTCCATGCCCAGTGTGGAGCCCTATGTGAAGCTCAACGTGGGACTTGATCTCACAACCCTACGATCAGGACCTGAGCCTAAATCAAGAGTCAGACACTTAACCAACAGAATCACCCAGGCACCCCTAGAAATGTGTTTCTATCAAATCTGGAGAATAAGCTTCAGAAGGCTATAGGGGATGTCCACCATTCCTCTGAGAGGCTCTCTGGAGCCTTCAAAGAGAGAAGCTAGCCTCTGAGGCAGCTGAAAACAAGGGCCAAGGACAGACCTGCATGTCTGTGCCAGGGAGCAGAGAATGTGCAATTGTGGACAGAAGACACCCTGATGTTGTAGATGAAGGCTCCCAATCAAAAGCCATGGAGGTAGTGGCTGTGAAGAGCACCTGCTACAGGGAGCTCCCCTCCGTGTGTTCCTAACTAGCCAGTGGGGATGCCCTAGGTGGGAGAACCAGTTGAAATCACCAAAATATGGGCAAATATCTACAATTTCATATAGTTCAATCTGATGCCTATTTACAGAGTTCATGATTCTCCTGATCATACTGTGCTGGTCAGGAGGCATCTGCTCACCTGGGACACTGTTCATTGGGTGTGACGCTCCCCGCCAGGCTCAGCTCTGGGACCAGAGTGGGCTCCCCAGGCCTTCTTCTGCTCCGGGCTGCCCTCTCTCTCACCTGTTGCTCTATCAGGGCCCGGTCGGTGGGTTCCGGGGGCACCGGTTTTACAGGTTCCTCCCCGGGATACGGCTCCTCCATCTCCTCATCGGGATGTTCTTCGACTGCTTGCTTCTTTTTCTTCTTCTTGGCCCTCTGTTGGGTAAAAGGCAATCTTACATCAAACAGAAATTTTGCCATTCCACTTAAGACCACAGTCTTCAGAACCAGACAGACCTGCATGCCAAGCCAGCTCCACCTCGAGCAGCTGTGTGGCTCAGGCAGGTTACTCAGCCTCTTGACCTCTCTGTGCCTGTTTTCTCATCTACAAAGTGGGGACAATCATAGAAAATTCTTCCCAGGGCTGTTGAACTGAGGTAATGCCTGTAAAGTACTTATCACAGTGTCTGAGATGTAGAAGGGTCTTAAAAATGTTAGCTACTCCTGTGATCATTAATATTGGCTCTACAGGCCAAGGACACATCTTGAAAGTATTGTGGGCACAGCTATTGCTGGTTCCCTGATCTATTACTTATTGTAGTTGGATTCCATGTTGCTGGGTTACATGCATAAAGTTATATAATTTCCCAAGGGGAGCCCAGACGCATCAATACCCGACATTCAGTGGGAGACAGAGTGGAGCCAGCAGGGCTCCAGTCTGTCTGTCCAGTTTCCCTCCTCTGGCCTCAAGGGATGACTTCCCAGACCCCTCCTGTCCCCAAGGTCAGCCCTGCTCAAGGCTGAGTGACTTGACAAACTTGGGCTTTCTTCCAGGCTTTCCACTGCTGGTATGCGGCTCTGTATGCTTCCATCTTCTGTTCATGCTCTTCCATGTGCTCTTCCAACAACTCACTTATTTCCGCTTGAATTTCTGCTTCATATGCTTCTTCATCTGCTTTCTGGTCAACTTTTTCCCTTTAAAATAATTTACAGTACCTTAGTTATTTCTTGAAACTAAGTAACAGAATAATAACAATGGCAGACACCTGTATGGGGCTTGCTACGTGACAGGTCCTATGTGACAGGTCCTCTTTTTAAGTGTTGGCGCACGACCCTGGGAGACGGATAGTACTATCATCTGCATTTTACACACTGAGGCACAGAGAGAGTAAGTAACTTGCTCAAGACCCCACAGTTAGTGAGTGGAGAGCTAGAATATGAGCTAGATCGCTATTTACTGCCAAGCAACGATGCCACTCTGAGCTAAGTGACCTGGATGGCAAACAGACATGCCTGTAGATTCTCAACTGGGAGAGGTAGAGTGTCATTGTAGTTATTTTATTAGAAGAGGAGCCACTTCATTACGTTGTTTCTCAGCCCCTGAAACTACTAGCCTAAGTTTAGATTGACAATTTGAGTTTTTCTTTGATAATTCTGCTGATACTGTATCAGGAGCTCTGCTCAGCCCAAAGCAGTGTTTCCCACACTGTACTTGGTAAAACACTAGTTCTGTGAGATCCCCTGCCAAAAAAGGTCCTGTGGCCCAATCAACCTGAGATAAACAGATGTGGTATGCTAATCAGCAGTGTGAGTCTCCTGGAAGGGGGCGGCGGACTCGCTGCATCCAACACCTCCAGCCCAGCACTTAGGGATTGTTGAAGCTCATTACTTGGACTTATGTGGTTACTGCAGTCTGGCCTGCAGGTTCTGCTCCTGTCTCTTAAACTTACTCAGGTGCCTAAGGTTGACATAGATTTGCTTACAACACGTGGGGCCTGGTGGTTTGGCAGTTAACAGTTCCCTAAGGCACAGACTCTTTGGGCTCTAGGATGCTATTGAAGATATCACTTTGGAAACACAGTGGCACCGGAAAGTAATAAATGTTGGAGAAATCTGGCTCATAAATTATGTTCCATCTCTGACATATAGAGAATCTTTTGCTCTGCTCTCTGTTATTCAGAGGCATAAATAAATTAGTGGAAATCTGATGACTTTGGCAGAGAAAAAATTATGCTGTATCATAAAGTGGCCAGATGAATCAAGAGTATGAAGAGTGGCACTCTGAAGAAATTTAGAAGGCACCTACTTATGGGAGGAAGGGGTGTTACGTATCACAAAGTGTCACCTAGAAGTGACCTTCAGGGCAAATTTCCTGTAAAGTTTAGTTTATCCTAAATGGAAGGAAGGAAAGAGAAAACAGGGAAATATTTATATTCTGCTTCTTGGTGGGAAGGGTAGCCTGGGAGATGGAATTGGGAAGCTGAAACACTGGAATTTCTGGGAGCCATCCACAGTTTCTGTGGGGCAGACTGTTTGAATTTGCATGTCATCAGCTAATATTAACTGAGCGGGTACCAAGTGGCAGGTGCTCTGGGACCAGATTTCCAGGTGTGACCAGGTCCCTGCCCTCATAAAGCACGATCTTGTGCTTTGTCCTGGGAACTGTAGGGTGTTTTCTGAGTCTTACGAAAATTACCATCCTAAAAAAAATCATAATTTGTACCTATCTTTGGCTGAAACATGGCTGTCTTCAAAGCAAAGTATCAGATAATTGCCCACATTTATTACTTTTCACGTCGATCTACAGCACAGCACTTACTCTGAAGAAACAATCAGGAAGAGACCAAAGCCAACAGCACAGATAATCTTTAATTAATATAGAGAGTATGGTTTTGTTGTGATAACTGTACTCTTAATCATGTATCAAAGTCTAGCAAATTAGGTAGCATAAATGTTATTCAAGTTTACTTTCTCCACACTATACAAAGATCAACAGACTATAGATGAATAAGGAAGATAAAACTATAAAGATTTTAGTCTACTTGACTCAGGGGAAGGATTTCTAGAGCAGCATACAGAAAGCACTGATCATAAAAGAAAAGATGAACATATTTTATTTGTTTAAAATGAAGAGTTTCTGTTATCAAAAAGCAGCCAAAAGGAGTGAAGAGATAACTACAGAGTACAAGAGGGTATCCACAATGCACACCATCAACAGAGGCCTTGTGCCCAGGGTATACACCAAACTCCTACCAATTATGGAAAAGATACAAAGACAACAGCTCAGTTCAAAAATCAGTACAACCCTTGAACAGAAAGAGGAAAACAAAATGGCCAATTCATGAACATAAATTAAACGATGCCATTGGATTGGCAAAATGTAACATTTGACAACAGCAGGTGACGTGGATGGTTTGGGTGATAGGGACCTGCGGAAACTCTGGTCAAAGTATAAATTGGCACAACCACTCTGGAAAAGTGTTTGGAATCAGCATGTGAGTATCAGAGAATCGTATCCCCTAAGATGCAACAATTTTACCTCCAGGTATATTTTGGGAAAGCTTAGGCACATGTTCCTAAAAAGACATGTACAAGAATACCTGTCGAAGTGCTGTCTGGAAGCTGAAAAACAGAATCAACTCAAATGCCCATCAACAGTGAAATGGACAAATTTTGCTATATTCATATAATGTAGTATTATAAAGGAGAGAAAATAAACTCCAGCTAGCTACGTGTTATAAAGTAGATGAATCTCATCTCATACAGTATTGAAGAATACACTAAAGAGTACACACAACCTACTTTCATTTGTGGATACAACAAATACAGGTGATATTAAACTACATTTTCTTGGGAGTTACACATAGATGGAAACCTGTAAGTAGAACAAGGAAATGCAGATCATAAAAATCTGGAAAACGATTACTTCTGGGACGGAGGGGGAAGTAGTTGGGGTTAGGAACATGGGGGCTGCCCAAATACTGGCAACATCCTATTTCTTAACCTGGGGAATGGTTACATCATTATTTATTTGTTTTCTCAGTTATTATTATTTGCTAATTATTTATTCATAATTATTTTTTAAGCCGTATCAATGTTTTACGTGTTTTCCCAATGCATTACATAGGTCAATAAAATAACTTTCGAAAACGCTTACTTTCTCAAAACAAGTTTCAAGGGTGTATTTGTAAACCTCTGAAATTCTCGAAGGGATTTCATTTCCTTCCAAACTTTTATGATGGTTTTAAGCAACGTTCGATCTTTCTCCTGTTCAGCGTCACGTAATTTTCTTGTTTGCCTAGAAGATAAAATACATTATTATTATTATATTGTTATATATTAAAAAGTTATTTAGATGGGTTTGCAATAAAAATGAAACTAATAATTCTATAGAGATTATATATTTAATTTGATATCTACAATACTTCTTAAGTACTAGAAGTCCAAGAATGTGAATGGAAATTTGAAGACAATAGGATGCCGATCTGTTTTGAGAGGTTATTTGATTTAGTTTTCTCTAGGTAAATCTGACTTCAATTAAACTAAATTACCTTCTAAACTTCTTATTGATACTATGTACCCTCAGGCAAACAGCCACTTTTGAAGTTATAAAAATAAGAGGCTCAGTAAAATCAGTTCTAATGGACTAAATTATTGTACACATACGAAAGTGTGTTGCTGTCCCAGCTAACAATAAACATATTAAAGTCCATCTCTGTTTTTTTAAAAAATTTTCATTTAGGGGTACCTGAGTGGCTCAGTGGTTGAGTGTCTGCCTTCAACTCAGGTCATGATCCCGGGGTCCTGGGATCCATCCTGCATCAGGCTCCCCGCAGGAAGCCTGCTTCTCTCTCTTCCTGTGTCTCTGCTTTTCTCTGTGTGTCTCATGAATAAATAAATAAAATCTTTAAAAAAATTTTTTCACTTATTTGAGAGAGACAGAAATAATAACAGAGATAGCGATGGAGAGTGAGAAGGAGAGGGAGAAGCAGGCTCCCCACTGAGCAGGGAGCCCAATTTGGGGCTTGATCCCAAGACCCTGGGATCACAACCTGAGTGGAAGGCAGATGCTTAACCAATTAAGCCACCCAGGTGCCCCAAAAGTCCATCTCTGTTAACACAAATCACATTTAGGAGATGAAGTTATGTCACTGCCTGCCTTGGTGAGTTTTCAGTGCTAACTAGATTAACAATATTTCAACTTGATTTGAAGAGGGATCAGTTGGAAATGCCTTCATGTTTATTCCCACTATTTAAAGTGTGTGGGAATTTATTTAATGCCTTACTTTAAGTCTTCTTTATGAATGATAGTCGAATCCAGAACTGAAAGTAGACACTTCACTGACTGAGCCACCCGGGTGCCCCAAGAAACATTCTTCCTGAGAGGAAGTGAAGCATGTAGTTAGATTAAGGGCACAGATATTGGAACCAGACCCTGTAGGTTTAAATCCTAGTTCTATCATTTGTTGACTGGCCTCGGGCAAACAACTGAACCTCTTTATGCCTCATCTGTAAACTAGGGACGCTAATAGAATTTGCTTTATAAAGCAAATTGGTTGTTGGGAGTAAGACTTAATATTAGAACCATGCCTGACATCTGGTAAAGGTGCACACATGGTAGCTGTCAGTATCAAGTGGTCTGTTCTTCTCTTATGTCTTTAGATGCTACCTTCCCTGACTCCTTTTTAAAAACTGCAATATAAAATTGTGTTGCTGAGTTATATGACACCCTTAAGGCTTTCTGATACATTTTCTATTTCCTTTTTTTAGTACTTGACAAAATGGTTTCCCAGAAATGCCAAAAAAGAAGTCTTTGCAAGAAAAATTTGACATCTGCTAAAGAAGCAAGCGTCACAAAAGAATATTTATTTATTTATTTATAAAGTTTTATTTATTTACAAGAGAGAGAGAGAGAGAGAGAGAAAGAGTGAGCACCAGTGAGGAGGAGGGGCCAGAGTAGAGGGAGAAGCAGATTCCCTGCTGAGCAGGGAGCCCGATGCTGGGGCTCAGTCCCAGGACCCCAGGATCATGACCTGAGCTGAAGGCAGATGCTTAACCAACTGAGCCACCCAGGCGCCCCACAAAAGAATATTTAATGACAAATTGTGGTCAGGGCTCTGGAGGAAAAGGAAAAGGCAGTTTTGCTTAGGCAGTCAGGTAACCCTTTTCTGAAACCTGGTGCAGATGGGGTCTGGCATGCAGAAGGGAGTTTCAACCAGAGGTGAAACTCTGGGAGCCACTGGCATCTGGATAATCTTTCCAACCACAGGACTGGATTCCAATCTCAGGAGAAAATGCAGATTAATAAAGAAAACAAAAACAAAAAACCTTGTGAGGAACTTCAAATCTTTGGAAGCTGGACAGAGGAGAATAATTAGACAAAGGACGATGGGAAGGACAGGGGTGCGGACATCCAAAAGAAGGTGGTGTAGGGAGGAGAAGGAAAGAAATACACCACCACAGGCCCCTCTGGCGACAATGCCCCTCTCTGTCAAGAGGCCAGGTAGCAGGAGGGGCTTAGCAAGGCAGGGATGCCCAGGGACTGTGGCAAGATCAGCCTCAGAGGAAAGGTGGGGGAGCGAGTGAGGATGGGTTCGAGTGGACAGGAGGTGAGAGAGTAGAGCAGCAAGAATAGTACAGTGTTTTCCCTAAGATTGGCTGTGAAGGAAAATACAAGGAGAAAGTAAAGTGGTCACCAGATGGGGATCTAGGGCCACAGAATTCTTTGTTCGAGTTTGAGTAGGTCCAAGGCTAAAGACCCAGTAGAGAGGGTTCAAAACAGTGTTTCCCTATCTTGCATAAACACCCATGCTTCCTTCCTTATAAAGCTGGCTCCAGTTTGGAGGACAAGACATGTGGTCATGGTGCCATTTACAGAAAATAGGATGGGAAAGGCCTGATGTGGTGCTGGCTGAGGTAAGCGCCACCTGCCACGGACTCAACAGATTGATGCCCAGTGAGGGCTCATAGTGTGGCAGGGTGGCAACAGCCGGGGACCCACGTGAGGGGACATCCAGGAACAGGCCATCTGCTTAGATTTGTTTTAACAATCATGAAAAGTCAGTAAGTCATTAAGAGAGTGGGTGAGCCAGGAACGCTGGATCGCAGAGGTGTTCATCTCCAGGGGCGACAGAAAGACTGTGCTGGGTCTGCCAACCACCAGCCTCGCATCATCTGTCCATCTCACATGGCTCTGCCAGTTTTCAAATACTGATTAAGAAGTATGAGTCCCGGGCAGCCCGGGTGGCTCAGCAGTTTAGCGCTGCCTTCAGCCCAGGGTGTGATCCTGGAGACCCGGGATAGAGTCCCACGTTGGGCTCCCTGCAGGGCGCCTGCTTCTCCCTCTGCCTGTGTCTCTGCTTCTCTCTCTCTCTGTGTGCCTCTCGTGAATAAATAAATAAAATCTTAAAAAAAAAAAAAAGTACGAGTCCCTATAAAACCACTGCTGTATTCAGGACGGCCTTGGGTCACTTTCCTTACAAAATTTTTGCAAAAGCAAAATTATTTTCTAATTTTTAAAAATTTACTTATGATAGTCATCACAGAGAGAGAGAGAGAGAAAGAGAGAGAGAGAGGGGCAGAGACACAGGCAGAGGGAGAAGCAGGCTCCATGCACTGGGAGTCCAATGTGGGACTCGATCCCGGGTCTCCAGGATCGCACCCTGGGCCAAAGGCAGGCGCACCCAGGGATCCCAAAAGCAAAATTATTTTCACAAGGACGCTGCACTGTGGGCTTTTTTAAAAAAAGCATAAGTAAGCATTTTCATGTTAAAACGTACTCCTCATACTTTTACAATGACAGTATCTCCACATCACTAATTTCCACTTTGCGGGAGGAATTTCCAACTTGAGGCTAGGATGTAAAAAGAAAAGTAGACATTTAAAGTCCTTGATATATTAATTCCTGTTCTAAGAATTTATTTTGTGGAAATACTCATGCATATAGGAATGTCAATTAGAGTACAGTTTCTATAATAAAAAATAGGAAGAATACAAATGCCTATCACCTGGAAACTTAACATCTACATAATGTCAGCCTTTAAAAATAATACAAGAAGGATGCCTGGGTGGCTCAGCAGTTGAGTGTCTGCCTTTGGCTGAGGGCATGATCCCGGGGTCCTGGGATTGACTCCTAAATAGGGTTTCCTGCAGGGAGCCTGCTTCTCCCTCTGCCTATGTCTCTGCCTCTCTGTCTGTGTCTCTCATGAATAAATGAATAAGATCATAAATAAATAAATAAATAAATAAATAAATAAATAAATAAATAAATAAATAAATAAAATATAAGAGCACCTGGGTGGCTCAGTTGGCTGGTTAAGCCTCTGACTCTTGATTTCAGCTCAGGTCTTGATCTCAGGGTCTTGGAATCGAGCCCTGCATGGAGCCCCATGTTGGGTTCCATGTTCGGAGGGGAGTTTGCTTAAGATTCTTTCTCCCTTTGCCCCTGCCCTTCCCCACCTTCGCACTCGCACACACACCCTCTCTTTCTTTCCCTAAAATAAATAAATAAATCTTTAAAAATAAATAAAGATACAGACCTAGACGTATTGTAATAAGAAAAGGCCCAAGATGCATTTTACATAGAAAAGCAAGTTGTGACATGGTAAATGCAGTCTGATTCCTTAAAAAGATAAAACATATACACACAAACACATCTGTGTATGTATGCGTGAGTATATATGTATAAACAACTTTGTGAATATACATGTGAAAGAGCTAGCAAAAATCTGCTACCATGATTTTCCCCAAGGGATGGGACTCTAGAAGATATCTTCCACATTACATATTTCCTTATTGTTTGGCAACAATCAGGGTTTAAATTTTTAAATGTTAATTATGAGAAATTCCAAGAAGCAGGAAGTATGTGTCAGAAATAATTAGGATACTTGTTCACATTTTGTCACATTTACTTAGGGCTTTCTGTTTTTATCTCAAGTGTTATAGTTAGGTTTGAAGACCTCTTGGATTGCATTCCCTCCTTTCCCTCCTTGGAGAAAGAAACTGGCACATGTGTCTTTTCCATCCACCTGTACCACACATGTGTGTATCTATGACAGACAAGTGTTGTGTTCGGTACTCTTTAGAGTTCATGAACCATATCACTCGTTGAGTATCCTCTTACACCTAGATATTTTCATTCAACAATGTTTTCTGCATATTGGTACATGCAGATCTAATTCAATTTAACTGTGCTACAGATGTTCATTTAAAACTATACCAGATGTGTTCATTCTGGTATGGGGTGATTCCCAGCTCTTGACATTTGTAAATGATACTGTGATTTTCTTACACATTATGTCTCCATGTTCACATCACACTTGGCTAGCCTATGATCAGACTGCCCTCTAAAGTGGTGGCTGTAGCAATGTTTGTTTACCCCAGCAGAGTAAGTTACAATATCCTACATGCTCATTCTCTTATTGAACTTCAAATTTGGTGTTAATAGGATGGATATATCTCATTTCTTCATTTGGCTTAATTTCTCATGTATTCAGTGCATTTGGAAAAACTGGAAAAAAATCTTTCAACAAGTACACATCTAACAAGAACGAAAATAGAAGTTACAATTACAGATTTTACTCACCGAATTTCAGACTTATACTCATTGATGGTTTTTTGGGTTGTATCGAGAGACTTATGAGTTTTTGCTGGATTAAGTCCTGTCTGAACTGCAATTCTGAGAGCTTGGAGCTTAAAAAAATATGGATGCAAGTTTTGAGTTAGACACTACCACCTACTGCAAATTACATTCCTTGAACCACCCACTCCTCCAGGGCAAATGATGCCAGCAAATCTGTGAATGGATGTTCAAGCTTCCAGCTATTCCCACACTTCCACCAAAATGAACTCTCACAGAGCTCTTTCTTCTATTCTTAAAAAATAAGATGAGTAATAAAGAACAGTGTATGTCCCTCCCTGTTCTGCAGCCCATATAATCACGTTGCTCATGACAAATGTTGCTTTTATGTGTGTGTCTCAGAAATAAGGTTTCTTTCAAGGCTAAAAGTGGATCATTTTGGGTCCTGGATATACAGTGATATTTTTGTGAACAGATCATAAAACCATAGACTCAAAAGAAGGAAATGTGGAATTATCTCTTATTTGGGCAGTAGATTTTAAAGTCAGGGTGTTGGACTAAAGTTGCCCATAGTCAAAATTACTCAAGAAAATTCCATTGGAAATAAATGCCAAAAGCCATTTCTCTGAGCATCATTGGAAACAAATGACTCATGTTTGGGTACCACGTTATGGCAAATTACATGTAAAGATGAGAATGTCTCAAAGGACAGAGAGATTCTCAAGCCATGAATGGTCTCAGCATCTGAAATCACGCAAGCAAAACACAGCCACATATCTTCCATTAAATGCCCACCCCTCATAGGTGAGATCACTTGCACTGTTTGCACAAACCTTTCTCTTTAAGCCAATGTGTGCCACTGAATATGTGCATGTGAAATGTACATTGTCATATGCTTCCTTTTGCTTGCAGGTGGAACAATCTATCACACACCCTAGGCCAACAGGGCTCAAGAAAAAAGGTGCATGAACATTTGCTGCTAGCAGGTATTTTTGTTGCTTGGGCTCATCAGAAGAACCAACCCCCTTAGCAGTAAGAATGGAAGAGTGTACCTTATCAGTAAGGAATTTTGCCTTGTTTCTCTGGTGTCTTGCAAGGTACTGGTCATATAATTGCGCCAACTTGGCTGCCAAAACATGCTCTCGGCTAAAACAGGGATGATGAGTGAAGATTAACCCTAAAATATCAATGTCCAGTTGGAAATTTCCAGGGGTGTCTCCAGATCCAATCATATGCTGACTTCTATGGACATATTTTATGGCCTGTTAAAGAGAGCAGAGTATGGGGGGACCCCAGTTAAAGCACTTACTGGATCATGATGATCTAATGTGTCATGGGACAACAGCCAGATGCACCAGTAGCCACAATAAGAATATACGGGTTTATTTATTTATTTTTATTCTAAAAATAAATTCATTTCATATTTCCCACCCTCCTAGATTAATATACTATTAATGTATACTTAGGACTTATAATTTCCTTTAGGACTTCAACACAGTGTATCCTCATTTATTTGAATAAAATTACAAGTTTTCTCCTATAAAATAACATTCAGTCTGTCTTTGATGAGAAAACCAACAGATTCTTTTGCTTCAAAAATATCCTTGTAAAACCGGGATGTGTTTACAAATGGGAGGCTTAAATAGGAATGAATTGACTATATCTCTGTACCTTCCACAATATGCTGAGTTGAGCTTCCATTTGCATTTACAGGGAGGGAAGAGCACCCCTGCTGGGATCATATCCCAT
Organism: Canis lupus familiaris; assembly: GCF_011100685.1. Classification (NCBI taxonomy): domain Eukaryota; kingdom Metazoa; phylum Chordata; class Mammalia; order Carnivora; family Canidae; genus Canis; species Canis lupus. Next base: position 65,344,415 of record NC_049224.1, read on the forward strand.
TGATATTTTGTGTCTTATAGAAACCCTAGTTCTGATTATTAATATCCTTACACTTCAGACTGCCACAATGGAGGGCATAATTCTTCTTCTCTTCCATTCAGATAAAAGTATTCAATTATAACCCACATTTGTGTTAGAAGTTTTTGTTTGTCTGTTTTTTGTTTTTTAAAGAGCAGTCGGAGGGGGGTTCAGGGGAAGGGTGGAAGGAGAAGGAGAGCATCTCAAGCAGGCTCCACGCCCAGTGTCTGTACCCAACACAGGGCTCAATCTCATGACCCTGAGATCATGACCTGAGCCAAAATCAAGAGTTGGTCGCTCAACTGACTGAGCCATCCAGCCACCCCCATGTTAGAAGTTTTTAATCTGCATATGGTCACTATGTGTCTTTTGATTACTCAGACTACAGAGATTAATTAAAAAATTTCCACCTCACAAAGACATGTACAGCTGAATATCATTCCTCAGACTTAACAGAAAATTCCTCTCTAATTGCTTTCCTCCTGTTGGTTCTTGCTTTGCCCTTCCTCTTGCCACGGGGTTCCAGAGTTATGAGATCACTCAGGGTGTGGCTCTCAGGTTCCATCTTGTACTCTTGGTATGAGTAAGAAATGTGGGTAGCACAGCCCAATTTACCTGAAATGTTGCCCAGGACACCTATACTTCATTTCTCCTTCCCCAAATCTGCATTAGCCCATGTTCAAATGATTGCTGGTGGTCTCTGCCTTAGACTCTAGCTCACCAATGTAAAAAAAGCTTCCAGGACTCTAGTAGTCACTGGGCTAGACTGCTCGAAAGACCCCAACTCTCTTCCTATTAAGGAGAAAGACTCTCAGTTCCTTGTCTTCCTTTTGGTTAAATTTATTGTCTTTTGCTATATACTGAGAACTATCATGAAAATAGTGGAAATAATTTATTCTAACAATAAATGATATTTATAGAACATATTATTTTAATGTTGAAATTGATTTGATTCTTCATTTTTCAATTGAAAACCAAAAACCAAAACTATCAGAGGTGATGCAAATGGATTACCTACTGATGTTCTCAGTGTGTGTGGAGGTGTACGCCAATGGAGAAAGAAATTTAAAAGCTATAGAGGGATGGCTGGGTGGCTCAGGCATTTGAGCAACTGACTTTTGTTTCTGTCTCAGGTCATGATCTTGGGATCATGGGATCAAGCCCCGAGTTGGGCTCCATGCTTAGTAGGGAGTCTGCTTTTCTCTCTTCTCTCTTCCTCTCCTCTGACCTGCTCATGCACTCTCTCTCTAAAATAAATAAATAAATCTTAAAAAATAAAATAAAAAATAAAAGATGTACAGAAATGAATAAACATCGGTGGGATTAAAACACAAGTTCCTATATTCGCCCTGGGAAAATATAGGAACAGAATTTATTCAGATTCAGAATAAAATTCTATTCAGAATCTATCCGGTCCAGAGCCTGCAGTAGAATCTGTGGCTGTTGTTCTGGTCCTCCCCGGGAAGCATTCTCATTCCCATCTTCTGGGCATACATGTCCTATTGACAGCTGATCAGTTTGTCCTTGGTATTGACAATGTGATTCTTGGAGGAAAAGATGGGATCCTTTCCCCCGGAGCTGTTAAGCTTAGATTACCAAGGGTTGTACCTCCTAACACGTGAAGAATTCTGGCTTTTCTATAAGAGGAGGAAATGAAGCCTGTCAACATTCAATAAGAACCAGAGAAAAGAGAGCTAGAGAGAGAGACTGGCAACATGGAGTCGCTGGTCCCAGCCCCTAAGGTCCTGGTTCCCAAAGCCCTTCCTTCATTTTTATGATTTATCTTTAGCTCCTTCTCAGTTTTGTGGGCCACCAAGTTCTCTCTTACCTTAAGCTAGTTTGCACTTGATTCTGTCATTTGCAACCCAAAGAGTGCTGGCACATGCAGTGCTTATAACATAGTAGGTGACCAGTGCTCTATGAAACATTGGTGAGAATGGTGGAGGGGGAGTGGTAATTAACAAGGAGGTTGGAATCATGGTAAATTCCTCAAAATAGTAGGCAGTTTTCCAAAGGGGAGGCTCCTACACATATTCCTGGCCTCCCCGGAATGTCATGCCAACTTCTAATCACAGAATCTTCAACTTTTTAAAAAAGTAAACTCTATGCCCAACGTGGGGCTCAAACTCATGACCCTGACATCAAGAGTCACATGCTCTACTGACTGAGCCAGCCAGGTTCCCCTCACAGAATCTGTAACACATGACATTTCTGTCTACCCATACTAGGGACAGTCTAAGGCCATGTTTGAATATTGCTACCTCTATATTCTCTAAGTTTAGGACAACTAAGAGTATAGTGGACTTTCAGTTAAGGATGGGAAGAATAATCGGGCTCCCGGTGCATGGAGCCTGCTTCTCCCTCTGCCTGTGTTCTGCCTCTCTCTCTCTCTCTCTGTGACTATCGTGAATAAATAAAAATTAAAAAAAAAAAAAAAAAAGGATGGGAAGAATAAAAATAAAAGAAAGAAGGAAGGAAGGAATGAGGGAAAGATGCAAGGAAGGAAGGAACGGAGGGAAAGGAGGAAGGGAGGAAGGAGGGAGGTTGTTGGGATCGTTTTCAACAACCCTAACCCTACTTTACCGTCAGGATTAGGTGAACTGCATTTATATTGTTTATGTCTGATGTGCTAGGCCCTTGGCACTTTTATTTTTATTTTTTAAGTTTTGGAATGGTTCCTTCTTAAGAGGTATTTAAGTGCATTCTTTTTCATTTGATGTTTAACTTTGTTTTTTGAGCCATATTGACTTTCTTTTTGTATTTCTCCATTTTTAACAGTCTTAACAAAGGCCTTAATTTAGGAAAAATAGAATATTTCACTTTTAAACACTACTAATGGGGGATGGGTTTGGTCATTCCTGCTGGGTTAGCTTTGAGCCTGAGAGCTCTGAGTCATAAATTCACCATTAATGGCCCAGGGAATTGCCAACTCCCAACCCAGCACACTGACTTGGTTTTCCAACACTTGGATGCCAGGGTTAAACCAGAGCTCAGGAAATCCACTGCTCTGCAGTAGAGAGAGCTACAGAGAAGAATAACAAGGGCATCTCTTCTAGATACATTCAGCCAAGCTGAATCATTTTATTTATTTTTTTTTTTTTATTTTTTTTTTTTCAAGCTGAATCATTTTAATAACATTCAATTTGTACTTTGATTGAGGTGTCCCTATGTGCCAGCCTTCTGCTTGGTGCTAGGGTTAAAAGAAGAAGAAAACCCCATCTTTGCCTTAAGTCATTTTCAGGGTAGTGGGGGAGGGAAAGGGGAGATGCATTAATAAGCTATCAATGAAGCCATCTTGCCCATCCATCTCCTCCTGTGCTCCTGCATCAGGTCAAAACTCCCAGATGGAAGGTATGTTTGGACATAAGACTAAAAATATAGGCCATATGCACTTAACATTTTTTTCTTAAAGGCAAGTCTGTTACATGGAATAGTAGAAAAACATGGGTTTTGACACTGGACAGATCTGAATAAATACAGGAAAAGGTAAAAGTTAGTAATAAATAAAATTGTGAAAATATTAATCCAGAAAGAGATGCATTATGTTTTGAATCACTGGAAGGTTCCACAAACACATTCCCAAAATGACAGAGGTATTTGAGTCCACTGTGAATATAACAGGTAATGTGTAATGGGGGAGCACACAGGGGGAATAATTTAAACCTGTATCCTGCTCACACATTCCAACATATGCTGCATACTTTGCTATGTTCAAAGCCCAACCCTCCAAGAAATGACCTTGAAAGTCTCTAGTCTCTTCTCTAACTTCTTTTGCTCTACAACGCTGGACAGCCAGCGCCTCTGAGTGGGACGTTCTCCTTCTCTTCTTCCACATTTCTGCACACAAGATGGGGAGATCTCCCCTCTCATAGTTATTGGGAGAATGTCCCACCTTCATGGCTCCTTCCCTGGAGAGAAGGAAGAATGTGACTGGAGAGACAGCTGGAGCTTGAGAGCCATTGGTCTGGGTTCTCTGCTATCCCTTCTTCATTCCGGGTTCTCTGCTGTCCCTTCTTCGTTCTCTCCTGAGAGGCTGCTTACTGGCTGGGAGCGTAATTCAGGGGAGATGGAGCAGAAAGCCCATCTGGTCTTGGGTCTGGTGGCATTCTTCTGTCCAGTTTACCCTAAATGTCACTGATCTGCATCCCTCTCTGACCCCCATGCATTTCTCCACTAGCTCACAACTTCTGAAAAGACACAAGATTAATTGGCTCCCTTAATACCCAACTCAACATAGTATTTACTCTTCTATTTTCTCATTGCTATCCATAATTTAATGCCTCATATATCAGTGTTTGCTGCTGAAATGGATGAAAGGTGAAAGGAGACTGGTGTGTTACCAGCTATGTGCTCAAGGTGATGACTGTCTCCATCACCAATTATATCGAGTACCTGTCATGTAAACAACTAGATGACAAATCTCTCAGTGACTGTGACTTGGGCTTATTGTTTTGTGACCATCTAATCCCATGATCACATTTCCACACAAAGTAGCCACTCATTAATAGTTGTCTATAACAACAACACAATTCTAGAGAAATTCACAATTTAAAAAAAAGGGGGCGTACAGTTACATCATCATAATACTCACAATGATCCTCCGAGGTAGAGAAGATGATTCTTGTTCCTATTTTTCAATTAAGGAAATGGGCACAGAGGTAAAGGGATCCACCCCAAGTCACAAAGTAGGCGTTAGTAGGACAGTTCAGGTGCTCCAACTTGCACCTGCATCTTCCCTGTTGGTCACCCCGCTTTATAGGATGATTGTTAAATCTCCTCATTCTCTTTCACTTTATCCGTGGTGAAATATTACAAATATAAAATTACATGGGTTTCTGAAGGAGGTGATCTTTGCTTAGTTCAGGAAAGCAAGAGCAATATAATTAAGCACTAAGGCAGGATGCTTTGTCTGTTTACCACTACCCATAACTTGCTGAGTCTGTTCCAAGGATTTGAATGTACTATCTCTACCCATCTGCACAACTATCCTAGGAGGTAGGTGCTATTATGATGTCCTCTTTACAGTTGAAGAAATTGCAACAAGGATAGATTAAGGGCCAAATTTGCCCAATGAGTGTTAGTGCCTGCACTCAAATCAGGTGGTTTGCCACCAGACCTTAGGAAAACACAGTAAAAAGGACTTGCAAGAATAGAAAATCCCCAGTTGGGAGCACCTGGGTGGCTTTGTTAGTTAAGTGGCCAACTCTTGATTTTGGCTCAGATCATGATCTTAGCGTTGTGAGATGGAGCCCTTGTGGTCTCCACGCTCAGTGAGGAGCCTGCTTGAGATTATTTCTCTCCTTTTCCCTCTGCCCCTCTCCCTGCTCCTGCACATACTCTGTTTATAAAAAGAAAATCTCCAGTTATATAATAAAGAGACAATGAGTAGGAAATAATCCTGTAGCATCTATGAGACGGCAGAGAAATAAAAAAATAAGGCCAGCTAACTGGGATATGCAAAGAAAGTCACTGATTAGCTCTTTCTACCCGGGAACACGGTCCTTGGTTAAGAAAGGATTAGATGAGCATAGCAGATGCGCTCTTATATAATACACCTGCTGCGTGTTCTTTATGTGTAATGTAGTAAACTTAAAAAAAAAACAACCACCACCAAAGTAGAATGTTATGAATTTAGTACCCCAAGGTATTCAAAGAGCGAAGCACTTTCAAGCACATTCATGTATTAAAAATGGGAATAAAAGTCTACTTTTTGCTAAAAAACAATGGGGAGGTGGGCTCACCTTTTTATACAATGTTTCAAGTTCTGCCTTAATGTCTTGTTCCTGTGTCAACATTGGTGGTCTTGAAGGAAACCCCTTGGTGGGATTTGGCAGTGCTAGGATTCTCCCGTCATCTCCAAACCACTTTCTTCCCTGCAGATCAAGCAGAAGGAAGAACACCATCTTCTTTTAACTGGATAGAAAATGGTTACAGAATAAGCAACATTTGCAAGAAAATTCTGGGTTGACACACACATTTCATGCACCCTCTCCTGTCCTGATAGATCTTTAAAAGCCTTGTTTCCACTAGCAACTGAGTCTTCACTAATACCCCCCCCACAATTAGTTTAAGATACAGTCCTTACTCCCCTCCAAAAAAAGCATTTTACAAAAAGCTTACAGGAGTACTTAAGAGAAAATGCACTTCCTATTCATTAAAAATTGGAGAAAAAAACCAGAGGGGGAAAACAATTGAAAACATTCTATCCATGTACAAGTAAACATTTCTGTGAATTGAGAAAAAGTCGCCAACATCTGACTCAGCAGGAGAATCCCAAGCCCTGCCAGCAGCAGATGGGTTTTGAGCAGGGGAGAGGGTGTGTGGTTTGAGGATCACCAAACGTACTGAAAGACAAATTAAAAAAGAAAAAAAAAAAACTGAACCACTGTCTGTAGAGAGGAGGAAATGAGCACGAGGGTGTGGTGACTGTCTCCAATAGGGAGAGTCATCCATGGGCTTCAGGTGCCACAGGAGCTGCATGCTTACGGGGTCCTGCGTCAGCAGCCTGTTCTCCACGATGTTCTGACAGGTGCGAGGCACCTCTGGTCTTGCTCCAATATAAAGGCCTTCGTCTTCCAGAAATCTGGGCTGCACATTCTCAGGAAGCTTTTTATACGTGGGCACTAGATAATGCATAAATAAAGACAAGCAACATTGGTGCCAACCTACACATTTCAAATTGCAATTTGGTGAGCTAAAACAACCCCTGGAAACTTCACTTATCTTCTTGGAAGTTGCAAACACTCCGTATTAATTTCTAGAAGCAGAACCAAGGAAAAGAGGAATGTGTTCACTTGTCATATCATGCTGTAGAATCATGACATGATTCCACATCTTACTCACCAGGGTGGCATACTGGGGGGAGGGTGGTATTGAAATCAAAGGAGCTGCTGCACCTCTTACTGCCAGAACAAACCTGGGTGGGGCACTGCTTCGAACACTTTCCTTCTGTACAAAAGGGGTGATAACCTGTATTCTTGGAAGAATTTAATGAGATAAAGTATGAGAAGATGCTTTGGAAGTTAAAAAAGAGGATAAGTGAGAGCAGGAAGGGAAGCTTTTCTTGGTAGGCCCCCTGCATTTGCACTTACTCGAGAAGGCTGAGAGGGAAAGAGCTGGGGATGGGGGCCTGATGGCATGGCCGGTCCCAGTTTGTGGGGTAACCCTGAGCACTGTGGGATGGTGTGCAGGGCTGGGGTGGAGGGAGGGCCTTGAAGATCACCAGCAGCATGTGTTCTGGTGAAGAGGGTGGCCCACTGAAGGTTCCCCCGGAAGAGACCGAGTGGGTTTTCAGTTCTGGAAAGATCACTGGGCTTGCTTGGGTAGAGTAGGCCAGAGGAGAAATAAGAAGCAGCCAGGGGACCTGGGAGCGTCCAGAGGTAATTTGGGAATTCATGAGGAAAGGTGGAGAATCTCTTTTGTTTATAATTATCTCACTCTAAACCTCGCCGAATCCCTGAATCTGCTAATTTTCCTGCATGTGGCCATTTGGACATTCAGTTTTCCAAACTCACCCACAAAAAACAACTAATGTCAGCGTTCCTGGAAAAACCAACGTTGGAGTCAGGGTGGGGGGTTGGGGGCGGCGGGTGTAAACCATTGTTTTCCCTTTTCATCTGCTCCCCACCCTCCACTCACAGGGCTGTCACCAACCCTGCACCAACGCAGTGGTCTTCTAAGGTTTTCATGGAAATGTTTTTGAGCACTTGCTCACTCTGTGGACATTTACTGGTTGTGGACACACTATCATGCATACACAATTAAATCAGGAAAGGATGAGATTAAAAATATGTGCCAGTAGAAGCCTTGACATCTGCTTCCTGTATCCCAGGGGGGCGGACACGCTCTACTTTGGCAACCATTTGCCAAGCAGTGACAAGAACAGCATGAGTAACAGAAAGCACCAGTAACAGAAAGCATTATTACTTTTTTTTTTTTTTTTTTTTGCATTATTACTTTTGATCCCCAGCCCTGTGCTGGTCACAGCACAGGCGCTTTGCTCCTGCGATTCTTCTCAGTGCTCAAAGGAAAAAGAAACGCCCAGAGTCATGTCGTAGGATCGTTTCATTTCCTCCTCTTTTCAGATGAGACTCTGAGAACGGAGGAGCTCGGAGGAGCTCGCTAGAGGTCATACCTCAGGGAGGAGGAGCTGGGGCAGGGTGGTTCCCCAACTCCTGTTTGCCAGGCCAGGGGTCGCCTCCCCAGAGGGCCTTCCCTTTACGCTTCTGCTTTTTCATCTGTAAACTGGGCATGAGAATGAACACTTCTCTAGCTCTGGTGTGGGGCCAAGTGAGCTGGTAACACATCAAGTGCTTAGAAAGAAAGCTGGTGGAAGAAGTACACAGAATGCATCTGCTATTATTGTTACGGCCAAGTTGTAACCCTTGGGTGCTTTTCCCAGCTACCTATTGTATATTTTTATTTTTAAAAAGATTTTATTTATGCATTTGAGAAGGAGAGAGTGAGCATGAGCAGGGGGAGAGGCAGAGGGAGAGGAAGAAGCAGACTCTCCACTGGGCAGGGACCCTGATGCGGGGCTCGATCCCAGAGTCCTGGGATCATGACCTGAGCCTAAGGCAGACGCTTAACTGACTGAGCCACTCAGGTGTCCCCCAGCTACCTACTTTAGAAGGAAACTTGAGATGTCCAACAAATTCTAATACTTAGAACCAATACACGATTCAAGATGATCTATCAAAATGGAACAATAATTTATCCTTGGCTTGGCATTTAATTGGAACTCAGAACATGACAAATGAAAAGAAATCCAACTCCCAGGTAAAATGAGTGCACCCCTTCCCAGCCTGAGGGCGAGCCTGCCATTTTAAGTGTGAACTAACAGCTGACTAACTGGGGAGCTCCTTCAGGCACTCTCAGGAGGAAAGAACATTCCAGGGGAAAAAAGAGTATAGGGAAACCCAGGGCCAAAATGAAGCAAGAGGCAGCCAGTAGGAGTCAATCTGATGGCCCCTGCTCTAGAACCCCAATCCTTGTCCCCCAAGTGAGGAACCTCAGCCAACCTGCTTTGCACCTCCCTTAGAATTTCTGAAGTAATCATGTCCTATTGCACGCTAGTGGGATGCCTGGTGGCTGGGGGCTCCCAGATAGTCTCAGGATGTTGCTGGCACCCAGGGGGAACCAGCCATGGAAGTAGAGTGTTGGGACTTTTGGCCACTGCTGCTTTCATCCCCACCTCTGGGAGAAAGAGAGGGACTAGAGAGTTCAGTAATCAACAATGGCAATGATTTGGTCTCTCATGTCTACATCAGAAGCCTCCAAACAAATCCTAACTGAAGGGGTTTGAGGAGCTTCCTGGTTGATGAACAGGTAGAGGCGCTGGGAGGATGGTGCCTCTGAAAGGGGGATGGAAGCTCCATACCTCTTCACATGACTTGCCCTATGACTCTCTTCATCTGTGTGCTCTCTCATACCCTAATTTAAAAAAAAAATATTTATGAATTTGAGAGCAAGAGAGTGAGCAGGGGGAGGGGCACAGGGAGAAGCAGACTCCTCACTGAGCAAGGAGCCCAACACAAGACTTGATCCTCGGACCCCGGGATCATGACCTGAGCTGAAGGCAGATGCTTAACCAACTGAGTCATCAGGCTCTCCCATACCCTTTATTATACGATAAACCAGTAAATATAAGTGTTCCTTTGAGTACTATGTGCTGTTGAACAAATTACCTAACCTGAGGAGGGGGTCATGGAACCCCTAATTTGTGGAAAAATCAAATAGAAGTATGGGTAACCTTGGGACCTGCTACTTGCGTGACTGGTGTCTAAGTAGAGGTAGTTTTGTGGGACTGAGTCCTTAATTTGTGGGGTCTGTGCAAACTCCAGGTAGGTTGTGTCAGAACTGAATTGTAGGATACCAGGCTGGTCCTGGAAAATTGGTTGGTGTAGGGAAAAAAACCCCAAACATCTGGTCACAGCAGCGTTGTAGTAGGGTTGAATGTAAGTAGAGGATGAAAGAGAGATTTTCCTTCTCATAGCCTGAATCTCAGAGTCTCTCCTGCTCTCTGCCCCGAGAGCTGGTCACTGATTTGATGAGGGGACACCCCATCTCATCCTTGTTTCTTGTGCTATTCTATCGGTGAGTGTTTGCTCAAAGGCATTTTCTCATGTTCTTTTTTTTTTTAATCTGAAGAAATTTCTTGATTACTAACTCAGATTAGAAATTGGGATCTGCTATGGAAATTGGACTTCCTCAGACAGTAGCCGCAGTTCACGTGAAGGAAAAGTTGCCCATACTGAGCAGGAAGGCAAGAAAGAGCAAGTACCTGTCAGTCTACTGGGTACGAACAGGAGTTCTTTTTCCCTCTGCAGCCTAACGTGAACGCTTTCGTAATCTGCAGGTCTGACTGCCACAAAATCCTCCGCTGCGTGGTCCAAGCCCAGTAGAAAATCCTCGGCATCCTTAGCACTAAGCAGCTCTTCCTCATCCTGCATTACCTTAAACAGTAAGAAAACATCATGCTATGATTACTAGTTTACTTAGAAAAATAATGACATTAAACTCATTAAACAAGGTATCTTATAAGATAGTGTTCTATTTATTTATTTATTTACTTATTTCTGAGAGACACACAGAGAGGCAGAGGCAGAAGCAGGCTTTCTGCAGAGAGTCTGATGTGGAACGCAATCCTGGGACCCTGGGATCACAACCTGAGCCAAAGGCAGATGCTCAACCACTGAGCCATCCAGGCAATCCCCTTTTTATATTTTTCTAAATAAAGCATAAGACTCGATGGCCTTTCTGTTTTGCAAGTGGGTTTTCTTTGTTTTTTACTTTTCCATATACTCGGAAAATGTCAAAATCAGAATGGGCTGAGGTCTGAAGAGTTGTGCTGGGTAAAGCAACTGGAAATCTCAGCAACTCTGGCCTCCTTTGAGGGTGTGCATTTTTCCACATTTACTTAAAGTACTTGGGCTCAGAAGTTATGCAGTACGCTAACCTTCCCCTGGCATGGACCCCAGGGCAGGACACTGTGAGTACTGTCCACACGATGCTCAGGCTGCCTGGGTTTGCATCCCAGCTCCAACCCACACCACCTGTGTGATTTTGTGAAACTTATCTACCATTCTAATTCTTGTTTCTTTCAACTGTAAGATGGGCATATTAACAGAGCTCACCTCTTAGGGTTTTGTAAGGATAGAATTAATAGACACAGGTAAAAATTCTAAGCACTGGGACTGGAATCACAAATGCTAGCTTGTAGCATGTTAATTTGGAGTATTTTCTGAACTTTTTCTTCTTCTTTCTTCCTCTTCTCCATCTCCTACTTACTTATTTTTCTCCTTCCTTTTTTTCTTCTCCTCCTCATTTTTTTTTTTAAATTAAAGCCTGATGCCCATTTATGAGCAACAGCCTTTAAAATCCCATGGAGATTTGCTCAGATGGTAGCCTCACTACCTGCTTCTTAATATTTCCTCCCAAATAACCAAAACAATGAGAAGGGGAAGTAAATATATACAAGGTAACCAAGCTCCCAGCACAACTTGAGTACACAAAATGCCAAAAACTTTGAAAAAGTAAAAAAAGTGTCCTAATTTCAGTGGGTGATTTTTCTCACTTGTGTCCCTTTTTGCTTTATGATGAGCAGAGATGGGCTGAGAAAAACTGCAGAGAAGACAGAAAAGGAGAGCTACACATGATCTAAAAGCTCTGCCAGAAAGGCTAAATCCACTTTGAGTATAAAAATACTGAAAAAAGGGTCTGAGCAGACAAGAGCATGGAGTATGGGGGAGGGGTTTCACAGGGGGCATGATTTCAAAGGGCGGTTTTAGGAACATGGACCTACCAGGGAAGAAACATGCCCAAGAGAGGAGGCTTTTGGAGAGAAGTGTCACAATTTCAGAAGCCTACAGATCTGTTGATAGCCCTGCCTTCCAAAAGTGGACCCCGGTTCTCCTCCCTTTCTGTATGCGCTGTACTTAGTGATGCAGGATAAGAGTGCAGTTATGTAGCTTCTGACTCTATGTCAGGAAGAGCACTGTGGCTTCCTCCCTGCTTTCTCTTGGAGCACTAGATTTCGGGGAAATCTGTCACGTCATGAGGACACTCAAGCAGCTTCCTGGGGAGGTCTGAACCGAGGTCTCCGGCTAACACCCAGCGCTTGCTGGGCAGAGGAATAAGCCACGTTGGAGGCAAAACCTCCTGACCCAGTCAAGCTTTCAGATGATTGCATTCTTGGCTGCCTTGTCTGCAACCTCACGAGACATCCAGAGTCAGAGCAAGCTGAATATTGATTTGTGAAACAATTACTATTGAATAAGCTTAAGTATTCCCACATTTCCATAAACCTAGGTAAAAAAATTACATTTTGACTTTGTTGCTTGTGCTTAGGTGTCATATCCAAAAACTCATTACCAGGACCCATGTCAAAGGGCTTTTTTTCCTGTGTTTTTTTTTCCCCCTAGGAGTTTCATGGTTTCAAGGTCTTACATTTAAGCCTTTGATCCATTTTGAGTTAATTTTTTTGTAAGTGGTGTAAGGTGGGGGTCTACTTTCATTCTTTTGCATGTGAATATCCAATTATCCCAGCACCATTTATTAAAGAGAGGATCTTTTCTCCATTGGGTATTCTTAACTCCCTTGTCAAATATTAGTTGACCACATGTGCTTGGGTTTAGTTCTGGGCTCTTGATTCTGCTCCATTGGCCTATTTGTGGGTTTTTATGCCATTACCCTGCTGTTTTGATGACCAGCTTTATAGTATAGCTTGAAATCAAAGTTTGATGCCTCCTGCTTTGTTCTTCTTCTCAGGATTACTTTGGCTTTTGGGATCTTTAGTGGTTCCACATAAATTTTAGGAGTGTTTTTTCTACTTTTGTAAAATGTGTCATTGAAAACATTTATAGAGATTGCATGGAATCTACAGATGGCTTTTGACAGTATTGACATTTTAATATTAATTCTTCTGATCCATGAACATGGGATAACTTTATATTTATTTGTGTCTTCTCTGATTTCTTTTATCAGGATCCTACACTTTTCAGAGTACAGGTCTTTCACCACCTCAGGTAAATTTATTCCTAAGTATTTTATTGTTTTTGATACTGTTGTAAATGGGATCAATTTCTTTATTTCTTTTTCAGAAAATGTGTTGTTACTGTAAAGAAACATTACTAGTTTTTGTTTTGTTTTTAAAGATTTTGCTTATTTATTTGAGAGGGAGAGAACATGGATGGGAGGGGAGAAGGAGAAGATGAGGGAGAAGCAGACTCTCTGCTGAGCAGTAAGCCCAATGTGGTGCTTAATTCCAGAACCCCAGGATCATGATCTGAGCTGAAGACAGATGCTTAACAAACTGAGCCACAAAGGCACCCTACACTACTGGTTTTTGTATGTTAATTTTGTATGCTACAACTTTACTGAATTCATTGATTAGATATAATAATTTTTTTGTTGAGTCTTTAGGATTATCTCTATATAAAGTCATAGCATCTGCAAATAGAGATCATTTTTTTCCAATTCAGATATCTTTAATTTCTTTTTCTTGCCTGATTTTTTTTTCTTTAAAGATTTTATTTATTTACTCATGAGAGACACACAGAGAGAGTCAGAGACACAGGCAGAGGGAGAAGCAGACTCCATGCAGGGAGCCCAATGTGGGACTCGATGCTGGGACTTGATCCGGGGACTCCAGGATCATGCCCTGGGTCAAAGGCAGTATCTAAACCACTGAGCCACCAGGGGGTCCCTTGTCTGGTTGCTATAGTTAAGACTTCTAGTATTATGTTGAAATAGGAGTGGTGAGAGTGGACACCATTGTCTTGCTCCTGATCCTAGAGGAAAAGCTTTCAACCTTTAATTATTGAGTATGTTACCTGTGGGTTTGTCATAGATAGCCTTTATTATGTTGAACTATGTTCCTTCTATGCCTAAGAGTTTTTATCAAAAATACATATTGAATTTTGTCAAATTTGTTTTCTGTATCTATTAGAATTTCTTTCCTTTTTAAAAATTAAAAAAAATATTAATTTCTTTTTTTTCAATTTTATTGAGATATAATTGACATATCCACATCTTTTTCTTTTTCTTTTTTTTTTGAAGTAAACTCTTCATTCAATATGGGGTTCAAATTCATGACTTTGTGATCAAGAGTTGCAAGTTTTACCTACTGAGCAAGTCAGGCTCTTTGAATTTCCTTCCTTTTTAATGCTGAATAATTTTCCATTGTATGTATATGCCACATTTTGTTTATCCATTTATCTGCTGATGGATACTTCGGTTGCTTTTACCTTTTGGCTATTGTGAATGCTTCTCTCAGCGTTAAGTATACAAGCATCTGAGTGCCTGCTTTCTATTCTTTTGGGTATATCCCCAGAAATGGAGTTGCTGGAACATAGTAATTTCATGTTTAAATATTTGAGGAATGACCAGACTGTTTTCAGAGCAGCTGCACCATTTTATATTGCCATCAGCAATGCACAAGGGTCTAGTTTCTCAACATTCTTGCCAGCAGTCGTTCTTTTCTTTCTTTCTTTTAGAAAAATAATAGCTATTCTAATTTGTGTAAAATTGTATCTCATTGTGGTTTTGATTTGCAGTTCTCTAATGATTAGTGATGTCAAGCGTATTTCATGTACTTATTGGCCATTTGTGTATCTTCTTTGCTGAGATGTCTATTCAAGTCCTTTCTCCATTTTTTTAATGGTATATTTTATTTTGTCTCATATGTGCCACACACAATTAGAGTCTGAGTCATAGCGCGGGTGTGGAATGGGGCACAAAAAGCTAATCACCTGTGAGGTTGTGGGGAAAGAGAGAGAGAGAGAGAGAGAGGGAGAGAGAGAGAGAGAGAGAGAGAGAGAGAGAGAGAAAGGCTTAATTTGCCTTGGAGGGGCAAACATTTTGCATATGAAATGAATGCTAATCATTGTCTGGAGTCCAGCAAGAAAAATCTGTAAGCTGCCTTGTTCTGCTTTTTTTCTTTTTCCATGAGAGAAAGGGACAGATTTAATCAAGGTCCTTATTACCCAAATTGTGGGGTAAAATCAAAGGCTACTGAAAGTAATGTGAACGTAGTATTCCCATGGCTTTCAACTAAAGCATGGATGAGCTGTTCTGTGTGGTGGTGGCAGGTTTGTCCTCAGCTGCTTTCTTTCTGGCAAAGATGTCATCATCATCATTGTCACCATCATGGTCATTAATGTCATCATCATCCCTCATCTCATTCCCATTGTAATATTAAATACCGTTTTGTGTTCTCCATGCACAGTTGGCTCTTCTTCCTCTCCTTCCTCCTCCTCTTGGTTAGTTTCATCTCTATTTCTGGTTTGTGATTTTTCCTCTGATTCCTCTGGTTCAGGATCATAGTTGAAAGTGAAGAAGTTATAGGCTTCTTCGGCAGAAGGGAAGCCAGGTGGAACCTAAGAAGCAGCGAACAAAAGAATTTCAGATTGTATAAGCTGAGGTGAGTGCCACACAGTTCACTCACAGCAGCTTGATGTTAATGGCATCAGGCACATTCTAGGCATCCTAAGCTTATTACCATTTTTTGAAGGTATGAGATTACTTGTCACAAACTTTAGCAAGCGCAATAGGCAATTGGTGGCTTCCTCTAATAAGTAACTTTAATGAGTTATGTTTTGATAAACCAGCAAACATTCTCAGAGGCACATAAATATATTTTTTCCAGCAGTAAAAGCTTTTGAAAAGATTATTAAAATACCAGAAAGTAATTCATTATTTTATAGACCAATGCTGAGATAGTTTAATTTAATTATGAGCAATCCAGGGGTCTTCTAATAAAAGATAAAAAGGCTTTTTTTGGTTTTGATTCTTCTTGATTGGTACCCCTTTTTTTCCCCATAATGAAAGTTGGTGCAACTTCAGAGCTGAACAGTCTAATTGCTAGCATTTCCTGCCCTTCCATGCAGTTCCTGTCACCCAGTCAGGCAGTATTCTAATCTCTCCTGCTGGATCCTAGCATTTTAAAGGTAGAAATCAGTTCTCATACTTTTTTCTTGTAGGCTTCATGGCAACAAGACTCAGGGTATGTATATAGGCATCTCTCATTGGATATTTTTGAAAAACACAAACAAACTAACAAAAAACATGATTTAAAGCATGCATGATTCAGAAAGACAAGATTTCTCACCGGGGGTTTAGACTTGATTTTTTGTGCAGAATCACGGAACTTTACTCTTGAGTAGCTTTGGGAATCGTCTTCTTGTTTAGTCCTTTGTACCTTTTCACCTGGCTATATGAGTGGAAAAAAGGATAGACTGAACCTTTATTTATTATTTAAGAAATGGATTTATTTATTTATTTATTTATTTATTTATTATTTATTTATATTTATGAGAGAGAGAGAGAGCTCGCACCAGTGAGGGGAGGAGCAGAGGGAGAGGGACAAGCAACACCATACTGAGCGTGGAGCCTGATGTGGGGCTTGATCTCATGACCCTGAGATCATGATCTGAGCCAAAATCAAGAGTTGGATACTCATTGGACTGAGCCATCCAGTTGCTCCAGGATATATATAGAACATTTAAATCAAGAAACTAAAGATATTTCAAAACAAGCATTAACTCTTGAAGGGGAAACCCTGTGACCATTGATGCAGACCACCATTCCTAAGCAATGAAATAACTTACAAATGTCAAATATATTTGAAGATTAAGGTTGCTGAGTATCTTCTCACTCAGCTCTCTCTCAAGACTGAACAAATATAAAATTTTATACTCAAAAGACCCTAAAATGACAAATGCTATTTCTTCTACAGATCTATAGATTATCTAGTTCACAGAGGACCATTTCCAAACAACCTATGAAGAAAAGCATCAGTAGTGCCCGGATGTAAATAAATCTGACATACATGCTCCAGGGCACAAGGCCTGTCCTCATGAGCCCCTGGACCTGCTGTCCCCCTGGAAGCCAAGTTCTATGATACCTCAGTTTGCTAATTCTTTTTTTTTTTTTAAGATTTTATTTATTTATTCATGACAGACACACACACACACACACACACACACACAGAGGGAGAAGGTAGAGATAGAAGCAGGCTCCATGCAGGGAGCCTGATGTGGGATTCGATCCCGAGTCTCCAGGATCACGCCCTGGGCCTACGGCAGGTGCTAAACCACTGAGCCACCCAGGGATCCCTGCTAATTCTTAATATGGGGATTCCCTTTATCCTGTGATGGCCAATCCACGAAGGGTTGTTCCCACTTTATCCTCATCTTTGCTTCTTCTTCTTCTTCTTTTTTTTAAAGATCTTATATTTATTCATGAGAGACACAGAGAGAGAGGCAGAGACATAGGCAGAGGGAGAAGCAGGCTTCCTGTGGGGAGCTTGATGCAGGACTTGATCCTAGTACCCTGGGATCACTCCCTGAGTCGAAGGCAGATGCTCAACCACTGAGCCACCCGTGTCCCTCCTCATCTCTGCTTCTAATCCACCCCTTACAGAACCTGGCTACTCCTCCTTTTCTACCCAGCACAATCCAAATACCAAGCCTTCCTTTTGACTGATTCTAAGCCATTCCAATAATATATCTAGATATTCATAATAGGAAAGGACAAACGTATTCTACATATGATGGAAACTTTGTTATTATCATCTGGACTGAGACTTGTGTCACAGCATGGAATAATTTTCATCAGGGCAAATGGAATGTTTCATCAGGGCACTGGGTTCCTTTCACATATCCTTCTCAAGTCCTACCTGTTTTTCCAGATCATGTAAAGCTACTTCTTTTCTCAGACTCCTCCATCCTAAAATGAAATCTCTTTTCTAGAATCTTATTGTCTGAGGTATATTAGGTGTTGTTCTGTAGAGCTTGGTAATCAAATCACAGGCTCTGAAGGCTGACCACCTGGCTTTGTTTTTTTTTTTTTTTGAAGATTTTATTTATTTATTCATGAGAGACATGCACAGAGAGAGAGAGGCAGAGACACAAGCAGAGAGAGAAGCAGGCTCCATGCAGGGAGCCCGATATGGGACTTGATGCCGGGACTCCAGGATCACGCCCTGGGCTGAAGGCAGGGGCTAAACCGCTGAGTCACCCAGGGATCCCCTGACCACCTGGCTTTGAATCCCAGATTCATCACATACAGCTGAGATCACTTTTTTTTTTTTTAAGATTTTATTTATTCATGAGAGACACACAGAGAGGCAGAGATATAGGCAGAGGGAGGAGAAGCAGACTCCATGCAGGAGGCCGATGTAGGACTCAATCCCAGAACCTGGGGATCATGTCCTGAACTGAAGGTAGACACTCAACTGCTGAGCCACCCAGGAGTCCCATTGACCACTTGTTTTGAGGATCAAGTAAGGCAATGAACCTAAAATATGCCCATTTTTACCGCTCAATCATGATGGGTCACATTCTTATCACATTCTTAATTTTCCTCTTACATGTCTTTTATCTCTCAGCTTTGTATGTAAACTATATTTTATTTAGTCTGCCAGAAACTAAAGCCTGAAGCAAGGATTTTTCATGCCTTATTTGTGTGGCTTGAAAGGAGTTGGGAACTGGGGAGAAAGAAACCGAAGGGGAAGACAGTTCTGATGAATGTTACCAAGCTGGCTAATAATAGTCTGATAATTAGGACTTGATCCTGCGGTAGCCCCAGGAGAATGCTTCTCAGAATTGCCTGCCTAGGACCCAGAAGAGGGGTGTTTGTCTCATGCCTTCTGTTCACAGCAAGAATTGCCCCAGGCTCCTGGCTTTGCTGGTTTTGTGTAAATCTCATAATGGCTAACTGTGTTTCCAAAGGCCAGTGATGAGAGCTTGAGATACTTGGAACAACTAAAACAAGGTGCTATGAAATTTCATCTATATGCAGCTGATGGCCAGCATGGCCAGAAGAAAAACCAGGGTATCAGTTGGGTGTAATTTGTCATAATATCAAGAGAATATATGCTGTTCCCATTTATGTAAAATTCAATGCTTTTCCTTTGTTCCCTCATTTCATAGTATTTTTTTTTTTTTTAAATTAAGAGAGAGGGCACAAGTGAGAATGGCAAAGGGAGAGGGAAAGAGAATCTTAAGTAGACTCTGTGCTGAGCATGGAGCCTGATACAGGGCTTGATCTTATGACCCTGAGATCACGATCTGAGCTAAACCAAGAGTCAGAGGCTTAATCAACTGTGCCACCCAGGTGCCCCATTGCAGTATTAAGTAAGGTTAAATAGTTATGTACCAACTCATACAGAATTTGAAGCTGTGCTAAATAATGAATTCCACACGGCAATGAAAAGTAAGGAGTTGTTTGCCTTGGTAAATTCCAGAATTTCAAATGTTTTGATGAGGAAAGAAGAATAATGTTACTTAGTATAAGAATAAATTATCTTAAAATATTAGAGTAGAATAAAGATCAGATTCCAGTGCTTGCTCGGAAGCTTTCCCAAAGCTCTGCCAAGTCTGATCCTCTTATGAAATGGCTAAACGTTTCTCACATGTTGTTGAAGATGCCATCTTGCCCCTGTCTGCCTCAGAATCTCCCACCTCCTACAGCCCATGGGACAGACTGGTGGGTTTGAAAATATGGAAAAAAAGCCAAGAGGGCAACCAATGAGAGAGGAAGGAAGTTTGGCTTTGCACAGGCAAGCCTTTGTTTTCACCTTATCTTTGTGAGGATGGTAACAATCAAACACAAGATCCAACAGAAAGTCTAACACTGGTAATTTAGGAAAGAAAATCAGTATAGGTTACATTTTGGGTGGTCAAATACGTGTATATGGATGGTTTATTGTTTTATTCATTTTGTTTCTTCCTGTGACTTTTTATACCTGCCTGACTCAAAGGATATTACATTCACACAATATAATTTCATTGACATGTTTCATTGCAGTAGTGATGGCTTTATTACAATATTTATGAACCTGATATAAAAGTTCATTATTTAATTTTTATCTAAATCCAAAAATAAATTTAAATGCAATTATATTATGATTATATTATATTAGTACATTTAAGGCCATTAAATGTACTTAAAATGACTGAGTGGGTGGAATTAAATTTTAAAGAACTATTATCTATAACACATTTGTACAATCTTAAAGTAATAGGTACATTTTTTTAAAGATTTTATTTATTTATTTGACAGAGGGAGAGAGAGAGCAGAAGCAGGAGGAGCAGCAGGCACAGGGAGAGGGAGAAGCAGGCTCCCCATGGAGCAGGAAGCCCCATGCGAGATCCCAGGACCTCGGGATCATGACCTGAGCCGAGGGAAGACACTTACTTAACCGACTGAACCACCCGGGTGCCCCAGTAACAGGTACATTCAATTCAATTCAGCAAACACTGAGTGCCTGTCACCATATGTCCATGTGTCTAGCTAGGCATTCTTTCTTATCCTTGGATTTATTTTATTTATTGTAAGAATGCTTGATACTCCTCTTCTAACTTGAGTAAACATTCTCGAGTCTCACTATAGCATAAATACAAAATATAGTAGTTCTGGCCTGAATCTTCTCTTCTAAACTATTATTCAATATTTTTAATTCTGGGGTGCCTGGGTGGCTCAGTCAGTTGGGTGTCTGCCTTTGGCTTGGGTCATGATTCCAAGGTCCTGGGATTGAGCCCCACGTCAGTCTCCCTGTTTGGTCGGGAGCCTGCTTCTCTCTCTTCTACTCCCCTTGCTTGTTTGTGTACTGCCTCTCTCTTTCAAATAAATAAATAAAAAGTCTTAAAAAAAATGAATGTCTTAAAAATATTTTTAATTCCCTAAAAGGCAATCTAATTTGGAGTGTCTTGCAGACACCTCAAATTTTTATATATTCTTGATACTAGTCAAGATATTAATCAAGATATATGATTTATAAATAATTTTTCCCATTCTGTGTGTTGTCTTTTCCCTTTCTTAATGGTTTCCTTCAAAGCACAAAAGTTTTTAATTTTGATGAAGTTCAGTGTATCTATTTATTCTTTTGCTGATTGTGCTTTTGAAATCGTAGCTAAGAAACCGTTGCCTGAGTTGAGACACCTCAAATTTTATATAACCTAATCTCATGACTGCAGTTAAGTGCCCTTTTTTGTGGGTTCCCAATGGTTCCCAGCACAGATTTCGAACACCTTGTACTGCCATTACCTGTTAATAGTTCATTGTGTGCTGAGAGCCCATTTGACCCGGGCCAGGAAGGAGTCTGCTGCAGATGCTAGCTGGGCAAAATGTAGAATGTGTCAAAGGATCAGGTCTTAGAGAACTTGGGACAGTGAATCAGGCCCACAAGCAGAGGAATAATTCCGGTCTTATTTAGTGGAGGTCAAATATTCAAGCGTTCTGTTATTTTCACTCTGATGTTTTCATGTTTTTAGAGATTTGTGTTTTGCTTTGTTTCCATCATGGGGGGTGTCTGCTGAGTATAAAATGAAAAGAAATGCAAACGAGAATAATCAGAGGTTGGTGTTGGTGAAGTTAGATTACTGATGAAGGTATTCCCAACTGATTTCTCCTTTTTCCTCTTACTCTACAGCTTCTAACAATAGCTAACACTTACACAGAGAGAGCTTACCGTGTGCCAGGCATGTTGAAAATGCTGTAACATTTATGAATCTATTTAATCCTTAAACAATATTTAGAATTAGGTTCTAGCAGTATCACTTTTTACAGTGGTGAGAAGTGGGGTCCAGGGAGGAGATAAATTAACATGATCAAAGTCACACAGCTGGTGAGTGAGGTTGCCAACATTTAATGCTGGGTAGCTGGGGTCCAGCATCTGGGCTTTTCTTGTTCTACATTCTTTGCTCAATAAGATATAAATGGACAACTTTTTCGATATTCCTTCTAGGTTGAGGCATATACATCAAGAAATATGCCTTGTGGGTAGCCTGGGTGGCTCAGCGGTTTAGTGCCGGCTTCGGCCCAGGACATGATCCTGGAGACCTGGGATCGAGTCCTGTGTTGGGCTTTCTGCATGGAGCCTGCTTCTCCCTCTGCCTGTGTCTCTGCCTCTCTCTCCCTCTCTCTCACTGTGTGTCTCTCATGACTAAATAAATAAAAATGTTTTTTAAAAAAAGAAATATGCTTTGTGAGATGTGCTGTTAAACACTTGAGATCAGGTCTAAAAAAAGGCAGCTGAGTCAATTGTTAATGTAACTTGGCTATTTTGAACCCTTGTCCATGGTATCATTGGAACCCAACACTGGAAGGAGAAAGAAACTGTGGAACCAGTCTGTCTGTCACAACTTCATAGGAAAAGGAGCTATTCATTCCTTCCATGTTAGCCTGTGCTGTCAGGGAGGGCCACCATACATGGAGGTCATTAAGACATGAGCTCCATCCCCTGCCCACTCAGTTTTACTCTTCCCCTTCATAAGTTATATAGTCTCTGCAGGCCAAATCAGACTTTAAAAGGCATTATCATGATTAACCTGAATCTAAAGAAATATGAAATACAATGAAATTGAATATTGAAGTTGTTTCATTTTCCAGGCCAAAATTTGCAAGCCTGATGCCTTTTGATCTTCCCTGCAATTGGCTAAGGTAAACACGAATATCTATCTCATTCAGTGTGCCTTAGAAGTGATTTTTCTTTAACAGGACTTTGTGTGTGTGTGTGTGTGTGTGTGTGTGTGTGTGTATGTGTGTGTAGAACTAAAATCATCCAGTATTGTTATGGTGCTAGGGCAAAAGCAATTTTGCATATCCCTTCCACATTGTTCACTAAAATTTACTTTGACAAGCTTTTGGGATAATCAAGGAGAAAAAACCAAAGTGAGGTGTTTTTAAAAAGCCAATAGAATGGAAGGTGAGTTACAGCCCAGGTCTGAGAGCCCCTGGATTAGCCAAGTGAAGACTGAGAGCTTTAGCCTTGTCCCACTCCTGGAAGTGACCTTGATGCTACATTTTGTCTGAAGTTACAACATCTTATCTCTCCTCTGTTCTAGTTCTCCTTTCCTATCATTTCCATGTTCCTTATTGTTCTTCATTTTATTTCTTAAAATATTTTAAGATATAACTTTTCTATGGTAAATGAAACTTAAATTAACCCCAAAACTTATATGAAGTAACCACTAACTAATTCCCTTTCATTTAAGAAAATTTAATATTGTAGCCCGTCACTACCTCTACATTACATATGCTGATTTATAACGGTATACCTCTGGGCTTCCTTCCATGTTCTGGTTTGATAGCCCATGGCTTGCAAATTGTCTTTTTGGTGTAAGCACAATAAACTTTTACTAATAATACTTCAGGGGAAAAAGCTTTTCTGAAAAAAAAAAAAAAAAAAAGGGCGAGGCAAGGCAGTTGATGTTTGCCTCATGTTGTTTTGCAAATGGGCCATGTATGCAAGTAGAAGGCAAGGAGAGTCCGAAGAGAAGTAAACCATTCTAAGATTGCTAGATGGCAGTTTTCATAAGCAAGGGAACTTATGAGGCATGTCTTGGGTGGCTGCAAGATGAGTAAATCCCCGCACCTGCCTGTCAAATCTCAGAAGTTTATACAGAGGTCCTGACTAGGTTCAGCCAAGTACACCAGGCAGATGGTCAACACCACATTTCTATCTCAAGGCTGTATCCCTAGGGCAGCTTCTGGGAGTGGGAAAGGCAAGTGGTATACACATTTCCAGGACAGGGGAGGGGGTAGGGGCCTCCAATTACGTGGGTCCAGCTCGCAGGTCAACCAGCGGTCACGTCTTTTTGATGACCTCTTCCAACACCTCAAATCCATAGAATGGCTCTTAGGGGATATGGAATATAACAGATATAAGTCAAAGTCCTGCTCACAAAAAGCAATAAGTACTCTATAAGCCAAGGGAATATATTTTTACTTTTACAACTTGAAGCTTTATTAGGAATCTCGTATTCATGGCTCATAGACAAGTGAGAGCTGCCATGATTTTGTGAAATGATTATCAATCAGAAAGTATAGACAGGCTCAGATAGAAGAGACCAAACCATCCTATCACTTGGCGCATCTGACCGGATGCCGGGATTCATACTCTGAACAACACAACTGAAGTGTTTGTGTCAGGCTGATGGGATTTTAGGTAGTTTTTCTTTATTTTCCAATATTTTAAAATTTTGGCTCTTACAACGAAGAAAATAAATGGAATCAAAGAAAAATAAATGTCTCCTCAGCAGAATGGAGCAACAAACTGTCATAATGCTATTTCATCAGACCCATGGAGTGTTCCTATTAAAGAACCATGGGCCATGACACACGTAACTTTCCTTGTAATCATGCAATCTTTGGCTTGTTTGGGATGAATATAGGCAAAATTTTATAACATCCCATCACAGAAAAAGAGAAGGCACCCTCTAAGCAATCAGTGGTCTTTCCACAGAAACTCCTTCACATCTGTACTTCTCTGTCTCAAGAGTGAAAACCAACCCAAACCATCACCATCAACAATAAATAAGTGGATTAGACTTGCAAACACTTCACTGATGTTCTTTTCTTCCTTCTTCTACCCTCTTATAGGCTTGTTCTTCATCTATACCCCTAACAAGACTTTCTGTCTTTCACTTCCTGTCCTCCTTGTGGGCCTCAATGGTCAACTTTTCTCTAAGTGTCAAGACCTCACTCATGCAGTCTTCTTTCTGTCAGGAAACAAAGTCTGCTCAACACTTCAAAACTCACTGCAGTAAAAATGCTTCCTAAACCCATTCCTCTGGGCCTGGTCCCTTCCTTTGTATGTGTTTCTAGAGGCACATTGAGACGCCCCACCAGCACCTCAGATTTAAACAAAAATCACTCTAATACATTCCAACCACCTCCCCATCCACCGAGGCCCTTTGTGTGACATTCAAGGCCCCACCATCCCACTCTGCTTTCCTCTCTCCGCTTCCCAGCAAGATCCATAGGTCCAGCAACACTGACCCATGAGACAAACTGGGAATGAGAAAAAGCTGGAATCAGACCCCAACTCCTCTGCATGCATGCCCTGTGATCTGAGGATGGCCCTGTGGCTGCTCTGAACTTCAGTTTGTTTATCTGTCAAATGTGAACGAAAACAATAGAACCAACCCCATCGAGGTACTGGGATAATGACATATGAGAACATGGGAGGAACGCCTGGCAAACACCTGGCACTGAGCAGGACTCTATAAACAGTAGCTACAATGATTATTGATAAGCATTGAATGCCTCCTCTGTTCACAGCTCTGGTCTGCTGGAAATGTTAAATTCTGCTTCATGGTCTTTGATTGCAAAGTAGAGAAGGCCTGTTTCTTACCTCTGTGCCAAATTCAGTCTCCAATTCTTTCTTGCTGGGACTTTGTAAGCGCCTGGGCCGAGTGGTGGGGATTTCCTGCAGCAACGTGCTTTCTGCTTTGGACTGCAAAGTCAGAGAATTACTGCTGGGTAGCGTCAGTGATGCCACAAAAAGCTCATTCACCATCTTGGTAGAAAATAATCAATAAAAACTATATGCTGCACTTCTTCTAGAGAAGAGCAAGTGAAATGGTTAAGAAAAACGACACTGAATACTTCTCGAGCATAATTTTCCACCTGTGTCAATGTTAAATACTATATTAATATTTAAAACAAGAAAGACAAATTTAATGGCATTTGAATCCATGCAGTTTTGAGCAAACAGAGCATTCTAGACGAGATCTGAAGAGCTGCAATCAGTACTGAGCAAAATATTCATGTGGTTTTTCCTCACCCTTGCAGCTTGTAATTTCTCCCTCATGCGTTCCCTCATGGAAAATTCTGCAAAGCCTGTCCTGGAAGCTGAAGGAATTGGAGGTAAGCCTAAGAAAACACAGGAAAGTTACTTTAAAACAACATTTTTTTTTCCAAAGGGAAGATTAGATTAAAAAATAACATGAGAATGTAATTTTGTTTTGCAAATTTAGAACTTTACATAAGCAAACATGAGATAATGCTGACAACCATCCATTTGACGTAATAAGTGCATGTCTTGGCTTTTTTGCAATTGACGGGGGGAACCTGGGTCCTGCCAGGAGTGCCACATTGACTTAACCAAGAATGAAACGAATGACATTCGACTATTCAAGGCACAGACACTCCAATTCAAGTACCATTGGGAAGAGACTTTCAAATTTGTTGAATGGAGAAACAGGCTTGTAGGTGAAGGGGTGGCTAATGAGTTCAGGGTTCAGCTTTCAACAGCGATGATCACTTCAATCAGAGAAACCTTCCTATAGGCTCAAGCCATTGCCATAGGCTAAATAAATCATAGACACAGCATGTATTTTTGAACATATTATTAAATATGTATGTAAATCTCATGAACTGTTGTGAAGCTAGTAGGTGCTGGGCACTAGGATATACGCTTTGAATGTATCCCTGCAGGGAGGACACAGTTGTTACTATCACCAGGGATCTTGAAGACCAAGACTCTGAGGTCCCTGGAGTAAGTGACTGGCTCTCCGATTGCATACCTGGGATGTGTAATATTCGAGACTGTTCCTGTTTCTCTTATTCCTAATGCTCTAAACCAAAGTGTCAGGGAACAGAATGTTACTATGCTTGGAGCAGAAGGGCTGAAATGGTGTGGAGTAGGATGTAAACTGGCAGGAGGAGTTTGGGATCGAATTATGGGGAGCCTCTGATGTTACACTGAGGAGCCTGGAACATATTCTCCAAGCAGTGGGGGAGTCCTGAGATTGCAGGTAAGAGGTGGGTGGGTGGAGAGAAGAAGGCACCAGAGACCCCAGCTCGGATGTCCCAGTGAGTCAGTGGGAGCAACCACACAGAGGCCACAAGGAGGGAAGGATAACAGGACCCAGTGACCAAGGGGAGGTCATGCGGTTCTCACAGCAGCACATCTTCCCGGCACTTGTTAGGTGTGCAGGTCCTCAGGCCAGGCCCAGACCTACTGACCCAGAGGCTGGAGGTGCAGCTTAGCAATCTGTGTGTGTGTATGGGAGGACCCCTGCTTTGAGAAAGAAGGAGGAAGTGCTGATGGCTGAGCTTTGACTTATTGACACTCATGGGCCTTATTTGGCAACAAGATGCCTCTGAGGTGCTGGCAAGATGTGAAAACGTGTGCTTGTCCAGCACCAGGGGCTCAGGGGCTCTGGGCGAGGCCCAGACCTAGGGGTAAAGACTAAGGAAGCATGTCTGCCTTGGCGGCTGCTGGCATCTCAAGAAAGCCTTTTCCTAGGCAGAGCATGCAGGAAGAAGTGTTTCTGACACCTGTGGCCATCAGCACTGTACATGGGAGAAAGGCTGGCAAGTGCAAGAAAAGGCAAGAGAAGGTATTCTATTGGACGAAGGAACAGCAGTGGGAAGAAGGAGAAGGAGAGATGGCCAGCAAAGGCCTCTGCTAGCAACAGGTTTGCAGCTCCCTCAGTGCCAGCTTCGTGCAGAAGAGAGGAGGGTCATGGGTTTCAAAGCTTATTTCTGCACCCTGGCACTCAGTTTCTTCGGTTGTGTGATAGAAAGACAGAAAATTCTACTTCCATCAGGCTCCAAACATGGCACTCATTCAGTGCCTGTAAGGAGGCAGGAAATAGTTTCAGTAAAGATTGTGGTCTTGCATGTGTGGGTTGAGGTTCAAGTTCTTTTTTTTTTTTTTTTTTAGGTTCAAGTTCTTAAGAGAATCTCTGTCAGTGCAATGAAATGGCCTTTGACCATCTTTTTAAACTCGTTTTAAAAAAATGATCAAGCCATTCCTTTCCATTTTCAAGATCATGTAAACATGGTAAATCATACCCGTTATTATGTATACTTAGAGTCCCAAGACTTTTCCTGTATGGCATTGGCCACATTTTGAACTTACATATTTGTGTGATTATTTGGTTAATACCTGTTCCCTTCCCCAGATTCCGTGGTCCCCAGCCACACAGGGCAGGTACAGGGCAAGTGTCAGTAAGCGTGTGTGATTCCCTGATGAGATAATGAAAGGGCTTCTGGACTGGGGCTTGTCAATCCCGTTCTCCTGCTGGCCACCCACCTTGCTCCTGCCCCCAAAAGAAGGATGTTTATAGTCAACAATAAGTGTCTTTAAACACAAAAATGCACCTTGTTTATTTACTTCCCCTACTAAAAAAAAAGAAAGCCAGTTTTTCAAGTTTACTTAAAATAGCTACCATCTAAATGTAGCTCACTAGAATAATTTTATATGTTAGTTTTTAAAAGAGAGACAAGATATTCTATTAAACATTCTCTCTTCTGAATGGAGAAAATGAAGTGACTTCTCTAGGATTAGTTTTAAAAACTGTGAAAGATTTTGAAATGGTAAAAAGTAGTTCTTGCTTGATATTTTAGAGTCCATGCTGGTGAAAGACATTTCAAGGGTATACAGATTTCTGAATCAGATTTGCACAAGCTTGGTGGGGGGTCACTTCCCCAGCTAGAATGTGACCCACTGGAGGGCAAAGACCTTGTTGGTGACCTTCGTACCTGGCACTTAGTAGCACTTAATCAGAGAAAGGAAAACATACAAGAGGGAATGGAGGGAGAACATGCAAACAAAATAAAATGTAATTTTCATTTGGGTAAAACCAGATGATGATGACAACAGTTTTTTCAAGATAACATGATGAACCATGTATACTAACTCCCTTTAACAGAATAACTGATAGAGATGAAGTGCTTTCCTTTTTATCTAGTAGAATACAGTGGTGTTTCCTTAAACGACTTGAACTAAAATAACCCTCCTGAGACATTTTTCCCCCTAATTCATTGTCAGTGACTCCACTACCTTGCTAATCTGCTCTGCGATCCCAAACTGCCGTCTATTTTTCCTGCCCTGGGGATCAGAACAGACTTGCCAAACCGGAGGAAGAGTGTGACCTCACATTTACATTTACAGAGGCTCTTTGACACAGCTGAGCGAACCTGGCATGAGTAAAGTTTCTGCGGAATCAAATGCAAAGAGTGTGATGAAAATAATTATAAAAATTATGAAAGACTTGATTTGGAGACATGCAAGAACTTGCAGATAATGCGAGTGTTGCAAGACATTCCGTTAAACATCAATTGGTATGAAATACGGATTTCCTTGGCAAGATGGCCTTTTTCAGGCAGTAGGATGATGTCCTCACCATGCTGCTCTGGCTTCTCAGGAAACCCATCCATCCCGAGGCTTCATCAGCCTCATGTTTGCATGCTTCCAGATCTTCTCTGCTCTGTCTCTTTTACCCTATCACTCATGTTCACTGTACCCCACCTCTCTCTCCTTACAGGCTTCACGAAACGGTGGACACTTTCCATTTTTCTCTTAACCACTTCTATTAAACCTGAACCCTCAGGAAACACAACCACCTCCTCGGAAGATAGGCACTGCATTTTGAAGTAATGCTATAATCTTCTCATCTGTCCCCAAGTCGATGGGATTTTGTTTTTTTTTGTTTTTTTTGTTTTTTTTTTTTTGGGATTTTGTTTTTATGGAGAAGTTTCTACAGTTCTTCCTCCACAGTCCGGAGGTCCTCCCCACGTCCCCTTACTGGTGTCAAGAGATCCCCATCTTTCTTGCAAGGTGTTGTTCTGTGACTCTCACTGCTGAGACCTGAGCTCTCTGTCTATCATGGGGTATACCAGGACTTGGCAAGGACTTGACATAAAATCAGAAATAGAGTATTTTGTTTTGGATTTGAATTGGTATTATCTGGATTCACACGGATTGTAGAACAGGTGAGCATGATGATGATTGGGTAGTGACCTTGTCTTCTACCCGCCCGGTCTAATTAAAGAATATACTTCTAGGGCAGCCCTGGTGGCTCAGCAGTTTAGCGCCGCCTTCAGCCCAGGGCTTGATCCTGGAGA
Organism: Canis lupus familiaris; assembly: GCF_011100685.1. Taxonomy (NCBI): domain Eukaryota; kingdom Metazoa; phylum Chordata; class Mammalia; order Carnivora; family Canidae; genus Canis; species Canis lupus. The sequence goes on from NC_049224.1 coordinate 65,374,076, forward strand.
CCGGGGATCGAGTCCCGCGTCAGGCTCCCTACATGGAGCCTGCTTCTCCCTCTGCCTATGTCTCTCTCTCTCTCTCTCTAATGAATAAATAAATAAATAAAATCTTAAAAAAAAAAAAAGAATATACTTCTAGATGTTTTTATTTTATTTATTTTACTTGTTATGATGAATAAATATTTACCAAATCCTGTGGCACCTTTATGTTTTTATCAATTGGGCACTATTGATAATTGTCAAGATCTTTTTTTTTTTTGTATATTTTTTTATTGGAGTTCGATTTGTCAACATATAGCATAACACCCAGTGCTCATCCCATTCAGTGCCCCCCTCTGTGCCCGTCACCCAGTCACCCCATCCCCCCGCCCACCTCCCCTTCCACTACCCCTTGTTCATTTCCCAGAGTTAGGAGTCTCTCATGTTCTATCAATACAATAATATTATTGTAATCATAGAACAATAAAAATTTAGTTTGTTAATATGGTGAGTAATAAAAGGCTTCGGCATAGAAATAGGTTACTTAAAATTCTTGGAGCAGGAAGTGGAATGAAGGAGTTCAAGATGAAAAAGGAATGGTGTCAAATTTTCAACTGTTCAGGGAGAGCTTGTTTCTGATTTTTGAAGGAGATAACAGCGCTCGTCAAAGCACTGTGCAGTTTAGATTCTTTGGGATAATTTTAAGAGTGATATAACATTTTTATTTTAAAGCATTAATATTTGTTTTATATATTTATATTTTATTAACATCTGTATATTTATGTCATCAATAAAATATTTAATTTTTTTATAACAACTTACAGAGCATAGTTCTTATAGGCACAGTGGTCGAAAGGGTGGAGAGAACACTGCCTGACCTGTTTTTAATGCCTGCCTCTTTCCTCCAAATAGATAGTCTGTCCTTTCCCATTACAAAATTCCTGGATAGAGTGTAAATATGGAGTTGGGGGGTAGGGAGAGCATAGGACAGAAGTCAGCTCAATCTTAGTAGAAATCTGGAGGGGAACAGGGCAAGTACCTGAAAGGCTTGGGAGGAAAAATATGATGAGTTGGACAATCTGTTCGACTGTCCTCAACATTGAACAACTTCATATGGATGTAAGAAAATGGAGGGTGCTGTCAGCCACTGTCAGCCCTCTAGGAACACAGGGTGTCCTTGGCTGTCAGGCAGGAAAACCTGCCACAAGGAAAGGGCTTCGGGTTATAATGGTGGTTGTCACTAGGATGTAAGGAGGTGGGTGATTATTTTCTTGTCTTTCCTTCTCCTGATTTTCTAATTTTTATCAAGCAGAGTAGTATCGCTTGTCAAAATCTTACTACATAAAATGAGAGTCAAAATAAACTTGCAAACAGTAGGCTCTGCCCTGGGTTTTGAGCCTCAGTGCTGCTGATGGATCACATTTGCTGATGGGTCTGGAGGTATTTCCATGGTCATGTTCTCCTCTGTTTCTTTATTTCATGGTCTCATTAATATTACATTTTACATTAACTGAAAACATGGGACCCTTATCTTGGCGCGAGTCTCCTTTTCCCCCAGGGGTGCTTTGAACCCTGGATCTGGATCTGCACACTGCCCCTTCCTGCATCTCTGTGTGTCAGCACACCTCACAAGCTTGGGGATTGTTTAGGGCTAAATGCTTCTGTCTCCCCCAGAATTCATATGTTGAAGCTCTCCACACCATCCATGATGATGGTATCTGGACGAAGCCTATGGGATCCTGAGGGTGGGGCTCCCAGGATGGGATGCAATAGTGCCTCTCCACCTTTGTAAAGATTTTATTTATTTATTCATGAGAGACGCACAGAGAGAGGGCATGCAGAGACATAGGCAGAGGGAGAAGCAGGCTCCTCATAGGGAGCCCGATGTGGACTTGATCCCAGACCTCAGGATCATGCTCTGAGCCGAAGGTAGATGCTCAACCGCTAAGGCACCCAGGCATCTCACATTAGTGTCCTTCGAAGAAAAGAAAGCCCAGAACCATGGCTCTCTGTCTTTCCACCATGTGAGGATACTGTGAGAAGGTAGCCACCTGCTAGCCAGGAAGAGAGCTCTTACCAGGAACTGAATGAATCTGAGCTTTAATCTTGGAATCCCCAGCCTCCAGAACTGTGAGAAATATCTGCTGTCCGAGCCACCGTCTATGGTATTTCATTATTGCATCTGGAGCTCACTCGGACAGGGATCATCAGCTTGTGCAAGACTAGGCCCAGCCAGCCCAGCCTTCTGTCCCTATACTCCAGGTGGTGGGATAGGGTGAGGGGGATTCAGACAGGGCTGAGATTCTACAAGGCGGCTTCATAGATATTTTGCCATGAAAATTCTGCCTTGGATAGAGTGGGGAAAAAAAAGTAAACCTCATTCACAAGGGCCAGGGACTGCAAGAGAGATGCCAGGGTAACCGACCAGTGTCAGAACAATCTTTGTGAATTTCCAAGAGGGGAAATGACACGTAAGGCTTCTGAACTTGGAGTATTCTTGCAGGCCTCAGTGCTGCTGATAGATCAGATTTGCTGATGGGTCTGGAGGGATTTCTGTGGTCATATTCTCCTTCTCTGCTTCTCCTTCTCTGCATCTCTGTCAGGTTACTAGCATTCTCTAAAACCTAATTTTGGACATGCTAGATTAGAGAATCTCTTCTCCAGTTTTCAAACATTCAACCAACAAATATGTATTGAGCACCTATTATGCATACAAGGCACCAAGGATAGAACAGTGAAAAAAAATGAACAAATCCTCATCTTTGTGGAGTGTGTTTTCTGGCACGGAATAGAGAGAGCACAAACAGGCAGTATATTTAATACGTCTGACGGTAATAGGTGATATGAAAACAAATAAAACAGGATCCGGGATAAGGAGTGCCAGGAGGCGGGGTGTACTGCAGTTTTAAGTAGAGTTGGCCAAGCAAAGGCTTCAAGCTGACTTTGGAACAAGTGAAGGAAATGAGAGATCGAGCCACATGGATGGCTTGGGGATGTGCATTTTATAGTAATACCTGGTGCAAAGACCTCTTAGAGCCATACCTAATGCAGGCTCAGAGCAGAAAGGGGAAACATAAAGGGCAGGAGATGGAATACCAGGGTATCAGGTCATAGAGATAAGGGGGAGACAAACAGTGTAAGTCATCCTACAAAATGTGGCTTAAGCTCTGAGTCAGGTGAGAACCACTAGAGGACTGGAAGAGAGGAGTGACATGACCTTATTTTCCTAAAACCATTCTGGCTGCTAGGGTGAGAACAGAAACCAGGGCATCAGCTGGGATGCTGTATGACACTCCAGATGGGAGGCGAAGGTGGCTTGGATTGGGATAAGAGTGGGTGTACGTAGTGAGAAATAGGTGTATTTGAGGTCTATTCTGAAGATAGAGCAAACAGGACTTATAGGAACTTATGAATGGGGACAGATAAAGACAGGAGTTAGGGATGACCCAAACAACAGAAGAAATGAAACGTGTGTTTAGTGAGATGAAAAGATCGTAGGACAAACAGGTTGGGAGGAGGAGATTAGGAGTTCAGCTTCAGTAGAGTGAAATTTGAGTTGTCTCAGGATAGAACACAGACCTAACTAAATGTAAAAGCGAACAGCATAAAACTTATAGAAGAAAATACAGGAGAAAAATTTCATGAACTTGGGTTAGGCAAAGACTTTTTCAATATAATCCTCAAAGCACAATCCATAATAGAAAAAAAGTGATACACTTGACTTCATCAAGAATGAAAGGTTTTTGTACTTCAAAAGATATGATTAAGAAAATGAGAAGATAAGACATTTACTCAGAAAAAAGATCTATGAATTATTGATCTGATTAAGTACTTGTATCCAGAATATAGAGAACCCTTACAACTCTGAGGATGAAGAACCCAGCTAATAATGAGCGAACATTTAAGCAGATATTTTACTAAGATGATACACAAATGGCTAATAAGTGTATGAAATAAACACTCACTATCATTAATCATTAGGGAAATACAAATTGAAAGCACACCAAGATACCATTACACACCTTATAAAGACCATAATTAAATACTGGTAATACCCAGTGTAGACAGTTCTCACATACGGTCGGTGGGAGAGTAAACTGACATAGTGGTTTTGTAAAACAGATCGGTAGTTTCTTAACGAGTTAAATACAAATTTGACCCAGAAATCCTACTACTTCTAAAAAAAAAAAAAAAAGAAAGAAAGAAAGAAAGAAAGAAAGAAAGAAAGAAAGAAAGAAAAGAAAACAGATATCCATGCAAAGACATGCTGCCAATGTGTTTAGCAGCATTATTAATAATAGCCCCAAGCTGGAAATAATCCAAATGTCCATCAACAGGTGAATGAAAAAGTAAAATGTGGTATATCCTTATGATGGAATATAATTCAGCAATAAAAAGGACCAAAATGTGGATAGATGCTACAATATCTATGAATCCCCAAAAAACATAATGCTAAGTGAAAGAAGCCGGACACAAAACACTACATATTTTATGATTATGTTTACAGGAAATGTCTAGAAAAGGCATATTTGTAAGGATATAAAACAAATCAGTGTTTGTCTAAGGCTGGGGTGGGAGTCGGGATTAACCATATATAGGCACAGAGGAACTTTCTGGAGTGATGAAATATTTTAAAACTGGACTGTGGCGATGGTTGTACAAATCTATACATTTAGCAAAAATGTAAGTATACATTAAATTGTATACTCACTTTGGGCAAATTTTATGATACACAAATTATACTGCAATAAGGCTTGTAAAAATATGAGTTACCCCATTAGACACGCAAACATAGATACTAGTAGAAGGCTGCCATTTAGTCTGAAAGAGCTCTGGACTTGGAGGTAACAATTTGGGACTGGCCAGTCTTACATATGATATGTATGTGTTAGAATTTCAAGTCCTGAGATGACCAAGAGAATGAGTATTGATGAAGAACCAGAGGGCCAGGGCCCTGAGCCTGGGCGCTCCGACATCTGGAGGCTGGGGGCATATCAGAACCAGCAAGGAAAGAGGGACAGCCAGCCAGGGAGAGGACAGGAAGAGAGGATTGCTGGAAGCCAAGTGTAAAGGGAGGAGGTGGCGCTGAGCTCCACCAAAAGCTGCTGAAAGTCAGTAAGGCAGAGACTGGCAAGTGACCAGTGAATGGAGCAAACAGGCAATTCACTGGCTGCCTCCACAAGAGCAGCGCCGCTGGGGAGTGGGGATGGGAATTAGACTGGAGTGGGTTCAGGGATGCCTGGGGGGCTCAGTGGTTGAACATCTGCCTTTGGCTCAGGGTGTGATCCCAGGGTCTTGGATTGAGTCCTGCATCAGGATCCCTGCAGGGAGCCTACTTCTCCCTCTGCCTATGTCTCTGCCTCTCTCTGTCTCTCATGAATAAATAAATAAAATCTTAAAAAAAAAAGATTGGAGTAGGTTCAAGACTGGAGATGAACACGGGGGTAGATGACTCAGGAGCAAAGTTGCTTAAAGCAGTCTGCTGGAAAACGCCTTTCCTGATCGCTAATCATAATGATGGGTGTATTTCGTACTTGTGCTCTTTCATGATATAGTCAGTGAGGTGTGGACACAAAAGACAGAGGAGAGGCTCAGGAAACAGATTTCCCAGGGAAAGGCAAGACAGGACAGGGTCAACTGGTAAGGCCTGGCTAGTTTGAATGATTCTGGGAGCTCAAAGCTATAGCGGTGGCTCTAGTGGCCTGGTACCTGGCCCTGGGATGATGCAGGCTGAGAACTATTGCTTCCTGGGGCCGTACCTGCCAGAAAGAGTTGGGCTGGGACTGGTCAGCTTGCATTTCAAAGGCACACTTCACTCTGAGCCCTTTGCCATCTCTAAAGAATTGGCTTGAATCTCTTCAACCCAGAAAGGTTATTTCCCCCGCTAAGATGTCAAATATCATAACATGCAGAAAAAAAATGAGGGAATACAATGTACTCTTTATTCATTCTTGTTTTAAAGTTTTAATTTAGTCCCCTTGGTACTGTGTAAGGTAGCGATGGCCAGGGCTGGTGAACTTTTTGACCTTTCCTTACATTCCCCAGCATGCTCTGACTAGAATGTTCTTTCCCTCATCCAGCTGCCAGACTCCAAGGTAACTTCCAAGACCCAGCTTTTATTGGGCAGGTCTCCTTGTGTTCCATATTGTCCTTTGTGACATTTCTTTCCTGGGTCAGTCTCTCCAGGGCTTGATGATTTTTAAAAAGCATGCCTAAAACGAAGCTCTATTTCCTTATGTTTGCATCAGATTTCACTAGATTCCCAACTTTCCTTTCCACCAATACTAAGAAATTGGCTCTGAAATGATGCTTTAATCAGAGAAACTAACACGAATGAATGGAAAACAGATGTCACTAATGAAGAAATTTATGTTCATAAGAAACTACTTAACATTTGATAGTTACTCCCTCAAGAGATGGTGCAAGTTGGAATCATGGGGGAAATGTGTGTACTTTTTTTCTAGATGTTTATTTGATTTGGAGCTAGTGCCTGTTCAGTGAAATGCTTTCTTTATTTGGAATGTCATGATTATATGTATGTTTGAATAGAAAATTAGGAGCCAAAGCCTTCACTGCATGATTTATGCTGCTGTTAATCAGGGAGGTGGCACCTCTGAGCATGCGCCCTGGGGCAGTGGGGGAGGCCATATAATCAGTGTGCTGGTATCTGAGTATCTGAATACAGTTTGACTTTCATGACCCTTGGCCACCTGGAGGAATGCTATAGTGTAGAGAGGGTGGTAGGCTCAAGGTGGGGAGTTGGGGTGCTAGCACCAAAGGGGAGACTAGACCCATGAGAGATTTGGAAAGTAAATGTCAAAGACCCATGTCTAGGAGAGCAGTCCTGGTTGGAAGGATGTGGTGGGCATGGTAAATGAGCATACCTAAACCAGGGCATGGCTTTGCATAAAAAGCGGAGAGACTGGCTTGAGACATCTGTTCACTCAGCAAGCATAATTGAGTGCCATCTGGGTACGAGCCCTGTGCTAAGCAGACCTGAAAGTCAGTGTCTACCCTCAAGAATTTCTAGTCCAGTAGAGAGGGGAGGCTGTGTACCAGAAAAGATGACACTCACATGGGCAGGAGCCTTGAAGCACAGAGAAGGTCTACTCAGCCCACACTGGGGCATAAGGGAAACTTTCCAAAGGAGGTGGTGTATATATATATTGATTTTTGAAAGGTCAGTAGCGAGGCTAAGTTGAACTAATAAACAAAACCCCCAAATAGAGAAGGGGTTAGTTTAGGTAGGGAGAATAAGGTAAGAAATCCACCCAAGTGACAGAAAAAGATGAGGCAAAGCCAGAGTGACAATCTCGGGAAGGCTCTATGCCCCATAGGAGGAGTCCCTGGGGACCTGGGAGCCACCATGGACAGTGTTGGTTGCAGGATTGTTACTGCACCTTCCATGGACAATTGCAAACCCTTAGCTTTAAAGACTAGTTGGGGTTGGGATTTGTGTCAAATGATGCCACAGCGTGGCAATTAAGAGCACAGAGGTCCCCTGACTGGAATTTGAATCCTGGCTCCACCGCCTCTAGCTGGTGGTTCTTTCTGCAGGCAGTTTCCTAGCCTATGAAACAATGCAGATGAGATGATCATGCTGTGCTGAGAGTTACATGATGTAATGCACGTAGCAACCTTAGTGCTCAAGAAAGGTAATTATTTTTGTTAGTTCTTTGGCAACAAGTTCTTCTTTTGGCTGGAGGAGACGACTATGTATGTGCTAGCCCCTCTGCAGGTGCTTTCTGTGTATTGTCTGATTTCATTGTCCTAACTGCTGCATTACGTCCAGGCTTTTATGATCCCCATGTTATAAATGACACTCCAGTGGCTTGGAAAGATTGGAGTTCTTGCTCAAGGTCCCATGACTGAAATTAGTAATGAGCAGCAGTGAGTCTGATTTCAGTTTCTATAGGCTTCAAGGAACATTTGCTGGCTTATAATGTTTATTTCTCTTAATATCTTGACAACATAATGGGATGTGGGCAAAGGAAGAGAATGAGGAATCTTGGTAGAAATCATATCAGAAAGTTTGCTACCTGGCTCTGAATGTGCTCTGAAGTTCTCAGAGTTCAAGATTGCCAAATTTTATCATCTATGTACTCTATCATCTATCCATCTACCCGTCTATCCGTCTATCTTTCTATCTACCTATCATCTATCTATTTTGGCTAGGTGGTACGTGGGATGCCTCAAGTAAACCACTAGATGCTTAGGGAAGAAAATAAAATGGAATTATGTGAGCTTAAAAAGTCCCATAGTGTTGTCAATATAAACTGTCTCGTTGGGGCTAGGGAAACCACTGAAGCTGAGGTTTCGCCTAGGGAAATGTAAACAGTATTTCTAAATTGGTCATGAGAGAGCTTCATGATCTACTTACACAAAGTATTAGTGGAGCCTAGGTTGGGGGGGTTGCCAGGATTGTTTCAACATATCAAAATCAATCAGTGTGATATGCCTCAGTAACAGAACAAAGGACAAAAAAAACGCATGGTCATCCCAACTGATACAGAAAAAGCATTTGACAAGATTCAACATTCTTTTATCATTAAAAATTCAACAAAATACGGATAGAAGGCAACTACCTCAACTTAATAGAGGCCACTTTGAAAGCCCACAACTAACATCATGCTCAGTGGTGAACAACTGGAAGTGTCTCTTTTAAGATCAGGAGCAAGGCAAGGATGCCTCCCCTCACCACTTCTATTCAACACAGCACTGGAAATCCTAGCCAGAACAGTTAGGTAAGTGCTATAGACTAAATGTTTGTGTTCTCCCCAAATTCTTATAACGTAATCCCCAGTGCAATGGTTTTTGGAATAGAGGCCTTTGGGAGGTAGTTAGCTCATGAAGGTTCCACTCTCATGAATGGAATCAGTGCCCTTTTAAAAGAGATCCTAGAGAGCTCCCTTGCACCTTCTACCATGTGAGGACACAGCAAGAGGATAGCCATCTGTGAACCAGGAAGTGGGCCCTCCTTACCAGATATCAAATCTGCCAGTGCCTTGATCTTGAACTTCCCAGCCTCCAGAACTATAAGAAATAAATTTCTGTTCTTTATAAGTCACCCAGGCTATGGTATTTGTTATTGCAGCCCAGACATTCTAGGATAGCAAGAAAAAAAAGCTACAAAAGGCATCCTAATTGGAAAGGAAGATGAAAAACTATCTGTTTGCAAATGACACGGTCTTACATATATAAAACCCTGAAGATTTTACACAAAAACACTGTTCAGCTAAGTTGCAAGGTATAAAATTGACATGCAAAAATAAGTTGTGTTTCTATATCCTAACAGCAAAAAATCTAAAAAGGATACTAAGAAAACAATTCCATTTAGAATAGCATGAAAAAGAATGAAATATTTAGGAATAAGCTTCACCAAGAAGGCAAAACACTTGTACACACTGGGAACCAAAAAGCATTGTCGAAAGAAATTAAAGACACAAATAAATGGAAAGAGAGTTCATGTTCATGAATTGGAAAACTTAATATTGTTAAAATGTCAGTACTACCCAGGGTGATCTACAGATTTAATGCAACCCCTATCAAAATTTTACTGGCATTTTTTTCCACAGGAATAGAGAAATTCATCCTTAATTCATATGAAGTATCAGAGGACCCTGAAACAGCCAAAACAATTTTGAAAAAGAACGGAGTAAGAGGTCTCATGCTTCCTGACTTCAAAACATATTATAAAGCTACAGTAATCAAAACAGTGTGGTGCTGGCATAAAGACAGACATATAGACCAATGGAGTGGATAGAGAACCCAGAAATAAACCCTTGCATATATGGTCAAATTATCTTCAGAAAGGCTGCCAAGGCACTCAATGGGAAAAGGACCATCTCCTCAATAAACAGTGTTGGGAAACTGGCAATTCATATGCAAAAGAGTGAACTTGGACCCTAACCTTACATCATATAAAATAAAACTCAAAGTGGATTAAAGACCTAAATGTAAGACCTAAAATTATAAAACTCCTAGAAGAAAACATAGAGGAAATAATTCATGACATTGAATCTGGCAATGATTTATGAGGTATGTCACCAAAAGCACAGGCAATAAAAGCAAAGGAAAAAAATGGGACTATCTCCAACGTAAAAGCTTTTGTGCATCCAAGGACATAATCAGTGGAGCAGAAATGCCAACTGTGGAATGGGAGACGATATTTGCAAATCATGTATCTGAAAAGAGTTACTATAAAGAATACATAAAGCAGGCCTGTAGCTCAATAACAACCACCAAAACAATGAACTTGATCAGAAAATGGAAAAGGACAGATATTTCTCCCAAGTGTGATACACAAAAGGTCAACAAGCACACGAATAGATGCTCAACATCACTAGTTGTTAGAGAAATGCAAATCAAAACCACAGTGAGAGATGAGCTCACACCCACTAAGATGACTAGTGTAGAAACAAAACAAACAAAATAACCTAACTTTCCTAACCAAACAAAATAACCTAACCTTCCTAACCAAAATAACCTTCTCCACATCGGTAAGGATGTGGAGAAACTGGAAACTTGGTGCAATGTTGGTGAGAATACAAAATGACACACCCACCATGCAAAAAGTATGCCAGTTTCTCAAGAAATTAAGCATAGAACTACCATATGAACCAGCAGTCTCACTTCTTGCCATATATCCAAAAGAACTGAACACAGGAGCCTTGAAGATATATTTGCACATTCACGTTGATAGCGATGTTATTCCCAATAGCCAAGAGGTAGTAGCAACTCAAATATCTGCAAAGGATGAATGTATCAGCAGGATATGACATATACATACAATGAAATGCTATTCATCTTGAAAAAGGAATGAATTCCTGTCACATGCTACAATGTGGACGAAACTTGAGGACATGATTCTGGGTGAAATAATCACAAAGAGAAATACTGTACGGTTTTACTTACACAAGGTACTGAAAATAGTCAAATTCATTGCAACAGAAAGGAGAATGGAATTGCCAAGGGCTGAAGGAAGGAGAAATGGAGAATTAGTGTTTAATGGGTAGAGAGTTTGTGATTTGCAAGATGAAAGAATTCCAGAGATCTGTTGCACAATATATGTGAATATAGTTAACTCCACTGAAGTGTACATTTAAAAGTGATTGAGACAGCAAACTCTGTGTGTGTGTGTGTGTGTGTGTGTGTGCTTTACTACTATTAAAAATAAAAATATAGGGGTGTTTGGGTTGCTAAGTCAGTTAAGTGTCTGACTCTTGATTTCGGCTCAGGTTGTAATCTCAGGGTTGTGAGATTGAGTCCCTGGGCAGGCTCTGTGCTCAGTGCGGAACCTGCCTGAGATTTTCTCTTACATTTTCCCTCTGTCCCTTCTATCTATGTATCTATGTATCTATCTATCCTCTATCTATAGATACATACCATATATCTTCTGGCAAAACAAATAGAGAGTAAAAGGATAGTTTTTTTTAAAAGATATTTATTTATTTATTTATTTATTTATTTATTTATTTATTTATTTAAGAGAGAAAGCACATGCAGGGGGATGGGCAGAGGGAGGAAGCAGACTCCCTGTTGAGCAGGAAACCTGATATGGGGCTTGATCTCTGGACCTTGGGATCATGACCTGAGCCAAAGGCAGATGCTTAACTGACTGAGCCACCAGACACCCCAGAAAAATGATACTTAAAACAAACATGGCAAAATCTTGTAATCCTTGAATCTGGTGCTGGGCATATGATGTTTACTGGGTTTTCTTTTTTTAAAGTAAGCTCTACACCCAATGTGGGCCTCAAACTCACAACCCTGAGATCAAGAGTTGCATGCTCTATCAACTGAGCCAGCTAGACGTCCTGAAACTGGATTTTATTTAATTCTGCGCACATTCAAATTTTCATTCTGAAAAATGGAAGCCCCAAGGGGTATTACATGTAGGATCTTAAGGACTTGGCACTTGCCTTGGTGACATCTGATTTACTTTGAGAATATCAGAAGCTATTTTGATAACCAGACACATAAAGCCTTAATAGATGGGCTAAAGAATTGTGAACAGAGGAAATAAATTTGTATTTCCTGTTTTGCTTGGAAAACATAATAAAAAGGATCAAGAAGAAAATGTGCCTGAGTGATGAAAACTCTCCCCAAAGAGCAGTCAGCCTCCTTGAACTCACTGGAGAGCTGTGTGGCCCCAGTCCACGTTCCTGCAGCCGAGCAGCGCAAGGACTGTGCGACCGAGTGGAAGGTGCTCTCATCACTGGGCCCCTGTGGTTTCACCGTCACCTCCTCAATCAGCTGATTCTCCCATAAGCCTACAAAACCTGAGTGGGCAGGGCTGAGGCTCTGGGCTGTTACGCCCCGGCAGAGTGGTCCAACAAATGTCACGGGCCCCCACCCTGGACCAAGTATTGCTCTAGGCACTGGGGTTAGGGTTGGCCATGACTGGAGAAGGCTGTCCTGCTCCCAGGGATAGTCAGCAAACAGTTACCAGGGGACGCCAGGGGGCGATGTGTGCTCTAGAGCAAAACAGAACCAGGAGGACTAGGGGAGAAGGTAGGAAGGTGCTCTTTCGACAGATGGTCAGCAAAGCCCCCCCCCCCCTCCCCCCAGACTCCTTCATCCATCTCCACTTGACATCCAGCAGGCGTCTCGAACTTTGCAAGTCCTTCCTCGGTTTTACCCCAAACCCACTCTTTCTGCCATCTGCCCCTCTCTGTAAATGGCAACTCGGTTTTCCCAGTTGCTCAAATTACAAAGCTGGCATCATCCTTCCTGCTTTCTTTTTTTTGTTTTTTAAGATTTTATTTATTTATTCATGAGAGACACACAGAGAGAGGGAGAGGCAGAGACACAGGCAGAGGGGGAAGCAGGCTCCATGCAGGGAGGCCGATGTGGGACTTGATCCTGGGTCTCCAGGATCAGGCCCTGGGCCAAAGGCACTAAACCACTGAGGCACCCGGGCTGCCCAATTATTAAAAGTCTTATTATTGGCCAAACCTCTCTGACATCTTTTCCCTTGATTTAAAAATAACTACTTGGGACACCTGAGTGGCTCAGTGGTTGGGTGTTTGCCTTCAGCTCAGGTCAGGATCCTGGGGTCTGGGGATCGAGTACTGCATCAGGCTCCCTGCATGGAGCTGGCTTCTCCCTCTGTTTCTGCCTTTCTCTCTCATTGTGTCTCTCATGAATAAAATAAAATCTTTTAAAAAATAAAAATAAAAATAACTACTTAATGCGGCACCTAGATGGCTCAGTCGGTTGAGTGTTTGACTCTTAATTTCAGCTCAGGTCATGATCTCAGGGTTGTGGGATTGAGCCCCGTGTTGGGCTCTGCACTGGGCCTGGGGTCTGCTGGAGATTCTCTCCCTCTCCCTCTGCCCCTCTCTGCCTCACACATACTCTTTTTCTCAATAAATAAATAAATAAATAAATCTTAAAAAAAATAAAAATAACTACTTAAATATTCAATAATTGTGCTATGGATTGAATTGTGTCTTCCGTAGAATTCATATGTTGAAGCCGCTACCCCTAATGTGACTGTATTCGGAGAGAGGACCTCTGAGGAGGTGATGGATGTTTAATGGGGTTATATAGTGGGACCCTGATAAATAGGATTCCTGTCCTTACAAGCAGGGATATCCAAGTGAGCACACAGGGAGAGAGGCCTCGCTGGAAACCCACCACCCTGGCACTTTGATCTTGAACTTCTTGTTTCCAGAATTATGAGAACATAAACGTCTACTGTTTGAGCCTCCCAGTCTGCGGTATTTTGTTGTGGCAGCCTGGGCTAAGACAAGTTGTAATCTTCAGTAATGAATATTTTTGAGCATTTTGAAAAAGAAGTAACTGTATGGCATGAAGTTTGGTTCTGTTTTCCTAATCTGTAACAGTCCTATGATATCATCTCTCTTAGATGGGAACCACATTTTTCTTAGGGTTGGACTTCAGATGAGTTTGCTTCCAAAGCCCTCTGGTTTCCAATAGTTACTTTATTTCCCAGCCCTGCTACAGGGAAATAGGGTAACAATTGTGTCATGATTACTTAACTGAAAAGTGTCACACACCTTCTCCTCTTGTCTAATTCACTTTTCATGAAAAGCAACAAGGAAGGGATAATCCTTTTCCCAACAGCTGAGCTGCTAATGAATGATGTCCTCTGTCATGGAGGTTCTTGGAAGGGGGAAGAGTGTGTATGTGTGTGTGGGGCGGGGGGCGGTGCTGGGTAATTGCAGGAGTCCTCAAGGGCCAAGGCCACTGGGACCCTCACAAGATCCCTCATATCTTGCAATGTCTGAATCAAGCCCCACATCTTGGACATGCGTGGCTTCCTAACCATTCACGCTCCCTTGAATTCCTACGATTTGATCACCTGTACTATTTCTATTTCAGGTAGCACTTCCAAACTTATGTGGTTATATAACTATGTCCCGAAGCTATGTGTCCTGTCTCCTAGACAGATGCTAACAGACAGAATCATCCAGAGTTGAGGTGACGTGTGTGGAGGGGTGGTGGTCGCGTGTGAGAAATAATACCCCTTAAAAATCCGCATATGGCTCTGTGCTGATCACAGTAGGCAATTAATTCATTAATACTGGTTGAACTCAGTGAGGGGGACACTTACTCCGTGGGCCTCGACGGCTCATCATGCTCAGGGGGCGAGTGTCAGAATCTTCCTGCTCGGGCTCCTGCTGGCCGCCCAGGTGGGGATTTTCAGACACCATCTCCTCGGGGCCAGCGGTGGGCAGCTGTGGGCAGAGAGTCAGAGGCTGTTACTCCCTGGGCTTCGGTTGACTCAGATCCTCTCTGGGGATGGGATGCGTCACTCAGCGAGGGGACAGGCCTCAATACTCTTCAGATCTAGATAACTGTGGGCCCGTCACCAGTGCCAGAAACACTGTGCCAACCCTGAGTTTGTCTAATAGGGTTCTTGCGAAATTACTGAGGCATCCCCACCTAAAATAGTTTCACAAAGTCTTCCCTGGGTACTTCAGGACAAAGAATAGCCTCCGGTTCCTTCCCCGGCTCCTTGAGGAGGGGAGGCTGGTGAGCAGAGGTGGCAGCGGAGGCCAAGGCTGAGCGATGGCCTTTGGGGCCAAAGACTTGCCTTCTGAACTCAGATGAACTGTGGGACTCTGGGCAAGTTACTAACTTCCTAGCTTCCTTCCTTCTCCATCCGTAAAAGAAGGGAGTGTGCAAGGGGGACACTGAGCCGCTTGCTTCTTTGTGTCAGGACTTGTGCAAAGCACAGACATTGTGATTTAAATGAATGTCCTGGGGGTGGATCTGGGGCAGCGACTTAGAAAACAAACAAACAAACAAACAAACAAACACATTCCTCCAAATTCCATTCTGAAGTGCTGCTGGGGCTCGGAAACGCTACTCTGGAGCCCCCCAAAGTGCTGCTGCTCCGAGGTCTGCAGTCGGGCTCCTGCAGTTCGAGCCAGGAGAAGTGTCCGCTCTATGGTCTCCTCCTCGTTCCTGTCTCCTGTCCCGCCCAGGGTCCCAGCCCCGAGCCTGTCACCTCCGGTCACCTCTGCGTGCTGTGCCTGTGGCCCCTGAGCTAAGGACTTGCACTCTTCCCAGAAGTGCTGGGTGCCCCTGCCCCAGCTGCAGGAAGGGGCTCGGTCCCCCTGAGTGGCCGGCGGTGCCCCCGTCGCCCTGGTCCTCCCTGGGCCGCTCCATCCCGGCTGCTGGACACCCGGGGGCCCGCCTCAGCCCCGCGTGGCCACCTGGAGTGTGCGGGGAGGGCGCAGCGGGGACAGGGGCTTCTCCCGGCGCCTCAGGTCCCCACCTCCCTGTGCCCCTCTCAGGCAGCCCATCACGTGGCTGCTGCCTCAAAATGGCGCTCTCTCCCTTCCCTCCCCTGCTGGCATCTCGATTGTTCCAAGCAAATTGCCTGTCGGCAAGATGTTCCCCGCCTCCCCTCCTCAGAGGACAGGGGCTCCTGACCACGGGAATTTTTACCTGGACAAGGCCGGTCGTGCAGGGGGTGGATGCTCCCAGCCAGGAAGGCTCACTCCTGTGGAGGAGGCTGGGGTGCGGGTGGGGGTGGGGGCCTCGGGTCTAGACCGAAACTGAATTCGGGTTTGGGAAAGGCACAAAAGGAGAGTTCCCCATGACTAGTAGTCCTGCACTGCCATCTATCGCCGGCCTCAGTTCATGGAGGAGAACTACAAAGCCTCCTTCCCTCTCTTCTGGACTTCTCTCAGGAGGTGGGAGAAACCTCAGAGGGATGACACCCCCGGGTATCAACCACGGTCTCCTTCTGAGGGTCATCTGTGAGGCCTCACACAGGTCCTACACTCCACACCTTCCACCTGCATCCCTGCCTTTCGGGGTGAGGGGGGCACCCCAGGAGGATGGGTGGTCCCCTGCAGGGTGCGCGAGTCTCCTCAATCAGCCTGGTGCACAGCCAGACCCCTGGTCCCCAGCACTGCATACCCGGTTCTTTCTTTTTTGTCTTGCAACCTTTGAAGTCTTCTTCTGTCTGCCTACCTCTGCGACATCATTGTTTTCGCTGAACTCCTTTGAAAAAAATGCAAAGGGAAGAGCCATCATTTGGTTTGTGTATAAGCTGGTGAAACAAAAACCAGTAAGAGGGGAAGAGGGGTGCATTTTAGGTATTAAAATTAAAATGGCCATCTTGCCCACTCCCCTAAAGTTGAGTGTGAGCTAAGGGGACAGTTGGCATGGTCTATGCAGCCACCAGCATCTACTCTTCTCAAAATAGACATGGTCTTGAAAAACTGTATCGAAATGGAAACATTACGATGAGGTGATGCTGGAACCTCCATGGTCCCATGTCCTCCTTTGTGCCCGCAACATCCACTGTGCTTCCAGCTCTGGGGATGCAGAGAGGCTCCCTGCCCTCAAAACTCATGATCTAATGGAGGCCATGAGCATGAGCGAGTGAACCTGCCAGCACAGCCAGTGTGCCCAGACTGAGGAACCCTGCAGAGCATGATCTCAGAATCATACCTGGGGTTTCAAGGGCTGGGATCCTCTGCACCCCCAGCCTCAGTCTCAGGTCCAGGATAATGAAGATGCGTGTTAAATCACCATGAACTTTCAATTTAAAGAAAATGTCTGCAGGTCTTTTTGAAAACAGAGAAATTCTTTCACAGGGCAAGCTTTGTTTTCTTTTTCCACATTATAAATTCTAAAGCTTTAGTTATATAAAGTGTTGGAAGCTGAAGTGTTCAAGCTTTAAACTTTTCTGGTCCTAGAGTTTTACAAACTGGGGTACAAGTATCTCTGGGTATAAAAGAAGCCGCAAGGTAAACCTGGAATCTGTCTCCTCGTTATACCAAATTGGAAAGTGCTCAAAATAAAACTGGGATTTTTTAAAATATGGAAATAAACTTGGAACACACAAAAAAATGGATTTTAATGATATGACTTAAGATTTCAAAGAAATATCATGCAGGTTTCTGAGCCAGTCTCTGACTGCACATCCTGCCCTTGGTCGTCAGAGTTAGAGATGGCAAAAGCTTTGGTGAGCTGGGGAAGTGAGGTCCTAACTAGCAAATGGGCATAGCTTGGGCTTGTCTTCTGTCCAAGGGACTTGATCTCCCTGACTCATCCTCTGGGTGCAAGCCCCACCTCATCGGGACCTCACAATTCAGGCCACAATTCAGGTCACAATTCAGGGCCACCATGTAGGGAGTGTTCTTTTCTTAGGAATTGGCCAAATTAGATTATAGGATGTTGATGAGATTGAGATGTGAAAATGTGGCCCCTAACTCATGTCTAAGTTCTAATTGACTTAGAGAATAGATTTGAGACAAATCTGGGTTTTGGTTTTTTTTTTTTGTTTTTTTTTTTCTTTCTAATAATGATTTGATTCTTTATCAGCAGAAAACTGTCTAGTAGGACTGCAAATTAGATAGAATGACAACTCCATGAAGGCACAGGGCTTTCTTTGATCCTGTATCCCCAGGGACCAAGGCACCATAAATGTTTGTTTTATGAATGAATAAGCAGATGTAGATTTATGTGGGTTGTCAGGACTTGATACCTTGCTTAAACTGAATCTGCATGGTTTTTGCTGGGTAATGTGTTGCTTCTGGCTTTAGAAGTACTCTATGGAAAACAGAGTATCTTCTCCATTTCTGCTTCTGTGGTCTCCAGTTGGTGGGCCCCAGGGCTAGGAGAGAAGCTAGGGTTGAGAGCAACAGCTTCTCCTCCGTTCAGAGGTCTACAGTCTCTAAATAAGGATCTGCCTTCTCTATTCTAGACAGTGTTTAATGATGTTTTGTACATGATGGGCTGGAAATTGCAGGACCCCATGAGACAGAGGATTTTATTAGTGGTTATAATCTATGATTATTACCTTCACTCTGAATTTCTCCACAAATCAATGGTGCTTCAGCAGAGCTGACTCAGCAGCAGGTGGTAACTTAAAACTGCTGTGTGTCAGAATTCATGAAGTTGTGACTAAGCAGCTTGAGAGCATCCACGTGGAGTTGCGCCCCTGGACAGCCTGCAGGGATGCATTTCTTATACCATCAGCCAGCCCCCTTCGCCACTGCATGCCTGACATAGCACCTTCTGTGTACAGTAGGTGTGCAATAAATGCTTGTTGCTGATCTAACATCCTCACTCACAAACACATGCTACATGAATGCAGGGAACACACAAACATACTTTCAGGGGAACATCTAAGCAACTACTTACCTCTGTAATTATTTTTACTTTTTCTTCCTTGGGATTCATTTTGGCTACAATGGTGGCTCCTGGACAGGAACAAACAAAAAACCAAAAAAAAAAAAACCACAAAAAACAAAGAAGTTGGGCCTTTGAAAATCAGCAAAACATCTTTCTTACTATCAATAAATATGAAGCTGACCTTGATGTTAGTGAAGTGTTGGAACTGAGTAGATAGGTGTTCCATTCCCAAGGAATATGTGCTTGCAGACCCAGATAGGTGGAAATGAGCCCCAGAGGAAAAAGAAGTATGCTAGACCCTTCTGACCCCATGAACCTGGCAATGAGCCCAACGGTGAACCTGG
The DNA here is from genome assembly GCF_011100685.1 of Canis lupus familiaris. Taxonomy (NCBI): domain Eukaryota; kingdom Metazoa; phylum Chordata; class Mammalia; order Carnivora; family Canidae; genus Canis; species Canis lupus. Next base: position 65,393,020 of record NC_049224.1, read on the forward strand.
TGCCACTGTGCAGCAGGTGGGAGTGAGAAAGAGTTGTGCCCTGGAGTCAGAGGCCCGTGGTGGGCATCCAGTACGTAGTTTCTCCTTTCCCCTCAAACCACCTTCTTACCACCTCCTCACTCTCTCCCCATGCCCTTGGTTCTCATTTCACTGAACAGAGAGATGACACCAGAGGGGGGCACCCCTCTTCCGCCCTGCTCCCACCCCTTCAAGTCAGGTAACCTCATTTGCTTTCACTCACTACTGTGCCTGTCCCTGTTCCCATCTAGGCTGGGATCTCAGCCTATGCATGGGGCCTCATTACATCTCTCCTTTGGGACGTTGAGCTGACAGTTTCCTCTTTTCCGCCGGATCATAATTTCTTTTTGCTATATTGGCTCGTTTCCCCCTAGTGAAAAAAGTGCTGTAATTGGCCCCTTCTTACAAAGGGCTCTCTCTGGGGTCTCCTGGGTGGCTCAGTCAGTTAAGCACCTGTCTTCAGCTCAGGTCATGACCCCAGGGTCAAGGGATGGAGTCCTGCATCCCACTCCCTGCTGAGCACCACTCCCTGCTGAGCACCTGAGCTGGAGGCCGGTAGCCCCCGGCGCCCCCACCGCCCGCGCCTGCCGAGCTCCCCGCCGGCCCCCCGGCCCGTGCCAGGGCCGCCCGGGACGAGGACAGGGAGCCGGAGGAGGCCCAGATGCAGCGGGCCCAGTTTTAAATTTTTTTTTTTTTTTTTTGAAATTATAACACTTTACTGTATACATGTTTTGGTCCCCTTTCAGCTTCTTTCTTCCTTTTAAATCATTCGGTTAAAGGAGCACCAGCACACACCTGACACAGCACTTGTATGAGCTCGCAGGTCCGAGCTCCTCCGCTGCCCCCTGCCCCCCCAACCCTGCCCAGGGCACTGGGTCACAGCCCTACCAGGCCTGGGAAGGGGAAGGAGGACCACGGTTGCAGCTCCAGGACTCTCCGAGTGCCTGCTGGTGCCCGGCCATCCACATAGGTCTCGTCCTGCACCTGTGGCTTGCAGGGTTGCCCAATGCTTCTCTCTTTCCCTCTGCCTCAGTGTGCTCACTCTGTCTCTCCCAAATAAATAAATAAATATTTAAAAAAGAAATAAAAAGACTCTCTCTGGACTTCTCTTTCTAGCTAATGCTCAAATTGTCAACAGTCTACAGGAAAGCTTCTCAAACCCTCTCTTTCCAAATCGGTTTGCTGGGCCCAGTGCACCTCGAAACTGCTCTTGTCTGGGTCTCCAACTGATCCTGCTTTGCCACATCTCATGATCAATTCTCAACACTCATCTTATTTGACCCTTAGAGGCATTAGTAATGCAAGTGACCCATCACTTGCTTTTTTCTTGAAATAGTTTCTTCACTTGGCTTCTGGGATGTGTTCTTTCTTGGTCTTCCTCCTTCCCTCTCTCAGGCTCCTAGGCTGGTCTGTATCTGCTTTCATTTTCCTGATCACCACACATGGGGCTCTGCTTTGCCCATATTCATCCCATGGTGGTCTTACTCAGCTCTTGGCTTTATTTATTTATTTTAAAGATTTTATTTATTTATTTATTCATGAGAAACACACAGAGAGAGGCAGAGACATAGGCAGAGGGAGAAGCAGGCTCCCTGAGGGGAGCCCAATGAGGGACTTGATCTTAGGACCCCAGGACCACGACCTGAGCTGACGGCAGACGCTCAACCATTGAGCCACCCAGGCGTCCCTGTCTCTTGGCTTTAAATGCCACTTGTCTACTAATACTCCCCACTTACACCCTGGGCCCACACACCTCCCCAGAGCTCCAGACTCAAACATCTGGATGCTTGATGGATACCTTCACTTGGCATAAGACGCCCCAGATGAGCCTCTATGTCATCACCCCCAAATCTGCTTGTCCTACAGTCTTCCTTGTTGCAATAAACATAACTCATTTGTCTTAAGCCAGAAATGTTGGAGTCATTCTTGATTTCTCTCTGACTCTCACATGACACATTACATGCAATTCATGGAAATCCTGCCAGCTTTGCCTTCAAATCATATTGAGGATCCAATCTCTAAGCACCTCTAAATACCTCAAGCTACCTCTAAGCACCTCCACTGTCATCACCTTGGTCAGGCACCATTGTCTTTCACCTGGCCTCTTATAAGACCCTCCTAAAATCTCTGCTTCCCACCTTGCTCACCTACAGTTTGTTCTTTACATTGAAGAGAGTGAATTGTTTAAAATTCCAGTGTGAACATGTCCTTCCTCCACTCAAAAGCCAATGACTTCCTTTTTTTAACCAAGTAAAATCCCAAGCCCTTTCAGGGGGCTACAAGGCTCTACATGATCTGCACTTGAAGGCTCTGGCCTCAGGGCCTTTGCACTTGGCTGTTTGCTTTGCCTATCTTTCCTAAGATAAAAGCACAGCATTCTGTCTCTCTTAATTCCTTCAGGACCCTAGACACCCTTCAGAGAATTCTTCCCAGAACACTCATAAAACAATGGTAAGCTGCCTCCCTCATCCTCCTGGAACTCCCTAACTACTTTATAATGATTTCTTTTTCCATGGTATTTATCACCACACTCTCTCTGTATATTTATTTGTTATTGTTTGTTTGCCCATTTCCACTAGAATAAAAGCTACAAGAGGGCAGGGACATTTGCTCATGGTTTACCACCAGAACAAAGGAGTATGGCACACAACAAACACTCAATAAATGTGTTTCAAATGAATGACTAAATCACAATTTATTGGCTGTGTTTCCCATGGCTACATTCTGGAGCCCCTTTAAATTTTCATCATCTTCTCTGGGCTGCCTCAGAAATCAAATGGGAGAATAGGAGGAGAAAGGCCAGGGCTGATGAATCCTAAGCTCCTCCTAATATCCTGGGATCTGAAGCCCAGCTGGGCCCTGTCATTTAAGTAGATCATCTGAGGCGTTCAAGGTTACCCTGACCCTGGTGGGGAATTAGCATATTCAAGGGAAACAAAGCATCTAAAATCTGTTGTCTCCAGGCCTCCTTAGAGGCTCCCAGAAATCCTGGAAGGAAACCGATGACCGCAGCTCAGAAAATAAAAGGACGGAGGAGGCCATCCAGTTGGAGAGAGGAGCAGAGAATAGGAACAAAATGCCGAAGGATGAGAAAGCTCTCTTGTGATCAACTCCGGTAATTATGAGCTGGAAAAAAAGAACTGTGATGTATTTTAGGACAGAAAGATTCCTTCTCAATAAATTAAAAAAAAAGTTATATAGGAAAGATACAGAAGTAAAAATGAAAAATGGAACAGAGATGATTTTTTTCTCCTCATTCTTTCCTGATCATTACCTTGAATGAGTTTCTCAGGAAATCAAATGACATCAAAATTTATTTTTTCGTGAGCACAGTTCCTAAGAAAAGATAAATCAATACTGCCTGACTTTAATATGCAGCTTGTCATCGCCAAATGCATTGAGCACTTGTTAATATATTCCTATTGGCAACATCAAAATAAGAGGCACAATTTACTGCAGACTTACTTTGTGCTATCTCTGGATGTATGATCCCCCCGACCTTACAACAGTACTTCCAGCTCGGTTGTACATGCCTCAGTTTACATGTGAGGTACCAAGGCTTCCTCTGAGGTTGGCTTCTGGCAGGTCACAGGATTTGTCCAAAGTCATGGTCATTAAATGTCACATTCAGAATGTGACCCCATGACTTGGTGATTTCAGTCTTCCCCAGGCTGCTCTATCTCTCTTTCTCACTGTTTATTCCTGCTTTTGTGATGATATCAATGACTCACCTATGCTAGTTCACTGTCCTAGAAATTCGTAAAATTGAAAACTTACAGAGTCTTGCCCCACTGAGAAAAGGCTTTGGCTACTTCAGGTCAATGATTTATTTAACTTAATGCAGAAATCCAAAGACATTTTTCTAGGAAATACTGATACCTCTATCCAAACAAATGGACTCTGAGGGTCATGAGTAGCTCAGTCATATCCAGAGGACTCTGTGACAACTTCTACAGAATGTAGGGAAAAGAATGAAGGTATATGATACGAGATGCATGGCATCTCAACTTGGGCTGCTTAAAAAATAATACACTATGAGAGTCCTATTCTAAAACAGTGAGAACTTGGGTGTATAGAAATAGTGAGACCTGGGTTCCAATTCTAGTTCTATTATCAGCTATGTAGTCTCGAGGCCATGCCTTCACCTCTCTGAGATACATTTCTTCTCCTGTAAACTTATGATGATAATTTTTACCTCTAAGAGTGATTACTCTAGAAGAGCTAGGTGATAGAGTGTGTGGGTAAAATGCCTAGCACAGACCAGGCTCTCGATATTGGTTAAGTGCTATTATTAAAACAAGGTGCTATTAGAGAGGGGAAGTAGAAGAAAGGAGTGAGGACGGAAAAAGAGCTTAGAGGACAGAAGGGAAATCATAAGAAAGACTCTAGGTGATATTCAAGTCCCCCATTACCATCTTCAGCTCCCACCCTCCCCACCTTCAACTTCTGAGCTCCCAAACTCAAATTCCTCTCTTTCCCTTCTCCTAGCTAGGCCCAAGGCAGTTTTCTTTCTCTCTGGTGCTTCTGAAGCAGCCCTCACCCCGGCCCCACACACCCATGGGCATTTCCTCTCTGTGTACTGTGCTAAGCTTTTTCTGGCCTAGACTGTTAGGCTAGGAGCCTGGAAACCTGGCAGATGCCACACACCCCCCTTCTAAATTCCGTATCTACTTCTACAAGGTAATCCAGCCACAGCTTCCCTTTGTATAAAGTTAGTGACATATCGCTTTATAGAATTATTTAATCAGCTTGATATAACACACATTGCCCTAGAAGACTACATATAAATGCCATACTTGCGCTGCACTCTGTGGTATATGCCCCGTGCATTTACATGATGAACTAAGGGCTCCCAGGTCCTCCCTGGGAGTAGTCAGCTGTGCTCCAAGCACGTTCGACTCTTTTATAAATATCTGATGGCGCTTAGCTCATTGTACTGTTAGAGTCTGTTCATAGGTCTGTCTTCCGAGTGAACTCTGAGCTTCTGATCTGGTCTAATGCTTTTCTGTACACTCTGAACTCCAGCACGTTGCTGGTGCATCGTTCATGCTGGATATGTGTTGGCGTGAACGACTCTTTAAATGAGCTCTAGGACATAGGCATAGAGAGATATTTTATTCTGGAGCTGAATTTATTTGCAGAAGAGGTTATATGAAAATCCAATAACAGACATGTATTTCCCATTAGACTTTATTAGCTTTCCATAGTGCCTCTCTGCAACGAAGGCCAACTAGTAGTATAAGTAAAACAGCTAGCAGATTTTCTTGTGGTCTTTTGGAATGGTGATCTTCTTCCCTTTGTCCGCAATGGCTGTTTCTCTGTCTAATGCCAAGCAGAATGAGGTGGCGATAGCTAGCTAGCACTTTGCCCTTGAACCAATTTGAACTGAAAGGCTCAGAAATGCAACAGGCAGCAAATGTTTCTGGGACGGAGACTGAAATGCAACAAGATGGCACGAAAAGTCCCAGGAAGGAAGCAGAATGACCATCTGGGAGGAATTCCACCCAGGGGCAGTGATGAGCCAGACTTCCATTTCCTGCAAACCAGACACCAGACAGCCGCTTAAATCAGAGCAGCCCGAGTAATGCTCTAGGGAGTCAATTCCAGAAAGCAAAACCTGAATCATAGTGATGGGAACCCTTACACTTACAATTCATTAAATCCGCTCAGGGTGCCGAGGGGAGCTGAGCTCCAAGGCCGGGTCACTGAAGGCAGGACACCACTGCTGCAGCCCTGCTCCCGGTAAGACAGGATTACCTTAAGGAACTTTACAAAGCACTTTGCAGATTCCGCTTTCTGGGACGAAAGGAAAGTGGAGAGAGAAGAGTCTTACTGTTGAATCTTCTAAAAGAATCCAAAAAGGCTGGATGTTGGGGCGGCTCCCGGGCTGCTCCCTGGGAGGCTGCAGAGCCGTCTGGGAGCAAAAACACCCGCTTAGCAACACGTTCCTAAGGGAGGTCACTCAGTGACTTTTTTTTTCTTTTAAAGTGACAGGTCACTTCCAGAGGGGAGCCGGCAGGAAAAAGACAAGAAGGAATGGGCTTGGGGCAGCTGATCAGAAATTAGGGGAAGCTTTAGGAGCCACACCCTCCTTCTTGTCATCAGAGTCACTGGGCATTTCTGGCAAAAGGCAGGTCACGCTCAGAGGGAGGTGGTTTAAAATCGTGAAAGGTCCCCATTACAGGTCTGGCTTATGTGCAGAAAGGTCCTGTGGTAGTGCTGCTGGCCACCAGCGAGTGTGGTGCAGGAGTGTTTTCCAGTTAAATGTGGAGGCTGAATGCTCAGGATTAATCCTTGCTTATTCTTTGAATCCCACTGAAATCGCTGAAAGAGGATATAAATGGTAGGGCTCAAAAAAGCAAAGGTAATGGGAGAAGAAGCAAAGCAGATGGAAGAGTAATGGAATGAAGAGACCAAGGAAATCCACACTCCAGGCTGTGTATGTGTGTGTGTGTGTGTGTGTGTGTGTTGTGTGTGTGTGTGTGTGTGTGTGTGTGTATCTGTGTGGCACGGAGGAAGCAGAGAGGCATAAGAATGTGAAAATGAGCCCATTCATTCTGCAGGATTCCAGAGAAGGCCAGGATTTGGCTCAGTAGTAGTGTGATGGGCTGCATTGTGCCCCTCCAAAAAAAGATATGCTGGAATCCTAGCCCCCAGGACCTCAAAATGTGACCTTATTTGAAGAGAGAAGGGTCTTTACAGAGGCAGTCAATTTATAAAGAGGTCATTAGGGTGGCCTAATCCAATCTGAATGTGTCCTTATAAAAAGGGAAGATTTGGAGACAGAGACAGACATGCACATGGAGAAGATGATGTGAAGGCCCAGAGAAAACAGCATCTACAAGCCAAGGAAGGTCTGAAGCCACCAGCAGCTGGGAGAGAGGCCTGGAACACATTCTCCCTCACAGCCCTCAGAGGGAACTAATCCTGCCAATACTTGATTTCTTTTTTCTTTTATATTATATTATATATAATATACTTTATTTCTTAATACCTGATTTCTTACCTCTTGTTTCCACAATCGTGAGACAATACATTTCTCACCATGTAGGTGGTCCTTTGTTATGGCCTCCCCAGGAAGTGAATACAGTCAGATATCAAGGCAGGTGGGGGCTGAAAATGCAAGAAGATATGAAAGGTTGTATATGGAGGGGCAAGATCCTCAGGAACTTCCCTTACCCCTCACAGCCTGAGAAATATGTCCATCCTCCTTACTCTCCCTTTTTCTCCCTCACCCCCTCAGGAGACTGGAGGCTACATCTCCAAGGAAGTTGAGCCAGAGACACCTTGGTCTCAAGTTCCCAGGTATAGAAGAGGGTGGGTGTGCCTCAGGGCTGAAAACCAGGTAGGAAATGGAGAGGTGCGAAGGGCTCTATCCTCACAGAACTGAAGTAGCCAGATATATACCTTTGCCTCTCCCTGTCCCACCTCTGCCAGCACTGAACTGGAAACATGGAAACTTATTTTCTGGAGAAAGTGAATGGTTACAAAAAACTAAACACAGATGTTGACATTTTTGGATCTTCCAATGAAAAATTAGCATATTGCCCTTACAGAAAAGCATTATTGAGAAAATGAAAGGAACTCGGGTTAAGAAATTCCACATTCTTTAAAGATTTATTTATTTATTTTAGAGAGAGAGAGAAAGAGAGTGTGTGTGTTTGTGTGTGAAAAGGAGGAGGGGCAGACTGAGAGAGGGGAAACAGACACCCTTGAACACAGAACCCCAGTTGGGCTTGATGTTGGGCTATATCTCATGACTCTAAGCTCATGACCTGAGCTGAAACCAAGAGTTGGACACCCAAATGGCTGAGCCACCCAGGTGCTCCAAGAAATTCCACATGTGTAGTTACAGAAAGAAAGAACCAAGAAAATGAAAAGGTAGAATTTATCAAAGAAATAATATAAGAAAAACTCTCAGAGGTGAAAGAATAAGTCTTTAGATTAAAATAGACTATTGATGTACCTGGATGGCTCAGTTGGTAGAGCATAGGGCTCTTGATCTCAGGTCTTGATCTCAGGGTCATGAGTTTAAGCCACATATTGGGCATGGAGCCTACCTGAAAGAAATAAAAAATATAATAAAATAGACTATTTATTGACTAGTGCTGATACAACACCAAAACTAGTCTCAGTTTGTATTTTGCTTGTGGTGGAAAATATATTCTCCAGAGAATTCATAACCATTGGCTTACACCATGTTGTCTGTCCTATTTATGCTACCTGTACTGTTTAGGAATTCCCAAGTGACACATTTTCAAAGGTGGTCTCAGGTTACTGAATCCCTGTAAGGGTGCTGGGCAAGAGCACATATAAAACTTTTCTGGAAAGGGAAACAGAACATGAGAGACTCCTAACTCTGGGAAACGAACTAGGGGTGGTAGAAGGGGAGGTGGGCAGGGGACGGGGTGACTGGGTGATGGGCACTGAGGGGGGCACTTGATGCGATGAGCACTGGGTGTTATTCTATATGTTGGCAAATTGAACACCAATAAAAAATAAATTTATAAAAAAAAACCCCAAACTTTTCTGGAGGATTATACTTTTGAGTAATTAGTTCAGGACAGCCATGGATAAACCTTGCTGAAGATGAGCTCACAATCCAAAATTAGGTAACACAGCAGGAAATAATCAGGAGTCCATAGACAACCAGAGGGCATGATTAGATATGAAAGAACTTCTGATAATACAATAATCAGATGGAGAATATTAAAAAACAAGGATCATTAAAGAACTTAAAGGAAGGCTTTGAAAAAATGAAAGAAGAGTAAGATACTACCAGATGAGGCAAATGTGAAAAAGAATCAGCTAGAGCTTTTAGAAGTGATTAATAAAGTCATGACTTTTAAAAAAGATTTTTATTTATTTATTTGAGAGAGAGAGAGAGGGAAAGAGAGAGAGCAGGAAGAGGAGCAGAGGGGGAGGCAGAAGGAAGGGGAAAGAATCTCCAGCAGATTCTACACTGAGTATGGAGCCTAACTTGGGGCTTTATCTCACTACCCTGAAATCATGACCTGAGCCGAAACCAAGAGTCAGATCCTTAACCAAATGAGCCACCCAGGCACCCCAGTCATGATTTTTCTTTTTTACAGCAAAAGATGAATCAAATTTCCTGTGACACAGCTGGAAAGAGAATTACTGATATGAAAGAGAGATTTAGAAAGTTAAAGTGTGGTATGAAAGAGGGAAAATAGAGTGGTTGGGGGACATGGAGGAGCACTGAGGAGGCCCATGTCATGTCTGATGACCCCCAAGAAGAGAGTAAGGAGGATGGAGGTGAGTGGTGGATCTGAAATGAGGGACCTTGGTCAACTTCCTTAACTTTCCTAGGTTTCAGTTTCCTCATTTATAAAATGAAGTTAATAGTAGTAACTGCTCCAGAGGGTTGATATGAGAATTATTAAGTTAAGATTTGTCAAGTCCTGGCATACAGTAAATGCTGTAAATCTTATTAAGTGTAAAAAAAGAAATGTGGATTTTGTTGTCTTAGTTAGCTCAGACTGTTTTGACATAATACCATAGGCTGGGTAGCTAAAACAATAGAGATTTATTTTCTCACAACCTGTAGGCTGGGAAGCCCAAGATCATAGTACCAATGCATTAATTTCCAGTGAGAACTCTCTTCTTGGCTTATAGATGGGTGCCTTCTTGTTGTGTCTTCACATGGTCTTTCCATGGTGCATTCAGTTGGAGACAGAGAGAACTCTCTTCCTCTTCCTCTTCTTTTTTTTTTTTTTTTTAAGATTTTATTTATTTATTTGAGAGAGAGAGAGACAGAGATGCTGACAGAGAGTACAAGTGGGGAGGGGCAGAAGGAGAGGGAGAAGCAGACTCCCTACTGAGCAGGGAGCCTACTGTGGGGCTCAATCCCAGGACCCAGGATCATGACCTGAGCTGAAGGTAGATGCTTAACTGACTGAGCTACCCAGGCACCCCATCTTCCTCTTCCTACAAGGCCACTGATCCTATTGGATTAGTACTCCACTCATCTGACCCCGTTTAACCATAATGAGCTCGTCAAATCCCTATCTCCAAATACAGTCATATTGAGGCTTAGGGCATCTATATGTGAGTTTTGGCAGGACACAGTTCAACCTATAGCAGATGTATATTGTACAAGATCATCTATTTGATGCAATCAACTGTCACAAGAGATAGGCTCTGTTCACCACACTTGTGCTAATTAACCTTCTGATTATGACTTCTCTGATATTTTAATATTTAACTGAACTAAATCATAAGAATTATAATGTCAGAATTTTCTGAAATTATTAAAAAGCATAATTCAAAAACATCATTTTTTTTTTTTACAAAATTTCTTATGCAAGCAAAATAAATGAATCTAGCAGATTTATCTTGAATCAAAATGCAAAAATCTCATTCTTTTAGGTTAAGTGTTCTGAGCTGGCTAGAGCTTTTAATCAAGAACAAATGTTGAATCACATCATAAGCTTTTATTCTTGCATTTTTGAGGTAATCAAATATGATTTCTTCTTTCATCTTTTAATGTGGTGAATTACATTAACAGGCTTTTTTAATGTCAAACGTTTCTTGCATTTCTGGGATACACTAAACTTGGTCAAGATAATATAAAAAATAATTCTTTTTTTAAATAAAGATTTTATTTATTTGTTCATGAGAGAGACAGAGAGAGAAGCAGAGACATAGGCAGAGGGAGAAGCAGGCTCCATGCAAGGAGCCGGACGTGGGACTCGATCCTGGGTCTCCTGGATCACGCCCTGGGCTGAAGGCAGCGCTCGCTGAGCCACCCACCTGCCCAAAAAAATAATTCTTGAATTTAGTTACCAATATTTGGTATTGATTATTTTTTTGCCTTTGTGTTCATCAGTGAAATTGGACTATTATTTTTTTCCTTTCTTGTATTGTCCTTGTTTTGTTTTAGTGTAAGGGATATATATATTTTTTGTTGTTTAAAATTTTATTTATTTACTCATGAAAGAGACAGAGAGAGGCAGGGACATAGGCAGAGAGAGAAGCAGGCTCCTTGCAGGGAGCCTGATGTGGGATTCAATCCTGGAACTCCGGGATCACGCCCTGAGCTGAAAGCAGACATGCTCAATCGCTGAGCCACCCAGGCATCCTAGTGAAAGGGATATTTGAATCTCAAACAAAGCAGACTAATCTCTCTCTATATCCCTCTCACTTTCTCTCCTCCTGCCTTTCTGTCTTTGTATCTGTTTCTGTTTCTTACACACACACACACACACACGCACACACGATCTGTTCTATAAACTTGTCTGTAAAACTGGATCTGGAGACTTTTTTATTGTGTTAAAATATATATAACATAAAATTTATCATTTTAATCATTTTATCCTATTATATTCAGTTATACTTCACATATAAAATTACATTAGTTTTAGGTGTACAACATAATGGTTTGATATTTTTATATATTGCAAAATGATCACAATAAATCCAGTTAACAATCATCACCTCACAGTGTTACAATTTTTTCTTGCAATGAAAACTTAACTTTTAAGATCTACTCTCTTAATAACTTTCAAATATATATATAGCCATTCAAATATATATATATATATATATATATAACTTTCAAATATATATATATTTAGCCATTTTTAAGTGTACAATTCGGAGGCATTAGTTCTATTCACAGCATTGTGCAATCATCACCACTATCTCTTTCCGAAACTTTTTCATAACCCCAGAATAGAAACTCTGTACCCATTAAACAATAACTCTATTTTTCTCCCTCTGGTGACCTAATCCTGCCCTTGGCAACCTCCAATTTCCACTCTCTGTCTTTATAAATTTGCTTATTCTAGTTATTTCATATAAATGGAATCACACAACCATTTTCCTTTTGTGTTTGGCTTAATTCACTTAGCGTAATGTTTTCAAGGTTTATTCATGTTGTAGCAGGTGTCAGTATGTCATTTCTTTCTTAAAGCTAAATAATAGTCCATTATATAGATACACCATATTTAACTTAGGCATTCATCTGCTGATGGACACTTGGGTTGTTTCCACTACTGGTCAGTGTGCATAATGTTGCAATGAAGAGTCACATACAAATGTCTGTCTGAGTCCCTATGTTTGTTTATTTATTTATTTGTTTGTTTATTTTATTTATTTATTTATTTATTTATTTATTTATTTATTTTAGTGGGGGCGGGGAAAGAGTGAACAAGAAAGCACAAGCTGGTGGGGAGAGGTAGAGAGAGAAGCAGGCTCCTCACTGAGCAGGGAGCCCAATGTGGGGCTCAATCCCAGGGTCCTGGGATCATGACCTTAGCTGAAGATAGGCACTTAACGGACTGAACCACCCAGGTGCCCCTGAGTCCCTGTTTTGAATTCCTTTAGGTACATACCTAGGAGTGGATCATTGGGTTATATGGTAATTCTTTGTTTACCTTTTTAAGGAACTGCTACTCTTTTCCATAGTAGCTGAGCCATTTTATTTTCCACCAGTCACATGCAAGGGCTCTAATTTTTGCAAATTCTTGCCAATATTTGTTATTTTCCACTTTTTTGATAGTCATTCCAGTAGATATGAAGCGGTATCACACTGTGGTTTTAATTTGCATTTCCCTATGAGTAGTGCCATTGAGCTCTGTAATTCACTGAATTTATTGGCTCATTGTATATCTTCTTCAGAAAATAATGTATTTGTGGAGGGTAGAGGGGTGGTTGTAGCTCAATTTGTGATCAATGATTCTATTTCCTTGATGTTTATAAGCCCATTTGGGTTTTAAATTTCTCCTTTTTTTTTTGGTAGTTTTATGGTTTTATTAACACAAATATGACATGCACATAAGCTGTCTGTCTATTCATTTTCTTCACTACACAGTCTGGCATTGGGATTGGTGACTCTGATGGCCAGCTGGGCTGCTCTTTCCACAATGGCTTTGTGGTTCTTGGAGGAGACATTGTGAGCAATCTTTGCACAGTAAGATTTGTTGCACATCAGCAGCACTTCAAGCTCCTTGACGGTGTGGACTAGGAACTTCTGGAAGCCGCTGGGCAGCATGTGCTTTGTTTTCTTGTTGCTCCCGTAACCAATGTTGGGCATCAAGATCTGGCCCTTGAATCTTCTGCATACTCTATTGTCAATGCCTCTGGGTTTCTGCCAGGTGCGCTTAATTTTGACATATCGGTCTGACTGGTGCCGGATGAACTTCTTGGTCCTCTTTTTTTTTTAGATTTATTTATTTATTTATTCATGATAGTCACACAGAGAGAGACAGAGAGGCAGAGACACAGGCAGAGGGAGAAGCAGGCTCCATGCTGGGAGCCCGACGTGGGATTCGATCCCGGGTCTCCAGGATTGCGCCCCGGGCCAAAGGCAGGCGCCAAACCGCTGCGCCACCCAGGGATCCCCTTGGTCCTCTTTTTAATGACCTTGGGCTTCACCAGAGGTCTGAGGGTAGCCATGATGCCCAGCAATAGATGGCTGCCAACCTCCGCAGGCAGTGCTGAGGAAAAGAGCTAAATTTCTCCTTCTTTCAGTTTTAGTATTGTATATTTTTAGGAAATTGTTCTTTTCTTTGTTTTGAAATTAATTAGCATAAGGATTTTCAAAATATTCCTTATTATTTTTAAGTTCTGCCATAAAATAGTTATATTATTTTAAAAATTATTTTAAATAATAAAAATTTGTGCTCTGTGTTCGTATGCTTTTGTGGTTGTTTTAAAACAAAACCTCCAAGTTCTTTGAATTCCTCCCATTGAGAATTGGAGTTTGTTTTCCTTCCCCTTGTATCTGAGTGAACTTATAATCTCATTGACAGTTGGGTATTGTGCAAGTGATGCTGACTTGCTGGCTAATTTCTGAGGCTGAGTCACAAAATATGATGTGGTTTCCATGTTGTTTGCTAGAACTTTTATGCTTAGAGTCCTGAGATGCTATATAAGTTGACTATTCTGAGGCCGCCACACTGTGAAGGATCTAGCCAGCATGGAAAGAGCAGGTGCACACACTCTGTTTGGCAGTTCTAGTCTTTGAGTCATCCTGGCCAAGGTCTTAGACATGTGTGTTAGAAGTCTTTGGATATTTCCAGCCCCTAATTATTGAGTCACTTCTAGGGTTTGACTTTTGTTAATGGAGGCATCAGATATTGTGGAGTAGAGATTAGTGAATCAGCTGTGCTCTATTCAAATTGCTGGCTTTCAGGATCCACGTGCATAATAAAGTGAAAGTTTTAAGCCATTGCATTTTGGAGTCATTTGTTATGTAGCATTAGTGACTGTAGCAGTCACATCTTTAAATAGATGAAGAAGTGAATGAATGAACAAATGAAATATTGTCTTTTTTTTTACATAGGACTCTGAAGCATGTAATTTTTATCTGTATTCTTGAAAAAAATAGGCAAATGTGTTTAATGCCTTAAAAGGTATGCCACTAAAGCATGGTGAGTTAGAACCCTCTTTGGGAGATTAGGACACTGGAATAAACACGGAAAAATCATGGAACTTGAGATAAGACTATCATGCTATATTCTCTTTGGAGGAAAGCTGTCATGGCCCATTTTTTAGATCAATGAATAGTTAAAATATGCTTTTCACACGAACAGTTGGAACACAAGTACAGCTTTGGATGAGTATGTCATTCACACTCAGTTGTTGGAATTTTATAATATATATATATATTTTTTTAATTTTTTTTTAATTTATTTATGATAGACACACAGTGAGAGAGAGAGAGAGGCAGAGACACAGGCAGAGGGTGAAGCAGGCTCCACGCACCGGGAGCCCGACGTGGGGGTTCGATCCCGGGTCTCCAGGATCGCGCCCTGGGCCAAAGGCAGGCGCCAAACCGCTGCGCCACCCAGGGATCCCCTATAATATATTTTTTAAAGATTTTATTTATTCATTCATGAGAGACACACAGAAAGAGAGAGAGAAAGAGAGACACAGGCAGAGGGAGAAGCAGGTTCTATGCAGGGAGCCTGACGTGGGACTTGATCCCAGGTCTCCAGGATCACGCCCTGGGCTGAAGGTGGCGCTAAACCGCTGAGCCACCCGGGCTGCCCAAGAATTTTATAATATTTTTGATTGTAGCTGATACTTTCTCCATGAAAGAAAAATATGTCATAAGGGAGAACACATCACTAAAATAAAGCTCAGCTTGGAAGCCAAAGTATCACCTTTGAGTCATTAATGATATAAAATCATGCTCTTCAACATTTGATTCATATTTTCCAGTTTACTGAATTATATAGATCTCCTCTGAAATATAACTTGAACTCCATCAAATTTGAACCTCTTGTTTCTATAGTAAGTGGAACATTTATTGATTCAGATATATTGGTTGTGTAGCCTATTTTTATTTTATAGATATTAAAGCATTTAATTTTCTTCCTCCAGGGCAAAGATTTTCAGCTTGTTTTGAATTGCAATGACTTTCTTCTCATTTGCTTCTTTTCAAAAGATTCTCCCTTCCTAAGAAAGTTGTCTGAGCTATTGAGAATAAAATTCTATAAGATTCATTTTATTTAGAGTTACATGTCATAGCTTGAAATAATTGGATATGCTCTTACATATCAGAGAAAACTGCTGTTCTTAGTATGAATTGTGAGTTCTCATATTTTTCTTGTCAAAAAGCTTATTTTCCTCTAATTTTTATATTCTCTCTCTCTCTCTCTCTCTCTCTCTCTCTCCAGCTACTTTCCTTGAAAGCATCTCATTGCTATGACCTGTTTCACCAGCTTAGGATATAAATATCATCACAATACTTTCATTTTTTAAGTAGTTGCTCAAAAATGTATTTGCCTTTATTAGCAGGGCATCCAGTGTCTCCCCCTTGAAGTATCAATTTCACTTAGAATTGTTCATAAAATTTGAGAGACTTACTCCATTTAAGAGGTAGTCCTGTATCCAAATGCCAACGGAGAGAGAACAGAGGAGTCTAGTTCATTACAGCAGTAAGTGGCCCCAAGAAGGCTGAACATTTTTGCTTTCGGATGCATTGATGTGTCTGACAGTCCAAATATTCATACCAGATTCCTCACATTTCCTCACATTTAAGATTTCATGGTTGTACTTTTTAGTTTATACCACTACTTTTCAAACAGTATTGATTTGGTCCTTCCAGGAGACATTTGGCAAAGTTTGAGGATATTTTTGGTTGTCACAATTTAGGGAATCTCTTAGTGGCATCTAGTGGGTAGAGGCCAGGGATGCTGCTGAACATCGTTCAGTGTACAGGACAGTTCTCTATCCCCCACCATAAAAAAATTGTGTCAACATGTCAATAGCACCCAGATTGAGAAACCCTGGTTTCTCCAATATGGTTTACACAAGCATAATCTGCCACTGTTCCCAGTATCTGGAGATGTTTAAGACCTCAGTCACAAGCTATGCCTAAACCAGCAACTACACTTGAAACTTCCTTCCTCTCTCCCCCGAGTCACTTGAGTTCTGATTTGAAACTCTGGTCTCCAGTCTCCAGTCCCTGAACCCCTTCCTTCATGTTGAATTGCCCTCCAGGGTGCCAAGTATCCCTTCTGACTGATCAGCTCAATTAGGACCATCCAAGTTTTTCAGGTTTTATTTATTTTTTATTATTTTTCAAAGATTTTATTTATTTGAGAGAGAGAGAGAGAGAGAGAGAGAGAGAGAAAACAAGCAGGGGAGGGGCAGAGGGAAAGGGAGAAGCACACTGCCCCCTGAGCAGGAAGCCCAACATAGGGCTCCATTCCAGGACCCCAGGACCATGACCTGAGCTGAAGGCAGACATTTCACCAGCTAAGGCACCCAGGCTCCCCTATCAGAAAGGTTTAAATGCTGTTGAAATTCAACAAGGAGTCCAGTGCCTAAACCACTTTTGTCCTTGGCCACTTTGCAAATTTGTTCAGTGATGTCAAGGACTATGATGGGCATTTAGAAAGGGCAGCATCCATTCATATCATAGAAAATCCTATTGTATTCCCATTTCCCGAGGTAGTAGGTATGTCCCCTTGTCTTACATTTGCATAATTGAGAGTAGTTTCTCAGATGACCCTTCATCAAAACAAGATCTTATTCAGGGAGACCTTCTGAGCTCACTGGACAGAGGAGTTGCTGACAACATTTCAATAAAAAAACAGGCTCTACTTCATTGGGCACTGATCCATCTATTTTTCTCATATCCTGTGGTGCCAAAAATTGTAATGTATTTTCTTCAAATGCACCAAATGCTAATTATACCCTGGAAACATAGTTTGCTAGACACAATTTAGGAAAAACCTTTTTAATGATTCTGGGTCAAGAATTTTCCTTTTTTGCTGTCTGCAGCCATAGCTCTCTGTAGACATCTGTGCTTTGTCCCTTAATGCAGAATTCTTGAGGACCTGGCAGGAAGAGGATTTGGGTTCTTATATTGGAACCGATGATCTGTTGACATAGAGAGTACCCAGGAGCATCTATACTCACTTCCTCATTTCTGTCAAATTGGGAAGCTATGTTTCTAACATTCTTAAATGGACCAGGATATAAATAGAATTTTCTTGGACTTGTTTCTGACTTCAATCACTGTTGATGCTTTGGGAAATGCATGGCAGATTCCAAATAACTGTCTAGCAAATAGATTTCTGGAGTAAGAGCCATCTGTAAATTGGTAGCTGCCTGTGTTCTCACTATCTGAGAGATGGAATTTAGAGCACAGGGCAAGGGAATACTTGCCACTATGCACCAGTCTGCTCTCTTGGGCTTGGGCTGTGAGGTGCTTTGATGTGCTTGAGGAATTTCCCAGGGCAGTAGGGAAAGATGAACATTGCCATATGCTGGCTAACAGGGCTGGATAGGGAAGCAATCCAACAGGAGCTTGGCCAACCTCATGAGGGTGGCCTCTGGGCCCCAAGTGCCATCATATCTGGTTGCCAGCTTTCTGTAATTCTGCTATAATTCCTCTCTTGTTTGCGGAAGACTTTATTAAAATCTTTTACTTGTTCCAACATAGTCTTGTAGTGCTGTGGGAAATTATAGAAAGGATTTATATCTATATTTGGGACAGAAGGGTAGGGAGAGGAAGAAGAATTTTAGGAGCCAGAAGGTAGGTATCAGCGAAGATCACTAACATCCTCCAAAGACAAGTAAATTTTAGGTAAAATAGTTGGGAGAGGGAAACATGAGTTTTGTTACTTACTATATGGAGATCCTGTCCTTTCACTACCTACTGGATTATTTTACCAAGGGGTCCTGAGGTTTACTCACGTGTTCTTTGAGGTACCAATATATGCTGGAATCCTTCAGGATTATCTCCTAACCCACTTCTCCACCAAGACTAGAGAAGGATTTGCCATCACTACACGTCTTCCATCTTTATCTTTCCAGAGCTTATTACCACTTGCATAGTGGTTGACATATTGTTTTGTATTTCCCACTGGGTTCTTATTACTTAGGGAAATTCCTGGAACATAGTAGACAATAAATATATGTTGAATGATTGAAGGAACAAACGAACATACGAAGGAAAGTTTCCATTGGGTCATTATTTGAGGATAAAACTCAGTAGGACTGAGAATCTGAAAAAGCATAATCTTCTCTTGAATCAGCTGTGTTAACTCAATAGCCACAGAGGCTGCTTCTGTGAAATTCAGGAAGACCATTGTTAGTAGTAGAGGTCCTTGGAGTAAGTGGTTGGGATGGTAGGTTTTAGCCTTTAAGACTGAACTGCTGGCCTCAAATTTTGGGTCTGCCATTTGCTGATAGGATAAAAAGTCAAGTATCTCCTGGTATTTGTAGATTTCCAATTTCAAGTTAAAATATGTCTGTCCATCCATCTGACATTCATTACCTACTTGTCCTGTGGCAGGCATGGTGAAAAGGACTAGATATTAAAAGACGATTAGGAAAAAATTCTTACCTTCTAGCTGTTTACCATCTCATAGAAGGGGTGTCTGGAACTGAACTATTGTCACTGTCACACTATTTGTCAAGTGCAGCACAAGTGGAATAGTAGCTTTGAAAGAAGCGTTAGGCAATGGGAAGAGATGAAACGCAATGAAAGACAGAGCTTGGCTCCAGTTCCATCTTAGCGACCACCGATAAGTTACTCATCTTTTATGGATCTCTAATTCCTCTTCTATAACATGAGGTGGGCAGTGAAAGATGATCTTCAAAGCCTCTCCATGCTTACACCTGGGTTTGTAAAATCTTAGAATGTTCGTTCTCTAGCAGAGAGTAGTCATCATTGCTGGCCACTAGAGGTCAGTACCTTAACAAGCAAACTGGCCATATTCCATTCGGCCATCAAAGTAAACCTTGAAGCAGAAGCAGTATTGCTATTTTCTTACCTTGTTTTGAGAAGGAAGAAATATTCCCAAAGAAACAGTTTTCCTTTTGACATATTGGAGCCTCGGTCTTGACATTCTTAAACTCCTTTTGCTAAATGCTCACTGCAGAGTTTACTAGCAATCTCAGTGTGTGAGATGGGATGAACAAGAAGATAGAACACTAGTTACTGAAGCATTTATGGTTTCTCTACAGACCTAAATGCATTGATATCTGTGTGATAGGATGAAAGAGTAATTGAAAATGATTCTTCTGTGAGCAGGCCCCTCTGCTTGTCTAATGGCTCACTCCTATCTGGTCATTGAGAATTGAAAGGGAAATAGGTTTTCAGATCAGCTCTTCTCACTTAGATGTGGGCTAAGAAAGCATTGTTTTCCTCACCCTGTTTCTGCCACCCTGAAAAATAGGAACTTCTACGCATTTATGGCTTGAAATTGCTAATGACTTATCTGTATCTTTCAATGATTCCTTCCCATGGAGGGAGGGAGGAGGGATAGTTTCTCTGACTGGAGATGGCAAGAGTCTAGAATCCACTAGTCTTTGCATCATTCTTGAGAGTAGGCTATGTGCAAAGGGCCACTTGCAGGTGTGGCCCATCTGGGGTTCTATGAACTTGACTTGAGGCAAGGCAGACCTTGGTCCTTGCTGAGGCTGAATGGGGAAGATTCTGATATGCAAGACAAATAGTCCCCAAAGTCTAGATAGACCAAGAGACAACCATTGGGAAGTTTGTTTCAGCTTCATAACCAAATGATATTCTGTGATTTCATACTATCTGTAGGAAAACCAGTGTTTTGGTTCATTTGTGACTTCTGAGAGTATCTCTTCGTTGGTTCAGCACTGTCACAGAGGAATGGGATTGAGCAGAAGCTTATCTCAAGTCCTATCATTGGATGAAGTTTTGTATTGTGTCCTCACAATGTGTATTACTGTTGTCTTGTTCATGACATGGTTGTTGTGGGTATTAAAACATGTGTATGGCTCAAGATTGTCCTTAAGAACATAGGACCAGGGAAAGAAGACAAATATAGCCCTCTTCTATTCATCATCATTTTATACAGCTGAAAGCAAACTAACACGAGTATAGGGACAAACAGCAGAAGTCATTAAAATACAATTGAGGAGTACATAGGAGAAAGATGTTTCTTCTGCTTTGTCCAAGTAAGTATAGTGGTGCAAAAAGAGTTGGCATTTGTTTGGGTGCTACCTGGTGGTCCTTTGTCCCACTAACTGTTCTCCCTTATTACTGCTTCACATAACACTGGGTGTGTGTTTCACCCCATTTCCCCTAGCTTCCCTTTTGGATGAGCTTCAGGCAGCTACTGTGGCAGTTTCTTAGTAACACACATTACTGTTTCCTCATCTCCCTACTGATGTTTCCTGCACCTCTCAAATGGGCTCCTTACACTCAGATTTTTGCCTCAGGTTCTGGTTTTGGAAGAAACCAGGTAAAACAGTCACTTTTCACATACATGATCATATTTGGTCCTTGAAAAGACCTGTGAAGTTATGAACTGGACATCGTGGTACCTATCACATCCTTTTGAAAAGAAGAAAAACAGAACCCCCTGATTCCCTCTACCCCCCTCAATATCCCCTGCTGATGGACTTTGCCCAGGCAACCATGTTTTATACCAGATATTTACAGTTCTAGGTGACAGGACTAATGGATGCTGACTGAACTAACAGCCAACCCCTGACCGCCCCCTTGGTAAACAGGGGTCAGCTAAGCCTTGACACCCTCAGTCTGGGGCAAATAAGAGAGAATCAGGCAGATTGTACTATTGGAGCTGAAACAAAATGATGTAATGAACCAGCACATTACTACAAGAGGCTATGAGAAGTTGGGATTGTGAGAAAGCAGAATTCATGAGGTAGAAAAGATGTATAGAGGGAGAGGAAGCCAGTGAGTAGTAGGATAAACCCTGCTGTGCAGAAAGAAGTGAAAACATGAAGTGAAGTGGAGTCAAAGTCATTGCTGAAGGTGAGAGTCAGGACCTGCCATGTCCTCCACTGAGGTTGGAGGCATCCAGCTCCCAAAGGGTCCGATCAAAGCAGGACTCCTGTGTCCATTATTCCTGCTCTTGAAAAAGTTCTACTTCAAAAAAGACAGCTGCCATGTTTTGCTTTTAATCAAGGGTGTGAAGCTTGATATGATCTTGCTTTTCAGAGTTGAATTAGAATTCCAAAGAATGCCAAACTTCCATTAGAGCCAGAAAGGAAACCCAAGGCTCATTTAATTCAGGGAAGGCAAACAATTTCATCTCAAGGGTAGACTCTTGCCAGTGCCTGATGAATGATGGTTGCCTGCACATTTGGTTGAACAAGATCCTGAGGCTGCCCGTGGGCACAGTGGGAAGGAATACAAAGATCGATTAACAATGTCTGCCATGAGTTCAGAGAAAGAAAGTCAGCTGCGTATTTTCCACTGTGGATATAAAAGTGGAAATAGACTTACTGGATTGATTGATTGATTTTTAAAGATTTTATTTATTTAGTCATGAGAGATACAGAGAGAGAGGCAGAGACACAGGCAGAGGGAGGAGCAGGCTCCTTGCAGGGAGCCCGATGGGAGACTTGATCCCAGGACCCCAGGATCACACCCCCGACTGAGGGCAGCGCCAAACCGCTGAGCCACCCAGGGATCCCCCAGACTTACTGGTTTTAGATGGTTTGTCAGAAAAGTCACACAAGGCTGGTTATCATAACCATTGGGGCTAGATCTTGTATCTTCTGACATTCTAACCAGCCTTTCTTATGTCTTTTCTGATTCAGTTAAATTTAGTTCTTTGAAGCTCTTTTGGGAAGCTAATAATTCCTTCTTATAAGAAAAGTTCCTTCTTATTATAGGACAAACTACATGCACAGTCCTTCTGAAGGTCATTTGGATTCACATTATGCCTTTGCAGGTGAATTCTAGGACAGTAGGGTTGCCAGATTAAGCAAAAACAAAACAAAACAAAAACAAAAAAACCTCAGTGAAATATTTGGGACATCCTTATACTCAATAATGAGGTGTTGTGCTACCTAAAATTTAAATTTGATTGGACATCCTAAATTTAATCTGAATTTTATGCCTACGGGACATCAAGTGGGTATGAACTTCATGTGTGTCTCTGTGTGTGTGTATCACGGTATATTGATGAATATGTATTCTGGACCCTGACAATCTCACCTACCAACCATCTAATTATTTTTTGCCAATAATCTGACCAACTGGACCACCTCAGGCCCCTGCACTATAATTTTAGTTGTGAGTATAGTGAGACCTGGGTGTCTTCTGTAGAAAGTACTTGCAACTCCCTCTCATTGTTCCAGAATAATTTCAATAACAGCAGGGATGCACTGCAGTGCCAAGAATGTTATCTGAAGCTGTGGTAGGGATAGATTACAGAGACTTCGCCTTTTCCTGCTGTTTATTTCAGCCAAGGCAGCATCTCACGAGCAATCTGGTAAAAGATAGCACTTTTGTAATGTACGAGTATCTATGCAACCCCTTAGAGTTTATGATTTTTCTAGTGCTAGTGCTTTCAGATCATTTCTTGGAATTCTGACTGTATTGGGCAAGGCTTTATTTCAATAAATTCTACCACCTTCACGATGGCACTGGAACAAAGCCATGGACTTGGTCTTCTTCATATTGCTGCTCATAAATGCCTTTGCCATCCGACAGATGCATCAATTTGGAATGACTTCATACTGTGGCTAATCCATTGGGTTTATAGTTCCGGACTAATAAAAATTCAATAAAATGATGTCAATTCAAGACTCATTTCCTTCCCTGTTCAAGTTAGGGTGGGATTATTTAAAATATATATATATAAACTAGGATTATTTTGGTTTACTCTTGCTTTAAAGAATCCTCTGGAATAGACATCCGGGTATGCCATCAGAAAACTTAAAGGATGATGTTGTTTCACACTTAGCCTACAATTTTAGTTAATTTTTTTTTTTTTTCTATTTCTCCTTAGACTTTTCTCTGCAATCCTTTGGGAGCATAATAGTGTGCAACTATCCTGACTGTCCAAGAGCTTATATAAAAACATTTTATGTAAAATGTTTATTATAAAATGAAAATAAAGATCAAAAGAGTGGAAACTTAAAAATGCCTATTAATCATTCATTTTCATCCATTTTTTTCTTTTTTTTTTTTTTTTTTTTTTTTTTTTTTTTTTTTAAATTTTATTTATTTATGATAGTCACATAGAGAGAGAGAGAGAGAGAGAGAGAGAGAGGCAGAGACATAGGCAGAGGGAGAAGCAGGCTCCATGCACCAGGAGCCTGACGTGGGATTCGATCCCGGGTCTCCAGGATCGCGCCCTGGGCCAAAGGCAGGCGCCAAACCGCTGCGCCACCCAGGGATCCCCATCCATTTTTTTCTATGCACATATGCAAACATACTTTAAAAGTATCATAATTACTGAAATACTTCTCAGTGATCCACTTTGTTCTGTTTGTACTTCATGAAGATCTTATGGGGCTACGCATTTCTATCCTCACCACTTTTAATGACACTCCATATATTCTGTTGGATGAAAGTATCACAGCTCATTTAACCAATATTCTATTATCACTTAGGCTATTTCCCAGTGTTCCATATTACAAACTTTGCTGCAAGGCTTTCTCTGTAATTAAACCTTTGCCCACATTAATAATTATTTTCTTGGCACACATTCTCAGAAATTGGAGACTTTGTGATTTTTGTATCTTAGACAAAACGCAAAAGAAATATTTTGGCCACAGCAAGAAGGAACCGGGATGAGGGCACAGCTTCTTGCTGCTTTTTGTGTGCCTTTGAGGACAGGTTACCCTTCAACTAGAGGATCCCTTGAAAGGGGAAAAAAATATCTTCCTTGAAATGGTGACCAGCCAGGTTGCTTAAGTCCGTTAAAAGAAAAGATCAGCTGGAAAATGGCTGTTGGCAAAAAGGTAGACTGTGGGGACTGAGCAGACTCTGTCACCATGACCAGATTGTACAGAAATGGTTGTCTGCTGGGAACCATTTTGCCCCTCAGGGAACATCTGGTAGTGGTAGTGTCTGTAGATAGGGCTGATTGCCCTGACAGGAGGGGGTGCTACTGGCACCTACTGGGTAGAGGCCAGGGCTGCTGCTATGCATCCTACTATTCACAGGATTGACCCAAGCCACAGAACAAAGAATGATCTGGTTCAAGATGTCAATATTGCTGAGGCTGAGAAACCCTGTGGTAGAAAAAAAGGAAAAGAAACATCAGTGTGTTTCTGGAAACCCTGGTACAGCATTTAAACACTACTCATTGAAGATTTTATGCGTGTGTGTTCTTTAATTTTTTTTCTCCATGGGACTCTTCAGTTACCCAAAATATTTGAGGTGTCTTAGGCTTGAGTACCAGCCACACTCAGGGACACACCAGGCCTGTGCACAATGTAGTCCTGCTTGCTCCTGGCTTCTATCAGGATTAATCTGGACAAGAATGTGTGTGTGTGTGTCCTAACTATCCTAAGTACAGGGACTGTCTTTTGAGGAAAATGGAGAGGAGTTCAGACTGCCTGATTTTTCTCAGCATAATGATAAACATGGTGATATGATGTAAAAGATTGCCTGAGTTCTCCTTGGCAGAATTAAACCAGACCCATACACTTGGCACCTGTCCCAGGGCCAGTCTTTGTTTCTTGTGCAGAGAAAGGGAGGTGAGTGTAGCTTTGTCTCCCTAGAGTTTGCAGAGCTGCCCGGTCAAGCCACACGGCATATTTTGATCATGCAGGAGCCAGTTCTGATTGTGATGGGCTTAGCTGAAATAGGAGGAAAATGATGATTATAAGCATTAAAGGAAGAGGAT
Organism: Canis lupus familiaris; assembly: GCF_011100685.1. Classification (NCBI taxonomy): domain Eukaryota; kingdom Metazoa; phylum Chordata; class Mammalia; order Carnivora; family Canidae; genus Canis; species Canis lupus. The sequence goes on from NC_049224.1 coordinate 65,418,114, forward strand.
GGAGGAACGGGGCACTTTCCCCACAGTGCAATAATTGGTCCATGAAACACATGTAAAAATTGAGGCTAAAAAGAACTTGGCATTGATCAATTCACCATGTTTTTTTATTGAGCACATATTAAGAACAGCACTGCGTACAGCCCTTGAGTATTAAAGATGGATAGATAGCCAAATGTAGAAATATATGGGTAGTGCAGGGGCACCTGGGTGGCTCAGTCAGCTAAGGTCTGATACTTGATTTAAGCTCAGGTCATGATCTCAGGGTCATGGGATTGAGCCCTGTGTCAGGCTTTGTGCTCAGCACGGAGTCGGCTTGATATTTTTTCCTTCCCCTTCTGCTCCTCCACTTGCTCACACTCACTCTCTCTCTCTGTCTCTCTGAAATAAATAAATAAATAAATAAATAAATAAATAAATAAATAAATAAAATCTGAAAAAGAAAGGAAATATATGGGCAGTGCAATGATGCACAGCTGTAGAATGAGCGTGTAATAGGAGAAGGACCCTGCACGATGATTAAGAGTGGACTCTGGTGCCCAACTGCCTGGGTCTTTGTGGCCCTATTTTGTTAATATGTTTCTTATCTTTTCTGTCTCTCAGTTTCCTCATCTGTAAAATAGAGTAATTGCCATGAGGACCAAGTGAGCTAATACACATAAAGCATTTAAAATAGTGCCACATGTTCACTGTGGCTATTGTGACTCTGTACTCATTCAAAGATCATAAGGGAGATGTGTGAGGTCACTTTTGATTTCCCTTGAACACAGGGGAAGAGGAATATTAGAGAAAAGGAAGTAGCTTTCTAGCTGGGTCTTGAAAAGTGAGCTAAGCAGGCAAAGAAGAAAATAATGACATGAGGAGCAAATGAAATAGCATGTGCTAAGGCCCTGAGGCACATGAAAATAAGGCATCCTAGAGCTGCAAGTATCTTCCATTTGCTTGGATTATATGCTATGACTATAAAAGTAGACAGAGGCTGGATTCCCAAGGGCCTAATGTGCCTTGCTAAAGGGTGTCTGTATTAATATGAGATAGGATATCATTTTTAAAAAAAGATTTTATTTATTTATTCATGACAGACACAAAGAGAGGCAGAGACACAGGCAGAGAGAGAAGCAGGCTCCCTGCAGGGAGCCCAATGCCAGATTCAATGCCAGGACCCTGTGATCATGACCTAAGCCAAGGCAGACAGACGCTCAATCACTGAGCCATTCAGATGCCCCTAGGATATCTTTTGCAAGTGGTTGAAAACTCACCCCAAAAGGCTTGATAAAAATGGCATGGAATGACTATCATAACTGAAAAGTCCAGAGGAATACTGGGTACAGGCATATCTAGTGTTTGAATGGTGACTCTCTTTATCTCTGTCCCCACTGTATGTGTCCCTACTGTATGGATCTCTGTCCCTATCTGTATGTGGCTCCATTTCAAATGGTATTATGCTCTGTGATGGTAAGATGGCTCGTAGAGGATCACAGGCTCAAGTCTAATGGGAGAGAATGAGATTCTCTCCTATAGAGTCCCAGTAAAGTCTCAGTATTTTAGTCACCAGGACCTATAATTTTGGTGAGTGGAATGCTATGTTCTGATTGTTCAGCCCAGTGATTTACATAGTACAAGAGTCCATTCTGTTTAGAAGCTCAAAGACTTAGCATGTAAAAGAGGGTGGTCCTTCAGAAGAAAAGTTAGATATGAATACCAGAAAAAGGATATGGAATGAATACCAGATAGCAAAGCCCCCAAAAGTTCAAGGCCTCTTTCATACTGCAGGGTTTGGGGGGCCATCACTGGCCTTTAAGCTGTGGATTGACACGATCGGATTTGTATTTGTGGAAGATGGACTGGGGGGTTGCGGCTGGAGGCAGAGAGTCATTTGGAAAGATTTTACTTGTCTAGGGAAGTAACGATCAGTATAGGAACAAAATCTTGGCACTGGGAATGGAAAGGTGTGATGACTCAGAACTGTATGTGTAAGAGCTAGAACCATTAAGAATTTTATACTGAACAAAATTATTCAGTGGGGAGGTGAAGAACAATGGCTACAATGTCCCTTAGGTTTGGCTTTGGTGATAGGCTGGGTATGGATGTTTTTGCTGGAAGTGGAGCTATAGAAGGCAAGAGAGAGGATGTCATCAAATAACATGTTAGCCAATTTCTGAAATATTTTTATGTCCATGATCTTTTTTTCACATAGTGGCAGAGAAGAAGTATATTCAGAGTTTATAAAACCTTTCTTTTTTATCACTGCCAACAACATCATTCACAATGATGAAGGACCCAGGAGTGCATAGGTACAAGGAAACACACGTGTCCCAAAAGTGTGCTCCAAGGCACACACATGTTTATCTACACAGTTTTGTGTTGGTGTCGCTTTTTAAAAATTTGCTTTGCTCTTTTATTCTCACCTGATTCTGACTAATGCATTCTTTCTGTTTGTCTGTCTTTGCAAGTAACTCTAAATCCTTCTGGAACAAGATGTTATATAGTTAATAAATCTCTCTTAATACATATTCATTACAAGTAAGCCCTTACAAAGAATGATTGGAATGAGACTTAGAATTATTTAAACCAAAATTAGTCTTCTATTTTTTTTACACAAATACTCATAAATGTGGATAAATGGTATCTGTCATTTCTTTTTCAAGGAACAAAAGACACCTACATTTGCTTAAGGAGTTTATCCTTTTAATATCAAAATAGTCTTTCCTTTCCCATTTTAGCTCTCTGGTACCCATCACAATCCCACCAGATATTTCAAAATAAAAATTCATCTTTTGGCCTAGAACCAGTTGTAGAAGCACAAAAAAGCTACTCAAAATAGGCTTTGTCATGAAAGAAACATTTAAAAGATAGGTAAACAATGTCCACAAACTGAATGTATTAATGGATCATGATCAGAAAAAAATTTAAATTACACAATAATCTTGTGGTCATGACTGTCTGCAATAATTCCTCCATTTCCAGTTTCTCCAGCAAATCCCATTGTCTTCAAAGGGCCCATATTTTCATGTTCCCCAGGTGAGCTTCTGCTGTTGGCTCTTTGTTACACTTTGTAGTCTGGCCTTCCAGGCTCAGCTGTTATCTAGAGGCAGGTGACTATCTCCAACCACCTTTGTTTTCTCTTCTTTTCTACTTTCATTGCTCTTGGCCTTCCAGACTTATGTCCTGAGTCAGAAGGAGAGCAGCAAGTGGGCAAAGCATGGCAGGCAGAAGATGATGGGAGATAGGTCTGCTGATGAGAGAAGCAAGCATTGCCCTCACACACTGCTGTGTGATCACTATAAATGTCACCTCTGATCATGGCAGATCCAGCTCTGGAGCACACAGGGGCTCCATGGTTCCTTGTAAATGAAGTCCACATTTGTCAGGCTGGCATTCGAGGCTTTTCTGGGTCTTTGTTCTTACTTTCATGCTTTGTCCCCATTATTACCTCTGTCCTCACTTTAGTCACTTTACATCTCACCTACCTGGAAGGCCCAGGAGGCAGAGGAGACTTCCCAAGCCTCCTCTCTCACCCCTCAATTTGAAAGTAAGCCTGCTTCCCTCAGCAGTTCTTTCAGAGCATTTGTCTCTATGTTCAGTTTAGCACTTCACATATTTTAGCCTGCTCATTTCTAGAACTCTTGGTATTTTGTATATGGGCATGTGTGTCATTTCCTTTCTCATATCTTTAGAAATTTGGTGGCAGGGGCTGTGCCATACTCACCTCAGTGTTCCTCCACCTTCACAGAACTCTGTGGTGACTCACGCATAGGAGGCATTTCAAATGTCTATTAAATGAGTGAGCCAAGACAGAACACATGTAAGGAGGATTAGGAGCTACTAAAAGGAAGGGAGTAAGGGAATCCTATGACTGAGGGAGTAGCAGATTAAAGAGAATCATGACTGAGATGGAACAGTGAGGAACTGTGTAGCTGTGGGGAACAAGATGCCCACCCCAAGAGACGGTGGGACTGCAGGAACCGTGAGGCTTGGAAGGGACTATTATTTGCTCACACGTCTGGTCTCTCTCTCCCTCCTTCTCCTGTTCACTCCCATCAGTTTACTATAAATCAGTAGGCCTATGCTTCACTTTACTTGAATTCAATACCCTGGAAATCCATGAGAAAAAATGCCTCCTGACAATGTAGTCCTGTCATTTGTACACAAGCTAAGAGGAATAATAATTGTCTTGGGAAACTGTAAGCTAAAGGCTTAGGAGAATAACCTCCTGGCTGATCTCAGTAACCTGTTTCTCTTCATTTCCGATACCTCTCCCGGGCCCCTCTATCTTTGAGTTTTCTAACACCCTTTTCCGAAGGCAAATACCAGGGGTATTTTGAGGATGAGATGGGGTGAGTGGAGCCACTGAATTCATGTTTTCTTTGTATCCCTCCCACCTCCTAAACAAACACAACTTAGCATGCTTAGCATTTTTCCGTGTATGGAACCTTCTCTGGCCCTCGTCTCCAGGAAGAGCAGGTCCCATGTGCATCCAGCTTCGAGTCAGACTGTTTGTCAGGTGTTCATCTCACTGAATTGTGACAGTATGCTCATCACACACCAGCCTGTGTGAAGTAGAGATTTTGTCTTAACTCATTATTAAATCTGTCCCAGTACCACAGTGTCTGGGTGACACAGGCTTACTAAAGAGTTGTTGAATGAATACATATATGAGTGTGAAGGAACAAATAATAAAACAAAGTAAGTTATCACTTCACTCTAGCTTGCCTCAAATTATTCAGTACCTCTTACCTTTAGTTTTTGACTTTGAGAATTGTTAGAGACTTTTTCTAGGGTGTTATGATTCTCTTAAATAGCAAGCAAAAATGTAATTTTATGAAGATTTAATGAGACAATATCATTGCCAGCTGATTTTATTACTCTGGGAGTTTAATAGAAAATTTGTTAACATTGTCTTTAACTTGTTTAAATATTTATGAACATTGTTTTGGAGAGGATTCTTATCTGGGATTATTGTTTTATAGAATTCATTTTGGTGTGGTTTCAACCACTTGGTGGTTCATCTTGTTTTAATAGATTCTGTTAGAATTCTCTGTAAATGCTTTGGAATCTGAGTGGGAGTCTCTTTGGATCTCATTTCTGCTTGCTCCACCTTCCAGGGCCCCAGATTAAATCAAAGTGTCTGCCACAGGAATCTCGGAACATTCAGGATATCAGTCCCGATCACAGCTCATCATCTTCTGATATGGAATCTAGATAATCTGTGTCAACATATAAGAGAAATCCGGAGAACAAGCTGTCTGCCCAACCTGGGTCTGAGAAGAGGCCATTCTGGTCAGTGAAGAAGATCTCCAGCCAGACTTCGTCTTCTGGCTGTAGATAGATGACCGTGGACCCCGAAGCCACGTCATGGTTCCCCGTGTTGGCATCAAAGGTCTTTATCCGGTACTGTCCATTGTGTACCAGCCCGATTGCCAGATGCTTATTCGCCAATGTGATATCATAAGAAAAGTAATAGATCCCTGGGAAGGCACAGATGAACTTCCCAGTCGCAGGGTTGTAGTGCTCTCCCTCATTAAAGAGGACCTTGTTAAATATAATTGGTAGCCTTTCTTCTGGGTAGCTGGTTGTGATGCCAACAGAAAAGGCAGATTTGAGCATGATGCTTCCACATCTACAAATTCCAGGCGGCCCTGGGTCTCCTTGCTCTCCTCTGTCCCCCTTTGCTCCAGGAGGTCCAACTGGACCTACTTCCCCTTTTTCTCCCTCTGGTCCCACAGGTCCTTTCTTTCCAGTCTCTCCTTGGTCACCTTTCTCTCCAGCAAGGCCCAGCGGTCCAGTCTTACCTCTCAAACCTTTAAAAAGAGTATGGTTTAAATTAATGATTCCTCCAAATATACAGTCACAAACAGCATGTCCCACATAGTGTCAGTACACCCTAAATGTGTCTCTCCAAACAATTTTCAACAGTACACTACTAAATACTAATGCATCTTTAGAAAAAATCACTGATGCATTAAAACGGAAATAGAAAATTTTCATCAGAATTTCAGGTTAGTTTTCCTGAGTATGTGAGAAATCATTTAAATGCTATTTTGATGATGGATCATCTGCAATGAAATCAGTCACATACAATATTTGTCACTCCAGGAGAAATTCGATGAGCATAATGATACTATTCCCCAGAGCGGAGTTAAGGGGGCAGATAGAACCAGATCAATCCTTAGAGGCTATATTGTCTCATGCCCCATCCTATTTCTATCAGTATTTATAGTACAAGAATTGATGAAAACTTGATTAGCTCATATTTATTCAACATTTACTGTGTACCAGGTACAGCACTTTATTCACAGGCATTGTCTTCTTTAGGTTTTGCAAGAACTTTATGGATTAGGAAATTTTTATTGCTTCCATTGCAGATGGGGAGACTGAGCCACAGATAAGTTAGTTTGCTCAAGGTAACAGAGCTAGTAAGTGATGGAGCTGTGACCTGAACACATGCCTACCTGACTCTGGAGCCTGAGCATCCCCCTGGGGGGGAAGCTAGAGTGTACATTGTAAAGTACACCTGGCACATAGTGAGGGCTCAGTATGCCATGATAACCAAACAACAGTGATGGCTACCACTATGCAGTAGCTCTTTTTGGAAGGAGAAAACTGAGTCCCAGAATGGTGAAGAAACTCGCTTCTGTAGCAAGGCTAGGACTGGAATCCAAGTCCTAGTGTAATGATGCTTCCCCTTCATCAAAGTGCCTCTTACCTTTGGGGCTGGAATCAAGAATCCTAAATTCTGTTTGGCTCTGCAGCTAAATGGTTGTATCATTTTAGGCAAGTCCCTTAATTTCTCTGGGTCTCCTTATATATAGAAAAGACATAATATCTGTGAAAGGATTTCAACAAATTCAAAATCACCACAGTGAAATATTTTCTGTTTGTCCAAATCTTTATAACTACAGATCAACCATAGGCTAAAAGCAGAGAAATTATGATCATTGGTTGAAAGGGATAAGCAACATTTAATTTTATATATATATATATATATATATATATATATATATAGTTGTGTGTGTACATATATACATATATATACACACACATACAATGACTAATAACATAAAAATGTCATTTAATTTTTATGGCTAAATTCATTCCATAAATAATACTTGTATAATGATATACCCTCAAAAAGTATCCAAATTATTGGTAATTTATGATGTACTATTTTTTTAAAAGATTTTATTTATTTATTCATGAGAGACACAGAGAGAGAAAGAGGCAGAGACACAGGCAGAGGGATAAGCAGGCTCCATGCAGGGAGCCAGATGTGGGACTCCATCCCTGGTCTCCAGGATCACACTCCTGGCCGAAGGCGATGCTAAACCGCTGGGCCACCGGGGCTGCCCTATGATTTACTTTTGTAGTCAATGGAAATATATTATTGGTCTACTCTGTAGTTTCACTCTTAACTATGTATTTGTTCTCAGGAACTTTTATTAAGCTAAGCTTTTTTATCTTGATAGTGCTCTGGTAACATTTATTTGAATGTTACACATGTATCAGTGTATGAGCTTAATTATTTTTCAGTTATTTGACAAATTTAGCAAATGTTCTAGATTATGTTAATTTGAGGAGAATCAATGCCTTAGCCTTAAAACATCCAGTATTTTGTTTTGATAATTTTGGAAATAAGCTGTTTAACAATTTATGATGCACAGAAGAGTCTATTAACGAAACCCTTTTTTGGTGACTGGGATCAGTGATTGGGATCTCATAACTGATGTGAGGACATCTCTTCAAGCTCTAGATGGCTTTTGTTGTGAAGTTGAAATTCCACTGGTCCCAGCCAGAATATACTCTGGTATTTATGTCTTGAAATGAGGCCATAAGAGTCTGATCTTTCAATATTGCTTCTTTTCAGTAGAAATAAAATATGAATATTATTTTACTGTTGAATTTATTTGTGAATCGAGGACCACAACTTAAAAATTGTTATTTCTATTTTCAACAGGAGCTTAACTTTTGTTGTCTCCATGAGTGACCTTAGATGTATTAATTAAAAAACTTTTGTCATCAGAAACAATTTTGACTATTAAATTTCATTAGGTTCTCCAATCCTCCTTCTTCTATGACCTTGGGCAAGTCACTTCTTGTCTGTGTTCAAATGTTCCATTTGTAATATGAAGAATTGGATTTAGGTCCACTCCAAACCTAGCAGGAAAAGCAGTAAACAGTGGTTCAGCAGACTGGGGATAAATCCTTAGTTCATCCATGGGTTAGTCAGGTGAATTTGAATAAGTTCTCTCTGACTATATTTTCTCAGTCCTTGAAATGAAAGTGTTGGACTAGGTTGCTTAAGGTCTCATCCTACTGAAAATTCTTTGGGACAAAACCATAAATATTAAGGTGGAATTTTACAGTGCTAGCCATGTAAAGGTCTTTACAATCTCAGTATTTGGATTTTCTATGGTTATTGAATTAGATAATCAGGATTAGCTGTAATAACTTGAAGTAATTCTTCCTGTTTGCATGAAGGATTTGTACCTGTGTTAAGGGCCAATTAATGAATAATGGAAAGAAGCGATACATCACTCTCCTTCTTCCTATTCAGTTAGACATATGCTTGGGTAGAGAGAATTATGGAGTAGTGATTAGTCTATGCTAGGTAGTGATGCTTGGAGAGAAAGGATTTCTTTTTAGTCCTCCTTGAAATGAGCTTACAAAGATTTCTTCCTCAGTGCTATTTCTTTCTTCCATCCATCCATCCATCCATCCATCCATCCATCTATCCATCCATGCATTATCCACGTATTTATGTGTGTATACATACATATATCTAAATCATGTAATATTGATTGACCATTCACTACCTGCTAGGCACTATACTAGGGGCCGAGTGGGACATTGACATGAATGACACCTGTTCCCCTCTCAAGTTAGCTGTTACTACCAACTATACCATGATCTGAAAATATGGGTCATAGCTAAGTTCATGAATATCGAAAACCATATGATCGATCTGTTTCATGGGGTGGTTCTAGTATTATTTGAAGATATTTATAGGGATGCATTCAGATTAAATTAAATGGTGATATGATGTTACAAGAGTAATTGCAATAGACCAGTAAGGAAGACACATATTTTTAACAGAAAATTCCTAATTTGGTATAAGAAGTTCTGTACTTGTAATTTAAGGTAGAGAAGTTGGACAAAAAATGCTTGATTCTGCTTGCACTTGGTTGGATGTATATAATGGGGATGTTTAGCAACAGTAGGTGAATGAGAAGACATTTGTGGTGTCATTAAAGGGGACAGAAGAACCAAGCATTCCTAGCTGTGTTGTGTCCAGTTCCAGCTGCATTAAAAGTTTATTCCCAAAGCCCCAGGTCTCTATTACTGTTGTTCATAAATGGGATATGTTTTTCATTGATCACAAAGGTGTTCCTACCTTTCTTATCTGTTTTAGCACTTTATATGTGTATTTGTGTATATTGGATTTAAGTAATCTCAGGTTGGGAAAGTGATTTTATTTTTGAATCTCAATGTTTTCACTGTAACATTATTATATTTATTGCTTATTGTATTGATTTCTAACAGGGTTATGTGGACATTAAGTACTAAATGTAAAATTTCTGAAACAATAAGTTCTTAATAAATGGCTATGATGATGATGATGAATATGGTAATTATATGTTTTCTATATTGGCTTCCCAGACCTCCATGATTGTTTATCAAGGCAAGGGCAATGCCTTATTCATGTTTGTGTTCTCACTGTCTAGAACAGTAATATCAACCAGGGGCAACTTTACACTACCACCAAGGGATGGTTGGCAATGTCTGGGACATTTTTGTTGTCATGGGTGGTGGGGGTGCCACTGGCATCTAGTGGGATGCTGTTGAATGTCCTGCAATACAGAGTATAGCCATCCCACAGCAACTAATTATTTGGCCCAAAATGTCATTAGGGTGGAAGCTGAGAAATACTGGCCCAGAATAACACCAGATAGCAATAGGTACACAAGAAGCTTGTTGAAGAATAATGCATGGGTGGATAAATGAATATGAGGGTGTAGCTGGCTTTGTATGATTAAAATTGTAGCAATTATGAACATTCAATGTAATCTGAATGCATATCTACATACTTATTTTTATTTATTTTAATTTTTAATTTTTTTTAATTTTAATTTTTTATTTAAATTCAATTTGCCAAGATCCAGTGCTCATCACATTACATGCCCTCCTTAATGCCCATCACCCTTATTTTTCAATGATACTCATGAAACACATCACTCATTTCTAGTTTATTACATGACTTTGGATATTCAAGTACTTAGCTATGACTCATGTTCGCAGAGCACCGTGTGATATGTAATGACAGCTAACATTTCCTGAGTGCTTACCACACAGCAGCTGTTCTACCAAGTGTTGTACATGTATTATTGTGCTTAAACATCACAATCATCCTTAATACTCCCAATTTACAAATGAGGGAACTGAGGCTCAAAGCAGTTATTTGCCTGAGGATACTAAATTAGTAATTGAAGGAGCCAAGGTTTGAGCCTAAATCCGAAGGACTCCTATGCCTGCTTGTGTGAGTACTACATTATTGCTTCCAGACAGAGTAAACTAAAAAAGTTGGCTGTATGTAACTCTGTTCCGGGTGTTATTACAAGATTTCAAGGCTATTCGTGATCATGACACAGCAGTAAGTTGTATTCATAGGTGTTACCATAGATAAGACATAAGCTTCAAATTAAAGGTTCTTTATCTGATATTGAACCTTTACCTAAAGGTTTTTTTTTTTTATCTAATATTGAACAACATTCATACACATTTGGTAGCTACTGATTTCCCAAGTATTTTCTGCATGACAAATTGAGAAATGAATTATTATCCAGTAACTTGCATATATATTATGCTACTGTTTCAAGGAATGCCAGTAAATCAGGTGCAATTACTAGATAGAGATATGTTTCTTTGAACAGATTGACTTTTCTCTTCCTATCTTTTGTCCCAGCCTTTACGCTCAGAAACTTGTTTTCAAAGATTGATGCCAAATCACTTCCTCTTTTAAAGTTAACAAAGCTTCTCTATAATTTGAATTTGGTTTACTAAGGATTGCAGAATCTGGCAATCTTCCTGGGCCAACTTATTTGTGGGGAAAAAAGTAAAAATTACTGAAGTCATAGGGGGCAATCGTGTCACCATGAAGAGTGGTAAGAATCTAATTTTTAGCTGTTACAGGACAGGTGGGAAAGAGGTGAGCTAGGAAAGGTGGACTATACGGTACCATTATCATTTCATCTGTGAAAAATAAAATCTAGAAGTCCTTTATATAACTTTGCTCAGAATATTAGTGCAGAGCAGGGTGACGTGTGCTTTTGGTTCTTGGGATGCCTGCCTCTGCTTCGTCTGTTCATTTCCCTTCCTTGTCCATCTGTCTGCTATCCATCCATGCCCTTGCACATCCAGACATCGCCTGCTAGCTGCAATAGCCCTGTGGTCATGGGCATCAGTGTTTGAATCCAGCTCTGCTGGTCACTAGCAATGAATTTCCATCTTCAGTAATTAATTTAACCATGCTATTGCTCTGTGTTCTCATCTGTACAACAGGATAACTAGAAGAGATGTCATTATAGTAAAATAAGGTTGCAGGTGAAGAATTTAGAGCAGTATCTAAAGCATAGTAAGGGCTCAATAAATCACGATTAAGGAAGGTAGAGAATAGATTTCAGGAGCAATTGTCATTAGAAAAGGCAAGAAAGGAAGTAGTTTAAGGTGGGAGTGAATGTGGGATGTTTATTTATTTTTAAAGATTTATTTATTTTAGAGAGAGAGAGATAAGGAGAGAGTAAGCACAAGTGGAGGAGGGGCAGAGGGAGAGGGAGAGAGAATCCCAAGCAGACTCCCCACTGAGCATAGACATGGGGAGTTTAGGGAACTTGGTCACTCATTACCTGCAGCTCCCTTTTCACCTTTCTCTCCTTTCCTGCCGTCTCTACCATCTCGTCCTGGAAGGCCGATCCGACCATGGGGCCCAGGGGAACCATTTGCTCCAGGGGGTCCTGGAGGTCCAGGTAAGCCAGGAATGCTACAGATATATCTTGGGGAGTAGCTCTCTCCTTTGAACTGATTACCTCGAGGCTGTCCACTGGCACAAATGGCAAAACTTGTAACATAGAGCAAGATAAACATCTTTGGCTCTGGAAAAGAAACACAGGGACATAAATGCACCCTCTCAGGGGAGAGTTTTGGCATAAATGAACATGAGAATAGGCGTTTGCAACCACTCACTCCAGTGCTCACCTCTCCATGCATGTAGAAAGCCTCAGTTTACTCTCATAATTTCCTTGGAAACTATGAACGTATTACTGATAGAGAGTTCTCAGTGCCCCACCCAAGGGTTGGTGGAGATGAAGGCTTGATTTAAACAATTTCAAAATAAATGCACTTGTTGCATTATTTCCTGTAGGGTCAATGATGGATCTTGAAAAATGAGGCTTTCTTTTTGCAAAAATAATGCATTATTTTTAGGAAATTAGAAATGCAAATGAGTAGGACAAACATTAACATTATTCTCACCACTAGAAATAATTACAACTTACATTTTGATACATACACCCTTCTGGTCTTTCGATGCTGTGGAGAAAATTGATATTATGGCACTTTGTATTTTTTAAACTTTTTTCATTTAACAGTGATATATAATGAGCATCTTCTCATGTCAAAAATTATTCATAAGATTCTTAAAAAGTTGCATTTTTCTCCACTATCCTTTATGTACACGATTTGCCATCATAGATATTTCCTTCCAGTTTTCTGCCAGTATAAATGCTATGCTAGACATCTGTATGTCTAATCTTTGCATGTATTCATGATTGTTTCCTTTGAATTTATGGGCTTTTTAAAGCAGGAGAAAAGAAGTGGCATTTTCAGGAAAACCATGTTTTTCACTTGATAATCATGTGTAAAACCAATTACTGTTAATTGGAGTACTGTGCATTGTCCTACAGGGGGGTCTCAAACTTTAATTTAAAATCTGCAGGATATAATGCCCTGGTGAACCATTAAGCCGTTAGCACCAAGGCTCAATTAAAGAGCTGAGTGAAATTAAACCATGCATGGTGCCACGTGCTCCTGGAGAAGCAGACAACAGGTCTCTTCAGCTATGATTTAATAGGACTTGATTTTTCTCTCCACAAATAGGATCCTGAGAATGACAGATCATTTATTAGCATGACATTTGGCATTTAAACTGAGAGGTGGGCAGTATAGGCTGGGACATCTGATTTTCTAGGCTAAATGGTCCTTAGGATTATCAGCTTCTTGGATGGGAGATTGTATACACATGGTTTCAGAGTGGTGTAAATTAATAGTTTTTGGATAGTTGGACATGTGCTTTAATAAGAAATCTCAACAATGCTTGATGTATATGCCTGGCATATGCTCGCCCAAAGGAAATAATCATAAAATGTGAAAAAAGCAATCGGATGGAGTTTCCTTGTTTCTTGACAGCCACATCAGAAAATTAACCAGGCATACTGTACCAGTTTTATGATACCCATGGGAAAATTGCAACATCTTGGAATTAGACCTAGAAATTTGCCAGAGCATAGGAATGACAAACTGAGAAAAACACAGTGTGCACATGTGGTTCAAAATATGTCTGATTCCTAGAAATCTTATTAGTGAAAAACTAAAGCAACTTACCCAAATATAGCCTTTGTGTCTTTGACCAAATCTTCATGTTACCAATGTCTCTCCTCCCATATCCCCCCTTCCCCAAATCCAGGAGAATATTTTTGCTGTGTACTGTCTGCTATAATGTAGCATGAATTCAAAATTAGTGATCCCATTGCTCGACTGGGATTAAGGCCCTTTGGAGAAGCCCATCAGTTCTGATAAAGATACGAGCCCTTTCAAGGGTCTTCCAGATGAAAGAAAATGAAAGAACATTTTATCCATACCTCTGACATGGTTAAAACAAACTACAATGACTAAATTACTAGCTTTTTCTTGTAAAAAACTGATTAAAGGAGGTTTTAAGAAGGAATTTGAAAGACAAGAACATGCTCATGAGATACTCATACTCATGCTCTCTTTTTATGAGATACTCATAAAAAGGTGTTTAAAGAGACATGGAATGGGCTTCTGTAGCTAAGGCCAGGATCTGATTCTAAGAGGGACTTGAAATTATGTGGAGAGAGGGCACTTTGGGCAGTGGCATCTCAGGCACTGTAGTGGAGATGCTGAAAAACACAAACACGCCAGTACTCAGGGACCAGTCTATAAAGAAGTTTGTAGTAAGAGTGATGGTGGGTAGAATGATATTAACATTTCCAATAGCCAGGCTAAAAAGTGCTCAAAGAAGGTAAAGACTAACACAACTAAAACCGATGCATTCATCAAACAAATGGTTTGCCTTTCATTGACAAATGCATTAGAATATTGTCTGTATAGTAGTCTAAATGCTGGAAGCATCTTCAGTTAGAATTTTATCATTTTTTTTTTTGAGAGGGAGGGACGTAGGGGTAAGGGGAGAGGGAGAGGAAGAGAGAATCTTAAGCAGGCTCCATGCTCAGAGTAGAGCACAATGTAGGGCTCAATCTCAACCCTGAGATCATGACCCATGCCAAAATCAAGAGTTGGACGCTTAACTGACTGAGCCACCTGGGTGCCCCTCCCAGTTAAAATTTTTGAAAGTCACTCAAAATGATTGTCCATTAATAATCCTCATCAGAATTGAGGAACAATATGATATGCTTCCTGATGCATGACAACAGCATGGTGGTAAGTGGCCACTTGAGTCTTCAGACTCAATTTATTGGGATGACAAAGAGGTATCAGGTATAATGGAAACTACAGTGGCATCACCTTGCAATGGTCCTTCATTTTACTGAAAAGTCAAAGGCCTCATGGTACATCATCTTCAGGGCTCTATTTGATTAGGCATCTACACTTGTTACTTCCCTGACTTCTTCCACTATTCTCCTTCCCGCTCTCCAGCTCCAGTCACTCTGAATTCCTTGGGTTTCTCAAAGACACCAGGAATGTTCTACCTTAGGGCCTTCATGCTGTCTCTTCCCTCTGTCTAGAAGTCTCTGCCCCAGACATCCACATGTCTTACTCTCTCATCCCTCTCTTTTCTACCCTCTCTCTGAAGCCAATTATTATACTGTACAATTATCTTTTATACCTCCTGACCCCCCCATTCTGCTCTACTGTTTTCTCTTTTTCTTTGTACTCATCATCTCTAAGTCACTAAATTATTATGTTTATTGTGCTTTAAAAATATTGAAGATCTCTATCTGATAGAAGGTAATCTCCGTGAGGGGCAAGGATTTTGTCTTACTCATTGACTTCTACAACCATCTAGAACACTCTGTAGCACAAAACATCAAGTTGTGGGAAAGGAGAAAGATTTTTGGGGGGAGGTGGGTGTGAGTTTTGTGGGAACAAAAAGAAAAAAAACTATAGATTATCTACCATATAGATACATTACACTTAACTAGTCTCCTACTGATGAGTATTTGGGATATTTTCATTCTTGTATAAGCAATAGTGCAATAAATCAATCTCTCTCTCTTTTATTTGTACATAGTTCGTTACTTGAGCAGCAAATAGCTTGTTCCCAGTTTGCCTTTTCCTGCATTTAAACATATTTTTATCATAAAAACATTCTTGGGCACGTGGGTGGCTCATTTGGTTGAGCGTCTGCCTTTGGCTTAGTTCATGATCCTGGAGTCCTGGGATCAAGCCCCAAGTCAATCTCTTCACTCCTTCTTCCTCTGCTCCTCTCCCCTAGCTCATGCTTTCTCTGGTGCTATCTCTGGCAAGCTTTCTCTCTCTCTCTCAAATAAATCAATAAAATCTTTAAAAAAAGAAAACCCCAACATTCTTGAAGTTCAATTTATTGTGTTTGAAAGGCCTTCCTCACTTCAGGATAATAAAAAGAATTCTCCCATTTTCAGTTCTTTTGTTGTTTCACTTGTTCACATTTAATATTTGACCCATTAGAATTTTCTTTCCTTTCTTTCTTTCTTTTTTTTTTTTCCTTTCTTTCTTTCTTTCTTTCTTTCTTTGTCTGTCGGGAGGGGCTTCTTTTTTGGGGGGTCTGTCTGCTCGTCTGCTCTCTCTCTCTGCTCTCTCTCTATCTTTTTCTTCTTCTTTCTTCTTTCTTTCTTTCTTTCTTTCTTTCTTTCTTTCTTTCTTTCTTTCTTTTCTCCAGTTGAAGATTACTTATTTATTTGAGAGAGAACAGGAGAGAAAGAGAGAAAGAGAGAATAGGGAACGGGGCAGAGGGAGAGGGAGAGAGAATCTTAAATAGACTCTGAGCACAGAGCCTGACGCAGGGCTCAATCTCATGACCCTTGAGATCACGACCTGGGCTGAAACCAAGAGTTGGATGCTTAACCGACTCTGCAACCCAGGTGATCCTAGAATACTTCTGATAACAAGTGTGAGATAGAGATCCAACTGTATATTTTCAACACCTGTATTTAATAATCCATCTTTCACTCACTCTCCCACCGGTTTGTAGTGAACTCGGTTATTTTGGCTGGGACAAAATTATGTGGGTCATGGTTTTATAAACATTACAATATTTTTTACAGCAATATTTATTGAGATTTAATTTACACATTATAAATTTGATCAGTTTGAAGTATTCAGCTCAACGTACACTATAATCCAATTTTAGATCACTTTCAGAACTACAGCAAGAAACCTCAGACACATTTGCAGTCACTCCTCATACAAAATATTTTGATTGTATTGAATATGCAAATTTATGTAGAATATGTGCTAAAATGTATTTTTTCCCAACACCACGCTCCTTTGGAGTGAGAAAATCAAAGCTCTGGAAATATTGTTAATCTTGAACAGATCTGTCCTGGGATGTTAATGGATTCTATTTTTCTGTAGGGATTACAAAGTAACAGATTTTTAGTTTTTTTAAACTTCTATTTACTCTGTGGTACTTTAGATTTCACAGCCTTTGTGTGAATGTGTATTTTGAATTTGTAAAGCATGAACGTAAGGATGTAGTGTCTTGTGAGATTTTTAGTGATAGAATCCTTTGTTCTTGCTAAACTAGCCATGAAAAATACTTGAAGAAATACTGAACAAATCATTGCAAAAACTGAACTTTTAGATAATGCACCCACGGATTGAGATTCCTTCTTTTTTTTTTTTTTAAAAATAAGATAAACTCATATGTATACAGCCAACTTATAGTTGACAAGGAGCCAAGAATACTTACTTCGTGGAGAAAGAATAGTCTCTTCAATAAATGGTGTTGGGAAAACTGGCTATTTACATGCAAAAGAATGAAATTGTATCCCTAACTTAACACCCCTCAAAAGATCAACTTGAAATGGATTGAAGACTTAAATATAAGACCCAAACCATAAAACCTCTAGAAGAAAACATAGGTAAAAAGATCCTTGACATTGGTCTTGGCAACAGTATTTTTGGATATGACACCAAAACACAAACAACAAAAGCATAAAATAAACAAATGGGGCTACTTCCAACTAAAAAGCTTCTGCCTAGCACAAGAGATATTAAAAAAAATGAAAAAACCTAAAGAATGAGAGAATTGCAAACCATATATCACGTAAGGGGTTAATACCCAAATTATAAAAGGAATTTATACAGTTTAACAGGAAAAAACAAATAATCTTCTTAAAAATGGACAAAGAATCTGAATAGACATTTTTCCAACAAAGACATACAAACAGCTAACAGGTACATGAAGAGATGCTTAACATCATTAGTCATCAGGAGAGTGCAAGTCAAAACCACAATGAGGTATCGCCTTACATCTGTCAGAATGGCTATTATCAAAAAGAGAAGGGATAATAAATTTTGCTGAGTTTATGGAGAAAAGGGAACCCTTGTGCACTGCTGGTGAGAATGTGAATTGGTATAGCCACTATGGAAAACAATATAGAGATTTCTCGAAAAATTAAAAATACAACTACCGTGTGATCCAGCAACCCTACTTCTGCATATATATCTGAAGGAAATAAAAACAGGATATCAAAGAGCTATCTGGACTCTCAGGTTCATTGCAGCATTATTTACAATAGCCAAGACATGGAAGCAACCTAAATGTCCATTGACAAATGAATGATAAAGAAAATGTGCTATAAATATAATGGACTACTATTCAGCCATAAAAGAAGGATATCCATTTATGACATGATGGATGAACCTTAAAAGCATTATAGTATGTGAAATAAGTCAGAGAAAGACAAATACTGTATGATTCAACTTACATGTTGAATCTAACACTCTGAATTCATATAAACAGAGAATAGAATGGGGTTGTCAGCAGCTGGAGGGTGGGGGAAATGGAGAGATGCTGGTGAAATAATTCAACCTCTACTTAAAAGCTGAATAAATTTTGGGGATCTAATGTGCAGCATGGTGTCTATAATTAATATTGTCTTGTATATTGAAAGAGAATACATCTTACTGCATGTTATTACTACACACAAAAAATGTTCTTACTGCACACAAAAATGATAATTATGTGAGGTGATGGATGTGTTAACTAATCTTACTTTAATAATCATTTCACAATACATGCAGGTATCAAACCTTTACATTGTAGACCTTAAACTTACACAATGTTATATGTCACTTGTAGCTCAATAAAGCTGGAAAAAAAAAAACTGTAGTTGGTAGAATGTAAAATGCTGCACCGCTGTGCAAAACAGTAAATTAAGTCCTCAAAAAATTTAATCTAGAATTATCATATGATCCAACAATTCCACTTCCGGGTATTTATCTAAAAGAAGCGAAAACAGGGACTCATATATTTGTACACTCATGCTCATAGCAGCATTATTTACAAGAACCAAAAGGTGGAAGCCACCCAGCTGCCATCAACAGACAAATGGATAGACACAATATGGTACACACATACAATGGAATATTATTCAACCATTAAAAGGAAGGGAATTTCAACCCATTTTACAATTTGGAGGAATCACAAAAACGTGATGCTAAGTGAAACAAGCTAGTCTCAAAAGGACAAATATTGTATGATTTTTACCTATATGATGTATCTAGAATAGTCACAGTCGTAGAGACATAAAGTCGAACAGTTGTTGCCAAAGGCTAGGGAGAGGGGTGGGGGGGCTAACATTTAATGAATGCAGAGTTTCAGTTGGTGAAGATGAAAAAGTTCTGGAGACACATGATGGTGTGATGGTTGTACAACAGTGTGAATATACTTGCTGCCACAGAACTGTACACTTCAAAATTGTGAAGTATATATTATGTATATTTTACCAAAATAAAAAATACTAAGTGAAAAAAGCAAGATATGCTGGGATGCAAGGAATATACTAGTATTTTTATTACTGTGCTGGGTGTTTTCAAACATTGCTTACTTCATCCTTACACTGCTTTTATGCAGTAGATGATATTATCTTCATTTTATAAATGAGAAAATTGAGACTGAGGGCTCACATCCAGACAGCCATAAAGATGGCACAGGCAGGATTTGAACTGAGCTCTTTTTGTCTCCAAACACTCAAATTTTCTCCCACATCATGTGAGGGAAACTGTAATATTACTTCATGACAAAGGGCTGGACTCGATTATTAATTTGACTTGAGAATATATTTTGCCTGGAAGTCATTAGGAAGAAGATAGGTAACTAGGGGTGACCAAAACACGACATATCCTTGGCCTGCAGAGGAAGAGATTTCATAATAGCAGTCTCGGTCCTTCTCACTAGGAGTAAGCAAGACAGGGTGGGGACCTGAGGTGTTCATATCCTAGCTGTTTCTGTTGTGTGGTTCCTCAGCTCTGTCCTTGGGCTCCAGTATTCCTCCTCAGAACTGCCTCTCCGGTTGGCCACGGAATACCTTCCTTTCTGTCACTGTGCAGCGTGCAGCACCTCACAAACACACTGGGTTATGACTATCTATTGCTTTTTCTCCACCAAAAGATAAACTCTGTACCACCAACATTTAGGACCAAGGCTAGGCTGCAGTAGAGGCTCACCAAAGGTTGGATGAAGAAAATATTTATTCATCAATATTTCCTTCAAGAACAGCTTGTGATTTTTAAAGCTTTGGCTGCTTTATGTAAAGTGCTATGATGGCACAACAGTAAAAAAAAAAAATGCTGACATTTGGCAAACATTTTGTAGTCTACAGAGCAACGTTAAGTTCATATCATTTTTCCAAAAGACCCTTTAGTGGTAGGTTGCACTGGGAACTGATGTCTCAAGAAGTCAGGTAACTTGTCTATGGCCACAAAGCGAGTGTCAGGCCAGAGATTTGAACCCAGGCCTTCAGTTTCATGGATTTTTCTAACAGAGCTGTCTGTTTAATAAATTCAGAAACTCCCGTAATGAAACGGGCCACTGCATCTACATTTGCCAAAGTTCTATAAAAAGAGTAAACACCATACCTTGCTCTGGGTTGGTGGGTTGCTCCAGGATTCTAAATCCACAAGAGACTGAGGATCTTTCATGAGAGCTTCAGCGAAAAACTTGCTTTGGTACCAGACAGAAAAAGAGATCCAAGTTCTCAGAGGTTTCCAAACAGTTGTGCTAAAAATAATTTTTCTCCTTTAGTCCCAAAGAGCCAGAGGCCCTGGAAGTCATTCATGGGGTGAGGCTCAATCAGGGGCCGGTCAGAATTACAGTTTTGTTTGAGATAAACCTTAAGCTCCCGCTTTCTTTGGTAAGTTTAGAGGTGCTTCCATCTCTGTGTGTCGTGGCCTCTTTTGCAGATTTGTTTACTTAAATTTTTCCTTCTTCATTTGTTTTCCACTGAGTGGAAGTTTCAGGAAAAAAATTACTCACTGACTGGAAATTAGTTGTTAACTTAGAGAAAGGAGTCATTTCCTATTTGAAAATTTTCAAGGTAGAATCTTCAAATTCTGGAGATTGGGTGTGGTTTCATGGAATAAACAAGGAGAGGTGGTAAATATTCTTGGCAAATATGGCGGGAAAAGGGTCCGTCATCCTATGGAAATGGAAGAGGGTGCTGTGAAAGGGAAGAGGGTTATGAGTACTGCACTGATCTTTTCTTTGTTCTCTGTTGAATGGGTAAATGATTGGGTATTTTTGGAAGACTGACATGTCTTTGTTACTGTAGAGAACTGATCATAACAACTCAAAAGGCAGAATGGTTCTCCAAAGCCTGCGACTACTAATCTTCGATGCAATCAATTTCTTTGTTTCCTTCTGATACGTACTTCTCACGTCTCCTTAGCAACAGCAATATATAATTCATGATGTCATTTATGGAAATTCAGTGACTGAAAAATCTTGTTTTTATCTTGCTTTCCCTACCATTCTTCTCAAGCCTTTGGGAATGCTAATCGGAAGAAGTCTTTTCAAAGTTATTGAAGTGGATACTGGTGATAAATTTGACCAAGAAGGTGGATGGGGTTGTCACCCAGATAAACTTCATTTTGCCCTAGCCATCCACCCTCCCATCCGGAGGAAATGGTTTTTTGAATTTGTTGGCTATCCAAAATATGATGCTATCACAAGGTAGTGAAAACCATATCTTGGGCACAGAGTGAGACAGTTTTTTGTTAAATTAGAGTAGGATCTTTTATTTTCAATTGAGTAAATTTGACATGTAGCATTGTTGCAGTTTAAGGTGTAAAGTGTGTTACTTGATATATTTATCTATTGTAATATGATTGTTTTTGTTATATTACATAATTATAGCACAATAATATTGCATATATTCATTATATTAGATCTTTAAGACTTACTTAATGCTCGTTATAAGTTAGTACCCTTAAACATCATCTGTTTTCTCCCCCTCCTCCTCTGATAACCACCATTTTATAGAGTATGATCTTAATCAGATGGAGTCCCTGAGCTTGTCTTCTCATCTTCAAAATGAAATATCTTCCATTATTTCTAAGTTTTCTCACAGTTCTTTATGTTCTCCAACAAAGTGCTTGTGCGTGATGAGACGGAATTTATAAAAAATGCCACATCTATATATATGGATAGAGATACAAGTCACTTTGAAGGAGATATTTATTGAGAGAAGTCACTCAAGTGCCATGCATACAAGGAGGCCCTTGGTAGTAGCTCAATGATTTCTCCTCTCAGGGATTTTTAGCTGGAGAAGTGTTGGGATTATTTGCTTAAAGCACCTATCATCTTCTAGAAGGAAGGAACCAGGGGTCCAATTCTCTTCCATGATGCAAATTTAGAGAAATTAGTCATGAACTATAGGGTTGGCCTGGTTGAAAGCCTGTCATCAAGAAAGGACATGGTAGATCACAGAAGGGAATTGACCAGGAGGTAAGGGGGAATCTGGGCAAAAAAATCTAAAGGATTTTGGGGTGGTGGCTTTGGTATAGTATATAAATGAGGCTGCAAGCTTGTCTACTTTTGGTCATTCTGTCAGGGCAGATATCCTTTGGGGGACTGTGGTGAAACACACTGTGGTGAACTAAAAGGATTATTATACTGAAACTTAGTAAGGGGGAATTACTGGGGTCAACAAGAGCATACCCTACAAAAGCCTCTACTGGAATGTGCATGACTAGTGTTCAACAGTGTCACCATTTGGTGGCTAAATCAGTGGGAAGGGTGGACAATCAAAGATTTTGTTTTGTATGTTTTACCTAAGTTGGGAGTAGGAATGGCCTCTCTGAGCCAAGCAAGCCCCTAGAATTCTTAGATTGTTCATGGAAGGAAGGATTTAGGTCTTGGGTAATCTATGTGCTAATGAAAGCAAATGGGGTTCTAGCAATTCATTGAAAGCAAAGAAAGGCATGACCATAATGAACTTCAACAGGCAAAGCAGGTCATTGGGGTAAAATGCTTCAGTTAGTTCAGTGCCAGGAGAACATCACACAATAACCCTTTGTCATGTATAAGACAGCTTTGACTCTCTGTCTTAAAGGAATCTTCCCACTCCCTATACTGAAGGGTTTGAACTGGCTAAACTAGAAAACCAGTCTTTATAAGCTTAATTTCAGGTATTTCAGCCTTTGGATGTGTTAATTTATATAAAGTTGATTAATATAAGTTTATTAAAGTTGTGACTTCTTAATGTTTTTTTCTCATTCACTCTTTGAAATAGCACAATCTTTGTCAAAGAACTTAGAAATAGTTTCTTGACTTCCAAAAGAGACAGAGGTATTCTTATGTTACTGGCTTACCATGGCCAACTATTGATACAATTTACGGGTATTTATATCTGCTTTCTTGTGTCATTTGCAGCTCCCTTAATTTCCCTTTAATGTTTGATGATAAAGTTTCTTGTATTGTTAAGGTATCACACTATTTTTTCTGTTCTGCAATATTAGATTTTAATAATATTTTTTCATCTGAGGTAACTCATTATAATCTGTATCTTCTCAGACATATTCTTCACAAAGAGAACTAGCCTTTGAAATTGTCTCCTAGAGCAGTCGGAGCTTTGATGGAACTAAAGCTTGTTAGTGACTATTTCACTCAGCATTTTTGATGCTTTTTTTAGAGACAATGGTGAAAGTGATGGGTAAAATAATATGTTGAAGTCAGTATTAGCTTAGAGTAAAAAAAAAAAAATCAGATTCTATTTTTACCTTTCAGTCATGCCAAGGCCAAGGTCTTCCTCTATTTTTCCTATGCAGAGAAGTTTTTTTCTCTCATCTTGTGCTTTTGTTTTCCTGTAGCCTTAACTCACTTCTCAACTGAAATCAGTTCAATCTAGGCCAATCCAAGCAATGTCCACAAAGCATCCAACAATGTGCTGGTTCAGCTCTCAAGAAAAGGGTTCAAGTTTGTAGTTTTGCCAATTTTCTTGGTGTAAATATTCCCACAATGGGGGTGCATGTATTTTTTTTTTATTTAACATTTTCGTTTTCTTTGGGTAGATACTGAGTGGTGAAATTATGAGATCATGTTATATTTTTAATATTTTGAGGAACCTCCATACTGTATTCTGCAGTGGCTGCACCAATTTACTATTCTCACCAACAGTTCACAATGGTTCCTTTTTCTCCACATCCTTGCCAGCATTTGTTATTTCTTGTCTTTTTTATTTTAGCCATTCTGATAGGTGTAAGGTGATGTCTCATTGTAGTTTTGATTTGCATTTCCCTGATGATGAATGATTAAAAAAAAACCAAACCAAAACACCTCCCATCATGGCCGGTTTCAAGCCACCTGACCTTGACCAAATGCAAAGTTGGGAAGATGTGTACAGAACTGGCCATTTTGCTGGGTACTAGAATTATTTTTTTAAAAAGGTTCTAGCTGATATACAATAAGCAATTACATGCTAGAACATTATATCATTACTTCCCTTAATCTTCACTATAACCTCTTGAGGTGAGTAATTTTATCATTTCCTTTTTATAGATGAAGACTATAAGTAGTCTGATTCATAGTTGGCTCACCAGCCACCATACCATATACCTCCCTAGGGTGCGGCTAACTTTACAAGATCAGGTTCCTGCATCCAAAGAGCTTTCAGGCAGGTGGAATGCACACCTGACCCCTCCCCCTCCCTGGAGCACTGGATTCTGTCTGGAATCTAATCTCTTTTTTGCTCCTGTGCCTTTCTTATTTTATGTCCTCTGGCTTGCAAGTTCCTGCTAACCATGTCTTCCCCATGTCCCTTTCTTCATCTGCTCACATTTTTTATCCTTAATCATTGCTTTGTCCAGAAAGTCTCCTTGATGGTTCAGAAAGTCTCCCTGATGCTCCCCATCAGGTACAGCCTTATCTTCCCTTGAGCCCTCCTGACACATTATTTGGACCTTTCTTATGCTCCTTGGCTCATGCATTCTCAATTAGGTCTATTAATTCAGCATATAAGCAGATTAGGTCAAAGTATTTATATTTTTCAAAATGTCTATGTGTAATTCTGATGGACAGCCAGGTTTTGGGAATGATCTAATCTTCTCTTGTTGAAATGATGGCCTGCTTTTTAGTCCTTCCAAACAACAAAGTTCCAGGGATACAAATCCGGTTTTCTCCCTCTTTCATCTTGTTCTCCTATTCATTACCTCATCAAATATTTATTGAGCTGTTACTGCATGGTAGCTATTGAATTCTTGGACTGGTATTCAAGGGAGAGTAAACATAAAGCCCTTATAGGGGAAAAGTCTAGTGAAGAAGACAGACACTCATCAAATAATCACAGAACTATGTTTAGTAAGATGTTAGTTTGGACTTCCCATCATCTTGGAGTTTCAATTTAGGATTCAAAACAAATTATAATGGGCAATCAATGTCCACACACCCATTTAAGACTTGATAAAAACAGCTGGATCTGATACTGTCCAGCATCCACTTCCCATCCATGCAAGAGAAAACTAGAAGTTCCAAAATGACTCGTGGCTGAAGAAAACTTTCAAAGTAGAGACCTATTAGCTGATAAGAGAGTGCTGAGGAGCTCTTCCCTCCTTTCCTGTGAGGAAGGTATGGGAAGAGTGATACTCTGTGGCCAAATGGCAAGGACCCCAAGAGATCACTGATAGTGTGAAAGTTGCTTGCAAGAAAGAAGCTAATAATTCTCAGTTAAATATTTAACTAAACCATAAAGCTGTAAGCCTTGCAGCTTTCATGGGATCAGAGAAATGTGATAAACAGGTTCTAGGGGAGCTTGACCCACCCCTGGAGGTTGATGTCCTATGGAATCATAGAAATGAGAGAATTATAGTTCTATAAAGGCAGAAGGCTGTCAGAGAAGGGAGCCAGTGTAGGGGTAGCCATTATTAGAGAGGCAAGGGTTCATGAGTTTCCTAAGAAATAGATGGTACTAAGGATCCAGCTGGAGTTGGGCCATCTAGATGGGACTCTATACTAGGACAAAGTCCTCTTAGATCAAGGAAGACAGTAAGAAGCCACTGAGTATATCACGAGTACAGAAGCTCAGGCTGGTGTGGGCCAATGCAAAGTACCAAACAAAGAGCGGATCACCCATTCAGGGGACTGTATAATATGGAGGTCTCTCAAAAAACTTTCAATGATCCTGGGAATATGTTTAATTAGAGATAGCTGGCATTTTAAGACTTGGAGCACCTGTATGTGGCAGGAGATAACCATACAAATGGCACATATTGAGCAAAAATACTTTGATCATGTTTATCTAATTCTTTTATACTCTGATCTGATCTAGACATGTTCAAAGTGGAAGGAGGGAGAGGAGATTGGGGAAGAGTGAAAAATCCTAGCAGATCCTGAGCTGAAGGCATGGAAAGGGAACAGGCTGTGTTTTGGACATGAAATGAAAGTTATGATTTAGATATGTCTTTTTAATATCTGGAAATGAGTCACAATTAAATAATGAAACTGGGTCATGTAACTGAAAATGACCAGAAAGTTAAGGAATTTGCTTGAGATGTCATGAAAGGACAGGGAAGAAAGATCCAAAAGAATTTGACTAGAAGAAGTGATGGGAGAAGAATGAAGTCGTTTCTTACTTATATCATGTGAAGAATGATAGCTAAGGTCATTTGATAATT
Source organism: Canis lupus familiaris (assembly GCF_011100685.1). NCBI lineage: Eukaryota > Metazoa > Chordata > Mammalia > Carnivora > Canidae > Canis > Canis lupus. The sequence continues at coordinate 65,444,517 of NC_049224.1, forward strand.
CAATAAACTCTAGAAAGTGTTCTGAAGGAAAGGTGAATAGTGTTTTTGGGAGTATTTAGCAGGATGACATAACCAAGACTCTGGATCAGGGAGGGCCTTTCTAGGGATATGGCATCTGATCTGAAATATGAAACAGAAGCAAGCATTAACCAGTAAGAGGTTGTGAGAAAACACTTTTGGGCTGAGGGATTGCCATAAAGGCAATTGCCAAAGGTCCTGAGGTAGAAGAGGGTAATTTTGAAAAAAGACCATTGAGAAAGGGGCAAAGTAGAGGGTGATCCTGGAGGGAGGATGGCTCTCCTGGCCATGGGAGGTTCTGATCTTTTTCCTGGGGTGGTAGGAGCCCCTGAAGGACTGTGAGCAGGATTATATGAGTCAGGCTGTCAACTCTCCCTCAACCCTGATAGGTTACCACAATGAGGATGATATACATTGAGGGAAGGCCTATTTGCCACTTCCCTGGCTTTTCAAGGTGAGTTCAACAGGCCATAAAGACCCAGGGTGGTTTCTGAACCCAGTCTCCTTTCACTGTAGGGAAAGAAGTGACTTCTTGTATGAAAAGTTTGCATGTTTAACAATAAGGCAATTCACTCACTCATTGAATGAACAAGTGTTATTGGACCCCACTGGGTGCCAGGCTCTGTCCCAGGCCCTGCAGATGGGAGTTGAAAGAGGCAGATGGGATTTCGATGTGAAACAGAGCTCACATTCCAGTAGGAATTTCATGCCATCAGGGAAGGAAGGACCCTCAGAGGGCATCAGCCTGATTTTCCCATTTTATAGACTAAAAAACAGATGCAGTGAGGAGAAGTGACTTGCCCAAAGGCCACAATTACATATGATGTTGAATTAGAACTCAGGTCCCTGTATCATTGCCAAGAGTCACTCCTTGCATAGCATATCCTCTCATCAAGCTTTCATTCCTAAGACATTGCAATATTCTTTATTTATAGAAATATCCATTATTGGGGATAACTGAGAATTAACAAACAGCATTATCCCTGACCATAATACTTGAGCCTTGCCCTTATGTCCACAATGTCACTTCTCATATTTTCAATCATAAGAAATTTTTTAAAAATTGCAGAAAATTTCAAACATACACGAAAGTGATACATACTGATGCCCTAGGTACCCAGCTGCAAGTTACCCAAGGAGAATATTGTTTCTCTGGTGCCCCCGTTCTTATGCTCCCTTCTCCTCAACCCCTGCACTTGGTATGTTTTGAAGCAAATTCCACACACCATATCATTTATTCTGTAACTATTTCAGAAAACCTAGGAATTTTTATCATCTTGGATAACAAATAACAGAGCAATTGACACCCTATGTCTCCATTGGCCCTTGAGACCTCTTAACCAAAAAAGAGCATACTTTAGATAAGTCAAAAATGTCTTAAAAGCACTTTACTCACAGACTGCCATATTGTGCACTAAAAGTTCTGAAATGTAGTTTTATGAGGCTGTCAAGCTTTTTCAGGGAAGTTTTCAGAGTGCAATGGGAGCTCTCCGCTGACCCATTAGAGAAATTCCAAGAAGTTCAGTAAAGGCCAGCCTGAGGGCCATGTGCTCTGGGAGGCAAGAGCCACAGAGCTGGTCTTCCACATCACCACATGTCCAGGACGGGGCCTTTGCTGATGCCAGGTGTAGCACCGTGTGGCTTTTACTATCAAAACCTGTCAAACTGTCCTGAGATTGTTTAGGAAACACTGGAGAGCCAGAGGTGGTTTCAAAATGTCAGGTAATCCTGGAGTTGGAATGTGAGGGCTATCTGGGTGATTGGAGTTGCCTTGGGAGCTTAACAGTCCATCGGCACAGAATGGGGCTGGTTGGTCTCGAACCTGCAAGGCTGGTTCCTGCCGCTTCCATCTCGGCTATGGTGCCATCAGGCAAGATAGGCAAGAGGAGAACTTCGACAGTAACAACCAGGTGGACAGACCACCAGAGCAAACCTCTCTGTGTCTGCTTCACAACCCCTATGCCTTCAGGTTGTGCTGACTACAATTTGCACACTTTCCTGAGAAATATGGGGCATGTGAGAGATGCTGTGTCTTCATGTGCGTGTAGATTTTTTTTAAACATTGAGATATGATCAAATTATACATTATATCCATTTCAGGTGCACAGCATAGTGATTATATATGTATATTGTGACATGGTCACACAGTCTAATTAACATCCATCACCACACATAGTTACAAATTGTTTTTTTTTCTTGCCAGGAGTACTTTTAAGATTTACTCTCTTAGCAACTTTTAGATGTACAATGCAGTGTTAACTATAGTCACCATACTGTACATGGCATTCCCAGGACTTATTCATTTTATGACTGGAAGTTTGTATACTTTGGTTCCCTTCCCCATGTTGCCCTCCCTCCCCACCCCTAGCCTCTGAAACTACCAATCTGCTTTCTGTTGGATGAATTTGGTTTTTGGTTTTGCTTTTAGATTCCACATTCACATGAGATCATATGGCATTTATCTTTCTCTGTCTTATTTCACTTAGCGTAATGCCCATCCATGCTGTGGCAAATGATAGGAGTTCCTTCTTTTTCGTGGCTGAATAATATTCCACTGTATATACATACCACATTTTCTCTAATCCATTCATCCATCGATGGACACTTAAGGCTGTTTCTGAGATGCCGCATCTTTGAATGATGAAAAATAAAAAAATAGTTACCATTTATCAAGTGTTTATTGTGGCAAGGCACTCTCCTAAGTACTTTATATGTATTTATTGTTTATTCTTTACCATGAGCCCATGAGGTAGCTGCTAGGACTTCCTCATGGTGGATAAGGTGGCTGGGGTTAGAGGAAGATTGGCACTGCTGGTAAGAGGCAGAGCTGGACTTCAAAGCCCTCCTCTTCCCCAGAGCAACAGCCTCCAATCAGCCCCCTGGTTTCTTCTACTAGAAAGTTTCCCCACCTCTCTGCCTGTCTTTGAGTCTCTGCCAAAACCAAGTGATGGTGGCTGATTCCCTTGCTATAGTAAGTTCAGAATAAATAGACTTTTCTTGTTCTAATCTGATTAGTCTTCACTTATTTCCATAATGTGGATGCCCACAATCCTCTCAATTTGTCTAAAGTTCTAGAAGGGAAGAGGTGTACTTTCACTGGGGCTCCCAAAAGTGTGGGCAAGCCAACTCCTACTTTTAAGGGGTTTGCTGTCTCTACGGAGAATCTTCTATACTCATGTATAGGCTTCTATACATGAGTTACATCTGATAAAAACTCAGGTATGAGAATGCACTCCTTACAGTATGCTCCTTTGGGGCAAGGACCCTGTCTTATTCACCTATACCACCACATACACCCAAGGGCTAGAATCTAAAGATGCTCAGCATACACTGGTGGATTAATGACTAATTCTAATTAGATACCAGAATAAGAGCAAGAAAGTTAGTCTTCAATGCTGATTGGGTTCTGGAGGCAACCACAGACCAGTATGGTTCAACAGCCTCGTGAGTAGCTCCATACTTCCCTGTCTCTCTCCCAACCTCTTGCAACAGCCTTTGACCTGCTGTCTCTGGTCCTGCAGTTTTCTGCATTCAAGTCCAGGTTCTTGCATGCTACTAAAATGAACCCAAACAATGGGCACTTCATAAATGAATATTTGCTAAAAGAATGAATAATATCACTTTCCTATTTAAATTCATTCCAATAGTTAAATCTGCTTTGTAGTTTTTTTGACCCAAAATATCCTAATTAGGTAGAACTTTGCCACAGGGCAAATGCAAGGAAAAAGTCACAGAAGACACCAATAGGAAGAGGAATTATTTGCTAGTGTGTGGGGTGGCACTGGTTGGAATGGTGAGACTCACCTTGTTCTTGGATTTCCAGAACACCTTGGAAGCCAAAACATCTGCTCCCCCTTCCAGTTGGCTACATATGACTGCTCTTTCTCTCATGGTCACTGAGAAGCACATATCTGGCCTCCCAGAACATTATCCAGTGTGCTAGGGCAAGGGATCTATCCAAAGGATTGCAGCTGGCAGCCCAGAGGAGGTCCTTCAAGAGGCTAATAATCAACATCATTTATGGGAACTCCTAATTTGAAGGCAGGAAATAATAGCATCCATTTATGAAGTACTTACTATAGGCTAGCTGTAGTGAATCCTGATTACTTAGTGAAGAAGGTATTATTATCTGCTTATTATGGATGTGGAAAGTCAGGATCCCAAATGAAAGAATTTACAAAGGTCATGCAGCTACTAAGTGATGGATTTGGCATTCAAATTCAGATTTTTCTGACCCCCAAATCGAACCTTTAGCTTAATATGAGGACAGGAATACCACTTAGCTCTTCTTGTAAAGATTAACTGAAATAATCCACAGAGAATGAGTCCCAGGTTGCCTAAAGTATAGTAGGCACTCAGTAACTACTAGGTGAATTAATATTGCTGGTGTTGTCTTTGCTGCTCTGACTTCTGCAGCTTTGGTTCCTGTTCTCTGATGAATTGTCTGTCCTGTGTTCTCTATGCCCACTTTGTTGCACCTGAAGACCACCCAGAGCCCTGTCTTTGGTTGCAGGGAGGCCAGAGGTAACATGGGCATTTAGTAATGAAACCTTTCTATCCTGAGGATTTTGAGAGTGTCTGTGTGACATTATCTAGGCAGAAAAATAGTCTGATGGTGGTGATGATAATAATAATAGCTTACATTTATTGGAAATCCCTAAACTGACTTCTTTGTGGGCATCTCAGCTCTATTCCAACTGCCTGGTGTTTCTAAATGTCTACCCGGATGATAGAAGACTCTTGTTCCCTGCTTTGCTTCGTGCTGAAAACATTTGAGGCATTCTGGGAGGAGACCCATGGACATGAGCCAGTCTCAGAGTCAAGAGTGACAATAGACCCAACAAAGACAAAGATTTAGCAGCAGGTGGTACCATTTGCACACATATCCCCTGCCAGCCAAAACAACGTTCTCACTGACTCCATCCCAGTGGAGAGAAAGCTGGAAATCCAACAGTGACTCATAGTGTGCTTGGGAAGCAAGCTGAGTATAGTGGTTTTGGCAAAAAAGGACGAAAGCAATGGAATGTTACCACAGTTTAAATTAGCAGGACTCTCCACATCTTCTCTCTTCCCACTGACATTTCTTTGTGTCAGCTGGCAGAGTAAGACCACTGGCTTTGAAGGCCAAAGTCTTCATTGCCCAGCCATGTGCCCTTGGGCAATTTACAAAAGCTCTCTAAATCTTACTTTTCTCTTCCATAAATTAAAAATCTAAAACTGCTCAAACAAGGTATGATTGTTAAGATTAATGAAGTAATGCATCTCATTGACTGGCATTTGTGCTAATCAAGAAATTTTGGTTTCTGTTGGTGAAAGGAGAAGCAATTCTAAGTTAGAGACATTCCCCCACCCCCACCTTTTTTAATAGCAATATTTAGAATTTACCTTCTTGCTGGTGCCAGGAAATGCATGTCTTTGGTGACACTCCTTCTGGACTCTAGATCTGTGTTTTCAGAATAATCTCATCTATGTGGTTAGAGAAACTCCCTGAAGGGATAACTTCTAAGCAATTTCTTGAGACTTGAAGGGCGACATCAGGTATCTGGGAAAATAGGTTTGAGGTGGGGTAGAGAGTAGGCTGTCTAGGCAGAGCTAAGAACTCGAGGGATACTGTGGCACTGAGAGAGCACAGGATACTTTGAAGAAATTAGGAGAAAGCTGGTGAGGAGCAGAATAGTGTGAGAAGCACAATGAGAAATGCAGGGGGAGGCTGAGGCAGAGGCTGATTGCAGGAGTGGAAGGGACATTGTGGATCTTGGACTTTATCTGAACAGTAATAAGAAGCAAGTAAATAATAGGATTGGAAGTGACAGGACCATATATACAATTTAAAAAGGTCTTTTAGACTGCCATGCCAAGAAGGATTGGAGAAAGGCAAGAATGAAGGGCTAGGGTAGATAGTACCCTTGGGTAAAGACAGGTAAGAAAACCATCCAACCACTGGTCATGTTTCTCATGGAACCAGTGACAGGTTTGGTTTGTTCATTTTTTTTGTGTGGCTGTGTGACTCTGTGTGTGTGAGTGTGTGTGTGTGTGTGTGTGTGTGAGATTTCCTTCTAATATGTTTTCCTATTCATAGTTCACAAAATTTTCATCAAAATACATATGTTCTTTTTTAACCTTAAAATGTATTGTCTATGCTCTATATGCTGAGTATCATTGTCATATAGAATTATTCATATTTTATTTTAAATATGTACTCATTAAAGAAAGCCTGTAGAAGAGGAAAATGTGGAAAAATAAAAGTAACAAAAATTATAGTTCTATCTCAGATGACCACTGTTACTATTTTGGTTTATCTTTTTCCCATTACTTTTTGTTCTATGTCTCTGTGTGTGTGCATATAGATCTTCTGTACAAACATTTGTAATATCATCTATCACTTTGCTGCTTTCCTTTTCTTTTTTTTATAATTGAAATATATTTGACACGCAAGATTGTGTAAATTTGAGGTGTAAAACACGTTGGTTTGAAACATATATGTATTGTAATACAATTGCCATTGTAGCCATAGTCAGCTTTTTTAGAATCCACATATAAGTGAGATCATATAGTATTTGTCTTTGTCTGACTTATCTCTTACCATAACGACTTTAAGGTTCATCTATATTGCTACAAATGACAAGATTTCCTTCTTTCTCATGGATGAATAATACTCTATTATATATACCACACCTTTATCCATTCAGTGGCTAATAGGCACTTAGGTGGTTTCCATATCTTGGGTATTGTGAATAATGTCACAATAAACATGAGAGGGCAAATACCTCTTCTATATCCTGTTTTCTTTTCCTCTGGATATGTACCCAGAAGTGGGATTGCTGGGTCATCTGCTTGCTTTCTCTTTAACCTAATATTATTATATAATAAGTATTTCTCCTCTATTATTCTTTGGAACCATTAATGGCCAAACAATATTCATCAAGTAGTTATACCATAATTTATTTAATCTCCTTCCCCCCTAATGATTGGACAATTAAGCTATTTCCATTTTTTTTCTGTTATAAATGAGATTACATTGAAAACTTTTGTCCATAAGCCTTTATCCCTATTTAGGATTATTTCCTTAGGATAGATTCCCAGAAATGGAATTACTGGGTCAAAAGATTTGGATGTTTTATGTCTCTCTTGGTACATGCTGCCAAACTGCTTTCCAAAAGGTTGTGTGAATTTACAGTACCCTGTCCCTGTATGAAAACAAAATCCAGGGGAATGTAAGCTTCCCAACAGTCAGGCACCCTTAATCCCTGGAACAATAGACAGAGCCACAGAATATTTGATATGGAAGTAACTTTAAGGGTCAGCAAAGCTGACCTCTACCGATGCTTGATCATAGCAGGATATTTTGTGGAGAGGACACTGAAGCTTGTTCCATAGTAGTACTGACAATTGTACCATCTCTGGTTTGGGTGACCCCAGATTACCTACACAGCCCCAGTCAGGGGTTAAGCCCTGGTCATGTGTAATTTTGCTGAACGAAAGTCATGCTGGGTGCATAGTGGGTGCTCAGCTGATCTTGGCAGATGGGATATAGGTGATGAGACACATGGCCTGGGTTGAAGTCATCTCATTGTCTCCCTGGGTGGACAGCTCTGACAGGACACCAGAGTAGCCTTCTGGTATGGTCAGGTCTTAAGGGCATCAGGAGTCCTCAGCCCCAGGAGGTTCCTCTTCTATGGACTCTTTGAGGTATGAGCCACTTTTAAAAAGGTTTCCAGGAGCCCTTGCTCAAAAATCAGTCATGTGGCTAGGCAGGTAGAATGTATTCGTATCTCTTCTGCACCCAAGATGACAAGCCCTCCTGGTTATCCCTTTAAGGCTCTTATTGATCTTGACCTACCAGTGGCCTTTGCTTTGCTCATTGCTGGCCTTTATTTGCTTTTCCTTTGCCCTTCAGGCTGTTTAGAATTTACCACTCTTCCAGATCCAGCTGAAAGCTGGCTTTGCTAACTCCAGGCCGTTCATTCACGTCGCTGAGATTTATTCTATTTCCCTATAGCAGCTACTGGCTGTACGCTGAGGTGTAGAGTTAGACAAGTCCGTTCTAGTCCTTATTTACAATTCATTCTTGTGGGGCTCTACAACTTTAAATGTTGTTGCTCTCTTTCAGCTTGCAATCTCTCTCTCTCTCTCTCTCTCTCTCTGTTTCTTCATCTGGTTCCAGCCCACACTTATTAAAAAAAAACCTTCCTGAGCATTTAACCATGTGCCCAGGCATTGGTCAATACTGTTGAACAGACTCAACGAGGCCTTTGAATCTGCAGTTAGGGGGCTGAACAACTGTCAGGACCCTCAGTGAGTGCTGTGCTGGGCTCAGCACTGTGCCCAAGGCTTCACACATACCCACTCCATCTTCTTCCAACAAGAGAAGGTAGTTACTATTATTACTCTTTTCACTTCACATGTGGAAAAAACCAAGGCATGAGACATTATGTATCTTGCCTGAGACCGTGCAAGCTTAGACTCTTCACTACTATATTTTACTACCTCTTTTCTGTAAGTAACTACACACCAAAGATAGTAAATGCTACAAAGAAAAACAAGGCGAGTTGGTGACAGAAATAAAAAAAAAAAAATAGGGGACTATTTTAGTTCTAGTGGTCAGGGAAAACCACTCTAAGAAGGGGACATTTAAGGAAATTCCTGAGGATGACTTGGCTGGGTGAAGACCGGAAAGGAGTCCTCCAGGAAGAGAGAAGAGCCTGCACGAAGGTCTCATGGCAGGAGACGGCTTTGGGAATTCTAGCAAATGAAAGGACAGTGGGTTGGGGCTTACAGGGCAAGGAGGCCTATCACAGAGGCGGTCAGGGAAATAGATGAGGTCAAATCACCTCCGGGCTTGACTGAGTGCCAATCCCCACACAAAGTTATTGTGCATTGTCTTATGTGCGACACTCAGCAACCCCAAATGAAGTGGTTAATATTTCATGCTCATTTTACAGAAGAGGAAATAAAGGCATAAAGGGCCAATCACCTTTATCACACCCATGTAACTATGAAGTATGAGAGCCATGGCTCGAAACCAGGTTTGTTGGTGGAAAAGACCATGTGCAAGAACACCCAGCTACCTTCCTACTTACACCACCCACCAGGTTTGCACATTAGGGAAACAGGCTCTTGCTTGGATTATCACTGAGTAGGAAACCCTGGCAGTAAGAAGGTGTGCATGGAACTCTATCCAACTTAGTGTAGGCATACAATAGAATATTGTTCAGCTATGAAAAATGAAGGAAGTACTGATACATGTCAAACATGGAGGAATCTTGAAAACATTATTCTAAGTGAAGGAAGCCAGACACAAAAGACAACGTATTGTATGCGTCCATTTGTATGAAATGGTATCTAAAATAGGTAAATCTGTAGAGATGGAAAGCAAGGTGGTAGTTGCCAAGGGTTGGAAATGGGAGTGAGAAATGAGAAGGAGTGCTTAAAGGTTATGGGGGCTTTCTTTCAGCATGAAGAAAATGTTTTGAAGCTCGAGAGAGCTGGTGGCTGTACATGGTAATACACCAAACGCTACTGAATTGTTTACTTTAAGATTGTAAATTTTTAAATTTTTTTTTTTTTTCATTTATGATAGTCACAGAGAGAGAGAGAGGCAGAGACACAGGCAGAGGGAGAAGCAGGCTCCATGCACCGGGAGCCCGACGTGGGATTCGATCCCCGGTCTCCAGGATCGCGCCCTGGGCCAAAGGCAGGCGCCAAACTGCTGCACCACCCAGGGATCCCAAGATTGTAAATTTTTATAACACGTAAGTTTCACCTCTATAAAAAGTAATGCATGGGAATGAAATGCACTAGCTCCAGGCCAGTGGTTAGCAGAGGAACAAGGAAAGATAATCAAAATGGAGCCTTAGCTTAACTGGTAATTTTTAATTTTTTTATATAGAAACTTTAAAAAAATTTCTTTGTAAAAGATCTGAAATAATAATAATAAAAAACTAGCATTATTGGCATTATTGCTGGAAATTCTTCCATATAGAGAAAGGGAGCTAAGGCAAAACTGACTTCCAGAATTGAGCATGAAGGCAGAGTTGGCCAAATTTCAGTCAAATTCTCCATACACTACAGCCTCTGACTTGAATGTAAAAGGAGGGACTATAAGGTCATGTGACTCAGATGCTGTGTGTGTGTGTGTGTGTGTGTGTGTGTGTGTGTGGCCACAGTTCCCATCTTAGAATGAATTCAATGTCAATGTGAGATCAAACAAACTACAAATATTGGCTTCCCATAAATTGGTCTCTTCCCTCAGACGGAGAAGGAATTGTCTGAGATACCAGAGTACATCAGGTAGAGGGTTAAGTCTTCCCAACTGAGGCTCCATCAAATGTCATGGAAAGAGTTGGTGCCTCAACAGAGTAGCTGCCCACGTTTGTAGGGAAGTGGAGCTCAGGTACCAACACTTCTGAGAGGCCCCAGGATCTTGACTTGGCCAGCACTGTGCACATGTCAATGTGGCTAACTTCCAGAATCGCCTCTTGGGTGGATTGTGTTTGCCTCCATGTTTTAGCTGAGGAAATGGAGGCTTAGGTGAGGAATATGCCCAAGGTCACCGAGGGAGCAAGACAGAGCTGTGAGTCCAACCCAGTCTGTCTGTGCCAGAGCCTGTGTTTGTTGCAGTGCCTCCAGACTAAGAACAGAACCTGCACATGGAAGTTTCTGGATAGGGACTTGTTTATTATTTTCTAAAATTTTATTTAAATTCAATTTGTGGATAGGCACTTGCTTAATAAATAAATGAATGGTAGTAAAACAAAGCAGTTTTAATGGCCACGTAGTTTGGTAAAGATTCACAAAATTCAAATCAGCTAGGGGGCAGGCATGTCCATAGATCGTGCAAATACAAAGTGGTATAATCTTTTAGGAATGCAAAATTTATATTGACAAACATATATGAAGAGTCTGAAAATTGTCTAACTCTGTCTCAACATTTCTACTTTTACAATTTAATTTGAAGAAAATTTTAAAAATATAGACAATGCTATATATACAATGATATAGATCACAGCTTAACATATTCTTTTTTGGTTATTATAAATTATTTCTTTTGCAGTTATTGATTGGTTCAGTCAATGGCACATCAACAAGAGGACTATTTTGCAGCCAGTAAAATCTATGTTCTACGAGAACATTTAATGACAGAGCCAAATGTTTATATATATTAATGAAGGGAAAATATAGGCTGCCAAATAGTGTCTCTAGTGTTGGAGCATCCATTTTGGCTTTAAGAAATAATAAATGTATCACAAAGATGAGAAGCCTCAATATCAAAATATCAATGTGGCTCTACTGCTGTATGGAGGTGTTACTGCTGATTTACATTTTTTACTTTCATTTCCATTTTGGTTTCCAAATTTCTATGAGTAACAATAAGCATATTCCTTTTGGTTTTTAAAAAGTCAATAAAGGGACACCTGGGTGGCTCAGCAGTTGAGCATCTGCCTTTGGCTCAGGGTTGATCCTGGTCCCAGGATCGAATCCCACATTGGGCTCCCTGTGAGGAGCCTGCTTCTCCCTCTGCCTGTGTCTCTGCCTCTCTGTGCATCTCTCATGAATAAATAAATAAAATCTTTAAAAAATAAGTAAAAAGTCAATAAATGCTACATTAAAACAAACTCACTCTACCTACCCAATGGACAGTATTATGTGTAGATGGTCCTTTTTCTCAAAGAAATAAAACATTGATAATACAAGAGATTTGTGGATATTCATTTCAGTGTATTTTCTCTTCCTCCTGTTTTTCTATCTTTCCTTCCCTCCTTCCTTCTTCCTTTCTTTCTTTCTTACTTGCTTCTTCAATGTACAATTTAGCTCCAATTTCTTCCTGGCGCCAGATTTAAACATTTGGTTAAAGTCCCAAATTCTCTTCCTCTACACTTTCTCATTGAGGAATTTGAGAGCAAAGAGTCTTGGATTTTAGACATCTGGGAATGGCCAAGATTTTGGATTGGTTTTGTGAAAAGATGTATTTATTCAGTTGAGCAAGTGTGAAGCAAATGCTTTCAGCGTGTCTATTAATCTTAGTGGTCTGAGTGATGTAAGGGTACGCTCACTCATGTTTTATGATGTTTGGTTTCATAAAAATATGTTTGGTTTCAAGGCATTGGCCCCTGTTCTCTGTTGACTGGGAACAAATTTGGAGTATGGAAGGCATCTTGAATTTTTTCCCAAACCTAGTTTGTTTTTTAATCATCAGCTGGAACTCTGTGATGGTTATGACTAACACATTTGTGAGTTCATGAAAACATTTATTTTAATAGAAAAAAAACCCCAATTGAACAGCACTAGAACCAGAATGCCCTATACCATATTTTGCCAAAAGACTCCTGCCGGACAGTTTTAGGGATAGATTCAGATGGCTGTAGCTGTTTATCAAGCTGAGAAGACATAGGGCCAGCTCCATTTAGGCCATGGATTATAATAGGTTAAAGAGGAAAAACAAAAGGATTTTTTAGCTGAGTTGAGGAAATGAAGCCTGATTTGCTAGTAGCTGGGCCATAGGCAGAATTCTCCTTGGAGAACACCACAGTGAAGTTAATAACGTACCCAATGGTGCCCTCAAGAGCCGTGTTAGAACATCCTATAGTTTAATCAATCATTAGACCTTTGAGATAGCATGGGATATGCTTATATTATAAGATTCAGTGAAAAAGTCCCAACATGGAAATGTGTGCATAGTATTTTGTAAAAAGAAAAATTAAAAGAAAGAAAAACCACTCACATTAAGAGAGAGAGAGAGAGAGAGAAATATAACAAAATGTTTCTTGTTTTTCTTCATGATCATGGAACTACGTTTGTCGTTCTCTACCTTTGTTTTCTGACACTCATAATAATTATGCATTACTTTTATAATAAAGGACTCATTCATCCATCAGACATGCAGGTGCCAATCACCAGGGTTAGAGATTCAAAATGATGTAGCCACTTATCTGCCACAAAGAAGTTTATAGCACTCTTGTGGAGAGAGACAGAGAAGTGAACAGTTGTCATGAGGGAGGCATATGTGAGGTCACAGTGTGAATTAAAAAAGCAATGGTATTATATTTATGTGTAGAGTCAAAATTTAAAAATAATTGTGTGTGACCATAATGACAGGGTCCTGTATGCATGAAAGAATATCAGCTCCAGTTTGTTCCGTCTAGTTACGTGTGTTTCGGAGGATGAGATCCTTAATCTGAGATGATCCATTCTGTAGGGGCTGAGGGAGGTGCACACAAGTGTTGGGGTTGGGGCTTTACAACTTGTCAATTTGAGAAATGTCATGACTCAGTTTCTCTGAACTCTTGTCTCCATCTACAGAGGCTGTAATTCACTGATGCATCTCTGAACTCTCTCACATTCATGCAGTTACCTTGCTCCCTTGGATCATGTGTTTCAGATGGATAATCTTTCTCTTTAATTTCAGTCACTGAAGGATATCCCTTTTAGCAGGAAGTAGAGTGATAAAGAGCTCAACAAATTAGTTAGAATTTACTTTCCAGAAAGAGAACACAGGCTCTGGGTTGTGTCTCAAGGGGTTTTCTAAAGAGATAGTGCATTAACTTGGACTAAGAGTTGTTTGCTTTGGCTAGTTGGGAAGAGTTTTTGGGGTGTTTGTTACTTTTAAGCATCCCAGCCATGTTGTAAGTGGTTGAGTTTGCTCACACTAGTTATCTCTTGGTCAAAGAAGTGTTATTTATTTGTTATACAAGCAGCTATTTAGTGTCTACTATGTGCCTAGCCTGTTCTCAGAGTTGGGGTGACAGCAGTCAGCAACAGACAAGATCCTTATTTTCAGGGAGAGATAGGTAACAAACATGTAGACAAACAAATGGATAAGGAAATTGGTGATAAATATTGTGCAGGGGATGGTTGTGGAGGGGTCGTGCACACACTGCTGGTATGGCTCATTTTGATTATTTTTTGTTACCAGTGGCCTGGGCAGAGTGAACTATGCCTATGCTTTGGGGTCAGAGTCACCTAGGTCCTAATCACGGGCCTGGTACCCACCAGTGTTACTATGTGACCGCAGGAGAGTTATGTCACTAATCTGAGCCTCTCATCTCTGTTCTGGGGACAAGGATGCTCCCTGTGAGGGTCATTGGGATGACTAAATGAGTTAGGTGAAGGATGTGCACCATGTTAGCTGCTCAGAAATGGAGGGGTTGACACAATGTCCTTTTGATGCTGTTTCCCTCCCTAGTACTGGTTGTGTTGGGATTGCTGGGGCTCTAAGCATGACAGCTTTTCCTACTTGTATCATCTCTGAGAAAATAGCTCTGCAGGTATACTTGTGGCCTTCTGCATTGTCTTTTAGCTTTACTTACTTCCCAGGTGTGGTAAACAGAGTACAAGCCACCCAAAGATGTCTACATCCTAACCCCTGGCACCTGTTACTATGCTACCTTACTTGGCAAAGGAGCTTTGCAGATGTGATGAAGTTATGAGTCTTAAGAGAGGGAGATTATCCTGGGTTATCCAGATCTGTTTCCTAATAAAAAATCAAGGGTCCTTACCAGAGGAAGCAGGAGGGCTGGTGTTATAGAGGGAAGGTAATGTGAGGATGGAAGCAGAGGGAAACAGAATCAGAGAAGGAGGTGCTTTGAAGGTGGAGGAACCTTCAGAGGCAAGGAATGTAGGCAGAAAGAAAAGGCAAGGGGACAGCTTCTGCCCTAGAGCCTCCAAGAGGAACCCAATACTGTGAATCTGTTTTGGATTTCTCAATTCTAGATTAAGAACCAAGTTGATTTAAGCCACCAAGTTTGTGGGAATTTGTAGCAACAGGAAATGAATACAGGTGAAATGAGGAAATCCTGCCTGAGCCTATAAAATGGAATGAAAACTAACCTACATTTAGGATATATATCAGAACATTGGCGTGTGGCAAGTGCTCAGTAAATATAAGCTGTTATTAATATAAACACATTCTTACCGAAACAAATTACTGTCTTTCTGGAATAATGGAAAATGAATAAATTGTTGGCATCAAGGTGTTGGTAGAAGCTCAAAGATAGGTTGGATAGTGTCAAAGGATTATTTTAGTTAGTGTACACGTTCATTTCCATGGAGAGGTTTTTTCAGTGGTGCCAAGGGCAATTTCTTTCCCTTTCTGCCCACATATGGACAATGGGATGTGAACAGGGTGACCAGTGTTGACGCTCCTCAAAGCTCTGCATTGTCTTTTGCTTGTAATTCAAAATTGATGTTGAAGTGTAACAGCCAAATAAAATGTTGCCCTGTGAACTTTTTGCAACTCCTTTTTGTCTCTGATAGATCATACTGCTTGTTTCTGCAATGCAAAAAAGTTATTCCCTTGATAATTCTGAAAACCAGAGAAAGAGCACATTCATGTGAAATTGTTATTTTTCTAAGTTTATCTAGTTAGAGTAATGCTGTTCTCTAATGTAATTTCATATTTGAGAAACAGAAGACTTGCCATTTGTGTGAATTTAGCCTAAGGAAATAATTTTTAATTCGGTAGAAATATCTACATACAAAAATGTTCATTGCAGCATTATTAAAAATAGCAAAAAAATTGGAATAAATGGAAACGTTAGAAAATAAGGGGGTTGTTAAATATATTGTGGTATGGTCACTTGGTGGAATATTATGCAGCTAGTTGAGAGTGTGGTCATAATGACTGCCATAATAAGGAAAATATTTGCAATATACTGATAGAAAAATCAAGACAAAATGGTGTTTAGTGTGAATATAATGCATATGATGATTATAACTCACACGTTAATAGCCTAGCAGAGAATATTACAAAATACCAATATCCATTGTGTTCACATCATGGAATTGTGAATTTTTTTCTCCTCTCTATTTTCCAAATCTTTTGTAATACAGTTATTTACATATTTAAGGAAAAATTAGTTAAAAACATACAATAAGCCAAAGCTTCACAATAGTGTGGCGTATGTCCGAGAAAATCATGAACTCATACATTTACAGCTCAAGTGAAAATGCATAAGGAGTTCTAATTTTCCAGATTGATGCTGATTGCAGGAACTCCATGGTGAGACATCTTGACTATTAGCACCTACCAAGGCATGTGGAGACCATTCTAACACATGCTTTCTTGCTTGAAGAGAGCTGGTTTGGTTTCATGAAACAAAGAAAAGCTTTGCTCTCCAAAAATAATTCAGTTCTGATTATATCAGTAACCTCTATTCCAGCTCAGGCGCTCAGGAGAAAAATAGAAAATTTTTTCTTCACAGAGGGCCTGCTATGTACCAGGCCCTGTACTCGGTGATTTAAGTTTGCTGTCTCTGGTCAGCCTCATGGATCTGTTAGGTAGGTGCTATTATACAGGTTTGACAGACCAGATGCTCAGAAAAGTAAATGCTAGTTGGTGGGGGCAGAAGTAGGTTCAGAGCCTGGGTTGTTGGACTCCACAGCTCATTGTCTCAGCCAGGACTCCAGCTTGTGAGGCTGCCCAGAGACCCTCCAGCTTCATCTGTATAATGCTCTGGTTTTCAAGGACCTGATAGGGTCTCCCTAGTTTTGTTGCTGTCTACCATGGCTGTGCATGGGGAGTTAGATATAATTTAGTTTTATTTAATTTTACTTATTTATTTTTAAAAAGATTGTATTTATTTATTTATTTGAGAGAGATAAGGCGAGCACAGAGGGAGAAGTAGACTCTCTGCTGAGCTGGGAGCCTGACACTGGGCTTGATGCCAAGAGATCATGGCCTGAGCCGAAGACAAACACTTTAACTGACTGAGCCACCCAGGCGCCCCATGTGTAATTTAGTTTTGAATAGGCAGTACACAACAGTGTTTGAAAAATTCATATAATAAAAAGCATACATGGTGAAAATAAGTCTTCCTTCCAGATGCATCTCTCATTCTCCAGTTTGTCTTCCCTGAGAAAACCGCTATAAATGGAGAGCACTAATAAATACAGGCCCTGGAGACCCATTCTCAAGTTGTAATGATTTAGAATCTCCTAAGTTTGCCCAAGACCCTTCCAGATATTTGAAAGTGGGTCAGAGGCTGAGGCCCACTGCTCCAATGATACCATTATATCCAATTCAACAAAAAAAATAAATTCACTCTGTATATGTCAATAATATTTCAGTTCATACAGCCTCTCAGGATATAGGTGATAGGTGATCTCAGGATACAACGGGTTCGACTTTTCTTGTTTTTTAAAAAATATTGTATTTATTTTTTATGAGAGGCACAGAGAGGGAGAGGCATAGGCAGAGGGAGAAGCAGGCTCCCTGCAGAGCCTGATGTAGGACTTGATCCCAGGACCCCAGGATCACGACCTGAGCCAAGGGCAGATGCTCAACCACTGAGCAACCCAGGTGTCCCAACTTTTCTTGGTTTTACCCATATTTATTTTTCAAGCTCTGGAGGCAGGAAAGTCTAAGATCAAGGTGCAGCCAGTTCAGTTCCTGGTGAGAACCCTCTTTCCAGACACTTCTTGTCAGAACTTCACATGGTTATGGTGTGGGGAGAAAGCTCCAGTCTCTCTTCCTCTTCTTATAATGACACTAATCCCTTCATGAGGGGCCCACTCTCATGACCTCATCTAAACCTAATTACACCTAAAGGCCCACCTCTAAATACCATCACATTGTGGGTAAAGGCTTCAACAGATGGGTTTTGGTGGGGACACAACATTTAGTCCATAACTCTGGGCTTCTAGTCCAATCTGCCATGTCTAGCCGAGAGTTCTTGTCAAGTTACTTTGATTGCTGGGATTTAGTTTCCTCATCTATAAGATGAGCTGATTGAATTTGCTAAAGGGTATTCAAAGTGCTCTCTTGGGGAACCTCAAGTGCTCTTTGGGGCTGAGATGGAGGGAAGTGTTGATGACTGAGTAGGCAGGTTTCTATGTCAGTAGGCCAACCTCCCTCCTCCCACTCCCAACTCATCATTCAACAAGAGCAACTCCATCTTATCTATCTAACATCTACCATCTATCATCTTTTTAGGAATAAACTCCCGACTGTTCAGATTGCATCAGCTTTTCCACTAATGCTCTTTGTCTTTTCTAGGACCAGGATATCACATTGCATTTAGTAACTTATTTGATTTTGCCTCTGATTAAGATTTTATTCAAATCAGTGGTTCCAGAATAACAATAGAAAGAAATGTTTGATATCCACTGGACTAACTGCTGGCTAGTTGTCTTCTACTTGTATGGCTGAGGCTGACATCATATATGAGGATTAGCTGTGACATAGGGGAACAAACAAGGTCTTTGGAGCCAGGCTGAGTCGATCTAACTTTGGAGGATATTGGATGATACACTGAGCCTCCCTAAACTTCAAGATTCTTAATCTATAAAAATGGGAAAGTAATACCTAATTTGCACGCTTTGAAGATAGAGTGAGTTTGGCACAAGGTACAACTGTAAGAGGCATTCCGTCTATGATAGCTGTTCAGCGGAATCATATGGTGCCCCTGGTCCTGTACCATTGGTGCAGCCATCCAGGGGCTTGTCCCCATGCCCTGCTGAACCTCTTAAACGTTGTCATTTGCCTGGAGTAAAGTATAGCAGCAGCCTGCTCTCCTGCTCCAAGAAAAAAGCCCTCTGATATCTAATGTTTTGATCATACTCTCGAGATGGGATTTAAAACATGATTCCTAATTCAGCTGTTCCAAAGTGGAAAAAGATTACATAATTAATACATGTTAATCATAGAAAAATTAGGTTATATGGATAAACAAAAGGAAGAAAATAGAAATCAGCTGTAATCATCAGACCACCCAGAAATAACCTTGTTATCATTTTGGGATCTACATCTGGAAAGATGCATATTCTCTTTCTCTCTTCTTTTTTAAATTATGCTATTTTATGCATCACTTTTTTTCAGAATCCTATTGTCATTTACTCTGTATTTACCCATATTTCCATATAATAAAATATAATCCTGGAATGTTATTTTTTTTGAATGTTATTTTTAAACTAAATTATAAGGATGTATTAAAATTGTCTCAACTAATTCTCTATTGTTGGATGGTTTGATGGTTTCAATTTTCGCTTTTGCCAATAACGTTGCAATATGTATCCCTCTAGCAAAATCTTCTGTGCACCATTCTCCAATTTGGAAGTTTGAAGCTGGCAACTGTCATAATGCGCCCACACCCTCTTTTCCTCTTACTTTCTGTGGGGGACTGTGTGCTTTGAGGGCAGTGAGCACATGCTGCTCTCTTCATCTTCATGCAACCCTCCATGCATTTCTACTGTTGGGGCCCATTATCCTGAACTTGCTTCCCCATTGTTCTACTTGGATACTTGACACTTGTGTTCTTAACTCTGGTCCATATCCTCACTCATTCAACAGAGATTTGTTGAGAACTTTTGATGTGCAAAGCATGGATCTGGGAGAAATAGGGCAAAGGAGACAGAGAGGGTCTTGCCCTGGAGGAGGGGCAATGTAGAGTGGTAGGCAGACATGGAACAAGGCAACATATGCAGGGATGATTGCAAATCACAATAAATGGTAGAGGAGGACCAGAGAGCAGATAAGAGGATGAGGAGCCCTGGAGAGGGCTTCAGAGTTTTCTCTGGGGAAGTGACCTTTGGGCAGAGATTTGGGAGATGCAAAGATGTGGCAAGTGACTGGGAGGGGGTGACCGGTCCCTTGCAGAGAAGTAGCCACTGCAAGGACTCTGTAGAAGGAACCATCAGGCTGTTCCCAGGACCGCAGGAGAGACTGGGGACAAGGGCGTGTGACACGGGCCCCTGGGGCTGGACAGAGGCTAGACCACGCTGGGTCTCAGAGGCCATGGGGAGAAGTTCAAACTTTATTTGAAGTTCAGTTTTTTTGAAGACAGTGGGGAAAAAAACAAAACAAAACAGAACATGATCTGGTTTTCATTTTTAAAAGATCACTCTGGGGCAGCCCGGGTGGCTCAGTGGTTTAGCGCCACCTTCAGCCCAGGGCGTGATCCTGGAGACTCGGGATGGAGTCCCACATCAGGCTCCCTGCATGGAGCCTGCTTCTCTTTTTGCCTCTGCTTCTCTCTCTCTCTCTCATGAATAAATAAAATCTTTCAAAAAAAAAAAATCACTCTGCTCAGATTTTACCCTGAACCCATATTATCCAGATGATAGATGCTCGGCAGGGAGAGTGATAACTCCTCAACAGATATTGGCCAGGAGGAAGGGACAGGATTTTCTGAGTTGTAGTTTCCTGAGACTTCCAGATTTCTTTCTGTGGCAGATACTGTTATTAAATAGATATCCAGGAAGTGTGGGATCATTATGTTGTACACCTGAAAATAATTTAAGATTGCATGGCAGCTCTACTTCAATAATCATAATTTAAAAATCGATATCCATTCCCCCCAACCCTGGCCATGTGTGCAACCAGGATTCTGATTTTGTCAGGTGCCAATATATGCTTCCTTCCCAGCATCCTTTATAGTGCAGTGGCCTTGGAAAGCATGTGATACCATTCTAGCCAATCATGTGTAAGAAACATTGTCTGGAGAATTCTAGAAAAGCTTTTGGTTTCCCCGTAAAAGGACACAATTGGCTCCTCTGCTTTTGACTAGAACAGAGGTTATGTCTCAAGCACAGAGCCATCTTGCTATCATTCAACGACAAGCATGAAGATAAAAGACAATATGCTAAGGATGACGGGGTGGGGGAGGGGGAGGAGAAACAGCCTGGGTTTCTGATGGCTTGAATGAGCAGCTGAACCCCATTAATGCCAGCAACCCCCGAATCCTTGTTACAGGGCAAAATAAAAGCCCTACTTAGTTTAAGGTGCTGTTCCAACAATTTTGTTGATTGTAGCCGAAGTCTTCCTAACTAATACATTTATCACCTTGGAAAAGTGAGAACTGACTTCATTAATAATTTGACAGAATATTATGCAAATCGTTAAAATTCTGAATAACTTAATGTGTATTAAAATTGAAACGGTTACCGACCCTAACTTGGGAAGCTTGTGTATTGCAGATTGGGGCTCATGATCTCGAAGCTATGGATGTGCTATTATGATACAGAAACGCTTTCTACAGTGCTGTGCAGACGTCCTTTACCTGAGAGGGGAGTCATGCCAAAGGCTTTGATGCAAAGATGGTTTGGTTTTCTTGTTCTCTGCCTGCTCAGTTCTCACTGAAGATCACACAGCACCCGTTATTCCAGCCAGCCTGCCCTGGCTCTGCCATTTTAAAGTCCCAAGGGCACAGCTGAGGCCAGAGAACACACTATTTAAGTGATTCTGGTCACTGATCATGCAGATGCCTCTGAGTTTGGGATAATCCCTCTCCCATGGAGAAATTACTGAGGGCTGGTGGTCTCCCTGACACAATCCCTTGAAAATATAATTTATTTTTTTAATATATTTTTAAAATTTTTATTTATTTATGATAGTCACACACAGAGAGAGAGAGAGAGAGAGAGAGAGAGAGGCAGAGACATAGGCAGAGGGAGAAGCAGGCTCCATGCACCGGGAGCCCGACGTGGGATTCGATCCTGGGTCTCCAGGATCGCGCCCTGGGCCAAAGGCAGGCGCCAAACCGCTGTGCCACCCAGGGATCCCGGAAAATATAATTTATAACAGCAAGCTGATAAGCACCTACTCTATCTTAGGCATTTTCTGCAGGACTTTATACAAATTATTTCTAATCCTCACTTACCCTTCCTCAAGATTTGCTGACTAGACATGATTTTCCTGATGAAAATCAAGACCCAGAAAAGTTAAGTCATTCTTCCCAAATTCATGCAGCTCAGTAGGTGGACAAAAAAGAACTTGTTCTTGGATATTTACCTGGGTCTAAAACTTGTGATCTTTAGGGATCCTTGGGTCCCATCTAGAGGAATGGTTGCTGGTTCCGTGAACCACATAGATGTGTAAGCACAGACTTTAGGCTTTTACACCATTCAGAAAGCATTTAGAGTGGATTGAATATTAGCTCCCAAAAGACAGGTTCACCCCAAACCTGTAAATGTGACCTTACTTGGCAAAACGGATTTTGCAGATGTAATGAGGTTAGGGATTTGAGGGGATAAGATTGTCCTTGATTAGGGTAGGCCCAAAATCCAATGTGTCCTTAGAAGAGAAGAGGAGGGGAGAAGAAGCAGAGTTTGGAGTGATGAGTCTGATGAGCTATGCAAGTGGGACATACTCTCCCTGAGCAGAGCGTTTGGCTGGGCTGGGTTTGTGCAAGGCTTGGGGGCAGCACTGAGCTCAGCGACTGGCTAGGTAGGTGCAAGAGCGCTTTCTTGCATTGAGACTCTGGTACTATTCATGGAAATGTAGCTGTTTCTTACAAAAATCTAAGAATTTCAGAACAGAACATATAAAAAAGCAGAATTTCTACCTCTCAGAAACCATTCTGCCAACATCATCCTGAACTTCTCTCTAGGCCCGTATTTAGCCAGCAACCTTGGTAGATAGAGCTTTACAAAAATAGATTCACACTATCCATGCTATTTTTAGAAACATGCTTAAACCCAAGTCTACTTGTATTTATCAGAAGAAAAAGAAAGTAGAATCAAACTGAAGGAATTGTTGAGATACACATAAATATTTGTTCATAACAAGAGATGCTAGCTCCTAAAAGATATTTCTCAGGTGAAGAGACAATTAATTATGAATAAAGTATTAAGAATTTGGTACGATTTCACTTTTTAAAAACGGAATGTTTCAACTGTACATGATAGGTATTTATGCTGTGAAACAAAGATTTTATGCACTTTATTTTCCTTTCTACCCCGGCCTCCCAATTTTTGTTAGTTACATTATTATTTTTAGATTTTCTGGAAGTATAACATTCATATTCTGTTCCGTCAACTCATTCCTACTGTGGCCCAGCTTTGGTTTGTGTTTAAATGGATCTGGTGCTCATGGTTGTCCTTTTATGGTGGCTTCTCCTTTGCTGAGTGTTTAATTTTGATTCATACCTTATAATGCTGGATTGCATCATCACGTATTTTTCAGAAAGTGCATTGTAACTGTAGTCCTTGAATTCTTGCATGTTCAAGAACATTGGTTTCTTTTATAGTAGCAGTACACTTTGACTGAGTAGAAGACTCTCAGGTACCCCTTTTGCCCCTTAGAACTTGATGTTTTCATGTTGAGTGTTGGTAGTGGCGGTTGAGAGGAATCATGTGATTCTTGTTCTTTGGGTGATGCAGACAGGACATGTCCCTTTCTTTTCTTTTCTTTTTTTTTTTTTTTAAGATTTTATTTATTTATTCATGAGAGACACAGACAGAGAGAGGCAGGGACACAGGCAGAGGGAGAAGCAGACTTCCTGCAGGGAGCCCGACATGGGACTCGATTCTGGGACTCTAGGATCATGCCCTGGGCCAAAGGCAGGCGGTAAACCATTGAGCCACCCAGGGATCCCAGGATATATCCCTTTGAATTTCAGTATCTTCACAGTATTTGTCCTGATGCTTCTAATTTTGCTTATTTTTCTTGAGACACAGTGTGTCCTTTAAATCTTGAGATACCTAGGGGGAAAGGCTAAACAGGTGATGGGGATTAAGGAGGGCCCTTGCTGTGATGTGCATTGGGTGTTGTATGTAAGTTATGAGTCACTAAATCTACTCCTGAAGCCAGTATTACATTGTATGTTAACTAACTAAAATTTTTTAAAAATGTGAAAAAGAGGGCAGCACGGGTGGCTCAGCAGTTTAGTGCCACCTTCGGCCCAGGGCATGATCCTGAAGACCTGGGTTCGAGTCCCACATTGGGCTCCCTGCATGGAGCCTGCTTCTCCCTCTGTCTGTGTCTCTGCCTCTCTCTCTGTCTGTGTCTCTCATGAATAAATAAATAAAATCTTTAAAAAAATGTGAAAAAGGGAGGAAAAACCCCTACCTTTCCTTACTTCAAGAAATTTTTTTGAATTTTCTCTGTGTTTTCCCATTCCCATTCCCCTGTGTTTTTCTGTTCAGAATACCAGTTTGAGGATGTCAGCCTGTCTCTTTCTTCACTTTGAATTGTTTCATTTACAATCATTTTGATCTCATTGTTCCTTTCTCTTTCATTTCGTGTGATTTCTTAAGCGTGGCTTGTGCTTTCCATGGTATTTATCTATTTTCGATTGCTTCTAAGTTGACTTTCATCTCTGTAATTGCTTTATTTTTAGCTTCCATTTATTTCCTGAGCACTGCCAGTTCACTTTACAACCAGTTTTCTTCTTATTTCTTTTGGATCACTTTTATTCCCTCTCTGAACTTTTTTTTTCCCTGAAAAACTATGCTGTCAATGATTTAATACTGAAGAGAACTAATGTCTTTGTTCTCTGGAATAGATCGTTTATGCCGTGTATTTTTAAAATCTGTCTTCAGTATTTATTTTTCCTGTTTTCCCCTTCTTGCAATACTTTTACTGGGGTCCATGCTTTCTTGGTATTACTCAAATATGAGTAGAAGCATCTAACTGTTGATCAACAATAGTGCAGAAGGGACATGGGGGTTTGTGGTTAACCATATTAGTTTGTAGTCTCTGCCCTCCTATTCAATCTGCCCTGGTGAAATGTCTCCCTCAGAGTTTTGTCTCCAGGGGGTCAAAGTGGCTTAGGAAGCACGTAAAGTTGTGACTTCAGAGTTGTTCCTCCCAGTCCAGTTCATCCCTTTTCATACCAGGCAGGCTCTCCTAACCAGACACTTCCTAAACAACAAACATGGCATATAATCGTGGTTCCTCCTCATTTGCTTTCCACTCCCTTCCTCCTGGCTATCAGCAATGTGAAGGTAGATTTTTGTAGGGATAGTCCACCTTTTCCTATGTGAGGTGCACTGCACTGATGCCCACCAGTCTTTCTGGTCCTACCCTCTTTTGAAACAGAGCCTATATCACCCCTCAATGCTAGGCATGGCCAGATGAGTTGCTTAGGCAGCAAAATGTGAGTAGAAGTAAGTATATTTCTTCCCTTTCCATGTTGAACTATGAAGCCTTATGTCATGACAGTAGTCTATGAAGAAGATGGTAAAGTTGGCTAAAGTTGCTGTTTTAAGTCATTGAAATTTGAGATTTGTTTGTCCTATATAGTCTTTGACCAACATAAGGCAAGAAAAGCCAACAATTTCTGTATCAAACATTAGGAAGCCTGGACATTGAGGAGGTAAGGAGGGCTGGCTGGAAGGTATACATCAGAGCAGACCACCCATCACCCATCCAGGACATTGGCTAACCTCAATGGTTTTCTTGTACGTTGGAGGGAAAATTTTTGTAGAATTTGCAAAGTTAAGGCCTCTTGTTGCAAAGGTTTCAGATCATTTTTCTCTCTGCATCCTTTCCTACATCTTCTTTTCCCTAAAGGTATTGCTGTTGACAGCCTCAATTACTACCTCTGAACAAACTCAGTTCATTTCTGGTCAGTTACACTGATCATGTGTCCCCCTTAAAGAGCCAGAGGTGCTGCTGCCTTCAGGTCTTTTGGCAATTTATAGTCTGTAAAGGTTTCTCTTTTCCTTAATCAAGTTATTTGTTCTCTCCGTAAATAAATAATGTGTGTACAATCCTAGATATTTCATAAAAATAAGACCTTGCATCTTTGAATTACCACCTGGCCAAGAGACAATTGAAGATGTCTTAGGTCTGGTCCTGTCTGTAGCCTGCATATTAGCTCCATGGTGACATCTCTTCCCCAGAACCAGACCATCCAGGCTTCCATCCCTGCCTGGCCATTCTTTAATGGCATGGCCCCAGAAAAATTGAGTAAGTTTTCTGAGCTTATTTTCTCATCTGCGAAAATGCTATAATAGCAGTGGACTTTTTAATCCCACAGGAATACTGGGAAGAGCTGATGAGCTAATATGTGGGAAAGCCCCTGGAGCAGTGCCTGGTCCCAAGGGAGCACTCAGTACATATTAGTTGAAAGCACTTTGCTAATTTCGGTTCATTTATTCATGTACTTACCATATATATAGTTACTTACCATTGTGCAAGACATACATAAGGAGGTGGCAGTGAAATTAAGGTGACAATTGAAATCAGATGTTGTACATATTCTTAGATTACAGTAGCTAGCATCTGAGTGCTTATGATGTGCTCAGGCACGGCTACATCTGTACATGGGCCATCTCATTTAATCTGTAGAATCATCTCTACATATATTGCTGTCACTATTCCCACTCTCAAGATAGGGAAACTAAGGCAAAGAGGTAAGAAGGAACTGGCCCAGATGACCAAGCAACAGAATTGGAGTAGACGCTGCAGGCAGCCTGACCCCAGTGCACCTGTTTGACCATCATCTCCAACACCTCTAAGGGTACCCATTGGCACTGGAAGCAGACAGGTTCCTCAGGATGGATGGTCATGAAAGGCTTTTGAAGAAAAGAGTGCCTGAGCTCAGCCCTGAAGTTTGAGCAAGAGGTGTCCACTCAGAGGAAACCTGAAGCTGGGCGCCTGGTGAGACACCAGTACTGGATGGTAAGCATGAGTCCAATATGACTGGCTTTGCTGTTAGCTTGGGGAAATGGATTCTAGCTGAGGTTCATTAGAACTCTGGGTAACCCTAAGTGTCTTAAAATTTTCAGCTGGGGGTGGAAGAATGAAAGAGCTATCCTCCCTATGGCCTATAGGCTCCTTTTTACGTAGGGCCATACCTCATTCATATTTGCAATCAAATACAGCATCTGACCCATGACTAGCACTCAGGAAATTGTTGGCTGAGTGAGTGAATAAATGAATGAATAAGTAGATTAATGACAGTAGCCAAGGTGGGGAAAAAAGTAATAAAGACCAGATTTGTGGGAGAGCTTCTGTGTTGGTTGAGGATGCACTGGGCTTGGGAGTGCGAGGTGGGGATGGTTTGGCTACCCCACACCGTGGCACCTTCAAAAGTAGTTTGGATGATTTGGGAATTCTTGGAAGTAGAACTCGGTGGTTACCAGTTACTAAGTGGGGGGTTTCCCTGGCTGTGGGTGGGGCTGTCTTTGGTGGGCTATTAGGTGTCCTATGACTAATTTAGCATCTAGTATGAAGCCAATTCCAAAGAATGTTGCTTGTGTTCATTTCTCAGAAAGCACATTTCTTTTTTTTTTTCTTTTTTTTTTTTTTTTTTTTTAGAAAGCACATTTCTAAGTGAAGCCTTAAAGGCTCGTGGGAGTGTTCACAGCCTAGAAGATGTTGGGATCTTCTCCTGCTTCAGATTGTAAGCCCCTTGAAGATAAGAGCCGGGACTTGCTACTGTCTTCAAGCCCAGTGTGATTTGGAGTGTGAGCTTAGCCACTGTCTATGGGCCCTCCTGTGATACTCAGCTGCCAGAAGCAGACTGTCGCCTAAGGAAGGATGGTCACAAAAGGCCTTTTGGAGAAAGGGAGTTCAGCCTGAGGAACTCAGGCTGAGTTCAGCCCAAGAGTTTGGGTAGGGGGTTCCCAATCAGATGGAGGAGTCTTGAGCAGGGGCCCAGATTGTTGCAGAGCCAGAGGGTGGGTAACTGCAAATAGTTCGGTATAGAGGGACAGGCTGGGTGAGGGCTCTCCGTGGATCAGAAAATGTTGTCGACCTGCTGTGTGGCCTTCACTCGCATCTGCAGGAGGAAGTCCCCATCCACACTGACAACAGCCTCCTGAGTTGCCCGTGGCCCATGCCTCCCTGCCTGGGTGATTTCTCTGGAGCCTGTGGGCTGTGGGGAAGTGCTGGGGATGAGAAAACCCAGGGGCGATCCTCAACCTGTGAGGGACATGGGTTGGTGGATAAACACCTCAGCCTCCCTATCTTTGATGAGGCCACTCTGCAGTGGGTTTTCCGTGGATCTTCAGAGTCCACAGAGGGATGAAGCCTCAGCTGCCCACAGAGCTCACCATTCAATAACAACCCTCTCTTTTTCTTTATGCACACTTTTTGCTTTGTGCACAAAAACAATCCATCCCCAAGTCTTTGTCTTAGGGTTCGCTTTTGGGAAAACCAAAGTATGATTCCCCTGTGTCATGCACATGGTTGGTGCTCAATAAATACTGATCGATCCCCATCCCTCCAGAAAATGATTATCACTAGAAGCACACAGAAATGTTAGTGTCCACCTGTGTTGATTCACTTGACCCTGATGGGGCCTTCACTGTTCTGCTACATGCTGTTCATGGTCCTCTGTGCGAGTCCCTCTCTGCTCCCTGGTCCTGTCATTTGGAGGCGGTGGTGCTCTCCCATCCACAGCCAGCTTCTCTCTCTGTCCAGTCTAGTCAAATCCCAGAGGCTGACTCAGGCCAGCTGCATGGGGATCTGGACTATGGGGGCCCAGGATGCAGGACAGGTGGCCAAGTCTTCACAATCGGGTGCCCTCAAGCTGTCGTCCTCACCTATTCCCGATGCTTGGTTGGGCTGGGAATGACATCTGCCCTGGGATCCTCATGAGAGCCTCAGTTATGCTAAATTTCTTGCTTGGCTGCTCTGCTTGGATGAGGCTTGCAGCAACACCCTGACCAGGGGACACTGTTGCTGACAGCTATCATTGCTTCTTCCTCCCTCGGCCCACCAGAATCAATCTGCTTAATGATCTGCATCTACCCAGGTTTAGGCCCAAATTTATGAGGAATCGGGCTTTAAATCTGGAATCATATGGACTGAGGATTAAACCCCACTTCTGGGGCACCAGCATGGCTCAATGGTTGAGCATCTGCCTTTGGCTCAGGTTCTGATCCTCGGGTGCTGGGATGGAGTCCCACATTGGGTTCCCTGAGGGAGCCTGCTTCTCCCTCTGCCTGTGTCTCTGTGTCCCTCATGAATAAATAAATAAAATCTTAAAAAAAAAACACAAATCCACTTCTACCATTTACTGGCTGGATGGCTCTGCTGCACAAGACACATGGTCTCTCTGAGCCTTGGTTTTCTCATCTGTATAATGGTGATACATGTTTCAAAGGGTTATTACAGGTAATATATTTAGGGTGCTCCATTTTTGCTTAGCACATAGGAGGTTCTAAGATTTTCTGTTTTTTCTTTCCCCCCTCAACCCACAGCTAGTTATGCCTCCTGGCAGAGAATGTCTGAGTTATGACTCAGGACACAGGCATCTTTTAAATGGGTCATTGTTCTAATTGAATTTTCTTAGATTCTAAATCTATTTGACATTAATTCATAACAGAGCCAATTAAATCCACCAGTTGTCTTATATTTTGTATTCTTGATGCTCTGGCATTTATGGCCTCACAGACCAGGGAGGGACTGCTCCTCTTAATGCTAGCCAATTTTTAGAGATGGCAAAAGGGCTCACCTGGAAGCATGACATTTTTTTTTTAAAGATTTTATTTATTTGAGAAAGAGAGAGAGAGAGAGAGCACAAGCAGGGGCAGGAGGCAGGGGCAAAGGAAGAGGGAGAAGCAGGCTCCTCAATGCAGGGCGCATCCCCGGACCCTGGGATCAATGACCTGAGCTGAAGGCAGATATTTAACCACTTAACGTAACCGACTAAGCCACGCAGGTACCCCAGGGAGCATGACTTTTATGTGTAAAGTCCAATCCAGAGCTCAGACCCCCAAAACAAATTCTTTATCAAACTCTCCAGATCTATATTCCTCGTGCCCTAAATCATCCCAGCACCAGTGACCTGACAACTGGGGACAAGCCCTATGCCCCAAAGCCTGCTGGAATTATTCAAACTAGCCAGTCCTGTGCATGTGGACTTGCCTTCTCTTTCTTTCTTTCTTTCTTTCTTTCTTTCTTTCTTTCTTTCTTTCTTTCTTTCTTTCTTTTTTCTTTCTTTCTTTCTTTCTTTCCTTTCTTTTTCTTTCTCTTTCTTCTCTTTCTTTCTTTTCTGCCTTCCCTTTCTTGTGGAAAACACAACAAAGGTTCTGGCTTCTTTTTCCTCTCTCTCCCTCTATCTTATAAAGGCAACCATGTGCTTCCCCAGATGGCCCTGGATGTCACATTCATCCCTCCTCTCAGGAAACATAAGTAATAAAGACCTGTGAGTGCTCAGCTGGTTATCAGCCGGTCACTTCCCACAGGTACATTTTGAGACAGTCCTGCTCAGATCCTTTTGGGAAACAAATGAAGTGCACAGATTGTTATTAGTGATTAGAATCCCCTTGGGTACAGATTTCTTCCTAAGACACTTTCAGTGCCTTGGCTAAGAGAGTGCCAGAGCCAAATCTTATGGCTCACGACCTGTTCTCATGATCTCATCTGTGATCCTTGGATGTGAAGGGTAGATTCCAATTCTGTTTGGATCCAGCACCTATTTTGTATTTTTTGAAAACTATAAAATAAATCTATTTCTTAAAAAAAAAAAAGAACATGCTCTGAAAGGATATAGAGTTAAATGTGAGTCCCTCTTCATAAATCTCTTCCTTTGAGTCCCAACCCTCAAAGACTCCAACGAACCATATTGTATGCACATCCTTCCACACTTGTTTTATTCTGCACAGATATGCACACAATCGAGATACATTTCTTTCAAGAAAAGGGATCTGAACAGATCTCTTTTCTGCAACATGTTTCTTCACTCAACAATCTTTGCTGAATGTCCATCTCTGCCCAGAGCTCTGTGGTCTGAGTAGACTATGACTTATATAGGTCTTCTTCTCTTGATGTACATTTAGGCTGTCTTTAATTTTGTGTCACTTCAGCTGCTATTTCTGGAGAGGTCACTGTATAGCTAAAGTGGCTGGCGAGGCCCTCCAGTCTGTCCTTGGATTTCTCCCTGACCTCAGTTCCTGTCATTACCTCTTGTCTCCCTCTGCCTCAGTCACACTATCTTACCTTACTGTTCCTCAAATATTCCAAATATATTCTGACCCCAGGGCCTTTGCATGGGACTTTGTCTCTGCCTGAAATGCATGTATTTTAGACTTTCACAGGCTCATGCCCTCACCTCCTTCAGGCTCCTGCTCAAACATCACACATCTGAGCCCATCCTGCCCCCAGTATGAAATAGAACTCCCCCTGCTTTGGCCCTGTGCCCCCTTCCCAGCTCTGTTTTTCTTCTGAGTGCTGTGTCATCCTCTGAGATAGGGAGTGGTTATTGGTTCATCTTTTGGAAGGTCCAGGTCTTATTTACCGTGTCCCCCCATGTTTAGAACAGAGCTTGGCACATGGCAGGCCCTCAACAAGTGTGTGTTTACTGTGAACAGCCCTGCTTGGTCCTGGGGCTCTCACATCGTCTAGTTGTTCATAACCACCCTACGGAATAGATGGGTTTGCCTCATTTTAAATGTTGAGGAAACAGGCTCAGAGAGGTGACCTCTGGTGTCCCAGGCCACACAATGAGGACGTTCAGTGGAATGGTGGTTTTCAAACTCAGAATTTCCAGGGGATCCTCTTAAATCTACATGTGCAGGCCCCACACTACACATTCAGAGTTAAGATCTTTAGGTGTAAGGACTGGGAGTTTGCCTCTTTGTCTGCTCCCAGGGGATTCTGAAGAAGGCCAGGGCTTGGAACCCTGTGTGTTTCAGCTTGCCCAGAACGTGGGCTCCTACCCTTCTTCGAAGCTCCAACAGCCCAGGCACCGTGGGTTCTGGCCACAGGAGAGGGTCCCGCAGAATGCTCTGAGGGATGAGTGTCAGATGCTCCTGATTTTCAGTGGGGGAACTGAGCCTTCCCGGCAAGCTCACCATCCATTTCTGGGCTTTTAAGCAATTGTTAGGATTATTTCCTTGTCAGGGAGATGGGGTGGGGGGCATAACAAACTCCCAGGTCTTGGCATGCATCTATTTTCCTGGTTATTCTCACACCCACATTTATCATTTCATTCAAATCCCTCTTGAAAAACCTGTTGGTGCTCTTTTTATATACTAATTATTGTTTACTGTTCGGTGCTGGAGAAAGGAAACAGGCCCCCAGAGAACAAAGTGGGACTCCCAGAAGTTCTTGGCTCTAAAGCCTCTTTCCTGACACCCTGTGCTCTGTCTGCAGATACCTGGGAACTTTCTGTCAGCACTCCACCCTGAGCCCCTGCCACTGGGCGTCCCTGGAGAGGCTACGGGAAGGACGTGGATGTCCTTTAGGGGCTGTGGCAGGGTGGCAGGTGGCTGTTGCAGGGTGCAGTGTGGCCCAGGCCCTGGAGCTGAGGCTGCTTTCCCAGTCAGATGAGAGCACAGAGCTGAATGAGTGGAGGACTTGTGTTGAGGCTTGATTCACAAATGGCTCTGCCACTCTCTCCTTGGGGCTATGATGGTGGCTGTCTCTACTCTGGGGCTGTGATGAGGAGAGAATGAGGGATGTCAGGTGAGCGCTTCTAGATAGACACAGCTGTGGACCTTGAGGTGGATGGATGTGCCATCTCAGTCTCCTGGCAGGAGAATGAAGTTGAGTTTCTTCATGTCTGGAAAAACGGAGAGTTTGGGAATTTCCAGAGAAGAGCACTTAAATTCAGCTTGGTGTCTCCAGCACATTGGTCAAATTTTCACTTCTTTTTGCGCCAGCCAAAACTTTCTCTAACAAAACCAGTTAAATTAATATCACTGAAGGAATATTCTAGAATCTCTGGTTAACTGTTCTTAAAGTAAATCCAGGGTAAGGATCTGGATACTCATGAATACTTTTCTGTCCCTCCTTCTTCCCCTCTCCCCCATGCCTGCCTGCCTGCCTGTATTCACAAAGTCTTTGTTGCTACAGAGAGAGCATGAAATTCAGTCAGTCAGACCTGGGTTCAAATCTTACCTTATCTACTTGATTCTTTCATGTGTCAGTGATTTAATGTAGAAAAATGGGGATAAGAATACCTACCACTGGGTTTTGAGGACCAATAGCAATAGTAAATACTCATAGAATACTTAGTCTATGCTCAGCACTTTACCTCCATTAACACATTTAATCCTTGCAATTATCCTATAAGGTATATACTACTATTATGCCACAAATGATGAAACAGGCAGTGAGAAGTTAAAATAACTTTTCAAAAGTGACACAGCTAGCAGGGAACAAATCTATAACTCTCACTACTATTATTTTCATTAAAAAAAGATTTTATTTATTTATTTATTTATTTATTTATTTATTTATTTGAGAGAAAGTGAGTGGGGGTTGCTGGGGGGAGGCAGAGGGGAAAGGACAAGCAGACTTCATGCTGAGCACCCAGCCTGCAGTGGGGCTCGATCCCAGGACCCTGAGATGGTGACCTGAGCCTGCAGTGGGGCTCGATCCCAGGACCCTAAGATTGTGACCTGAGCTGAAACCAAGAGTCTTACGCTCAAGAGACTAAACTCCTATTATGTTAATTTATTCTTGCACATGGAATTCTGAATACAAACTTACAAAGGCTAACTGTGTTAATTATGTTGACTATGCTAAACCAGAACAGATTTCTTTACCTGTCAGTAACTTTACCCAAGTAGTGGTACTTCTTCCTGCTTCCTTGTTTCTGACTTCCTCAAAGAAATCCAGCCTCACCTTGTTGGTAAAGCTATCGTCCTCTCCTTTCAAATATATGATGTTTATTATTTATAAGGTATATTTGCATATATCTCATTTGACTTTTAATAATGCTTACAGTTGTGAGACACAGTAAGTATTGCTCTTAGCTGCCCTTAGAGATAAGGAAACAGCCTCGTTGTTTAGGGCAGGGAGCCCCATGGGATTCTCAGTTCTCTTCTGACTTGCGCTGGTTTCTGGATCTTGAGTTGGGATGTTCCGGCTGAGGCTTTGACTTTTGTTGTTTAGCAAGCATCCATTCCCTCTTCTGGAATAGCCTCTTGATTTTCCCTTGGGGACCTTTTTTCTCTCCTCCCTCCAGAACTTCTGGTTCAGGTGAGGTCTACCCATGTGCTAGCCTTTCCAGGGTGTTACGTTGCTCTGATCACAATGATTCATTCAAGGGAGAGTTAGTGACTTAAATGAGTTCAGAGAAACTCAACCATGGGAATTTTCTGCTGGGATTGCTGAGCTACAAGGATGTAGGCCTGTGACTGTTGGTGACCCTATCTACCATTGCAAGGAGAGACCTAACCAACAGTGAAGTCAACTCAAGGAAAAGCAGAATCAAGAAATGTGGAAAGACAGAGTTCATATCCTTAGAGTAACTGGATCCAATAGATGCTGAAGCCAGAAGATCTACCAGAGATTTTAGTTCTATGCATTAAGAAATCTCCTCCCTTTTTTTTTTTTTTTTTTGCTTTGAAGTCCCTTGAGTTGGGTTTTTTGTCACTTTCGGTTGAAAGAGTGTGAACTGATGGACCCCCCCGCCCCCGCCCCCCCGCCAAAGAGATTGCTTCTTGGCAAGTGGTAAGGGGACACTGTGGCTAATTATTTTTTTCCTTTTTTGCTGGAATATTGGGCACTGATTAGGTGCCCATAAAGATTTGTTAACTCATTAATCATGAATTCAGTGGAAGATGGGATAGTTATTGAGAAGTTTGAACTATTATTTAAAAATCCTTGCATACTGGATGAATACTCCCTTTCTTGTGATATCCAGGGAAATTTGGAATAACTTTTCTTTGGGGTTCTTTCCAACTTGCTTGATTTCCCACTGAGACCAACTGTAGTTCACATGGATTTGCACTGGAGAAAGTCATATTTTATTTTTAGTACTGTTTACTCAAATTCTTTACTAAGAATTTTACCACTTAAGTATGAAGATCTGATTTTCCTGGACTGCAAGGTGGACCATCTTACCCCTCTCCCTTCATGGACTCCTGCTCATTCATTCACAAAAGGAGCCCCCAGCCATGAATATATAGATTTTAGGGAAGATACTAATGTCATGGTCAGTTTTATGTATCCTCTTGGCTAGGGTTCAGTCCCCAGATTTTCATCAAACTTTCATCTGGGTTTTGGCATGAAGAGATTTTGCAGAGGTGGTTAAAATCTATAACAAGTTGACTTTAAGTAAGGGAAGTTTTTTCTAGGTTATCTTTGTGGGTATAATTTAGTCAATTAAAAGGTCTTAAGAGCAGAGCTGAGGCTTCTCTAACAAAGAAGAAATTCCATCTAAGTACTGCAGCATTTCCTCATGTCTAAAGGTCCTAGTATGTTCTTTCTGGAGGGTGCCCTATAGATTTTGGAATTTCTAGACAATCTTCACACAGAGTACAATTGCTTACCATACATCGATTAATATATATTTTCTTCTACTGGTTCTGATTCTCTAGTTTAGCACTGACATAGACAAATGACAAATGCTCCCTGAAATGATAGACAGAATGGACATGCAGGGGTCATGTGAGAGTGGAGGTGAGACCACAGTCTTTAGAATTCCAAAAAGCTCCTGTCACATCATAAGACTAAGAACCATGATCTCCTGGATAAAGGCCCAAGTCTTTAAAATGATGTGCAGTTCTCCATAACCGGTCCCTACTGACCACCTCAGCTTCCTTTCTTGCCTCTCACTTTCTCACTTTTTATAATCCAGGATTATCAAAGTGCCTGGGTCCCATAAGACAGTTCATGAAAATTTCTATGGGGAGCAAGGAAAACACCCCAGAACTTTCTGGGTGCTCCAGACAAAGCTCCTCACTTCCCAACCTTCAAGCCTCCATAAACCTGTCATGGTTCCTGTAGACCCCACCTCAATCCTCCCTCCCACTTACAGACTCACCTCCATTCTCTACCTTGAGACATCAGGGGAGTCTTGTCACATCCTTTATGCCTCTTCATGTCCTTCCAGACTTCTAGGCCTTGTAGGCTCTTATCACTCTGATCCCTTTTCTCTGATCTCCCACACCTTTTTTCCCTGGCGCCTCTTAGAATACAAGGTCACTCATCAACAAAATGCCCTGTATCCTCACCGTCCTTTCTGAATGTCATCGTATCTTCTTGTTCTGACTGCAGTTTGGCTGTGCCCTGAGGACACCTCTGTCCCCATAGCACACTCACGTGGTGGCTGTTTTCAAACCCCCAGTCCTCATTCCACTGAGCCTGGATGTGCAGTAAGACCTTCTTGCCATTTCTAGACCGTTCATCCCCCACTTCCTTCTGCCCTTCCAGGGTCGAGTCTCACTCCTGTCATCTGTCCATGACACCCACCAGTTCTCCTGTTGACATCATCTACTTATTTACTTCACTACCCTCATATCTTGGAGATTTCAGTTCCTGACCTCTGTTACTCTCTCTAACATCACTGCCATAATTCTGGGTGGTTCAGTATCTCCTTAGAAAACCTGTCACATACCCTGGCCTCACAGCCCCTTGACCATTCTTTCTTTCAATGGTCTTGTCTCCCACTCTACCTCAGCCTCTTACTCACATGACCATACAGAGAACTTATTACCTATAACTATGGTATCTTCATAAACTCAGGTTCTGCTTCCCACCAGCACTTCTTTTCTGGGACTCCATCCAGTATCCCAAATCCAACAACACTTCGATTTTACTTGGACACTACCATTTTCATTCTATACCTTATTCAAGTCTTCACCTCTTTCCTTACCCTGTTTAGATTCTATGATAATGACTTTCTGGAATATACCAGTGACTCACTGGCCTCTCTTTTGCTTTGTTGAATCTTATTTAACTAACTAAACCACCACTTTGGCTAGATGCTCTAGAGAAAAACACACAACCAGGCTGACTGCCCTCTCCAAATATGATTGTTTACCTCAGAAGGGTCCTTGATTAATGCTGCCCATCAATTATACTGTATTTTCTTATTTCATTAGCCATCCCACTCTCCTTTATAACTATGTCATACCTCGTCTTCTATTTTAAATCTCTAACAGCTCTTCTTCTGTGGTCATCCTCAGTGAATGACCTTATTTCCCATTTTATTCAGAAAATAGAAGTAATCAGAAGGCATATAAGCTCCTACACCTACAGTGATACCCCTTTTGTGTGATATGTGGATATGCTCTGCCATTCTCTTGTTAGAATGAACTGTTTGTGCCTCTATCCCAGGCCAACCTAATATCTATATACAGGATCCCATCCCCTCTCCTATCTCCCCCTCTTCCCTTTTCAATGCCATCACTCCAGCAATCCTCCTCTCTGTTCTGCGTACATAACGTGCTCTCTAAAGGTCATTTCTTTCCTTCTATCACTGCGTCTCTCTATAGCAGTATAATAATGTAGAGAGATTAAATATATATACATATTATACGTGTAAATATAGAAATTATATATGTAGTTATATATATGTAAATAGTAATAAAATAATGTATAGGAGCACTACATATAAAGTAAATTTTGTGTGTACTAATATGTATTACTACATATACTATATATAATATTACTACATTACTAAAATGTTACCTTTTCCAAACACTTCTCTCTCTAGTCACTGCCTCATTTTGCTCCTCCTTTTTATAGTACACTCCTTAAATAAAGTCTCTAATGACTCTCTACAGTTTCATTCTTCTTGTACTCTCTCAAACCCACCCCATCCAGCTTCCATCCCACTGCTCCAATGGAAACAGCCTTTCAAGGCCATCAACCAACAGTCTCAGTCAGTGGTCACGGCTTTGTCTTTCTGGTACCTGATCTGTTCCTCGTCCTTCTTTCATCCATCCATGAGAAACCACTGTCTCTTGGTCTTCCTCTTGCCCCTTTGTCTTTTTCATTGCCTCCTTTCCGGGATCTCTATCCTCTTCCTAATCTGTAAATGTTGGAAGCCGAGGCTCAATCTTCAGATCTCTTCTTTTCTGTCTCAACTCTTTCCCTTAGTTATCCCAACCATCACATGGCTTGCAAGGTCTTTTTGCAGCTTACACCTTCCTTGTGAACTCCAGACTTACTGACTAGACATCTACATGTGTATATCTTATAGGCATCATGAACTTAATACAGCTGGCATTGAGCTCCTGATGTCTTCCTCCTAACCTGCTGCCAGGTTCTTCCTCATGTATTTGGTAACAATTTTTTTCCGATGCTCAGACCAAATACCTCGGAGTTGGACTTGACGCTCCTCATTCTCATGAATCATACCTTAGCGCCAAGTCTTTGTGACTCTCCTTAAACACTGTCTCAAGCATCTCACCCTTCTTCTTCACCATCTCTACTGCTGCCACTCTTGTCCCTTTACATGTTAGTTCTTGCCTAAGTTATTGCAACCATTTCTACCTGGTCTTCTTGCTCCTGGCATGGAGAGTGCATTCAGCAGGCAGAGCACTCCTGTACCACTGTCTGATGGTGTCTCTTCTTATGCAGACTACAAAGTAATGGCTTAGAATGAGTCACAAACCTTGGATGGGCTGCCCCTCCCTACCATGTGACCTCATAGTCTACTCCAGCCACATTGTCTCTGTGCTGTTCCTCAAGAGTATTCCTGCTGCAGGATATTTGCATACACTGTTCTTCTTGCCTAGAAAGCTTTCTCTCAGGGATCCCTGGGTGGCGCAGCGGTTTGGCGACTGCCTTTGGCCCAGGGCGCGATCCTGGAGACCCAGGATGGAATCCCACATCGGGCTCCCGGTGCATGGAGCCTGCTTCTCCCTCTGCCTGTGTCTCTGCCTCTCTCTATCATAAATAAATAAAAATAAAAAAAAATAAAAAAAGAAAGCTTTCTCTCAGATGTATGCCTATATATATATACACACACACACACATACATACATACATACCTATAGCTATAACATCATTACCTATATGTATATGTGTAGGTAATGTGTGTCTGCATGTGTTCACGTATATCTACACCTACATTTGCATCTGTATCTATATTTACATCTGTAACTACACTGTCTGTATTGACCATCATCTTGCTTTATACTCAGATTTCACTTTCCCAATGAAGCCTCTCTGACAACTCTTCCCAAAATTACAAATCCAACCATTCCATATTCCCTTCTTTGCCTTTTTTTTAACCCATTACCAGTATTTTTATATGACATACTATGCTTTTTATTTATTTTGGTATCATCTGTTTTCCCTCATGAAATGAAAGCTCTGTGAGGGCAGGTATTTTTGTTTGTGCTTTTGGTTGCTGAGTCCTGAGGGTATAGAATAGCATCTGGCTCATAGTAAGGACATGTTTTTGTTGATGAAGTAAATAAATAAAAGCTACCAATGATGATAAACAGTATTTGGTTGGGATCTATGATTTCTCACATCTAAGTCTTCAATTAGCTTGTTTTTATATTAGCCTGCCTCTCGCCTCCCATCCCCAGTCCCCAAAGAGTCCCATGCACAAGAGACGAGGCCAGGAAAAAGAACATCTTGTTACAGCTAGAGCTTTGGTCACAAATGCCAAAGTAGGACCCCATAACCCTGATGAGCTGGGCTGGGATGCAAACATCCTTCCCACATTCTGGGGGATATCACTCTGATTACCAGGAAAGGCAGGTCCAGGGAAAACAAATGCAACAGACAACTTTTCCATTGGCTTTCAGGTCTAGTTTTGAACAAAGCAGTCTGGTATTTCAGCTTTCTGGCTGGTGAAATAAAATGCCACAAATAGAAATGTCCTTAATCAAATTAATTACATTTTATTACTGTGCTGTGATGGGGTTAGTCTGCCCTCAAGCAGAGCAATGGAATGTAAAATATAAGCTGTGAGGTAGTAGATTGTTGTCAGAATTTTTATGCATGTCCATTTTATTTTGGTCTGTGAATTCTTTATCAACCGAGCCTGCTATTGTTGTTGAAATAATAATAAGTTTGACAAGTCTGCTGAGAGCTTGAACAGGGATGATGTCATTCACCCAACAATCCATTTCCCAAACAGAGTCTTAGACAGGTCTTAGAATTTAAGTCAGAGCATGTCAGTCACTCTCATGCTTAAAACCCTACAATAGCTTCCTGCATCCCTTGGGATAAAGCTCAAGTCCTTTGCAAGGCCTTAGGCGAGCTTGATCTCCACTCCCTTCTGACCTCACATCCAGCATGCACTTTATTCCAGCCACCTGGCATCCTCCTACTTCTGGAATGAACCAAGGGACATCAATCATGCTTTCTCTCCAGCTTGTTACTCTTCAGCCCAAAATGCTCTTTGCCCAGATGCTGGTATGACTCATTCCTTTTTACCTTACTGGTCTCTGCTCAAGTGTTGGCTTTCTGTGGCCCCTGCCTTCCCTGACCCACCTTTCTAAAATAGCACACCTGCCTCCCTCTTACTCACTTCCCTCTTCATTGTCTTCCTTACCTCCTGACAGGCACATCTTTTGTTGTCTTTGTCTCTCTAATCCTCAAGTGGACTGTAGGATATAGAGGAGGAAGTTGGTCTGTTTTGATATCAGCTTTGTCCCGAGTGCCTAGAATAGTGCCAGGCACTTTGTGACTATTTAATACTGGCTCCCTATGACTATACTGATCTTATGGGTGATCAGAATTCTTAAAAGACAAGCCAAAGAGACCAATACTTACTTACAAGAGAGAGAGATTGAAAAAAAATTGTTCAAGAAATCTCAAACTCCTAACCCTTGTTCGTAAGAGAGAAATTTCCTCTTGGGAACCTTCGAACCTGGCTGAATCTGGACCTGGTCTATCCACACCCATGATCCTTCCCATCATGTTGTGGGCAAAGGGTAGTAGGGCAAGCAGAAGGAGAACCTCTGATCCCCTCAGAGGCCACTACCTGCTGTGGTCTGTCAGCCATCTGCCCTCAAGTTTGAGCATGAAACCTTCCCAAACTGACCCTATGATTTCAAATAATCAAAGGAAGACAGTCTAAATCTGAAACATTTGGAAGCTAAGAACCTGATTTGGCCCAAGAAAGCTGATGCTTATTAAAATCTTCAAAGGGCAAACATGGAAACGATCCATGTTTTAGATTATCTCCCTCTCATTTGTCATGTCTGGAATCATTTTTACAGCACTGAAATCAAAAGCTCTAAGAGTTCAGCTTTCTTCCTCCACACACCTCTTTGCTGGCAAGATTCCAGAACATTCTCCAGGCTTGTGGGTCACAGAAAGAGAATATGTGTGGTCAGAGTCTGCACTTCTCTGACAGTCTGCACTTGAGCCAAGTTATTTTCAAAACTGAGATGAGTGTAGAGAGGTCGTTATAGTTTAGAGTTTAAAATAAAAGTTTCGGGAAGGCTCATGTATTTCACTTAAAATGCAAAATATATGGCTGGTGTCATGGTGGCTATTTTTATGTGATGTCTTTTAGAGATAAACATTTGCTATAGATTTCAATCTGTCAAAGGAAAAAGAAGTAAATATAATTTTTTTCCTAGTGCTTTCTCCATGATGAGAACTGGGCTGGGTACTTGCAGTACACATTTAAGCAGCTCACTGTCCTTATCTCAAGCAATAATCCCATTTCCAACCTCCTAGAGAAAAACAGAGCATGATCAAGATCCCTTCAATTTTTCTATCATCCCTAATTTATCCACATTCCTATCCATTCTCACTCGCTTCCCACCAGTCTCAGTTGACACTGATGTGAGGCAGCACCCATGCTTGTTCAAAACCAAGCCCACCCCTGGGGGTTGTTTCAACCTACTGCTTGTTTCTCTTAGATTACCTGGTTCTGATACCTTCTCTTATTCTCTACTATCTTCAACTTCTACTCCTGGCTGATTACTTTCAGTCTGTTTCTAGTTGAAGTCTTTTCCACTCTGAGATAACCTTCACTTGGCTTCCTTGACCCACCTCTAACTACCATACCTCTCTGTTCTTCCAAGGAGACTGGACCAGTGAGGTCAAAGGCAACTTGCAGGACCAATAAAGGGTGAAGGAAGCAAACCAACTTTTTCTAAGGGTACCTCAGAAACTGCTACCTGAAGGCATCTGTGCTTAGGAGTAGATGGGAATAACTATTTCCAAACTCTACTAATTTGAAGGGACAACACTTTAAATAGATTGCCCAGATTTCATTGGTTTCTAGAGTGTTCTGGCTAAGGACA
Source organism: Canis lupus familiaris (assembly GCF_011100685.1). Lineage (NCBI taxonomy): Eukaryota > Metazoa > Chordata > Mammalia > Carnivora > Canidae > Canis > Canis lupus. The sequence goes on from NC_049224.1 coordinate 65,486,106, forward strand.
ACTAGAAGCTAGATATTGACCATCAGGGAGAGGTGAGGAGGTGTGGAGATGTGTATGCACACATATCTGAATGGTTTCAATTTCCTGCCCAGTGACTGGTTTTAAGCCTTTACGGAGAGGGTTGTTAATATCAGATGTTGAAAGAAATGTTTCCAGGAAAACTTTTCAGGAAGATATTACCAGTAAAGATTTTAATCTCTGGGTACAAGCACAACTACTTTGGAGCCAGGTGACTCACCACGGGAAAGTGGATTTCTCTTCATTTCTGCCCAGAACTTAGCAACACTCTGGCTGCATGAAGACAATCAGCTTTGAGAAAACAAGAGATTGCATCCATTATTTGAATGTTACCATTCTCAAGTTGGACCTTAATGGTTTATGATTTGCATAGAGGACTATGATTTGGACCGTGATTTACATGGTGACTGTTGTGTAGGAATTCATGAGCACATGTGAGTACAGCATAGAAACACTTGGGGGAAGGATCTCAACGACAGAAGAGAGTGCAACATTGGTTTGTTGACTTTGGGGTGTCTGCATCAGTATGCCTACACTGGTGAGGCCAGAGGACTGAAATGTAATCTCAAGGAGGGCAGGGATTTTTGTCTCTTTGGATGATTTCTGATCCAACAAATAAGTATACATTCAATGAACATAAAATGAATTTGGCTTCATTCTGGCCAGGAAAAGAGGTGGTGAGCTGGATATTTAGTTTGAACAGTGAGAAATCAAGTAGAATCCAGGAAGAATTGGCTACATTCAGGCTGAGGTATGGAAGAGCAATGGCCTCTTGTCAAGAAAAGTGAAAATGAGGTGAAAAATCACAGGGGAATCTGAGAAGGTCATACAATTCATTATGCATTAGGTATAGTACAAACTGACTACAATAGACAGGAAATGCTAAAATAAGCTTGGGTATATCATGTGTTATTTTGACTGGCACATCTAGCACATTATCTCAATGGTCTTTATATCAACCAAGTGATATGGAAGGGGCTGGGATGTTCATTAATTTTTCCAGGTTAAGATGGGGACAATAAAGTTAAATGGCTTGCTAAAGGTGACTTTACAAGGTTCACTCATATGTGAACAAGAGCCAATGACTTTGAGTTGCATTCTATCATTTTTTTCTACCTGACCATAGTGCAGAAATGAGATTTTGGCTGATGGATGGGTTTTGACTTGGCAAAGCAGTGGACTCTTTTTTGGTTTGTTTCATTTTCTCTTTTTAATTTTGCAGGGGTGAATATGAGGTGATAAGCCTTAAATATCCACCTTTGACTGGAAAGGTTGGAGTGACACGGGAAGATAATTAAAATGGAAAGAAGTGCATTTTAAGACCTGGCTTTGGGGATTAAGATGAGGATAATGTATTGAAACAGCTGAGAGTTTCTGTGCAGGCTTTACTTCACATCTCAACAACACAGAACAAATTGCACAAATTCTAGGAATTATGTCCCTTGGTAACAAACACTGGTCACTTTTTAAAATGTCACCAAATGGCTCTGTTGACTGTTTTGTAACAAGTCACAAGCAGATGGCACTTTGAAGTGTATGATGCAGTTTGGAAAACAAAATCACTTGGACATTTTTGTCTGGTTTGCTAAGATAATGTGATGAAGCCCAAAATGAAAGAATCTTGGCGTGCATTGATAGAGCAAGGCTACACACCATTCAGTGGATTTGTTCTAATCTCTTGAAATCAAAGAACTGATTTTTTCAACTGTTAGCTCATGAAGTTTATGCAATTGCTGAAGAAAAGGTGCAAAGCAAGAGAGAACTATCATTTTTTGAATGCCTAATGTCAGACTCGTTATATGATATATAGTTTACATATCTTATTTAACTCTCAGGTAAAATAATGGGTTGCTATTATTACCCCTACTTTTCAAAAAAATTATTTATTTATTTTGAGAGAGAGGGAGTGAGAGAGCGAGCGAGCAAGCCGGGGAAGGGGTAGAGGGAAAGAATCTCAAGCAGACTCCCTGCTGGGCCAGGAGTCCTATGCAGGGCTTCACCTCATAACTCTGAGTCATGACCTGAGCAGAAATCAAGACTGAGACACTCAACAGACTGAGCCCAATTATCCCTGTTTTAAATATAAATTAATGAAGGCCTATAGACATCCCACACCTAATTAGGGTATGAACTAGAATTCAGACCTTGATCTGACACTCAGAACCATTTCTTCTCCCTGCTTTCTGGTACTTTGGGTAGAATCCTGCCCCTACCTGCCCTTTACCACTTTAAAAATAATTTCATCCTCAAATTTAAGTACCAAAATAGACACAACTAGCAAATGTTTATGTAAGATTTATTTATGTATCAAGTTCCAAATTCATTGCTTCCAGAAATAGGAAACTGTGGAATATTTTGACAAGTACTGTAGGTTTGACTCTCTCAAAACCTACCCACCCCATCCACCTTCCCTATGCTTTTTTCTGTATTAAAGGTGGAATACACAAACTTCCAGATCTCCTTGTACTGAGGGGTACCCATATACATGGGAAGTTCTGGAAAAGGGCTTCCTTTTCCAAATAAAAAAGCAAAGTTTGGCAAGAAGGTTTTTGCCTTCCTGCCTGGAATACGAACTTAACACCTGTAGGGGCAGCAGATGTCTTACGACCATGGGCACGAATGCCACATGCTAACCAACACAAGTGAAGCAAAAAGATGGAAGGAGCCTGGTTTTCTGGTGACATCTTGAAATAGCTACATCATCCTTGGATCATCTATCTCTCGGCTTCTTGTGTGGGGAAAAATAAACCCCTTATATGTGAAAGGAACTAGATTTTCTGATGCTTACAGATAAATGCAATCCTAACTGATACACATGGTAGCCAGAATTTTAGAAGACATTCCTATTTTCTAACTATGTTCCATTTTTATGCCTGTTTGATCCTGATTTGTAGTTTAGAAACATTAGAAATATAGCCATTAAATTAGGTAATAGATTCACTGGAATGGTATTCCTTTGGTTGGGCACAAACCAGAACAGAGTTGGGTTCCCTCCCTGATTGTTGGGAAGAGAGCAGCAGAACCTGTGATCTGAATGACTGTGGTACTTCCAGAAAGTCTGGATATCCATCACTCCAGCCAAAGCACTCAGCATGGAGTCAGGGAGGAAGAGTAGGATGACTAGACTTGACATGTCACCACCATTTTGCCCTGTATGGATATAGAGTTGGCTTTTGGTTGGAGAAACTAGAAAGGACCTTGAGAAATCATTTTGTCTTTCTCTTCACCTTGGGGAAGGACCACACTGAAGTTATACCAGACATATACGATAACCAATCTGGGTTTAATAGACCTCCAAAGAAGACAGTTCCTCAGCCTCTTGCCTCAGGAGGCCATTTCAACATTAAAAAACTTACAGAACATTCTTCTCTTACTTAAATAGAATGTGTATTGCATGTGTGTGTGGGGGGGTGGGTGGGGTTGGAGAAACCCTTATTTTTCTCCAGCATGTGCTAGAGTGGGTTGTGCAGCAGGGCAGTCCTGGATTCAGGTTGTCCTGCCACTTCCTAGCTGGTGCTGAACTTCCTTGTTACTTAACTGCACCAAGCTTCAGTTCCTCATCTGTATAACAAGCAAATAACAGCCACACAAGGGTCATGATGAGGACCTCATATATGTAAAATGCTAAGAGTAGTAACTGTCATAAAAGTGCATGCACAACAGTAGCTCCCTTCCCCTTCTCTCCCCTCAGGATGGCAGCTCACCACCATCCTCTGAGTGAGATTGCTTTGAACCCAAAGGAGCATCACTGAATCAACCCACAACCTCCTCTGTCATCAGCTAATTAACTTCACTGTCCTAATCTCATCCTCTTTGCTCTTATTTTTCCATTCTTGCATTTTAGCTTTGGGCTTTGTTTTCAAAACAATTTCTAGAAATGTGTTTGCATTTTGGAGAAACAACGTTTTTATACATTAAACAGAAAAATATCAGAGCTGTATTTGGAAATTGAAAACATTGACCTGTGTATTTTGTGTTGCCGTGTACACAACATTTTCATTCTAAGTCGTGGGTCCATGAGGCCGTTTATATTATGGTGATAAAGGCATAATGGAGTAATGAGACAATCATCTGTATTGTTACATCCAATAATATTCTGGCTACAAATAGTTGGCTGATTGAAAGACAAAGACTCCTCTGGTACAAGTTATCTGCACTGTGACCTTCGCTATGGAGAGATGTTGTCTCAGACCCAAGTGAGGTTTGCTGTACCATTTTAAGAAAGGAAACATTTCAGACCATGGATTGTTTTTCAAAGCTGTACACATGACTCTTGGCTATTAGAGTGTTGGATCAGCCGACTTCTGGCAGCTTTGCGTGTTGGCTGCACTAACATATGTACAGTTTCAGACTCAAAGCCACACATGAAGTCATTGTGAAGCTGCACAATTCATCGCTAAAAATCTGCCATGCGGTGGTTCTTCTCCTCTCCAACAATGTAATCCCTAGGAATTGTGATGATTTGAACTTTTTAAGAATTATTAATTAATCTTCATGCATTTAGGGCCTACTGATTTATCTTTGATGAGAAAGAACATTTTGAAAAACATCCAGGAGATGGGATGAAAGAATTAACTGTAGTATACTTTGGTTCAGAGATTTTTCTCTCCTTTACATACAATTACTCCTAGCATATGATGCTGAGATGAGGAAAGAAAATGACAGAACAGATTTTCAGGTCTAAAAGGAGTCCTGTGGATTTGTCATGGGTCACTGTATCTCATCACCATACTTTATTTTCTCTATTTCTTCTAGAGGTATGAAGAGAGAGACTTGGGCTTTTGTTCATAGCTATATCTAGAATAATGCATGGCATGTAATAGGTGCTCAATAAATATTTGTGGATTGAACGGACCAGAGCTAAAGAGAAAAAGAATCCCTGTTGGTTGGGCACCCATTATGCTGGGCACCATGCTGGGTTGTTTATATCTGTTACATACACTTGAGAGGTAAGTGATGCACTTGGAGTCTTGTGGTCAGAAGTGATCAAGCCAGAATTCAAAACCATGGCTATTTCCCTTCAAATGCTGATATTTGCCACCACCGGAAATTATTTCCAGCGTTCAGTGGTTCCTGTTCCCCCACACCCTCTGTAACCTCTTTCCGAGGCAGCTGAAGTTCCCAGCACATGTTTTGAGAACACGTTTGGCTTGCCTCTATCTGTGCAGCAGTAGTCTGCAGAGAAATCAATCTCATTATATTTTATTCAGCACCATAAATGCTCCAAGTTGCTGGTTTCTCTGTGCAAAGTTTATTGAGTAAATTTCTCATATTACACAAATAGCTCGCTTTATTCTAATATGGTGATGAATTCTACTGAGCTGTACTGATTTAGAATAAAAAGTCGACAAAGAGAAGGAAATCTGCTCGTGCAATCAAAGGGGTTGACAACACAAAGCTCAGATGGTCACAGGACTTGGAAGGTGATGCGTGTCGAAAGATGAAGAAAGCACTGAGATATAAACAATGCAGTAAATAACTCTGAAATGAGGTTGATTCTGACCACAGGGTAATCCAAAAATTTGAATGAGGAAAATGCCCTGTCTCTTATACTTGGCAGAACTTTTTACCTTCTTCAGGTGGATATGGCAATCTTCATGCTTTTCCAGATTACAGAACAGGCTGAGGAGAGTGATTGTCAAACTTTGATGCACATCTGATCCTCTAAGAATTACTAACAAAGGGGCCCCGAGCTTGCTTTAATTAATGAGACATCCGGCCAGGCACAGGCAAGGGCCTAACTGATGCTTAGTATGGTCATCTTGCCTGCAAGGGGCAGTATGGGCCTGACCCCCATCAAGAGCATGGGGTCCTGAAAAGACCACAGGCCTGGGAATTCCAAAGTCTGCACTTAGTTCCCAGTGCTGCTGATTTCTAAGTGTGTGAGCTTTAGGTCTTGAGCTTGTTTCCCTGTCTGAAATCTTCTTGGGCAATGGTCAGTCACTTTTACCCAGAAGACACTGTGAGAGCTGGAAAAGTATGCACACAAAAGAACACTGGCGCAAGGGAAGCTGGTAGTAGTTAAAAACATGGCCTTTCTCCACCATGATGCAGCCAGATCTCTTACTCCCAAATCCCAGCCCTGCCAGTCATCACCTGTGTGGCTGTGGGCGAGTTCCTTAGCTATCCCTAACCTCAGTTTCTCCTACAAGAGTGACAAAAACAATACTTTGCTTATATTAACTAACTCTCAACCTTCACACCAGTCCCATGGTTTTTACCCATATTTCATAGTAAGGAAACCGGGGCACAGAGGCATTAAGTGACCATGCATGGGCCACTCTGGGATGTGCCCCAGGTGCTGTGGTTGCAGAGTCAATACTCCTAACCAGTGAGTTGCCCGCTCCTAAGACCACCCGAGGTAGGGTGAGCAGAAGGACAACTGCATGGTGAATGCTCAGTAAATGTTTCCCCGTATTTGGATAATTTCCTTTCACATTCCAAATATGTATCTCTCCATTTTATGTTCTATTGCACCCCACATGTCCTATAGCCAGTGCCCAGACTTATTTAATTATTGTCACAAAAATGAAAGCTGGCTTGGGCTGCACAGACTACAAACATGTTAATTCTAGAAGGGGAACATCATCTCACCTTTTGTTTTCATTGCTTTCAGATTAGGTATATAACACATAGTAAAGGCGAGAAATTAGAGATCTCCTCAGACTTAAAGTTGCTCTGGGGTAGGGGTGAGGGCAGCGTCCGCATAGGAAACAGGCTGTTATAAATTCTTAGTAGCTAAAAATCCCTTTTCCCTGACCCTCTGATGTTCTTTATGCATGTGCTGGCGCCAAGGCACAGAGGAGTTAAGTAACTAACATACTGCGAACAAGACCAGTCTCGCCATCACAGGGCATCAAACCACGAATCAAGATTGTTCAAAGGCAAGAAAGGAAGCCTGATATCAACCGGAGTTAAGGGTAGTTGTTCTTGTGCTCAGGGGAGCTTTCCAGGGAGTAGAAGAACCAAGATGAGAGCGAGCCTTTATTATTCAAACTGGAATCAAGCCATAGTGCCGGTTACATAGTCTGACGGTGGGGCAGAGTCTGAGATCTTGGGACATGAGTTCCCTGCAACCATAGGGTTCTTGATAAGGGACCCTTGGAAAAGGACACTTAAGTTCCTGGTGAAGCTGTTGGGTCTCAGGGAACAAAGGTTGATTAAAACAGAGCTATTTCCTTCACATTAGCTCTATTCCTGTAATTACTTCCCAATCCTTAACCACAATCTGATTTAAGATATCTTTAAAAGAAATACAGTCCAGTACTATGCTTTATGTATGAAACGAAGCAATCCCATCACATAATCACTATTAATACAAGTTTTACCAACCACAGTTTTACCAACACGGCTTAGATGCTTACGATCATGTGTTGCAATGAATGCATTATCCTCCCCACAGCAATGTAAAATGTCGAGCCCACTTGTTTAATAAAACAAAAAGTATAGAAATCAGCACCCCAACCCAAACTGAACTGAACACAAGATTTATACTTGTGCAAGGAAATCTCACCGGACAGTGTTAGCTTTAATGTTTCCCTTTTTCCTCGATTAAAATCCTGCAGTATATCCAAATGAAGGGAACACCTTAAATTTGAATTATGTAGGCCAGACCCGATGACTCTTCTGCTTTTCAGGGTGAAGCCTACACAAGTGTTCATGTCAGCCTCATGCTCCTCTTGACTATGGATCTATAACCATTAAGGAGCAGAACTGCCAAGTCAAGGGCTCTTTTAAAAACTAACCCTTCCAAAGCAAAGCCGATTCTGACGACTTTCACTTTCTCTCTCTTCAGCAGAAGCATCCCCCAGAGGAGATGGTTCACTGAGTAAGCCCCAGGCAGTAAACACCCCCAAACCTCATAGATGAACAGAGAGAGGACAGCTCAACACCGACGTGAGCCAAAAGACTCATCTGTGGGAGAAAAAAAGCCTGAAGAAGCTCACTTCGATCGGGAGAGAGGGCTGTTTACTTACATTGCTCGCAAGACCTTCCAACAGCTGGAGTCTTTGAATTCTACTGTGCACAGATGTGGAGCTTTCACTCGAAATCCCCTTCCCTTTGGCAGCAGGGAGCATTCATAACTCTGTGGGGCTTCAGATTGATAAGTAATTTCCTGATTGGTTTCAAAAGCGTTCTCCCAGGCTTCGAGCAGTAGCAGGGAGAGAGGGAACACGCAAGGCCCATGACGTGCAATGACGCTGTGGCCTGCACAGACCTCTTGTTTGATCGGGCTTGAAAGAAGGATCTGTCGGCCTCACCAGCAAAAACAAATATCTTCCTCTATCTGTTGGCTCACTCCCTGAATCATATTTGGGAAATAGCACAAAGAGTCCGGACAATATTTGTTCCAATATTTGTGATTGCTTTCTTACCAGCCACTTTAGAGAACGTTCTTAGAGACCATGCAGTCCGGCCCCTTTGGTTTACAGTGGAAGGAAAGGAAGCCTGCAGTTTACAAGGCTCAGTCAGGGGCACATGGAAAGTGAGTGAAAGAAGTGGCAACCAAGAGCCTCCTGGCCAGCATGTCAGAGCTCTGTCCCCTATAGGGAGGTGGAGGTGGACACAAAGGTTTGACATCTGGCTCTTGATCTTTAGAACGCATGTCATGGGCAAGGTCCTTCATATTTCTGAGCCTGTTTCTCATAGGTGCAAAGTGGGAATCAGAATAGCAGTCATCCTTGCATGGCATCACAGTATGGGGATGGCTATGGGAGAGACTTGTCAAGGGGGAAAGCCACTATACCACATACGGGATTTTGTAAGGAGGACTTGATCTACATGCTCCTCTTCTCTCTTCTTCTATTCTCACAGTCCATTCAGTGTTATTTCATGTTCTGGAAGAAGCCATACTGTGAAGTTTTGGGGGAGGAGAATGTTGGTCAGGGAATGAGATAGGATAGGAAGAAAGCCTTTGGCTTAGGAAAACCAGGTCAAGATCAGATGCAAAGGTAGAGCATGTCTTGACATTTGCCACAGAAAGGACACTGGGTCTGAAATCAGAAAATCGAGGCTTGGCTACTGCCTCTAACACTTGCCAGCCAAGGAACACCATTGAAGCAGTCCAAACCACAGTTTCCTCTCTGGGGGCATAAGCCCTGTCCTGCTGGGCTTGCCTAATTTTGCTGAGGTGAGATCAAATGGAATCTTGATGGCTATAGTGCTTATCAACCTTTGCAGTCTTTGAAATTGTGAGGTAATATTTTCCAGCGTTCAGCATAGCATTTCATGCAAAAAGCAGTGTTGATGGAATGGTGCCACCACCTCTTTCCATTTCATCTGTGGTATTGGCTCACACCCCTTGGTGCCAGGGATCCCGGGTTTTTGGACTTTTTTCCCTTCTCCTGTTAAGGAGTATATTTTGCCTTTCTTCCTTTGTCATGCTGTCTCTTGGTGCTGGCCACTACTGGTCTTTCTTCCATCTTTCATGCAACAGTAAGAATGAAAACAAGGAGAAAACACTTTACTCAACCACATAGAAAATTCTCCATAGAGTTTTGACACATGCGAGGCTGTGTGCATCTCGTGAGTAGTCACAGCCAGACAGCGATGGATCGAGATCAGCCTCACTTATGAAAATGCTCAAGCCCCTGAGCCTAATCAGTTATTCCATTACCTTCCTTTGCCTTTTTATAAATTCATTCTTGGATGTCATTGCAGTTAAGATTTATACTACATCATCTGTAAGAGGAATTTTCTGACTGGGCTTTACTGTAGCTGGCTTGGGCCACCATAACAAACTATTATGGACTGGAGGTTTAAGCAACAGAAATTAATTTTCTCAGTTCTGAAGGCTAGAAGTCTGAGACTGGGGTGTCACCATGGTTGGGTTCTGGTGAGAGCCTTTTCCCTGGCTTGTGGGTAGCTACTTCTCACAGTGTCCCCACACGATGGACAGTGGAAAAGATCTCCCTCTCTCTCTCCCCCTCTTCTACTTCTTCTATTTTTTAAAAAGATTTATTTATTTATTTGAAAGAGAAAGTGAGTGAGCAGGGGGAGGGACAGAGGGAGAGAAGGTTCAAGCAGACTCCCTGCTGAGCATAGAGCCTGATGCAGGGCTCCATCCCATGACCCATCAGATTATGACCTGAGCCAAAACCAAGAGTCAGTTGCTTCACTTACTGAGCCACCGAAGCTTCCCTCTCCCTCTTATTATAAGTTCATTTGGAGCAGAGTCCCATCCTTATAATCTCACTAAACTTTAATTACCCCCCAAAGACTACCTGTAGTCACATTGCCCTGTAAGTCAAGACTTCAGCTTATGACCTTTGAGGGGATACAACTCAGTTCAGAGCAAACCTGGAGAAAGTGAGCACATTAAGCTAATCTTGCTGAGCACTCATTGGGTCAAAGGCCCTACTCCTTTCCTTTTTCACTGAATCCTCACAACAACTCTAAGAGGCTGGTGGTGACTTTTCCAAGGTTACAAAATTACTAAGTGGCAGTGTCCACATGTAAACTGTGATGACCAGCACCATGTTCTTTCCATGACACAGTCTGCCTCCACCTCCTTCTCTTCTCTGCTGGATTCTGAGCCATAGACTTCTGTTTCCTTCCTGCTAATGTTGACCTCTGCTGCCTTGTGACAGGGTGGTGTTACTCAGCACACCATAAGAGGGGAGGAAGTGGAGGGGAGTTCTGTGGTTTCCCCCAGGGGCCCCACTCCAAGTTCAGACTGACAGCTGTGGGGATTCTGCCCAGAATGTTCTTGTTCTCTCTATGCTTTCCCCCTAGCCTCCTCTATGTGGGTAGATCCCTCTCATCAGTTTGAACTCAAGTGGGATTCTTACCTCTGGAAAGATTTCTTTGACCTGCCCCTCACCTTTCCTAGCTCTCCCTTAGACTTATCTTAACCTTCCCCTTTAAAATTTTTTGCCTTTTGTAAAACTTTGTAGGTGATAGCTGTAGTAGTTGTTTAAGTAGTTATATTATTTCTAAGATAGCTGCATGTTTGTCTTTCTCACTGGTGTGTACGCTCACTGCGGACAGGGGTGTTTGGCTCACTGAAGTATCTCCAGCCATTAGACCACTAATATGAGAACCTACAGGGAAGGAAGGGAGGAGTAGGAATTGGCGAATCAGAGAAAACAAATAGTAAGGAGGAGCTACAAGACTCATTTGCAATAATAGAATGACTGGCAAACACATGTCTGAGACCACAGTCTAAGGGTAAACTCTTACTAAGCCCTCTGTATGCTACCAAATTAATTTTTGTCCTTGATATTTTGCATGGGGAAACTAGATTTGGCTTATCAAGAGTGAGGTTCTTGGAGTAAAGAGAGGTAACTGAAGAACAGATCTTGGGTCATACTTGTTGGCCTGCTGGTCAACCCCTGGACTCCTGAAAGGGTAGCATGGCTTGGCCCTCTGCACAGTGGGACTGCCTGTTCATATTCCATTAGCCTCAGTCTCTTTCAGGAAAGAGATAAAACAAGACCCTGATGAACAGGGTGTGAGGAGGTATAGGGCTTGCCAGGAGGAATTTGTACCAGGAAAGGCATTCTCAGCTAAAGAAGCCACATGTGCAAAGACATGGAAAGACAACGTGTTGCGTATAGAGGACTGCAAGGAATGCACTTTTGTTGGTGGGTTGCAAGGAAATGTGATAAGGTAAGTTCTAGGTAAGTATTATCTTTTTCATTATTTTCTGTTTTCATTACTATCTATTGCTCGGCTTTGTTTGGTAAGCGAATGAAAGATTTTGTGTGAAATTGTTCTAGAAGTTGGAAAAAGCTTATAAAAATTTGCTTATTACAAGTCCTTTTGGATGAAGATAGCTCAGCAGAGAGACTGAGAAACTATGCTGGGAAATTAAATTATTTATGAATTTTCTTTACTTGCATACTGGAAAGTTTGACCACTTTTCTTCTTCTAATCTCCTTTTCAAAGACTAGGTGATAGCCAAAAATAGTACCTATTAAATATCAGTGAGCAGGGATATAAGTTTTTAACTCAGCATTATCCCTGGACTTTTCTACTCTCTCCTAGAGGTCAGGGACTAGAAGCCTGAAACTCAATTTCTCCAAACCTTTGCAGTCAGATTCCCTGGTTAGAGTCAACCAATGAAGGCACTCACAGTCATGTAAAAGGCAGAAATATGTCAACTGATAGTAAGGTTTGCAGGAGCTTCTGGGCAAGATCCTGGAATCACATAACTAGTGTGGCTTTCCAGAAATCCTGCACTCTGGGTTTCCAGGAAAACAGCATGTTTTTCTCTCTAACTCTTGGTTCCACAGCTTTCCTTCCTTCCTTCCTTCCTTCCTTCCTTCCTTCCTTCCTTCCTTCCTTCCTTCCTTCCTTCCTTCCTTTCCTTCCTTTTTTTAAAGCTTTTATTTATTTATTCATGAGAGACACAGAGAGGGAGGCAGAGACACAGGCAGAAGGAGAAGCAGACTCCATGCAGGAAGCCTGATGTGGGACCCGATCCCAGGACTCCAGGATCATGCCCTGAGCCAAAGGCAGATGCTCAACCGCTGAGTCACCCAGGCGTCCCCACAGTCTCCTTTTCTTAATTTAGACATAATTATAGACTCAAAGAATTTTGTAAAAAAAAAAAAAAGTTGCATAAAAACCAAATAAGACAAAAACTAGCTTCTTTCAATAGCGATATCTTTTATCACTGTAATATATCAAAACTAGAAGTTGGCATCAGTACAATAGTAATAACTAGATTGTAGAACATATTCAGATTTCACCAGTTTTGCATGGATTCACTTGTGTGCTGTATAGTTCAATGAAATTTGATCCTGTGTATAGATTGCCTACAGTTCTTTCAATGGTTGTTTAAGGCTTTGATTTTGCATCTTCAATCCTTATCTAGAGTGATTTTTAGTTTCTTAACTGAATCCTGATGGATACAAACAATAATTTCCTCATGTCATTTCATACTTGAAGCCTTATAGTCAAGTTTTGATTCTTGCATTCCATTCTGTTCATTCATTTATTCAATTAAAATATTGCTCAATTATACGTTTTTTTCATGTATGCTTTTTTAATCCATTATCTTTGTCCAAGGCATTGTCACATTACCTACACATTACTATGGAATATTTTTAGCTATTCTTGGGCTTTTAGTGGCTACATTCTCAAAGTCATTACCATAGTATGTCAGAAAGGGCAATACTACTGTAATCATCCCTAATAGTGGTAAAATAATTTACATGTAATAACACAGGAAGCAAAAAATGGGAGGTACAGGGATTGGATTAGAAGAAACAGGGCAGCCCTGGTGGCCCAGCAGTTTAGCGCCACCTTCAGCCCAGGGTGTGATCCTGGAGTCCTAGGACCAGGTCCCACATCCGGCTTCATGCATGGAGCCTGCCTCTCCCTCTGCCTGTGTCTCTGCGTCTTTCTCTCTCTCTCTCTCTCTCTCTGTGCCTCTCATGAATAAATAAATAAAATCTTTAAAAAAAGAAGAAACAAACATCATTTTTGGCAGATAGTACAATTGTACACCGAAATGATGCATGCAAATTTTAAAAGACTATTAGAAAGGATATACTTTCAATATAGTGCCAGATTAAAAAAAGTACCCTAAAAATAGTCTGTATACTAAAAATAATCAGAGAATAGAATGGTAAAAAAAAATCTAAAATCCTTATGACAGCAAAATGATGCTGGCTTTTCTTTAGAGGAAGGGCATCCCAGCCTCTCTCTGACTCTTGGCTGTGTTTTCTCATTTGAGCTCTTAATCAGCTCAGCTCCTGTGGAGGGAGTCATAAAATCTTGGTAAAATATTATTTTCCCCCTCCTGATTATTACCTTTGACTCACTAGCCACAAGTCATAAAAATCCAGTCTGGGAGAAGCCAATTTAGAAACAAAGTGATGCTGTGTCCTTTGTCCCTTCCTAGCTAAGACACAATTCCCCCCAAAGTGTCTCTTCTGAGGTAGAGGACTATTCAAGCTTTCTCTCTTCACTAATGGACTAAGAAGAGAATCTTAGTGAATATTTGTCATGTGCTAGCACCGTTTATCAATTCTTTCAATTAATTAATCCTCACAACTACACAGGTCAAAAATTGAAGTTGATTGTCTCAAATCTCAAGGCTACCAAAAGGTAGAACCAAGCTGAAGGCGAGGTAGTGAGTCCTCTAGCCTTTATTCAATGCCTCCATAGTATATCGCTTTTCTTGCAAGTGACAAAAATCTTTTTCCTATAAAGATTATTCACAAGCCCTAACAAGCTGTATTGGCTGCATCAGCTTAATCTATTTTATTAAAAAAATAAATTTGCAGCAAAATTTTAGGTAAAAAGAAGGCACAAGTGGTGCCATGTAATGACAAAAATTGTGAAAGGGACGTGAGTACTCATATTTGGAAAACCCAAATGTGGAAGTCCCAAGTCAATGAGCCCGACTTGTGGGTGGAACCTTGTTATAAGGGAGCTTTTGACTCTGAAATGCAGTTAGTTCTTTAGAACTTCAGTGTTTCAATCAGGGCAACAAAATTCACATCATTCTCCGAAGTACAATTCAGAAAACGATTTCCCCCACTGATAGCTCTCCTTTGAAGATGAGAAATTGCTTTCTTTTTATTTTTACTTTAAGGTTTTGATTGAAAACACTCAAATGCATGCCTGGCTTCAAAGCATAGTTTGTGACCAAAAAGGATTTCCTGGTTTACATTGCTTAATTAATGATAATATTGATTCAAAAGAAGAAAGAGTTCCCAAATCCTAGCAATTTCCAATAGTAGTAGATGTAACCCCTATGTAAACACTTAAACTGAAATGGCTTTTGGAAGAACTCAATCTCAAGCCTTTCCAAACTCCAATGATTTCACAATCATCACCATCTCCGCGCAACACCCCCCCCACCGCCATCCCAATCACACTCTATCTACATCGTGGCCGTGCTGTCTCTGCAAATTCCTTGTAATCGCACGTATACTTCTTGTTTTAACCAGCAATGAAATTTCCATTTACTTGGTGCATTGTCCAGGATAAATGAAGTTACTATGGCCTGTTTGTTTCAGTCAAACAACACATAATAGCTCCTTTGAAGATTTCCAACAAAATCTAAGTCATATGTAATTTGAAAGGTAAATATGTCACCAGAAAAGAAAGTAAAAGAGAAAGAAGAAAATAAGAGAAGGGAGGAAGGAAGATCAGTAGGAAGGCAAGAAGAAAAGAAAGAAAGGGAGGAAAGAAAAAAAGGGAGAAAAGAAGACACAACAAAAGAAAAACAAAGCAGAGGGAAGAAGAGCAAAGTTACAGATCCTATAACTCTAAATCAAACAGACATGATCTATTCATTTTTCCCATAGGACCAGTTCCAGTTTGAGATGTACCACACTACATTATTTTTCTAATGATGCAGAAACTAATAAACTGACTTAATAAGACTTCAAATGCTGCTAACATTTATACCTACAAGTGCCATGTTTGGGCAGGGGGACCAGTTGTCTTTGTTTGCCTGGGACTAAGGGGTTCCCCAGATGTGAGACTTACAGTTTTAAAACAGGATAGTCCAGACAAACCAAGATGGTTTGCTTGGGACTGAGGAGTTGTGCAGGGCATGATACCTATAGTACTAAACCAGAAGAGTCCTGGACAAATTGAGAAAAGTTGGTCACCATATCTTCAGATGAAACCTTATCTTTGGGTAAATATTACCTCTTATGTCCTTTGAATATTCTGTAGGAAATGTTTTAGCTAATTTTAGTGTCCTTTCTGCATGCCAGGATCTGTATTAAATATTGCACACAATGTAATGGATATCTTTTTTTCCCTACCTGGCACCCCAATATTCTTTGGTTAACACTTTCCCTATCTTATGTGGTTTTAGTTTGGCTGTCATATTTAGTACCCTTCATTCCTGCTACCTCCCTTGAAGCAAAAAAGTCAACCAGGCTGGGCCAAGCATAGTAGGCCATCTGACACATCTGGAAATAGTGACTGGTAGGGGTGAGCATGTAACCCAAGAAAGACAGCTCTTGGGAGAGAGAAGTCCCTTTTGCTTCTATTTAAGATTTAGTCACCCTGTCCAGAGAGAGAGAGAGAGAGAGAGAATCCAGAGCATCATCTGAACCCCTGGATTTTGCCATGCATGAAGCTAACACCTTTCCTAAACTGACCAAATACATGAGCTAATGTATTCTCTTTTTTCTTAAGCTATCTTGAGTAGGGTGCCTGTCATGTGCAACAAAGGAGTTGTGACTAGTAGACATATATGGGCTTGGCCTCCTATTCTGAACTCAGTCCTGTACAGGTATAGGTTGAGCTATATGAAATTGCTAATATTCGACTTCTTTTGAATGCAAATATGGCAATTTCACTTGGTTCAACTTAAGTATTATTTTTACCATTTCACAGATGAGGACAAAACTCAGTGGTGATAAGTGATGTACCTAATGTTGCACATTTATTAGACAGGAGACCTGGGAATCAGATCCAGCTCTGTTTGATTCCAAGGTACATAAGTACATTTCCAGTTGTTCATGCTTCCTGAAAAAAAAGTAATCTCTTAAGCCTATCCTTTGCTTTTTGACAAATGCCTTGAAAAGGTACTAGGTTGTGACTCACACCCTACATATGACTTATATATGGTGCCAAACACCTGCTTGTGGCTTCCAAAATTCCTGTTTCATTGGCTGTTTCATGAAAAGAAGTCAAATACATAAGACTGTCAAGCAAGATGGAAAACTCTATTGTATTCTGGTACGTATTTACATTTTGGTAGGGATAAAGCTCCAGGCGATCATATGTCAGATTTCCAAATGTACTCCAGCTTTGGATTTCACTGAAAATCAAGAGATGCAATTTTTGCCTCACAAAAGAGAGATTCTTTACCCATTCTACTCTCTCTACAGAGAGATTGTTTAATTGTTTCCCATAACTCAAACCTAACACATTTATAACGCAGCTGTGTCAGTGAGATAAGCGTTCAGGGCATTTTCTGAATCTTTGGCATCCCATATGCTTGCTCATTGATGCAGCAGAATGATGTTTGCACAGAAAACATTTCTTTTCCACGTTAGTGATCTATCCATGCTCTAAAAATCTCAGTATGATTTGGGAAAGTTTGTGTGTCATTTTTTTAAGCATTTATTTTATGTGAGATTATTATAATTCAAGATTGTTAATTGTAATGAATGCTAGAAAAACAATGTGTCTTGTTATGATGTGGATACTCTTGTATAGTAAATGCCTTTGGCATTATCTACTGAAAATTTATATTCTATGAACTCCCTTCCCCCACTGCAGGCTGTAGTAATCAGTTATTGTAGCTATAATATTACAGCATAACAAATGACTCCCAAATTTCAGTGGCTTGTAACAACAAAAAATATTTATTTTTTTTCTTACTCATGGCAGGTTTTGAAACTTGCCCAAGATCATACAGCTGGTAAATGAGGAAGCTGGGATTCATTTATTCAGTGGATATCATTGAGCCCCTACTAAGGGCCAGGCATCATGAAGAGGCTGATAAGCCACTAAGCCAAAGACTATTTATATATTTATATCCTAGCTGATGAAATTAAAAGTGAAAACAGTATAATTATAGCTCTAGAGAGTCAATCAAGAAGAGAGAACATATTAAGCAGGAAATATTTGACATAATCTAATAGAGTCAGCAGTGCTGTTTGCCAAAGGTTGGGGGATTTGGATACTCAGGCCAAAATAGTAGCCATAGTTAGATCATAACAAGATTAATTAGATAATGCAAATATAAAGACATTCCAAGCGAAAGCTGGCATTGCATCTCTAGTTTCAATTGAGAGAGAGGACAAAGGGAAGGGAAATGTTTGAAACCATTTTTGAGTGTCTACTCTATGCCAGGCATTGTCACATGAGAAAAATCCACATAGCAATTTTCTGAGAACAGTGACTCTCATTTCACTCTTTAAATCTCTGTGGATATAATTTTCTGTGTGTCTAATATAAGGGTAGTGTTATTTATTTCTTAGTTTTGTCGTAATTTGTGCCTAACACACTGAGGGTCCTCAGCAAATGGTAGTTGCCTTGGAAGACTCTGCTGGTTGCTTCCCAACATCCTTCCCAATGTCCATCTTGTCCTTCTTTTGTATTAATAGAAACCCTGTTTGTTTGGGGAGTCAGTGTGACCGTGTAATGCCCCCTTCCTAGACTCCCTATGGCCAGGGAAGGGCATGTGACCACCTTGCTGGGACAAAGCAAGGATGCAGAGGTTGATGGAAGAGGTTGTTGGGAAAGCCTCGTGAAATAAAGACAGCTGGTGTCACCCGTTTAGATCTTGTTCTTCGCATTTTGCCATTTACCAAGAATGCAGTCATGATGTTAATGTAAAGTAGACGTCTCGTGATAATGATAAAGACAGTCACATTCTAGAATGTAAGAGCAGAAAGGAACCTGGGTTCTGATGACATAGAAGCCATCATACTAACCCTTGACAACGTATCTCCGAACTAACTTTATTGTAGATGAAAAACATAAACCCCTATTTGGCCAGGCCTCTGTTACATGGGGTCAAGCACATTCCCTAACTGACACAGCTCTACTTCACATTCCCATTCTGTTCTCAATCTGAAATATTTTCAGATTTGTGTATAATGCTTCATTGTTGCAAAAGATTTGGCTCCTTTCTGAACAAACTTTCTGGAATAGTTCATTTCTTTTCTTTCTAGATGAGGCATTATTTGGCCACAGTATAACACAATTCTGCCTGAAAGAAAACACCAATTAAACATGTCTTTTTTTTTTTAAACCAACCATCTAGCACACAATCATTATAGGCTATAGAAACAGCTCCAGCCTAGCCGTGAGACTGAGCTTGAACTTGCCAGCCATAGCAACATCAGAGAAAACAGAAAAATCAAAAGCTTAAAATGAAAAAAAAAAAAAAAAAAGGACATCCAGTGGAAGAGATGTAGCAAAGAATTAATGAGACTTCTTTTAAGGTTTTCACTCTTGAATCCTATAATTCTAACAGTGGAGTTCGGTAGAAGAGAAAGCACAGAATGGCAACACAGAGAATTCAGTTTTAAATCTTACTGAGTCACAGATCAGCTGAATAATTTAGGGCAAGTTTTTTCATTTGTTAAGGCTTTAATTTCCCAGATGCAGAATTATCATGATAGCAGTAGCAACAACAACAGTAATAATAATACCTACTTACGGAGTTGAGACAAAGAGTGAGGAAGGTGATGTATGTGAACATGATTTGTAAATATCAGAATATCTCACAAGCTTTCATTGCTGTGGAGAGATAAAAAAAGACGTGCCAAGTGTTAAATCATGCCAGATTTGTAATGTTGCCCTCTGGCACGGATGTGTGGTCTAGAGGTGTGAGGCTGAGATGCTGAAGGATATACAGACTGTAAGTTCTTTCTTGAAGGTTAGCAATGAAGGTCTTCTACGGGTATGAGTAAGTGTTTCTTGCAAACATCATTAATGGTGAAGGAGAAATGAGGGAAGAAAACTAGGATTTTTGAGCACTTGCTATGGTACTTTGGTGTTTTACAGATATAATCTCCTTCAGTTAATTGGAGATGTCAAGTTCCCTCCACAAATCTTCTGAAGACAGAGGTTTTACACTTTCATGTGTGGAGTTGCCCTGGATGCAAGATCAGTGGGATGATGTGGCCCAGGCATTGAAATCAGGGACGTGGACTCAGGTAGTTGCATGTGTGGGCCTCGGCCAAGCTTAGGGGAGGAGGTCTTGCATCTGAAGTTAGCTTGTTAGTAACTCACAGAAGGAAGGATGAGAGTCTTCTCAATGCAAGGTTAAAGAGACTTACCCTACTTATCAAGATGGAAAAGATAAAGGAATTTTTTAGCCACTGAGGACCTCACTCAGCTCCTCAGAAACATATCTATTAGGTGATAATGAGTGCATTTTGCTGTGTGTGACTGTGCTAAATACTTTCAATTATTAACCCATTCATTCTTCCAACAACCCCACGAAGTAGATACCGTGACTATCCCCATTTTGCAGATGAGAAAAGTGAGGAATAGAGACGATAAGTGACTTGCTCAAAGTCATCCAGTTAGATTGGAATTGAGAAGCCTGGCCCTGAGGCCCTGCATTCACAATGACACTGTTTCACCCATTGAGGGAAGAAATAAAGCAGAACATATGTCAGACAGTTGGGCTGTAAATCTTGAGGACTCAGCTCCTTAAGAAACTCAAAAGAGTTCCTGTAATTTTTCTGTGGAAGAAAGTCTGACCAACTGCTCAGAGATCCTTTCAGTTTTTCAGTGAATTAAAATGTAACCACCTACTCATGTATGACTGTGTCTCTCTTTATTCTAATGGGAGATTTAGGGATTTGGGAAGACATCTGGAATTTATTTATGCCATTTGGATTTTGAAACCCAATATTACATTCTTATAATGAAAGAGACAAAGAAGTCAAAGTAGACCATATTAGTGAAATCTGACTAAACAGGGCATACGTTTGCAAACTGAGCTTTAATGTCTGGCTAAGATATTGCTCCAAATACCCTCAATCATCCTTATCAAAAGGGAGAAACACACTTCTGGAATCATTTTGACTTTCTGTCTATAGGACAATGGAAAGAACATTATTTCAGGGCTTTTTCTCTTCCCCAATGTCATAAACAGTGTTAAGTATTTGCCTATGCTGAGATTAAATATGGCACAAAGATAATTAGACAAATATCACCTTGACTGTCTCAGTTTTTCATCTGGGTCATGGGGGGACAGCATGGGTTCCAGAGACAGGCAGCCTGGACTGGTTTTGCCATTTGTCAATGGTGTAATTTTGAATTATCTCCCCATATCTTTTGAAACCTAGAGGATATCTCAAGCAGAAGGTATAAGGTGGAACAGAGTGATGCATATCTGGGGCATTTTAGAATGTGCTTGTGTGTGTGGCATTTTAGGAGATGAACTCTAAGAGGTAAGATCATAAAAGGTCTCATGTCCCAAGCCAGGGTGTTTGGACTCTTTGCTGGAAGCAATGGGGAAGTACCAAAGATGTTTTAATTTTAATCTTTATAAACATTACATAGAATTGTTTTTCTTTACTATAAATGTAATAGATTATTGTAGGAAAAATAGATGAAGAAGAAGGGAAATGCTTGGAGTTAAACCTTCAAGAGCCTGCGTTAACCTCTTGCGAATGTTGTTCTTCACTTCTAGAAGTGTAGATGGATGTTTTAATAAAAATTCAATCAGATTGTACCCACTCTTTTTTTTACCCACTCTTTTATAGTCTTTTGTATTACGATTATATAAATAGCTATGTAAGTTGATGTAGATTTGTTCACATTGTCACTTTAATGGCTACATAGTCTTTAATGGCTGTCGATGTACCATACTTTCTTTAATATTGTTCTATTCTTGGATGTTTAGATTATTACCACATGCTGGAATTGTAAAGAACCCTGTAATGAACATCCTTATAACAAAATTTCAGTATTTACTTAGAATAAATTTTAAGACATAGAAGGATATGCCTATTTTAAAGAATTTCATATATACTGCCAAGTTACACCCCGGTGAAAGTACTTAAGTTAACTGTCCTATCAGCAGAGTTTGAGTCTACTCATTTTATTCTAGGGCCTAAGTGGGTGATAGCAGTTAATTTCTGATGGATTAGAGCATATTCCAAGAAAATGACAAAGATGGTGAAAATAAGGACATTTTTAGGGATGGCAGTGATGAACATCACTGTCTTGGAAGAGGGAACTGGTAATGCCTTCAAATATTTGATAGACCGCCATGTGGAAGGAGGGCTGGCCTTGTTCTGTATAGTTCCCAATGACAGAACTAGGATCAATTCAGAAAAGTTCCAGAAAGAGAATCCGATTCAACAGGAAGACAGTTTTCTATTATTTAATGCTAAAATATGCAAGAGGCTGATGTAGTATCTTGGAAAGCTGTCTCAGTAGTAATTCCATTTGGGGTCTATGTCCTTTGGAGAAAAAGAGACCCAACTTTACAATAGATTTTTTTTTTTTTTTGAAAACCATTGTGTCTTCTGGGCTAGTTAATACTTGCAGGTCTTAGATAAATACTGAGTTGATATGAATTGACCAGAGCTCTGCTAGGCTGACTTTATGTGTAAATATTATGTCTCATATATAAAGTATGTGAAAGGATTTTAGATACACTCTCAAATTCTGTACTTGTGAATTTGCCTACTTGCTGAAATTTATTGGTGAATACAAATCAATACTCAAGGTGCTTTCATGGTCATTTGCAGATATATGCAGAGCAGCAAAAATTTGAGACCCTGACATGCATGTTCCCAGCTAAGATCAGACCAGGGGATGCATTCCCTTCTTCTTTCAATTTCTCATACTATAAACAAGTATTCTTTTAGCAAGTCTATTTAGTACCACATTTTGAGCACTTAGAGGTTTTTTTTTTTTTTTTTTTTTTGGAGGGGTGATTTTGTTGTTCAAATGGTCCCCAAGCATAAAAGTCCTATCCAGTGATCCCTAAGCACAAGAGGGCTGTGAGGTGCCTTAGGGAGAAACCATGAAAGAAAAGCTTCATTCAGGCATGAGTTACTGTGCTGTTGGCCATGAGTTCAATGTTAATGAATCAACAATACACATTAAATAAAGTGCCTTTAAACAGAAACACATGTAAAACAAGGTTATATGTTGATCCACTGCTGAAAACGTGATCAGAACCTGGCAGGACCCTAACCCTGTGTTTTCCCCAGGAGCAGAGATTCAGGATTTGCTAATTCAGTTTTTGGAATGACTTTACATAGAACAGAACTACTGGGAATTTTAAGAATTGACTGTATGGGTTTTAAAAGACTGATGGATTCTTTTTGCTCATAGACCCCACTCTCCAATGCCTGGTCACCTGCTCCAGTTCTAAAGCTCTCACTAGCTATCTGGAGAATGGCTGCCTGGCCAAAAGGAGGCCACTGCAGGCCTTTTCCATGGGCCAGGCTATGGTTATTGCCCTGCCAGGCCCCTGATGACAAACCCATATTTGTCAGGGGTCCCCCCAGCTGCAGAGACCAGCTCAGTTCTAACCATATCGCTCTGTCCTGTGAGGAGTCATTTAAGTGTCATGTGTCCTCTAACAGTCAGAGATAGGCCTGCCTCTTTCTCAGATATTATCCCCCTTGATGCAGGGTGGTTTCAAGTGGCATGAAAACCATTCTGGATATGAGGAGCAGGTGCAAGAGACAAACTTTAATTGAACAAACCTTAATAATAACTGTCACTACTTATTGAACATTATGGGGGACTGGAAACTGGATGGAGGCCAGCCTCCCACCCACCAGACCTCTAGGCAGACCATCAATGAAAGGGTTAATGCCTGTTGCAGCCAGGGCTTCTGACCTGCTTTACAGAGCACTTTACACTTGGTTTCAGTTCATCTCTGCCACTGCCCTCTGCATGACCCTTATCATCCACATTTCTTTTTTTTAAATAAATTTGTTTTTTATTGGTGTTCACTTTGCCAACATACAGAATAACACCCAGTGCTTATCCCATCAAGATCCACATTTCTTTGATGAGAAAAGTAAGCTTCAGAGAAGGTGTGGAATTTGTTTAAACCCACACAACTAGCAAGTGGCCAACGTGGGGTTGAGCATGAGTGTGAAAGCTGTCAGTCCTTGTTTGCAAACTGGCAGTCAAGTTTGATCTGCTGTTTTATTTGGGGTTTAACTGATCTGAATTAGCTGCTATTATTTAAAAACCAGAAAATACATTTAGAGCATTCCAGCAGCTGGTGCCCTCTTAAGGTAGAGCGGTAGGGTCTAGCTTTCATGGTCTTCACTGGGGCCCAGAGCTTTCATTTGCATCTCCAGCCTGGGGCTGCAGATATTGATTTAGAGCCCTGCTCACTGCTGTGTGGGCTCCTTCCTTCCAGTCTGATGCTGTTACCTACATTCTTTCATCTGATCCTTGTGCTTTCATTATGATTCTGCAGCTGAATGAATTTGCCCCAGATCATCTGGCTAAATGAACTGAGATTCAATCGGAGCTTTCCAGCCCCTTTTCCCACACAGTCTTCTTGAATTTTTACAACCTGTACACAGCAGGGACCCATTATTTGCCTCCAAGCAAGGCCTCGCAAGGATATTTTTAATGCATCAATTTCTAAAAGCAAGCATCTAGTGGTGTCACACCTGCATACATGAACAAGGGTGGAGGGAGGCAGCAATGTCTTTCTGGGAAATTGATCTCTAAGTATTAAACAAGTTCAAGTGCATTTTATATTCTGACAATTTATGCTTTGGGGCCTGTAATTTAAATTTGTCTCTTCAGCATTGGGAAAAATCCTTTAGGAGACAAGTACATTTTTCCCCCATTGGCTTTCCCCTTATCTTGTGTTCCTGCTTCCTAAGGTCAACATGAGTGTATGGGGCCTCTGTCTTTAGCGGGTGGACTTTCTTGGCTGGAAGAGTTCCTAGAATTCCTTCATTGTCAGGATGAGATTTCCACATCAAAGGCCACGGGATTTAGTCCATTCAACATGAGCTATTGGGTGGAGCACAAACAGACTAAAGATGCCTGCTTCATTCCGAATAGGACACAGCAGAGCCCAGATGGCATGCAGAGAACAGCCATGGCCTTCAGAGTGTCATGGAATCCTTCTGAGTAAAGTTCTCCATCTGTCCTCCCCACACTCTGTCCCTCTCTCACACCTTGGCCAGGCTAATCCTTCTAAAATTCTGTATCTCATATGTCTCCCTCACTCAAGAGCTCTGATGGGTTCCCTAGTTCCTAGGATAGTCAACATTACCTCTCCTGTATTGAGTCTATCACAGTTTGAACTCTTATCCAAACCTTATCTAACTTATATCTTACTACTTTCCTTCCATAACATTTTACTCTGATCACAGCCAAGGGCTACTTGGCCTTCACTGGAGACTCCATATGTGAGTCTTTTCTGCTATGTCCCACAGGACACGTGTGTCCTTTTATTTCTTCAAGACCTTGTCCAGCCTCCTCTCCTTTGAAATTTGGGACTTATGAGCCTTATTTTCCCAAGCTGGCAGATAACTTTTAATGAGGATTAAGTGCACACAATCAGCCTTCCACAAAACATCTGTGGAAGAGGAAGGGCTAGCAGCACTTCATCACAGAGATCCACAAATACTGCCATGTACCTTGACTGAAGCTTTGGACACACAATACATCAGCTTCTGATTTCCAAGGATTAGAATTGATATCTATCTATCTATCATCTATCTATCTATCTATCTATCTATCTATCTATCTATCTATCTATCATCTATCTATCCATCTCAATATATATATCAAATATACATAAAATTAGATATATATGTATCTATTTTACTTCAAAATGTCCTTTTTTTGTTATGCACTATCATTTGAAATTTCATTTGTATGCTCCAGTCCACAATGATAAAATCATTAATGTATCTATTTACTTCATAGAATTCTTTTTTTTTAAAGATTATATTTATTTATTCATGGGAAATACAGAGAGAGAGAGAGAGAGAGAGAGACGGAGACATAGGCAAAGGGGAGGCAGACTCTCTGTGGGGAGCCTGATGTGGGACTTGATTCAGGGCTCCAGAATTATGACCTGAGCCAAAGGCAGACAGTCACTGAGCCACCTAGGCATCCCTATAGAATTCCCTTTAAAAAGGAATTAAAAAAAAAAGATATATAAATAAATAAATAAATAAATAAATAAATAAATAAATATATATATATATATATATATATATATATATATATATATATATATAGGTGCCTGGGTGACTCAGTGGGTTAAGAATCTGACTTTGGCTCAGGTCATGATCCCAGGGTCCGGCTCAGCAGAGAGTCTGCTTGTTTCTCTGCTGCTCTCCCCACTCATCTTATCTCTCTCTCAAATAAATAAATTTAAAAACCTTACAAATATATATATTATATATATAAATTATATATTTTTATATATTATATATTACATGTATATTATTTATAATATATATTTTATTCATAATATATAATACATATTTTTATTTATATATTTTATATCTAAATTATATATATATTTGATTACCTTCTGAGATTCATTCATTTATTGGTTCAAACACATTATGGACAAATAGTATTTTCATTATTGCACAAATAACCCAGCTTCTTTTTCTTTCCTGGTAAATGGGAATAATACTAATCTCAGGGAGTGACTGGGAAGACATAATGAGATAATGCTTGTCTAACAGTGACATGAAGTATGTGTCAGACAAAGTGGGCACTCAGCAACTGTCCACCTTTCCTTTATTCTGATGACTTTTATAATCAGTTAGGGATATCATAGACAGGAATTTCGTCTGAATCACCACAAAATCCCTGGTTGGATTCGGTCTGAGACTCAAGCTCTATTTGAGGTGTTTGTGTTTTATGGGTCTATCGTATGGCTTCTTTCAAATTTTTCTTTAACTTTTGAAGAAAATCTGAAAATAAGAGCTGAAAGTAAAATGCTTAGCCAGTTCTCCCTTTTATGGGCATGTTGGTAGTTTTTCTGTCCAAACTAAACAGTCTCTGTTATGGTCTTACCCAACTTGATTTGCAAAGAATCTAAAACTTGTCCTGGAATGAACTTGCTGGCCAGTTGCTTTTAAAATACGATATTAAAATATGTTTTTAAAAGGCAACAAAAAATGTCACTGGCTCTTTCATGTAGACATTGCATCAGCAATTTCTAGGCTTTTTGATTGGAAAGGAAAGCAATGTTTTGCTCGGTCCCCCATCTGAGTGCAAGGGATAACTAATAATAATACCTACAGATGGCAACCAAATGGAAATCATCTCTTTGACACAGATTATGCAGCTATTTGGAGCTAATATTATATTTTTTATTAGATTTCTTTCTCCTCTAAGCTAATATTCCAGAAATCAAAGTAGCCCTCTGGACCATATATACCAGGATGTACAGAAAGAAAATATTGCTTGCAAACAGACATTAATCAGTTTTCAGGGCTAATGAAAGGAGGTAGAGATTTGGTTTCAGCAAGTAAAGGTGGCCAAATGAGCTGGCATGTGTCAGAGGTCAGCAGGATTACAGGTCCAGGGAAGGAGGAAGGAGTGAGCAGGTGGTGCGGAGAAACGGTGTTGAGTGTGGCTGTTTCTGTCTGAACCCTGCCACACCTGAGCTCAAGATGCTGCATTTTCAGGTTAGTGTCAGCTGCAGGCGATCCCGGGTCTGGCTGTTCCTCCACTATCTCCCCGGGCACCGATGTGAGTGATGCCAATGACCCCATGCCCACCCCTTCTTACTCAAGCTCTCTGCAACCTAGAGTCGGAGCTGCAGACTGATACATCTTCCACTCTTTCTATCATTTCACTCAGAGGGCCCAGCGCTGGAACATGACTTTCCAGGTCAGTTTTTGTCATTTGGTGGGTTTTGATGGGAGCATGCAGCTCTCCAAAGACTGAATTTGTGTTTTATCTGGTGGTGCAATGGTAAGGCTGCAAAGACTCATGGACTTTGGGGTCAGACAGATCCAGGTCTGAACCCCGCTTTGCCACTTACTGACTCTGAGTAACCACCTAACCTCTCTGAATCTCATTTCCTCACCTGAAGAATTTCCTTATCTCTAAGATGGGAAGCAGTCACTCTATAGGATTTTGTGAGGCTTACCAGTGGTAATCAAGTGATGTATTTGACACACAGCAGAAAATATAACAAGCGACAGTTAAAATGAACCAAGGGATGAGGTAGAAAGCAGAGAGCACATTTGGTCAGGACTCTGTGATGAACCAGAAATGGTCCAGATGAAATTTACCAAATCGATGCAAACATTTTTTCACTATGTTCCAAAATTTAAATTGCAAGCATACAAGATACCGTAGACTCATCTCTGGCTCAAATATATTCAGGTCTCCCATATTCTAGGAAGAAATTATTTTGCTTTCACTAACTCCTCAAGCTCTGTTCCTTACCCTTCCCTTCCAGTTCTGCCACATTTGTTGAAGGATGGAGCCTTGAGGCCTGTAGCCTCTTCTCAACCTCTTGCTCCTTTCACAGCCTACTCTGTTTCCACAGTTCTCCTGAAAGGTCTCTCTTGAGTCTAGAAAGTCACCACTGTGCTCATATTGCCCCTACAGCCTTGTCAACTCTACAGCTTTCCAGCCTGACGGCCAGCACTTCCTTTCAAACAGCAGTTCTCAATCTTGGCTGCATATTAGAATCACCTGGGGAGGGGAGCTTTAAAAAAATGATCGATGCTTGGATTCCACCCTCTAGAAGTCCTTATGTTTAGGTCTAGGGTACAGCCTGGGTGCCGGGATTTTTCAAAGCCCCCCTGTCGATGACTAAGGGGCAGCTAAAGTTGAGAATTACAGCTAAGTTGACTCCTCTCCTTCATTCATATAACACTGCAAAGCTCTGTTTCCCCTGCTTGAACACTTCTTCTGAATCTCTTTCAGGGTGTCACCCAAATCCTGTTTAGAATGCAATTTTGTGAGTAAGGCAAGTTATAGTTGGGGTCGTTGCTATCGTGTTGCTAAAGGAATCTGGAATTCTTGGTTCATCAGGAGCTTACTGAATGTAGGTTCAGGGTATAGCTGGATGGCTATGGGGAAAGAGATAAGGAGGAAGGGAAGGGGAGGGAGGAAGGAATGAAGGAAGGAGAAAGGGGGGGGGGAGGGAGGAAGGAATGAAGGAAGGAGAGAGGGAGAGAGGGAAGGAATGAAGGAAGGAGAGAGGGAGGGAGGGAGGACAGGAAAGAAGGAAGGAAAATCTTATACTCCATGATCCAAACAACTTAATAACCCTGTATATCTAATGCTTTCTCTTCTGCATCTCAACAGAGGTACCAGGAATATTAATGTTAGCTATGATTGATTGAGCACCATATTATATCCTCACAGCAACTTTGATGAGAAGGATACAATTTTCCTTATTTTTTACAGCCAGGAAATGGAATCAGGAGAGTTAGTTGCCTCAGAACACAAGCCTAGAAAATGAGAGAGCTGTTATTTTAACTCAGGTCAAATCCTCCATGGATTTGGGGCACCTGGGTGGCTCAGTGGTTGAGCATCTGCCTTCGGGTCAGGTTGTAATCCTGGGGTCCTGGGATCAAGTTCCACATCCAGCAACCTATGGGGAGCCTGATTCTCCCTCTGCCTATGTCTCTGCCTCTCTCTCTCATGAATACATAAATAAATAAATCTTAAAAAGAATCCTAAGTAATTAGTGCCAAATCTTGGGAGAACTCCTTCAGAAATCCTTCCTGAGGGAGATTCAACTACCTGAAATTGGTCTTGTATCTCATGCCCCTTTTCCCTTCTCTGGAGTGGGACCCTGCCATCCTTCTATGTGTGCCTTTGTGTTCATGCTTCTCCTCTTCTCATCACCCAGGCCACCTCTGTTCTGCTTGGCAATGCCATGTGAACAGGTGGTGTCTGGAGTCATAGAGCAGTGGTGGCATCAGGTGGGGCAGGGACCAAGCATGCCACATGTCTGGGAGAACGGCCAAGTCAATAACGACACAGAAAGTTTGCTGTGGTGGCTCACTCGTCTTCTCTGCTCAGTAGGAAGTGTGGTACCTGAAGGACCAGGTTTTTGCTGGGAGGGAGAGACAAGGTTTCTCTGAGGGTCTCAGGGGAAGTATTGGTGATAAGAAAAGGAAAGAGTGCAGGATTGGGAAAGATGGGACAAAGGAATGTCTTTAGGGAAAAAGGTAAGGATTCAGCAAAACCTTTCTTTCCACCTCTCCCCCCACCATTCCTTTTCCCCATCCCTCCCTCAATTCTGTGGTCCCTTTCTCCCCAAACCAGCCAGCTGTCCCTTGAACCTGCACTCAGAAAGATTTTCTGATTAACCATGGATTGCACTTCCCTCTAGCAACACCATGGCAACAACTTCAGCTACCAATTGCCTTAATTATAAGATTTGCGTGCTTTGCCCCACAAAACAACATTTAAAAAGGATGTGAGTGAGATTTTAATGCAACACGGTGGTGGAGAGGTTGGGACGGAAAAGTGAGCTGAGACGTGGGGAAGGACACTTGTTCCATGGTGGGATGGGGTCAGGGCAACAGAAAGGGAAGTCATCACCCCCCTCCTGCGACCTTGCATCCTGAACTCACCAGAGAATACACGAGGCGCTTGATGTCTGAAAAGATTGGGTTTGGCTGCCAGGAAGTGAAATTTCACGCTCAATCATGGTAACCGGATTCATCCTTGTGGTTTGCACATTTTGCCCGTCCTCCAGCTCATGGCTTTGATTTTCTATTTCCTCTTAAAACTGCTTCATTTTGCACTTGTCTTTGAACTGGGCTCCAATCCCGTGTGGGAAGGCCACGCTGACACGAATGGCATTTCCGTTCTGTGCCAGGCACGGTGCTAGGCTCTCCAGTGCTGGGGGGCATGCGTACCCACAAAGATGGAGGCTAGGCCCGACGGGGGAGGCTTGGAGAAGAGGGTGAGGAGAAAATGGGAAGAGGACAGGATTTTGGAGAAGGAGGTGGCTGGAATGGAAGAGAGATGGGCAGGAAAAGCAGAAGACAGAGATAGGTGGCGAATGTGGGAGGGGGCAGGGAAAGGAAATACTGTGTAGAAGAGAGAAGTAGAGGGTGCTTGGGTGGCTCAGGGGATTAAACATCTGCCTACGGCTCAGGTCATGATCTCCGGGTCTTGGGATAGAGCTCCACGTTGGGCTCCCTGCTCAGTGGGGAGTCTGCTTCTCCCCTCTGCTTCTGCTCCTCCCCCTGCTTGTGATCTCTCTGTCTCTCCCAATCTGTCTCAAATATATAAATAAAGCTTTTTAAAAAGTGGTGGGACGGGAAGGGAGCTGGCTGAGTGAAGAGGGTGAGTAGGAGCAGGACAAGGGGTGTGAATCGGAAGATAAAGAAAATGGCAGGAGAGATGGAGTCTCAATGGAAGGGGAACATGGTGTCTCCATGGAAAGGGCTGGAGGTGTTAGGAACTTAATGGTATTTCCCTCCCCTATTTACATAATGAAGCCCTTCCTAATTCTCGATGTGACTATATTTGGAGATAAGACCTTTAAGGAGGTAATTAAGGTGAAGAAAGTTATGGGAATGGGCCTCTAATCCAATTGGACTGGTGTCCTCATAAGAGGAAGAGACACCAGATCTCTCTCTCTCTCTCTGTCTCTCTCTCTCTGCCATGTGAAGACTCAGGGAGAAAGCAGCTGTCTGCCAGAAAGAAGGGTTTTCACAAGAAACTAACCCTGCCGGCCCCTTGCTCTTAGACTTCCAGCCTCCAGAACTATGAGAAGGTAGATTTCTGTTGTTCAAGTCCCAGGCTGTGGCATTATTTCGCTATGGTGGCCTGAGTGCACAAAGACAAGGGGTATGGAGATTGAAGATTCCCATAGGAGGCCAGGAGAATCAGCATTCACCCCAACCTGCCCATGTCTGGGAGGTGGGCAGTGACACAAGTTTCACATTTCCTCCTCCAATCCAAAGAACACAAGGATACCAGCTCTGTTGGCCAGGAGATTATATGCTCAGGTATGTATGGGTCACAGCTAACTGATGGTGAGATTTTGGGTCTCATTTGTAAAAACTGCTAAGCAGCATCAGCCTTATTGGGAGTTCTGAAAGGATTAAAGAAGGCTTTACCACACAAGTACCTTATGGGGAGGGCATGCACTCCGTTAAGTATAGCTGTTAGTGTTGTGTGCATCTGTGCGCATGTTTGTTTAGGAAAGTTGTTTTTTAAGATTTTTTATTTATTTATTCAGAGAGAGAGAGAGAGAGAGAGAGAGAGCAGGCACCGTGCAGAGAGCCTGACGTGGGACTCGATCCAGGGTCTCCAGGATCATGCCCTGGGCTGCAGGCGGCGCTAAACTGCTGCGCCACTGGGGCTGCCCTGTTTAGGAAAGTTTTTTATTTTATTTTATTTTTTTTATAATAAATTTATTTTTTATTGGTGTTTAATTTACCAACATACAGAATAATACCCAGTGCTCATCCCGTCAAGTGCCCCCCTCAGTGCCCGTCACCCATTCACCCCCAACCCCCGCCCTCCTCCCCTTCCACCACCCCTAGTTAGTTTCTCAGAGTTAGGAGTCTTTATGTTTTGTCTCCCTTTCTGATATTTCTCACACATTTCTTCTCCCTTCCCTTATATTCCCTTTCACTATTATTTATATTCCCCAAATGAATGAGACCATATAATGTTTGTTCTCTGATTGACTTACTTCACTCAGCATAATACCCTCCAGTTCTATCCACGTTGAAGCAAATGGTGGGTATTTGTCATTTCTCATGGCTGAGTAATATTCCATTGTATACATAGACCACATCTTTATCCATTCATCTTTCAAAGGAAAGTTTTTTGAAGAGCAAAGGCTCTTGAGATTTCCCATACAACAAGAAAGTGGGATCTTTGTTTCTGTCTCTAGATTATATTGAGTCATGCAAAATTGCCATTTCTAAGGGTCAAAGCACAGTAAGTTTTTTTTTTAAGATTTATTTATTTATTTCAAACACAGAGAGAGAGAGAGAGAGCGCACATGTGAGAGAGCACAAGGGGGTGGGAGGGGCAGAGGGAGAAGCAGATGCCCAGCTGAGCAGGGAGCCCAAGGTGTGGCTGGATTCCAGGACTCTGGGATCATGATCTGAGCTAAGGTAGATGCTTAACTGACTGAGCTACCCAGGTACCCCCCTCTTTTATTACAGTAAGTGTTTTTTGAAAAGGAACATTTCACATACAAATGCAGATATATGGACTTACTTGAAATATCTTTAGATCTAAGCACCATGAGGCCACTTTGCCCCACAGATACTGCCCACTTCAGGGGGAGCATGCTGCCCTAGGTCCCCAGGGTCTCTACCTCTCACTTACTCATGTACACTTCCTGCGAGGTCCAATAGCTTTAGGATGGTAGCCCATGACTTAATGTATTGCCTAGAGCTCTGCTCATGTGCTGTTGATAAGACAGAGAAATGGGTACACTTTCTTTTGCAGGAAAAAGTATTAGAACAAAAGTATGTAGAACCGTGAGAGCAAATGGGGAGCATAAATCATCGCAAAACAAACATCCTGAGGCCTTGGCTGATCAAAACAAGCCCGGAAAAGCCAGTCTGGATTTTGTCACTCTGTTTTGACGGCATCATGGAAACACTTGCCTCTTGGCTGAAATCCTTTCCCTTAACACGTTTCATTCACATGCAAGTCCATTTACCGAGTATCCTGTGTGTATTCCTTTCTCTTCCTTGTGCTTTTGTTTTAATCCCCTACTAGATGTTAGTGTGTCCAGTTAGAAGCAATCCCATAAAAACGAGGCTGAGGGAAACATTAGATGGCTGGCCAAAAGTATCAGGCTCCGAACAATAACAAAAATTTGTATCACTTTCTAGCTCACATACTTTTTCTTACATCATATCACATCAACTATTTCCAGAATCCAGTAGAATAGGAATATATTATTCCCATTTTCGATGATGAGCAAACAGAGGCTCAGAGTTCAAATAACTTGCACAACTAGGAAGGGTTAGGGCTGAAAATACACACAGAGCAAGCACAGTTCCTGATTCTTCATTCTAGGTAACTGTGAAGAAAAGCAATACCACAACCTGGGTCAAAGTTGGCTTTGCTACAACTAAGTTTAAAAAATAACCCACGTGTTGTATGAGATGGGCTTACTAGCAAAGTGGATCCTTGTTTAGCATCAAGAAAAATGGAGTATTTAAGTCAGAGAGCGTTAATTGGACATTGGATTCCCTGCAGCCTGGGCTGTAGACAGTATGCAAAGTAGTAGCTAGACCAGCTCTAGAAAGTACCCGGTTCTCCCTTAGAATTCACTGATTTCATTCTACATTCTTTCCTGCTAGTCCTAGAGTGAGTTCAGATCCTTTCTCAATGTGGGACTCCAAGTAGTCACTCTCCATCCCAGAAAGCTGATACGGAGTTAGCACTAGATGTGAAACTTATCTGGAATTTGGTGTTCGGGTCTGGAGGTCTGTTTCAAGAGGGGCATGAATATTCTAGGTGAATCCTATGGTGTCCAGGGCAAGTCCTTCCTATAAGTGCAGGGAGACCAGGGGAGGGTGGGAAGGCACACAGTGACATCTTCAAGTGGATGTTTCCTTGCTATGGCTAAATGCAGCACAAGGACTAATGGAGAAACATTAAAAGGGGCCATATTTTGGGCATGATAAAGAATTTCCTGTTGACCAGTGGTGCTTTAATGGAAGGTGCTGCCTAATTAAGTATGAATGTGTTGTTACTGGTACATTGAAGCTGGAGGTGAGATCTGTAATGTGGATAAACTCTAAAAGTCTTTTTGGGGTGCCTGGGTGGTTCAGTTGGTTAAGCATCTGCCTTCGGCTCAGGTTATGATCTCAGGACCCTGGAATCGAGCCCCACATCAGCGGAGAATCTGCTTGTCCCTCTCCTTCTGCCCCTCCCCCTCGCTTGTGCTCTCTCTCAAACAAATAAAATCTTAAAAAAGAATTCTAGGGACACCTGGGTGGCTCAGTAGTTGAGCGGCTGCCTTCAGCCCAGGGCGTGATCCTGAAGTCCTGGGATCGAGTCCCAAGTTGGGCTCCCTGCATGGAGCCTGCTTCTCTCTCTGCCAGTGTCTCTGCCTCTCTCTCTCTCTCTCTCTCTCTCTGTGTCTCTCATGAAGAAATAAATAAAATCTTAAAAAAAAATTCTAAAAGTCGGTTTGGATACTATTCCATCTCAGCCTCAGGGACAAACAGGGGGATGATCAACAGTTTCTGAGATATTTTAGGGGTCTGGCACATAAAACTGTCATCAGGAATCAAAGTTTTTGTTGCGTTTCCAGATTATATCGGAATCATATAAAATTGCCATTTTTGGTAGATAATAAAATGGTTGAAGGTCAGCAATTTGATATGATTCAGCATAATTCATACAAAGGCAAGGGATGAACTCAATTCCTATGAGACATGGAGAAAAGAATGCCTGAGAAAATGTGGAGTTCACCATACACAGGTATTGGGTTGTTGAGGGTTGAATCGTGTTCCCCTGAAATTCCAGGTTGAAGGACTTCAGAATATGACTGTACAAGAAGGTAAGGCATTTAAAGCTGTGATAAAGTTACAATAAGGCCCATTAAGGAGACCCTAATCCAATCTGACTGGTATCCTTGTAAGAAGATGTTTGGATACACAAGGAGTTACTAGGGCTTCTCTGCATAGAAGAAAGAATATGTGAAGACACAGCAAGAAGGCAGCCATCTGTAAGCCAAGCAGAGAGGCTTCAGAAGAAACCAAACCTACTGATACCTTAATCTTGGACTTTGTGCCTCCAGAACTGTGAGAATATAAATTTCTGTTGTTGAAGCCCCCAGCCTGTGGTACTTAGTATACCTGGATATGTGGCTATATGGGGAGCTGGAGAGATGAACGTGGACAAGGAGTGTGGTCCAAAGACAGGTTTTCAAAAGCCCTCCAAGACCATTCCATTGATCTTTACTGGGAAGGAAAAGAGGAGATGCTAATGATCCAAGAAATTGATAGATATTTACCTATGATAAAAGAGTTGGTAATGGTGATAAATTCAAAGGATCCCCTGATGAGGATTCCATCAATGTCAAATTAGATTTCACAGTGAAATGGGATAAAAACGAACTACAGTTAACACTCCTCCATCACAAGAGGTAGGCAGCTAAATTTTGCAAAAGGCACACAGCCAGGATGATGGGTAAATTTTCTTCTGAAAGGATATATTAAAATGTACCCTCCCCCAATCACTGCATGCCTGTACCATTACTGTGTAATTGCCAAGGCTATATACTCATAAAACTTTTGCACACCCTAAAATTCTTCTGGAAATATGCCTGCTTGATATGGAGAAGCAGTCTAGAAATGTGATTGAATAGGGAACTGTATAGTTAATGATTTCCATAAAAGTGCATAGCAGGCTATTTTCATGGAGTTTGAAGTGTTGGAAGGCCGTTGGACACCAACTTGCTCCTCCTGTCCTTTCCATCTCTTACCCTCTCTCATTTTACAGGGTTGAATCTGGATTTAGCGAGGCCTCCAAGTTATTATTCTGACAGGACTCTGTGATGGTCAGAGCCTTGCTGTAGCAGGTTTAGGGGACTGGGCCCAACGAGCATCTCTACCCTTTAACTGCTGTGTGAACATCTGCTATTCTTATCTCATCTGGACAGATATTGCTTCTTAACTGGAGAATTAGTCTCTGCTCCTTCTGGACACTGATTAATCATCTTAAATCATCATTCTAATAAACTTCCAAGGAGTTACTTTGTTTACAAACTTTTAATGATTATTCCATGAAAAGAGAAATCTGAACTTTGTGGTTTGGCATTCAAGGCTTTCTATGATCTGATTACAACCAAGTCTGGTTATTTTTTTTCCATCTAAGTCTTCTGAGCTCATTTCCCTCTGCTCTATATGTGCGCCCTTTTCTGCCACGGTAGCTTTGCTGCTACTCCTCACGCTGTCCTCTTTCATGCTTTTACTAATGTTCTTGCTGCCTGGATATCCCTTCCACCAATCCCTATCTATCTTTCAAGGCTAAATTACACATTACTTCCTCTGAGGAGTCTTCCCTGCATGCAAGATGCACAGCATCAGATGGTCCTGAGTTTGAGAGCATACCCTGCCCCTCACTTCCTAGAACATCTCTGGAAGGTTATTGAATTT
Organism: Canis lupus familiaris; assembly: GCF_011100685.1. Lineage (NCBI taxonomy): Eukaryota > Metazoa > Chordata > Mammalia > Carnivora > Canidae > Canis > Canis lupus. The sequence continues at coordinate 65,522,621 of NC_049224.1, forward strand.
CTCTAGGGCTCAGTTTTCTCGCTGTGATATGGGCAAGTCAATATCCACCATGTAGCCTTATGAAGTACATATGGGACAGCCATACTGTGAAGTACTTGGCATAGTTCCTTTTACGTGGTAAACATCAAAGAATGTTACATACTACTCTGATTATTCCAGGGAACTGCAGACTCCCTTTCTGTGAATTCCCATTCATCTGAACTCTCTGATAGTCTTCCTTGTAAATCTGGGTTTTGCATTTTAGATATTAGGACTCACATGTTGTGTTCCCCATGCTATTTGTAACTCCTTGAAGGTGTGATCGTGGTTTAGTTAGTGTGTGTCCTGTGCATTGACCTCTTTTCTGTAAGCTCTCAGACCACAGGCAAAGGCTGACCTTGTAGGCGTGAAATTTGGGTATGACAACAATTTGCTTTTTTTCTTTTTTTTTTAAGATTTATTCATTCATGAGAGAGAGAGAGTGAGAGAGAGAGAGAGAGGCAGAGAGAGAAGCAGACTCCCTGCGGGAAGTCCAATGCAGGACTTGATGCCAGGACCTCAGGATCACGACCTGAGTCAAACGCAGATGCTCAACCACTGAGCCACCCAGGTTCCCCACAACAATTTGCTTTGCTGTCACTTTTCTCTTCCCTCTAAAAGTTGACAATAGTTTTTTGTTTTGTTTTTGTTTTAAAGTCAGTTTCCTTAGATATGAGAATCCTAGTTGTAGGGCTTTTGTTTTCTAGAAACATGGCAGATAATGCGTGAAGAGGCTGGTAGAGATTGATAAGTTGGGAAAGACACATGTCTGTGGCCTGAACTAATTAGGCCAACTTAGCCTCACCATTTTCCATCATGCCATCTGTATTCCAGGTTTGTGTGATACTTCTGGGATGGGGGGCAAGGTTTTATATTCTGATGCGCTTGGAAAACACTAGATTCTAAAGACCCACTCATGGAGAGACAGAGGATGTTGTAAGAAACTAAAATGTGTGAGAAGTCCTACAGTAAAGAAACCAGCTCTTAATAGCTAATAAGAGTAGCTAACATTCATTGAGCTCTTTCATGGCAGATATTTTGATAGTAGGCCCTTTATATGAATTCTTTAATTTAATCCTCAAATGCTATAATTATTATCCTTACTTTACAGATGAAGAAATCAATGCTTGAATGGTCCAAGTTCTTACAGCTCCTTACTCTTAAGAGTTGGAGCTGGGATTGGAATCAGATATTTGTAACTCTAGAACCTGTTCTGGTTCACTGTGATACACAGCTTCTCATATTCCTGGATTTGCCTGATCAGGAAGTACTTTTGGTTATCCTCTTATTAATAACCCATGAAAGTCATGTCCCTTGGGATGCACTTTGGGCAACAGAGCTTTGCTTTCCCAAGCTACTTGGTTCATGGGAGCAGCCGTGACCTTTCCACCTCTGCACTTTGCTTACTGACCTCTGCCTGTATGTTCTTGCTCACCTCGCCTTTATCATAACATTTTACTCTTCCTCCAACGCCTAGTTCAAATGCAACTGTATGAGGAGCTTTCTTTGATGTCAGCAGGTTGATGTGCAAAGGCATCTGTGTTCTCCACTCCTGTTAATGTTCAGTCTCTCTGTCAAGAGCCATGCTCAAAGAGCCTCGGTAAAGTTTCTGGCACTGAGTGGGCACTCAGAGTTTAGTGAATCACAATCTTCCTAGCTGCTCTAGGGGGTCATTTCCCGAGCCTGGGGCTCTTTAAGTCACAGGTCATAGACTTGCGGGTTATGACTGTAGCTGGTGACCTGGGCTGAGTCTGGCTCCAACCCTTTTCAGGTTTGGAGAGCATCACTCCTGAACTCCCTGGCAGTTCATTAGTTAACACTGTCCCCCCTCTGTGCCTCGCAGATGTTGCCTCTCCCCAGCCTCTGTGAGGTGAAGAGCACGATTAGGTCACATTGGGCCTCTTGTCAGTGTCCTTCTGGGGACAAACCTGACCTGTCCTTTCCAGGGTGTTGTCTAGGTTTCATTACAAAGCCCCCCAGTGGCTGTGCCTTGGATGAGTCAGCTGGCTTGGGGCTTCATTAGCAACTCTAATTGCCTTTTTGTTTTTGTCCTCTTTGGGGCCTTCTGAGGCCCAGAGGTGGGGCCTGGCGGGCCTGGCGGGCCTGGCTTCCAGAAATGCCGCCAGCCTCCACAAGAGCCCATGATGGGAAGTCCGCGCCCCACTCCCCAGCAGCCACGTCATGCCACACTGCGCATTTCTGGGCCGCACCCTTCCCCAGGGTGCACTCAGGCGCCATGCAACCGCTGGCCATCCCAGCTCCCTGGCTGCCTGTGATGAGGTCATGGGGTGGGGTAATGGAGACCCCCCCTCCAAATAGGGTGGGGGCTTCCCCAACTGGCCTGGGAATGGTGGAGATGAGGAAATGGTAATAATCTTGTCCGTCCAACCCACTGCTCCCTCTCTTGAGCTTGCATGGCCGGCATGGACAGAAGTGGAGGGAGGAAGAGAGAGCAGGGAAGAAACAGGGAGGAGAAGGAGAGCAGAGTGGCAGGCGTGGATTCCTCACTTCCTCCATTAACAACTGGAGATGGAAAAAGGAGCTAGCAGTTTCTCTTGACCACCTTGCAATGAGCCGATCAAGCTGCCTTCTCTCCTCTCTGTAATGTCCTTCTTCTGATCTTAACCTCTTTTTTTTTTTTTTTTTTTCACTCACTGAGACCACAAAAGGTAGGGGAAGCCACCATAATCCATCTTATATAATTAGAATTTGACACAGAAGGAAAAAATATCCCAGAAACAGAGCAGCAGCTGGTCCGGCAAGGCAGGTGAAGCCCTTCCCAACCCAAGAACACTTCTCCGGGCAGAGCCTCACATTCTCACCCAGGCCTAATGAGCACGTTTGCTCTTGCTTCTGCACCAGTGGGTCTCGTAGACTGAAGTCGCCTAGGTGTCCCAGAGCACTCAAGCTTGGTCAAACCCACCAGGTTTTTAGCCTCCGCCCGTGAGTACATATGTGTGCGTGGAGGAATGAATGCTCTGTTAAAATTGAAGCCTGCCGAGAGAATTTGCAGATAGATCTCTGTGGATAGCTAGCTATTTGCATCTGGAATTCTGTCTCGGAAAGATGGGAAATCTGATAAGAGAGACTTTCCCAGGGAAATAGGAACAGCACATCACACATTTACGTGTCCCTCCACCTAAAACCACCGCATACTTCCCATATGATCATTGCCATAGAAAACCAAGGAATACCTAAGACTCTCTGCTCCCTGCTTGTATCAAAGGCACAATCAAGAGGGCAAAGCCACCCTCACCAGACCCTAGCATTGTCAGTCAACTGCAACCAGAATGAACAAACATGGAATTGAACTTTTTTTCTCCTAGGACATCAGAGCCGTAACATCCTTATCCGGTCGTTACAAAGGAAAAGCCAAATGATTTATTTAACTTTAAAAAACATATTCTGCAAAACAAGTTTATAAGAAGTCATAGTAACCACACTTAAGAAAATTTTTTGGAATGATAGTAAAATCTTCCATGGGAAAGATTTCCAACTTAATAGAAAGATCATAGCTCTGGAAGCCGAATTGCACGTAACGGGATAAGAAAACACAGATACTCTGACCCGGGAAATAAATGAGCCCATCACCACACTAGTGAATGTGAGGCGCATCAGGTTGGAGATTCTGAGGAATATCTTGCACACATTTTCTAAGAGAAATCTCATTTTTCAAATAGTCAAAGCTATTTCACAGAGATTTGCGTCAAGCAGAATAGAAAGCAGGAGAAGGCATGACTGCTGAGGTTTTCCAACCTCTGATTTATCATTTGTTGACATACTTTCTACAAGTTCCTCATTTCTTTACAAGTAGCTGTCTTAAGTTCTTCCAGTAAATATTTTTGATGAAGGCCAAACAGGAGGCAAAAAGTTCAAGAGAATGGCTTACCTTTTCTAGGCATGGCTGATGTCAAAATTTTCCCCAAAACATGAGGCTTTCTTGCTTTGGTTGTCCCATGAATTTAGAAACCATTAAAAAATTTAAAGCAGAAATATGTGTGTCTTATTCGAAGCTGCTTCGAAACAATACAAAAAATAACGCGATGAAAAATAAAGTGCTCTTCTGAGCATGAGATTGTGTTTGAAGCTTGGAGCTCATGCTGTTGCACGAAGTTTTGCAACTGTCTTTCTCAGTTTAAACAACCTCCCGCTCCTCCCCACCACTTGCCAACGTCTATAATTTAAAGCAACTGCGATCCTTCCCATAATACTCACATTTCAAAGAGCTTAATATATACGCTCGTTAGGAAAGAGTAGGAGCGGGTGACGTTCCTCTGCAAACCCGGGACCGAGGCAAATGGGAAGCAAAGGTTTCAGGTATCTGAGCAATTCTGTCTCTTTTACCCGTAGCTCTTCTCACTCTGTTACTTCAAGTTGCTTCTTTGCCTTTTCAAGTGATGCCTTGAGACCAAAAGGCATCACTTCACTGGAAGAAAAAAAAAAAAAACACACAGAAAAGTTTCTGTCTCAACTTATAGGACAGTGATACTAGTGAAATTATGTTTAAACTTTTGCTAACACAATTATTTCTATTCAATTCTGCCCTAATTCATCTGTTTGAAAATGTAAAATTAATGTGCATTACGTTTTCATAAAAGAGGAAAATACCTAAAATGATGTCATTTGAATTGGACTTATTTTAGCTTGCATCCTGTATATGAATCATAAACTCTAGGAGGGATACTCGCTTTGCAGTGTGTCCATGTAGCTGGGTAAGTCTCTGACATAGAGACTGTAATCAATGTTCCTGATTTCACTCTTTCAACCACACTTCCCCATTTGCCATTAAACACACACACACACAGAGCATTTGTGAATTCAAATTACAGCCAACTTAAAGTGATGATTTAAAAAAAATATTTATAGTATATCTTAAAGCTGGTCTTGCTTAGTATCTGAGAGATAATAAGTACTCAGTAAATACCTCCTGCATGAATAAAGGATTGTAATGGCTCAGGGCATTCAACAGTTTTGACAAGTTGGGTTTGCATTTAGAATATGTTCACATCGGGGAAGGATAATATGTCAAAGCTTGTACAGAGAGTAAACAGGACAACGTGTGCTCTTGCCAGATTTAATGAATGGTTATGATATAATAAAAATCACCTAAATTAATATAGAAAACAGTTAAGTAAATAAACCATTTAATGGAGAATAGAGATGTCAAAACAGGCATGATCTATTCAGTATGCTTACTATGTAAGCTTATGCAAACAATTACAGTACAAAAGCCTCATTCATTATTTTAAAACTATAGATTATTTCTCATGGTGTTTTTTTGAGTTACCTAAAGTAACTCTTACGCTATGGACAGGGGACAATACCTCTGACTGAAATTGTGCAAAGAGAGAAAGTGTCTAATACTGCAGGGAAGGGGTCAGCTTTCAGATTTTCTTTGCTATGAAAGCAGAGAAAAAGGTAGAGTCTGTTTTTGGCTCTGTTTCTACTGAGGAGACATCTACAGGCACTAGGATGTGTAGTGTCTGTCCCAGACCTGGATCCATGATTTTCCAATTATGTGACTTCGCATGTTTTTTTAATCTCTTTAAGCATTTGCTACTTAATTGTGAAAGATTAAATATAAATATGTTAAACAACCTATTTGCATATATGCACACAGTGTTGCATTTATCCAATGAAAGTCAATAAACTCCTCACTATGTTACTTAGCAGGACCTATTGTGAGTCATTGTGATTTACCACAGCAGCTAGCCTTGCTTCCCCTGACCAATACTAAAATTGGTAACGGGTGTGGGTGCCGCTGTAACAAAAGCCTACACTCAGTGTTGTTGGCTAAGTAGTCAGGAGCTAAGTAGTCAGGAGCTGAGTGGCAAGGAGCTGGATACCAGACGCCGTGAGGTGAGGTGCCGTGTTTTGTCCCAATGGCACGTTGGTAAAACTGACATCTATGATAACTTGCAAAGCATCTGTGCCAGTTACCCTGTAGCCCTAGGATGAGAGGGCGGGGTGGGGGGGCAGGGGAGAAGGAACATCCATTGTGTGTGTCTTGGCTGCTATTACTGCATTTTGCAAGGTGTTTCAAGAATGCAATGAGCCTCGGAAAGAAATGGCTAAATTATAAACAGAAAGAAAAGAGAATAGAGAGATGGTACCTAAATTTGATGGCTTTTAGGAGCCTACCAATCTTTTGAAAGTCTTATTTTGCTAAAGTAACTATAAGCCTGTACTAGAAATATCTTTCAAGTTTGAAAACAATCCTCCTATCAGCCGGTGAACTGTTGCCTGCAAGTTGTTGAGGAGGGCTGGCTCCTCAATACATATCACAGAGGAAGCAAGCAGAACCACTCAGAAGGAAAGACTGAGGGCCATAGAGAAAAAAGGACAAGGGAGTTCTCAGAGAACAAAGTCAGGCCCATATCCACAACTTCTTTCACCCTTAAGGCAGATGGTCTTACCATGTCTGCCTGGCCAGATGTGGCATCAGTGTCTGTTGTGTGTCTCCTATTCTTTCCCTTCTGAAGGGAAATTTTTGTTGTAGTTATATCACTATTGTTACTTCACTTCTTGTGTGTGTGTGTGTGTGTGTGTGAGAGAGAGAGAGAGAGAGAGAGAGAGAGAGAGAGAGAATGACAGACAGTGAGAGAAAGGGAGAGGGAGGAAATTTGTATTTTGGGGTGATAGAGATCACTTTTCTTTTAGTTTACAGATCACTGGATCAGGAGATGGTACATCCAGGGATGCCTGGGTGGCTCAGTGGTTGAGTGTCCACCCTTGGCTCAGGTTGTCATCCCGGGGTCCTGGGATCGAGTCCTGTATTGGGCTTCCTGGGGAGCCCTCTGCCTATGTCTCTGCTCTCTGTGTGTATCTCATAAATAAATAAATACAATCTTAAAAAGAGAAATGGCACATCCAGACTTATGACATGAAATTCACATAACTCAGAAGTCTTCACTTTGATCCATGCAGTGACCAGATGGAATTTGAGGTTTTTTCCTTTGAAGAGGTGTGTATTCTGTGTTTGTGTTCTTCTCCTTATACATAAGGAAAGAGGGAAGAAAATGGATATGTGGTGACCAGAAGGGTAAACTATGGCAAGTATGTTTAGGATTTAGTGATGTCTTTATATTCTTCTCCATTACCTGGCCTCCCTTGCTGTTTGTTTGACCATGTGACTGATTTTGGCCAATGGGACATGAGCAGGAGTAATGGAGGGTTAATTTGAGGCTGGGGTAGCAGCTGGTGTACCTACTCCACATTTTTTCTCTTCCCTCTACCCCTATGGCAGGAAGCAAAAGAGGTATTGGACCTGTAGTAGAAGGCACCCCAAACCCTGTGGCATCTCTTAGAAGATGCTGCCTAGGAGAACTGCCTGACTGCATCAGACAAACCTATGTTGTGTTCCCCCACTGAGTTTGGGGGTTTGTCATAGTTGGCTAGTGACAACTACTCTGATGCAGATAGCTGCATTGAAAGATTTTTGGAAGATTAAAAGAGATAATATATGCAAAGAATGCAGAAGAGGGCCTGACACAATAAAAAGTTCTGAACAAATGGTGGGTATTTTTATATTAAACATAAATCCCCACTTTCCTGCTCTTGCAAAACCAATCTAGATAAATGTCAGTTGTGAACATTATAAATTTAAGGCTTGTAAATGGTGCGCTGTTGAGCTAAGTAAATTGGAAACTATGGAAAGATTAGTGACAGAAATAGATGCTGAAAACAAAATTCATTCCCCATCCTTAAAAATATTTGCATTTATTACGAAAATTGTCCAATGAGTTGCTGTCAACTTTCACAAGCAACCTTCAAAGCAGGGGATAAAGGAAATTATAAACTCCAAGTTACAAGTTAAATACACTCTTTAGCATTTAACCAGTGTAAACTCCACTTACCCAAACATTTATTTTACTGTGTGTACAGAACAAAGCTGTCATCCTGACATTGACTGTTCCAGGCTGCTCCTCAGTCAAAATGTGCTGAAGAGTGTATTCATGCTAGTTGAGAGCTAATGTTTCCAAAAGCTGCCCTCTACTCAGGCCATGTGTGGTTGGCTTTGAACTGCTGTAAATGGCAGTACAGAAGGTCCTGGTTCATATGTTTTGTTTCTAACTCAAGTATTTTGAGCACTCCCCACTAGAAATACAGCTTCCTTCACTCTGCAAACTCTTTTAAAGGGTCAGACAGACCCCTTTCTCTTCTACCATTTTTTTAAAAATTGAGTGATAGTAGAGCAGTTTATTGAGCGATAGTACAACTCTGCCAAAGAGAGAGGGGACCCGAGAGTGTTGCCCGTTCTTTACCATTTTAAAGCAGTAATGACAACAATGACAAATATTTGTTGAGCATTAACTATGTACTAGGCACTGCTTTATGTGCTCTGTAAGTATATGAACTCATTTAATTCTTTCAATAGTCTTATGAGGTAGATACTAACATTATTGTCAATTTACGGATGAGGAACCTAGATAAAGTACAGAGAGCTTAAGTGACTACCTCAAGGTCACACAGCCAGTAAGTAGCAGAGATAGGATTTATTTATTTATTTTTAAAGATTTATTTATTTGAGAGAGAGAGAGAAAAAGAAAAAGAGAGAAAGAAGGGGGAAAGGCGGAGAGAGAGGGAGAGGGAGTCTCAAGCAGACCCCCCACTGAGCGTGAAGCCCAAGGAGGGGCTGGATCCCAGCACCCTGATCTCATGACCTGAGCAGAAACCATGAGTCTGACACTTTACTGACTGAGCCACCCCGGAACCCTGCAAAACTGGTATTTGAATGGAGGTTGTTTGGTTCTAGTACCTGAACTCTTAAATGCTGGTTAAAACACAATCTTATTGCCAAATGAAGAGATTATGCTTACACCATATATTTTCCTTAGCGTCCATTACATTAGAGATGAATACAGATTACTTCTGAAAGACACCCCAAACTCTTAGTGGCAGCAGGTTGTTATTCTTGGAAAACATGCAGTTCCCTATCTGAATGTAATTATAAAGTTTGAACATTTTTCATTTATTAAGGATTGTGCTCTTATGGTTAACTTTATTTCTTCTTCTTTGCATGAATGCAGCAGCCAAGTTTCCAATTATATCCTAAAACCCAGGTGGCTTCATCTGGATTCTATAATAAAGCCTTTGCTAAGTTCTATCAAATATGTGAAGACATCGAGGAAGAGGCCAAAGGAGAAATGAATCTTGTTGGAAAATTTCATCTTCCTCTTGGAAGATGTTACTGAAGTTTGGAGATTGGAGAGTAAATGAAATGTTCTTTATTGAGAGTGGTAGGAAATCCTACCACTACACAGTCCTAACTGAAGTGAAACCACTTAGGGGGTGCTGATTCTGCTCCAGAGGGTCAGATGATACACAGATACCTACTGTGTGCTTGTTGCTATTAGCTCTGAGAAACAGACACCGGACAGAGCCTTTCTTTGAGTTTCTCGAGCACTCACCTTTCATGGTTTCCAGTCATGTTGAGCAAATCTGAAAGCCTGTTTTAACTTTCTTGGTGGTAGAGGGTAGCAGATCAACTTATTGCAAGCAGTCAAAACTAGAAAAGGAGACTATTTGTTTGTAAATCATAGAATTGTAGATTTGGAAGAAGATTGGAGAGGTTCTAATTCACTCTCTCTCTGTTCATGAGCCTTGGCAGAAAGCCACTCTGCTTGACAGCTCCCAGGGAGAGGGGCCACAACTTTATCAGGCTAATCTCTGAGTAACAGCAAATATTCCTATTCCATTTTTCACACATAAAAGCTGGTACAATTTCCAAAGGCAACACTCGGCCTCTTCTCTCCCCACAGGTCCATCTTCCTTATCCCAAGCTCAACAATTCTGGCTCTTTCAATTGTTCTTCATGCAACATGATTTCAATTAACTTACCATCTTGGTTGGTTGCCCTTCAGTGAACCAATATCCAATTAATTGCTAAATGACTCATGAGCACTGTATTAAGCTTACCAGAAATCAACAGTCTGAGTTATAGTCTGAACTCTGCTATTGGCCTTGAAAAGTCATTTTCACACTCTGGGCCTCTGTGTGCCCCTCCTGCATCACAGTACTTTGAGAAGCCTCACTTGGCCTTTGACTTTCCTTTGCAGGCTCTTTGTTTCATGAGTTGGTCACCCAGTATTCGGAATCTATAGAACTAATATGACCTCTCCAGAAGCACCATTCTTGTTTTTCTCATGCTGGCTCTCACTTCCTGGAGATAATACCATCCCTTCAGGTTTAATATCTCAAAAGCAAAACTATTTTCCCTCAAACTCACTCTTCCTGAGCTGCCTAATTCTGTCATTAAAACCACAATCCTCTCAGGTTCTCAGGATTTTGAATATTGCGTTTACTCCCTCTTCTACTTCCCCCAAAACATTCCATCATAAAATCCTGATTGTCCTTTCTTGGTTATGTCTTTAAAATCTGGCATCCTGGAGCACTTATATTATTATGATTTATTTATCCCATTGTTTCTCTGGAAGTGTTGTCTGTGGGATCATATTCTGGAATGTGCCATGGGAAGGGACAGGATAGTAAAATAAGTTTGGATGATACTAGTTATATATGGGAACCTCTTAGTCTGCCATAACAAAATGTCGTAAACTGTGTGCTTCAAACAATAGAAATGTATTTTCTCATGGTTCTGGAGGCTGGAGATCTGAGATCAGAGTGCCAGCTGGGTTAGGTTCTGGTAAGAGCACCCTTTCTGTCTTGTTGCAGGCACCTTCTCACTGTGTCCTCACATGGCAAGGAGAGAGAGTTCTTGTGTCTATTCCTTTCTTTCTTGTTTTCTTTTCTTTTTTTTTTTTTTAAATGGGATACTAATCTCATCATGAGGGCCCCACCCTTGTAACATCTAAAATTAAATATCTCCCAAAGGCCACATCCCCAAATGCCATCATATTGAATGTTAGGATTTTAATATATGAATTTTGAGGAAACATAATTCAGTCCATAACATTCTGCCCTTGGCTTCCCAAAATTCATGTTTTCTTGTATTCAGAATACATTCATTCCATCTCAACAGCCTCAAAAGTCTTGACTTGTCCTAGTATCAATTCTAAAGTCCAAATTCTCATTTAAATATCATCCTAGTCAGATATAGGTGAAACCCTAGGTAGGAGGCAGATTTCTCTCCAGCTGCAAACCTGTGAAACCGGATAAGTCATATGATTCCAAAACAGGCATAGGATAGACATTCTCATTCTAACAGGGAGAAATAAGAAAGAAGAAAGGGATCATAGGCCCCAAGCAAGCCCAAAATTTAGCAAGGCAATTTGCATTACATCTTAAGTTTTGTGAGTAATTCTCTTTGGTTTGATGCTCTGCCCTACAGCCTGACTGGGGCAGTAGCATTACCCTCACAGTTTAGCAGAGTGCCCACAGCCATGAAGGCATGCTAGGTGGTGGTCTCACTCTTTGAATACTAAGGTGGAAGCAGTCTTGCTCCGGGTCTGTGTGTTCTGGGCCTACCATCAGAGTGGTAGCTCTGATGATTTCTAAATTACTTTGGGGGTTCCTTCTTCCCTTTTCTGGAAAGATAGTACATGTTTACTATCAAAGAGCAATATAGTCCCATCCTATGAAATCCAAAAAAAAAAAAAAAAAAATTGACAGCTTTCCTTCATTCCATCTCACCTTTTTTTTTTTTTTTCCTCCTTTAGTTCAAAGTGGCAGTGTCTTTGCTAATAAAGTCCCATCTCTATTCCTGGCTTCAATTAAGTTCGTGAGCTCCATGCATGATCTCTTTATTAAATGGTTGTTTAGCTACATCCTTAGTATGCTCTTCAGGACAAGCTTTCTCCTTTTTACAATATGGATATGCTGAGAATTTTCTAAATCCTCAAGTTCTGGTCCCTTTTTGCTTAAGGATTCTTTCTTCAATTAATCTATCTCTTTTGGCATTTCACTGTAAGCAGTCAGGAGAAACCAAGCCACGTCTCCAACTTTTTGCTTAGAAAACTCAGCCAAACATCCAGTTTCTTTGCTCATACTTTCTACCTCCCACAAAACACTAGAATACAGTTCAACCAAGTTCTCTGCTGATTTTAAGATTTTAAACAAGGATTACCCTTCCTTCAGTTCCCAATAACACATTCCTCATCTATCTGAGACCTTGCCAGGATTGCCATTAATGTCCATATTTCTTATATACCCCAAAACTCTTCCAGTCTCTATCCATTACTCAATGTCTAAGTTGCTTCCATATGTTCAAGTATTTGCTACAGCAACACCCTGTTTCTTGGTACCAAAAGCATCCTAGTCTGCTTGGGCTGCCATAAAAAGTACCATAAACTTGTGGCTTAAACAGCAGACACTTATTTTCTTATGGACTAGAGGCTGGTAGTCTGAGATCAGGGTGCCAGTGTGGTCATGTTCTAATGAGAGCTCTCTTCTCTGTGTTTTAGATGGCTATCGTCTCACTGTGTCCTCACATGGAGTGGAAAATGAAAGTTCCGTTATCTCTTCCTCTTCTTATAAAGACACAGAGCCTGTCATGAGGGCCTCACCCTCATGATCCCATCTAAACCAACTTATTTCCCAAAGGCCCCACCTTCAAATATCATCACATTATATGGTAGGGCTTCAATAGATGAATTCTGGAGTGACACAATTCAGTTCACAGCAATCTCATTTAAGATATATCATTAGGTATTTCTATTTAAAAACAACAACAACAGGGATATCTGGGTAGCTCAGTGGTTGAGCGTCTGCCTTTGGCTCAGGTTGTGATTTTGGGGTTCTGGGATTGAGTGCCATATTGAGCTCCTTGCAGGAAGCCTGCTTCTCTCTGCCTGTGTGTCCACCTTTCTCTGTGTGTCTCTCATGAATAAATAAAATCTTTTAAAAAAATCAACAAAAACAACAATTTCATGACTTAAAAAAGCAACCATTTATTATTCTTTGTGAATCCATGGGTTGACTGAGCAGTTCCATTGAACTTGGCATTACTTGGCTAGGCATTTCTTCTGGTCTTTTTTTTTTTTAATTTATTTTTTATTGGTGTTCAATTTACTAACATACAGAATAACCCCCAGTGCCCGTCACCCATTCACTCCCACCCCCCGCCCTCCTCCCCTTCTACCACCCCTAGTTCGTTTCCCAGAGTTAGCAGTCTTTACATTCTGTCTCCCTTTCTGATATTTCCCACACATTTCTTCCCCCTTCCCTTATATTCCCTTTCACTATTATTTATATTCCCCAAATGAATGAGAACATCTAATGTTTGTCCTTCTCCGACTGACTTACTTCACTCAGCATAATACCCTCCAGTTCCATCCACGTTGAAGCAAATGGTGGGTATTTGTCATTTCTAATAGCTGAGTAATATTCCATTGTATACATAAACCACATCTTCTTTATCCATTCATCTTTCGTTGGACACCAAGGCTCCTTCCACAGTTTGGTTATCGTGGCCATTGCTGCTATAAACATTGGGGTGCAGGTGTCCCTGCGTTTCATTGCATTTGTATCTTTGGGGTAAATCCCCAACAGTGCAATTGCTGGGTCGTAGGGCAGGTCTATTTTTAACTGTTTGAGGAACCTCCACACAGTTTTCCAGAGTGGCTGCACCAGTTCACATTCCCACCAACAGTGTATGAGGGTTCCCTTTTCTCCGCATCCTCTCCAACATTTGTTGTTTCCTGCCTTGTTAATTTTCCCCATTCTCACTGGTGTGAGGTGGTATCTCATTGTGGTTTTGATTTGTATTTCCCTGATGGCAAGTGATGCAGAGCATTTTCTCATGTGCACGTTGGCCATGTCTATGTCTTCCTCTGTGAGATTTCTGTTCATGTCTTTTGCCCATTTCATGATTGGATTGTTTGTTTCTTTGGTGTTGAGTTTAATAAGTTCTTTATAGATCTTGGAAACTAGCCCTTTATCTGATATGTCATTTGCAAATATCTTCTCCCATTCTGTAGGTTGTCTTTGAGTTTTGTTGACTGTATCCTTTGCTGTGCAAAAGCTTCTTATCTTGATGAAGTCCCAATAGTTCATTTTTGCCATTTCTTCTGGTCTTGATGGGCACTGACTCATATGTTTTTGATCTGCTGGCTGTTGGCTGATCTAAGATGGCCTTGGCGGGGGCAATTGACTCTGCTTCATTTATCTTATTCTCTAGAAGTATAGTATGGACATATATTCAGGCAATTGTAAGAGTCCAAGAGAAGAAGTAAAAATATGCTAGTATTTGTTTTCAAGTTTGTACTTGAATCAAGTTTGCTATTGACCCACTGGCCAAAGCAAGACACATGCTCAAGCCCATAGTCAGTGTGAGATTCTACAAAAGACACAGACACAAAGATGTAAAAAAAAAACTGAACCATGAGTGCAATCAATCTTCCACTGAGGGATAAAATACTCCATCTTTTCCAAAGCCACACCTGATTCAAAGAAATGCAAATATTGGTCACAATACATTCAAGAAGAGGGTGTTTTAGGGTCATGACATTTGTGGGGAGAGGGAGAATATGTTTATCTCCCTGTTCACATCTCATCTTCAGCCCATGTGAGAGGGAGAGGTAATACTCCTGTCTTCCATTTCCACAATCTTCCTTTCCTAGTTTAGCTCTCCTCTAATGAATATGGAATTATAATTTGCTGGATCCAAGGCTGAAATTTACTGGCCACAGTTCACTAGTGGATGGAGACATGCCCTTGACAGCTTAGGGCTTTTATAACTGGGCTTTTTAGTGATCCTCAAAAAGTGATTCTGTAGTAGATCAGGGAATAAGGGCTGAGCAGAGACAATTCTCATGTCTACCCCCTCATTTCCTCTGCTCAGGTGATGTGTATGGTTTTCAATTTCTTGTTTCTGTGTGGCACTATGTCATCTCTCCCCAAGTTGGGCCCACCACTGTTTCAATCTGTTTTAGGCTTTTTTTTTTTTAAGATTTTCTAAAAATTTATTCATATGAGAGAGAGAGAGAGAGAGAGAGAGAGAGAGAGAGAGAGAGGCAGAGACACAGGCAGAGGGAAAAGCCAGCTCCACGCAAGGAGCCCAATGTGGGACTCCATCCTGGGACTCCAGGACCACACCCTGGGCTGAAGGCAGGTGCCAAACCTCTGAGCCACCCGGGGATCCTCCTGTTTTAGGCTTTTGATCCACAGAGTTGATTAAGTAAGTGGATTCAGCGTTACTCTGGATATGGGGATGGACGATATGGAGTAGTAAAGCTCACTTTGGAATAAAATTACAAACCTCATGCTTTAATGCTAAATATCGGAAAAGATCAGCTTTGCTTTTCTCTGTCTAGGGGGTGGTATAAAGAGGCACTTGCAAAGCTCGTATGCATTACTTTATCCCCCGCTTGGCTAATAATTCTTATATGCAAAGTTCTCTTGGCACAGCAAAACCCTGCCTACAAGGACACTCAAAGCTTCCAAGCTATAATCATTAATCTCACTTACAGGGTACTTCTTGCTTTCTGCGTTATGTTACACTTCTTTACGTGAATGTCCTCCCTCCTCTTTCCATACTAACGTATATGTTTCTCAAAGGCTAGGATTATGTTTTAACCTTCTCTGTAACTCTGATATCCATGGTGCCTCATGTGCTATCTTGTATTTATGTACATGCTAAAAATTTGCCAAATGAAACCTCATACGGGTAAAACCATATGAAAGGTTATGTTGTGAAAATGTGTTCAGAGTTATGTAGCAAATTTAAGGTATGCATGCATACTTCCATCCATTTTTAACCTGTCATGAAGTGCTACCAGACGTAATGCTTAGAATTGGACGTTATCATATTGTGAATCATATTGTGAACAGGAAAGAGATAGACTATGTGAAATTGAAATCATTACATTCTGCTGGTAGTTTATTGCCAGAATGAAAGAGGAAAATGGGAAATGAGTCAAGAAAACATTTTTTCTTGGATTTAGTTTCAGGGGTGGACAAAATCTTTGGCTCAACTCTTATTTTCTCTTCATGGATACACTTGTACCTGAGTGTGCAGTACAATTCTTTCAATTCACAAAAGGTCAAAATAAAATGTTAGAGGATAAATCTCATTTATTTTAGAAATGGCTAGAACTTGAAATAATATATTTTCATTGATAATAGTCATTCTTTAATTTATAGTATGCTTTTAGGATGTAAATTTTGTTCCTCAAACCAAAACACTAGACTAAAAAAAAAAAAAGCTAATTGTTTAATAAGGTGATGCACATAGTAGTGTTTACTTTTTAAATTTTTTTTATTAGAGTTCAATTTGCCAACATATAGCATAACACCCAGTGCTCATCCTGCCAAGTGTCCCCCTCAGTGCCCATCACACAGTCACCCCAACTGGGGAGTTACCTCCCTTTCCACTACCCCTTGTTCATTTCCCAGAGTTAGGAGTCTCTTATGTTTTGTCACCCTCACTGATATTTTCACTCATTTTCTCTCCTTTCCCTTTATTCCCTTTCACTAATTTTTATATTCCCCAAATGAATGAGACCATATAATGTTTGTCGTTTTCTGATTGACTTATTTCACTCAGCATAATACCCCCCAAGTCCCTCCACGTCGAAGCAAATAGTGGGCATTTGTCATTTCTAATGGCTGCGTAATATTCCATTGTATACATAGACCACATCTTTATCCATTCATATTTCGATGGACTCCAAGGCTCCTTCCACAGTTTGGCTATTGTGGACATTGCTGCTTTTAGAATGTTTTCAAAGCTTATAATGTTTGTGCATGGATGTAATGAGGTCTCACCAGGTCACTAATACTCCTGATTTACAAACCCAACTATAACCTCAAATGTACTAGTGAGACAGGCAGATTTACTGGAAGTTTTGTGAGGAGTTAGAGAAGTCTATATCACATGCCCAACAGCAAAACTTAATCCAAATTACAGGGCTGCCATAGAGTGTGCCCCTCTCTCAAATTCATATGTTGAAACCCTAACCCCAGAGTAATAATATTTGGACATGAGGCTTTTAGGAAGTAGTCAGGTTTAGATGAGGTTAGGAGGGTAGGATTCACATGATGGGATTAGCACCCTCATAAGAACAGACACCAGAGAGCTTGCTTCTCTCTTTCTACTATGTGAGGACCCAGAGACAGGGTAGTCACCTGCAAGCTGGGAAGGGAAGCTTCACTGGGGAACCAAGTTGGCCAGCACCTGTCTTGGACTTCTTATGGGGTTGCTATTGGTAATTACACTAGGACACTGGGTATAATTCAGGACTGTCCTAGACACACTAGAACATATGGTAACTCTACTCATTAGTATTATACCTGCATCCAAGTCTTCTTTCTTCCTATCTGAAAAAATGTCTTAAAAAAAGTATCACCAGGGAAATGGGAATTGGAACACAGTGAGGTAACACTACACACTCCCTACTGTGGTGAAAATGTAAAAGACCAAGCGGTGCCTGGGTGGCCCAGTCAGTTGAGCATTTGAATCTTGATTTCTGCTCAGGTCATGGGATCAAGCCCTGCATGGAGCCTGTTTAAGATTCTCTCTTTCCCGGGGACACCTGGGTGGCTCAGTGGTTGAGCATCTGCCTTTGGCTCAGGTCGTGATCCTGGGATCAAGTCCCATATCAAGATCCCTGAAGGGAACCTGCTTCTCCCTCTGTCTCTGCCTCGTCTCTCTCTCTCTCTCTCTCTCTCTCTCTCATGAATAAATAAATAAATAATCTTAAAAAAAATTCTCTCCCTCTTCCTCTGCTCCTCCCCATCCACTGCTTGCTTACCTGTTCTCTCTATAAATAAATAAATAAATATAAACAAATAAACAAAAAAGATTAACAGTGCCAAGAGTGGACAAATACATGGAGCAACTAGAACTCTTGTATGATGCTTGTCGGCAAGTAGAACAGTACAAACATTCTTGAGTACTGGTTGGCACCTTCACATAGAGTTAACGATGGACAATAACATAGAGTTATTGTGAAATCCAGCAATTCCACTCCTAGGCCATTTTTCCAAGAGAATGAAAGAATATCTGCAACAAGTGAATACAAAAATATTCTCAGCAACCCAGTTCATAATAGTCGCAAGCTGAAAACAAAATATCCACCTGTGATTGGATTAACAACTCTAATTACATGCAGATGATAGAACACTACTCAGCAGTAAAACTAGAAGCAACCCAAATTTATCAATTGGGGAACAAACCAATTGTGGTAAATTCATACAACAGACTACTACTCGGGGGGGAAAATGAAGGACTGCAACATGGATGAATCTCAAAAACGTTTCTGAGCCAAAAAAAAAAACAAAAAACAAAAACAAAAAACAAATACAAAAGAGAATATGCCATCAGCCTGGATCTTGGTGTGGATGATATGGAGCTGGAAAACTATGAAATCCCATATAGCACTGTCCTGGAGGTGAGAGCACTGTCTTGGGAAGTATGATTCCATTTGCAAGATATTCTAGAGCAGGCAAACAAATCTATAGTGAAAAGCAGATCAGTGATCGCCTGGATCTAAAGTGGGAGTGGAGACTAAAAACAAAGGGGCTGCAGGGAAAGGCTCCAGAAAAATTTAGGGAAGTACTGAGAACATTCTAGATCTTAACTTGTGGTGGTGGTTGCAATGGTACACAGTTGTCACAACTCATTGAACCATGCACTGAAAATGGTTGTATTATGTATATATTATATGTGAATTTTTTAATTATATGTGAATTATACCTAAATAAAGTTAATAAAAAGAAAAAATATTGAAAATAATTTTTTGCAAATATCTTGAGAATTTTGACTCTTCCTTTCAGCTTGCATTTCCTGTTCAGAAAAGCAATGCTGCAGTAGTAAGGCAAACATGACTATTGACGTTCAAACACTCGTGTTGTCCTCAGTTCATTGTGCCAGAGGTATATTTCTGATAAATATTAGAATGTCTTGAAAAGTACTTGGATTTGGTACTTGTTTTGCATTATTACCTGTAAGCTGGCCTTATCTTATATATTTATTTCCATTTGTTTATCTAGGCATAAGGTTCTAAACTAAAAATTCTAAAACTTTTGTCACCTATAGCCAATCTATCATTAGGACTATTTTCCAGAACCACCTCTACCTCTTTTCATTAAGGCTTCCATAGTCCTGGATATAAATGCCACATAATAATAAAAGTCAAACTTGGCAGTAACTGCACCAACTTAAGTGAAGATTGGTCACTAAATCATCCCAACTATAAGCAGCCAACACAACTCAAGGGATGGATACTGGCATCTGGTAGCCAGCTGTTCACAGTCCTTGAAAAAAAAAAAAAGACTTTAAAAGCCTTCCAGATGAAACAAAGTATGCAGGTGGCATCATTTAACTTGATGACATGACTCATCATGCTTCAGAAACTGGGTCCCCAAGAGTTTTCCATCTGAGCTGTTAAAATGTCAAAAGAGAAAGTGGCTGATGGTGGGCACTGAAGGATCTGGCTCAGTGTTCTCAGCAGGACTTGAGTCCGTAGCTGGAAGAGATCCATGCCCTTACTGAACCCAGCTGGCTGTCAGGCCCGAGGTGGGACTGTGTAGAAAGTTGTCAACAACAGAGTTCCTCCAGACCACCTTTTCTTGGCCCACTCCAATGCCACCAGATTTTCTGGCTTTTGCTCAATGACTGGGTCACCCTGCCCTGGGACCATTGTGGCTGGGATGGTTTCTCATAAATAGTTTCCAGGTATTTGATTCTTTCTTTCATGAGCTCCTTTTATAGCTCACTGCTGTCTCTAGGGCAGCATCCTTGAAAAAAAGGATCATAGAGTTACTTTTCCAATTGAGGTTTTTAAAAAACTATCCAAGGTTTTTTGAAAACCTCAGTTTTCAGAAAAAACTAGCTCTGTACCTCAGAGCTAGTACATGATATCAGCTAGTTGCTGATGTCAGGTTGAGGACCCAGGCTTTAGATCTCAAACTTTCATCCAAGGCAAATTTCTCTACCTTACACACAGATTCAGAAGTATGCCTATATCATCCTGGGGGTGTGGTTTGAAGGATTTCAAAGGAAGGGGCTCTGACAAAAAAAC
Source organism: Canis lupus familiaris (assembly GCF_011100685.1). Classification (NCBI taxonomy): domain Eukaryota; kingdom Metazoa; phylum Chordata; class Mammalia; order Carnivora; family Canidae; genus Canis; species Canis lupus. The sequence goes on from NC_049224.1 coordinate 65,542,561, forward strand.
AAAAACAAAAACAAACAAAAAAACCCCCACAAAAAACCAATCAAACAAAAAACCCTCCTCAAAAATGCTATTTGGGTTCATTCTCTTTGAATCGACTCCCATAAATTGCAAGACCCTCTGGAGGGATTTCCTGAGTCTCCTAGACCAGGTTAGAACTCCTCACTCTCACCTTGAGTCATTAGCTGCCAGAGTACCCTGTCTGCTAACTGTTGACATCTTACTCCAGTGAAGAGGGCAGTTCTAATCATTCATACTCACCAATGGACAAGCCTGTCACACAGAACCAAGTCCTTCACAAAATACTGAACGAGTTCATCATTCTTTCAGTTGTTGATGCTTCAGCGAAAATAGCTTAATATCAGACTTGCTTTTCTAATAATCTATGGAAACTAGTTTTTTTAAGTGTATGGGAGTATTATTTGGATGAAAGAGAGGGAGGAAGCCTGCTTGGCTTTTAAGTAGGGGTTCAGGTTCAAATATCAGTGGTTCTGTGCACTTGTCATGAGACATGATGGAACTCTGAGGCTCTCTGAGTAACAGCTTCATCCTCAAATGGGAAGCATCCATTACCATACATGAGCTCTTTGAAGAATTTTATGAGATAATACAAGTGCATTCCAAAATGGGCCATACTTGCTAACCAAATTGTGAGGGTCTTGCGTCCCACATTTAAGAATCAACAGTGTGAATCACAATTCTAAATGGTCTAAAACAGTGCTTCTCAAGCTTTAATGTTGCATATGGGAATCATGACTATAGGGGGTAGAATTCAAAGATGAAGCTTCCAAGGCTCTCAAAGATGTCCCACCCTGTGATAATTGTGATTCATAATAAGAAATATATATATTTGGTCTTTGTCACGGTTTTTAACGCAGAGCTCTTAAAACCTTTGGAATGTCCTAAATGAGGAGAGCAATAAAGATGCCTTGATATTTATAACAAACCCCTTTCAACTATAGCTGAGTTTATGTTGATAAAGTAACTTTGGGAAAATACCTAAGAATGGGGGCTAGTTGCTAGGAGAACAACCGTGTGATTGGAGGGCTGGTACTTTCAGCTGCATCCTCCTGACCTCTGGGCAGTGAGTGAGTGGTGGGAGGAAGGAGATGGAGATTGAAACAAATTCAATGGCCAATGATTTGCTCAATTATGCCTATGTAATGAATCCTCCAAAAGCATGGGGTCTGGAGAGCTTCCCACTTGATGAACACAAGGGTGCCCACTTGGAGAAGGTGTGGAAGCTCTGTACCACTTCTCACATAATTTCCTGTGCATCTTTTCCATTTGGCTCTTTCTGAATTACATCCTTTCATAATAAACTGGTAACCTAGTTAGTAAAATATTTCTTTCAGTTTTGTGAACTGCTATAGCAAATTAATGGAACCCAAGAAGGAGGAAGTCATGGGAGCCTCTGATCTACAGCTGGTCAGTCAGAAGCACAAGAAATAACCTGGGCTTGTGATTGGTGTCTAAAGGCTTGTGAGGCTGAGCTCTTAACCAGCGGGATCTGACACTATCTGTAGGTAGATAGTTGAATTTGTGGGATAGCTGGTTAAGTGTTCCCTGAAATTTGGAGAGGTGTTTGGTGGTGTTGGAAAATGCAGGAATTGGGATCCCTGGGTGGCGCAGCGGTTTGGCGCCTGCCTTTGGCCCAGGGTGCGATCCTGGAGACCCGGGATCGAATCCCACGTTGGGCTCCCGGTGCATGGAGCCTGCCTCTCCCTCTGCCTGTGTCTCTGCCCCTCTCTCTCTCTCTCTCTCTCTCTGTGACTATCATAAATAAATAAAAAAAAAAGAAAGGAAAATGCAGGAATTATATACCCTAATCCTTGGAACCTGTGAATGTGATGAGATACTACTCTGCTGATTATGTTTTGTACTTTGTCATCACAGTTGACCTAAGTGAGTGAGATTTCTAGGTGGGCCTCATCTTATCAATGACTGGGTCACCCTGCCCTGGGACCATATAAGCCCTTAAAAGCAGAGCATTTCATCTGGCTTATTGGTGGCAACACAGGATGTTAGATTCCAATGGTGAGGAGGACTCAATGTGCTGTTACTGCTTTGAAGTTGGAGGAGGCCATGTGAGAAGTAATGTGAATATAGGTAGCTTCTAGAAGCAGAGTGGGCCCTGGGTCAGTCAGGAGGGAGTGAGGATCTCAGTCCTACTACTGCAAGAAAATGGATTCTGCCAACAATCTGAATGAGCCTGAAGCAGGTTCTTTCTTGGGATCCTCAGGTAAGAGTGGTGTGTCCAATACCTTGATTTGGGACTTATCAGACTCTGAGTATAAAATCCAGCTAACCCTCTACTCCACACCACCCTAACTTCTGACCTACAGAACTGTGAGCTGTTAAATGTTTTCAGTCACTAATCATATGTGTGTGTGCTTGTGTGTGTGTATTCTTTAGTTCTATTTCTCTAGAGAACCCTTACTGATACACAGGGGTTAAGGGAAATAATGGCACATTGGAACCATTAATAAATGTTTATTATTATTTTTAATTTGTATCTCTTCATATTGCAGTAAAATTGATGGAGTAATGCATAGCAGGAAGGGTTCATTGTGGATTCCCATATTTCATCGCCTTTATTTGGTCACATCTGTTGATGATGTACTTAAGTCTTTTTCCTATTCCAAGGGCGGGTGCTGGTGGAGACTCAGCAGGTTTCAATAATTACAGACTATGGAGATGATTATCATTGACATAAGCAGCCAAATTGGGGATCAAGTTATAGTCATTCTGTGAAGGGAACCTGAAAGCAATTGTTGGGGGTGGATGGGCAGGAAGGAAGTGCTTCTTCTAAAATCTTACAAGGACTATAATGATGATGGTGTTAGTGTTTCCCCTTTGAAGTCCTCTCTGATTATCCACATATGCCTTCCAATGGGCGTGTCAACAGCTTTTGCAAACTGAAGAAATCAAGGGTTGGTTGGCAGTTCTGGATGTGGATGGAAGAGTCACTTCACGTAGGAGGAAACTGAAGTGCATGGATTGAAAAATAGCAGTCTGTGTGTTTATATAGGTTTTGCAGCAAGAAAAGTGATTTCAGTTCTATCATCTCATCTAACTTCTCCATGTACTACCCCTGTTTAGGTACAAAGGCATGAAGATGCTAAAACTTGGGGTTTCTCTGTGTATGCTTTCTCAGCAAGCCAAATGCAGAGCTGGGTCTGTCTGGTTTTAGGAATAGTTCCTCTTCCTCTGAAATAGTCATCTTGCAATGCTATTGGTGCATTCCAGCAGGTTGCAAAAATCATTGGCATCCAGTGATAACAGAAACTCTTCTTTGATCTTCCTTCCTGTGGTGAGTGGAGAGACCTAATGATTAGAGAGAAACTCTTGGGGCATGGGGCCCTTCAATATTGGAACCTTGTAATGTGAATAAGGGCAGGAAGGAGGGGGTGGAATTGGCAGGGAAGATGGGGACTGGCAAACGAATAATAGGGCTAAGGTTATTAGTGCTCAAGGAATGAGGTCAGTTATGTTAGGAGCAAGATTATGAATTTTTAATGTAGACCAGACAAGAATTTTCAGAATGATTCTCTTGGTGGTGAGGTACATTTAATTTTATATATCCCAGAGAGGCTCAAACTCAAATACTTTCAGGGGTCTGGGAATATAGGATAAATGAGAGAGTAGGCTATATACAGGATAGTGGAAAGTCAAGGCTACTTTGGAAGACTAGGGAATCTGGTCAACCAGGATATCTGTAGCTGAGTCCTTGAGGACAGTAATTTTCTATCCCTATCTCTAGGACCAAATAGTCATATCCTCCCTCATTATAAAGCAAGAGCTCATGTTTGCTTTTCCAGGGAACTGGAAGACTACCAGTTGAAGCCCAGCTTTTCCCTCTAAGTGGGAAACAGAGACATGCCTATGACATTGAGTGGATACCCATTGCTGCAGAATTTTGCCGAACACAAGAAGGAATCTAGGAGGATGGTGTCCTAGGCAGTGAGATCTCATCAAAGAATAAGGTGACTTCATTAGTCCAATGGCTCTTGATTTGTAGTCCTCTCAACATAACCCTCTCCCTACTGCCCAATTCAGTGCCCCCAGCCCCTGATTTCCAACTTTGTACAGTTTTGACACAATTTTCTAAAGTCTTTGGAGTATAAACCTTTATTGGTGTCAGTGCCCACTTGGTTCTGGGAAAGGCAGTAGAGGCACTGTCCTGAGTCCTTCAGAATGTGGTCTTTTTTTCAAAATAGTGTCTTTGTAAATGTATTTAAGTCAAGGATTTTCAGATGAGGAGATCATACTGGACTATCCAGTTGGGCCCTAATTTCCAATGGCAAATGTCCTTATATAAGGCACACAGACAAGAGACATAGGAAAAGAGGAGGCTTATAATGATGGGCCAAGGAACACACGGAGCCACCAGAAGCTGGAAGAGGCAAGGAATAGATTTTCCCCTAGAACCGTTAAAGGGCATATGGCCCTGGGGACAACTTGATCTCAGACTTCTCATCTTCAGAACTTCAAGAGAAGAAATGTCTATTGCTTTAAGCCATCCAGTTTATGGCAATTTTTTATGGCAGTTCTAAAATGAGTACACTTCCTCCATGGTCATCACAGACAGCACCTTTAAGCTCTCTGTGGATACTTGGGCAGTGGGAAGCATCAACTGCTGGGAAACAAACCAGCTCGAAGAACAGTGAGATAAATCCTCTTCCAAACCACCTGGGTTCAAATAGGAACCCCATTGCTCACTAGCTTTGTGATTTTGGGAAATTACTTAATACCACTGTGCTTCCACATCCTCAATAGGAGAATAATGGTAGGCTCCACCTCACAGAATGTGTCAGGAGAGGCTAGGGTATGCTGTTATAACAAATGACACCCATTTCTTAGTAGTTTATAATATCAGAGATTTTTATTTCTCTGATATTCCCTCTTCAGGGTGGGTCAATTAGAGCTCTGCTCTATCCTATCAGAGCTCATTATTAAAAGCATACATCTTTTTTCTATGAAGTTGGGGAAAAAAAGCTGGAGCCCAACCTGTATCTATTATCATCCATGTGATCTTGAGAAACACACTTTTTTTGATCAAAGTCAGAGGTCTTCATCATAAAAATTGAGATTGTATTGTAAGATTGAGATAAGGATAAAATGTATAAGAAACTTTCTGTTTTAATTTTTTTCAATTTTTTTAAAATTTAAATTCAATTTACTAACGTATAGTCTTACACCCAATTCTCATCTCATCAAGTGCCCTCCTCAGTGCTGTCACTCAGCTACCCCATCTCCCACCCACCTCCCCTTCCATTTCTTTTTTTTTTAATTTTAATTTTAATTTTAATTTTAATTTTAATTTAATTTAATTTAATTTTTTTTAATAAATTTATTTTTTATTGGTGTTCAATTTACCAACATACAGAATAACACCCAGTGCTCATCCCGTCAAGTGCCCCCCTCAGTGCCCGTTATCCATTCACCCCCACCCCCCGCCCTCCTCCCCTTCCACCACCCCTAGTTAGTTTCCCAGAGTTAGAAATCTTTATGTTCTGTCTCCCTTTCTGATATTTCCCACACATTTCTTCTCCCTTCCCTTCTATTCCCTTTCACTATTATTTATATTCCCCAAATGAATGAGAACATACACTGTTTGTCCTTCTCCAATTGACTTACTTCACTCAGCATAATACCCTCCAGGTCCATCCACGTTGAAGCAAATGGTGGGTATTTGTCGTTTCTAATGGCTGAGTAATATTCCATTGTATACATAGACCACATCTTCTTTATCCATTCATCTTTTGATGGACACCGAGGCTCCTTCCACAGTTTGGCTATTGTGGACATTGCTGCTAGAAACATCGGGGTGCAGGTGTCCCGGCGTTTCATTGCATCTGTATCTTTGGGGTAAATCCCCAACAGTGCAATTGCTGGGTCGTAGGGCAGGTCTATTTTTAACTCTTTGAGGAACCTCCACACAGTTTTCCAGAGTGGCTGCACCAGTTCACATTCCCACCAAAAGTGTACGAGGGTTCCCTTTTCTCCGCATCCTCTCCAACATTTGTGGTTTCCTGTCTTGTTAATTTTCCCCATTCTCACTGGTGTGAGGTGGTATCTCGTGGTTTTGATTTGTATTTCCCTGATGGCCAGTGATGCAGAGCATTTTCTCATGTGCATGTTGGCCATGTCTATGTCTTCCTCTGTGAGATTTCTGTTCATGTCTTTTGCCCATTTCATGATTGGATTGTTTGTTTCTTTGGTGTTGAGTTTAATAAGTTCTTTTTTTAAAATTTTTATTTATTTATGATAGTCAGAGAGAGAGAGAGAGAGAGAGAGAGAGAGAGGCAGAGACACAGGCAGAGGGAGAAGCAGGCTCCATGCACCGGGAGCCCGACGTGGGATTCGATCCCGGGTCTCCAGGATCGCGCCCTGGGCTAAAGGCAGGCGCTAAACCACTGCGCCACCCAGGGATCCCTAATAAGTTATTTATAGATCTTGGAAACTAGCCCTTTATCTGATATGTCATTTGCAAATATCTTCTCCCATTCTGTAGGTTGTCTTTGAGTTTTGTTGACTGTATCCTCTGCTGTGCAAAAGCTTCTTATCTTGATGAAGTCCCAATAGTTCATTTTTGCTTTTGTTTCTTTTGCCTTCGTGGATGTATCTTGCAAGAAGTTACTGTGGCCGAGTTCAAAAAGGGTGTTGCCTGTGTTCTCCTCTAGGATTTTGATGGAATCTTGTCTCACATTTAGATCTTTCATCCATTTTGAGTTTATCTTTGTGTATGGTGAAGAGAGTGGTCTAGTTTCATTCTTCTGCATGTGGCTGTCCAATTTTCCCAGCACCATTTATTGAAGAGACTGTCTTTCTTCCAATGGATAGTCTTTCCTCCTTTATCGAATATTAGTTGACCATAAAGTTCAGGGTCCACTTCTGGGTTCTCTATTCTGTTCCATTGATCTATGTGTCTGTCTTTGTGCCAGTACCACACTGTCTTGATGACCACAGCTTTGTAGTACAACCTGAAATCTGGCATTGTGATGCCCCCAGCTATGGTTTTCTTTTTTAAAATTCCCCTGGCTATTCGGGGTCTTTTCTGATTCCACACAAATCTTACAATAATTTGTTCTAACTCTCTGAAGAAAGTCCATGGTATTTTGATAGGGATTGCATTAAACGTGTAAATTGCCCTGGGTAACATTGACATTTTCACAATATTAATTCCTCCAATCCATGAGCATGGAATATTTTTCCATCTCTTTGTGTCTTCCTGAATTTCTTTCAGTCCCCTTCCATTTCTCAATGAAACATTTGGCATCTGAATGTTGTGGGTACCTATAGCACATGGAAAAGAGATCTCTGAAGGGTCTGGCAATCTAGCTCAACCCAGAAGGCATACACATCACTTTTGCTTCCAACTCATTGATCAGAACCTGTCACATGATTTTGGCCAACCACAGGAGTTCAGCAGGTGCTTGGAGAGTGGAGAGCTGGAAATATTTGGTGAGCATAATTAGTAGCTAATCGATGGGGCTGTTGTGAGGATGAAATGTTATAATACTTGTAACACTCTTAGAACAGTGCCTGACACAGAGTAAGTGTCCAATGATGTTTGTTAAATAAGGTCTCTCTTTCCCAGAGGATACTCCCATGGGAAGAAAAGAGAGGGGTTGGGCTGGTTATGTTAAGAGAAAGCAAAAGAGTCAATTCCAGTACTGTTCTGTGCCTCTGGTTCTGATGTAGGGCTGTGAGGCTAACTAGCATGGGACTTTTGCCATATTCTTCTTTTTTTCTATCTCTAAAGTCCTCTCTCAGTGCAATCAGAAGGTTAGGAAGTATGATGTCTTGGGCTCCTCAAACAGGAAGCAGTTTGGGAATGAGGTCCTCTGACTCCTGGGGGAGGAGATGGGATTTTTAAGGATTGTAAAGGAAGCAGCAGAAAAAAAAAAATCCAAGGTCAGAGCTATCCTCAAACAGGGAGGATGCTTACATGAATGCTAGCTATTCACATTTCAGAGGTTTGCAGTGGAGCGCATGTTCAGAAAAGGATGAACTCTAAATTCCCAGGCAGACATCCTGGGGTGGGCCTCTTGTGTTACCTCACCTGACTGGCTTTCCACGGTGATTACCCTTTGAACGTTTTTTTTTCTTTCAGTGAATAACCTCTTTGAATTCAAAAGTATTTTCACTGGATTTGAATACTTGGGCTCCCAACATTTTTCCTCCCTAAAAATAACTTCCCTTGATTTATCTGAAGTCACATGCATGATGATTAAGGAACAGTGGCTGTGTGTAAGTGCTGATCCAAAAGAGAAAGGCCTCAAGTTTATTTTTTGAGAACTGCCAGAAGAGATCCCATTTTCATTAATCAAGGGACTAGTACATGGCAAACACTATTCTAGAAGCTGGGGATTTGGCAATGATCACAACAGCCCTTGGGCCCTTGTTTTCTGGGCAGTGGTGGAGAGGAAGTTTGGGAGACACCAGCCTACATAGGGAAGTCAGTGATTTCATGTGCCATTCTATTTACATTGCTGGAGATAATGTCTCTTAATCTCAAATTTGGCTGGAATCTTGGGATTCTTTAGTAGGCTTGTAGTGACATAGCTGTGACAAATCAGGGACTCCTTAGAATTTTTAAATGAGGATGATTAGTCATTTTGTCTTTTCATTCATTTGGCAAAAAGTTATCAGCTACTCACCTTGTGGCAGGTTGTGTCCTAGACACTACATGCAGTGGTCCATAAAATGCATGAAGTTAAAAAAAAAAAAAGTTAAAAAAAATGCATGAAGTTCTGCTGTCTCAGAATGAATGTTCCCAAGAGATAGAGGCAGACTGTAAAGAAGTGAGCAAACACTTCTTTATTTTTAATGTAATTAATTTTAAGCTTATATAACTTTTTAAAGCTTATATAACTTAATTTTAATAGTAGTCATATTAACAATGGGCTCAGAGTGCCTAAAAATTGAAAAATGAGACCTCTGTCTCTAGCATACCATAGATACACATACACACATATACACATGCATATACACGTGTATACACATGCATACATGTTTTGGGAATCATGAGCATGCATTGACTAGAACCTTGAACTCCGATCTTGATCTGGTGGTTGTTCTTGCCATCCCTCATTCTATATTTAAATTTACCTTCTTCCTTTGTGAGAATCCTTGGTCCCAACATCATCAATGGCACATTATTCATCTGTTCAGTCCTATTATACATATCAAGTAGTTTTTTTTTTTTTTTTTTTAAGAGAGAGAGTACACAAGTGGGGCAGGGACACAGGGAGAGGGGGAGAGAGAGAATCTTAAGTAGACTCCATGCTTAGAGCCAAGCCCAACATGGGGCTTGATTTCATGACCCTGAGATCATGACCTGAGGTGAAATCAGAGTCAGTTGCTTAACTAAGCCACCCAAGCACCCTTCTTAGATTAGTTTTTAAATTGCCTCACCCACACCACTGGGGAAAGCACACTTCCTAAGCAGATCTGTTGTCCCCTGTCTCCAGCCCCACTCAAGACTAAGGATGTATAGTGAAATACTGTGTCATCATTACTCAAATTAGTCATCCTCTGTCAGTATGGTTTTTGCATTTATTTTAAATACATTGATTTTATTAATTTTTAAAAAAGATTTTATTTATTTATTCATGAGAGATACAGAGAGAGAGGCAGGGACATAGGTAGAGGGAGAAGCAGGTTCCCTGCAGGAGCCTGATGTGGGACTCAATCCTAGGACTCTGGGATCATGCCCCGAGCCAAAGGAAGATGCTCAACCATTGAGCCACCCAGAGGTCCCTGGTTTTATTAATTTTAGTGTGTATTCCATTCTAGGTTTTCTTTCCTCCATCCCATCCTTGCCAATTTAAAATTACTGTTTAAATACATAGAAATAAATTTGCTTCTAAAGGTCAAGTCTATGTCAAAGGTGTACTCAGAGAGGTGCCATCCACTCCTGGACTCTGTCCACCTTGTTCTCCCTTACTCAACTTCAGCTTTCTCTGCTTGATCCTTCTTGTGGTTCTTTTTGCAGAGAGAAGAATATACACATTTGTTTCTTACTTCCTTTTCTTTTTTACACAAAGAATAGACTTCTTTTTTCTTTTTTTAATAATAATAAATTTGTTTTTATTGGTGTTCAATTTGCCAACATACAGAATAATACCCAATGGTCATCCCATCAAGTGCCCCCCTCAGTGCCTGTCACTCATTCACCACCACTCCCTGCCCTCCTCCCCTTCCACCACCCCTAGTTCATTTCCCAGAGTTAGGAGTCTTTATGTTCTGTCTCCCCTTCTTATATTTCCTACCCATTTCTTCGCCCTTCCCTTCTATTCCCTTTCACTATTATTTATATTCCCCAAATGAATGAGAACATACACTGTTTGTCCTTCTCCAATTGACTTACTTCACTCAGCATAATACCCTCCAGGTCCATCCACGTTGAAGCAAATGGTGGGTATTTGTCGTTTCTAATGGCTGAGTAATATTCCATTGTATACATAGACCACATCTTCTTTATCCATTCATCTTTTGATGGACACCGAGGCTCCTTCCACAGTTTGGCTATTGTGGACATTGCTGCTAGAAACATCGGGGTGCAGGTGTCCCGGCGTTTCATTGCATCTGTATCTTTGGGGTAAATCCCCAACAGTGCAATTGCTGGGTCGTAGGGCAGGTCTATTTTTAACTCTTTGAGGAACCTCCACACAGTTTTCCAGAGTGGCTGCACCAGTTCACATTCCCACCAACAGTGTAAGAGGGTTCTTGTACATTGCTTTCTTCATTTGACATTATTTCCTGGAAATCACTTCACATCAATTCCTAGAGCTTTTTAAAAAAGATTTTAATAAAGATTTTATTTATTTATTGATGAGAGAGGCAGAGACAGAGGCAGAGGGGAAGCAGGCTCCCTGAGGGGAGCCCAATGCGAGACTCAGCCCCAGGACCCCAGGATCATGACTTAAACCAAAAGCAGACACTCAACCACTGAGCCATCCAGGTGCCCCAATTTCTAGAGCTTCTTGTCTTTTTTCAGGTTCATAGTACTCCACTGTGTGTATCTATTATAGATTATTCACCCGACATCTATATCTGGGCAGTTAAATAGTTTCCAATATATTTTTTAAGATTTTATTTATTTATTCATGAAAGAGAGAGTGAGAGAGGCAGAGACACAGGCAGAGGGAGAAGCAGGCTCCACACAGGGAGCCCAATGTGAGACTCAGTCCCGGGACCTCGGGATCATGCCCTGAGCCAAAGGCAGATGCTCAACCACTGAGCCACCTAGTTTCCAATATTTTTAATAACAAGTAAAACAATAAAGCCATGTGCATATGTATTTTCATGTTATTGGAAGTATACGGTTGGGGTGGATCTTCAGGTGTGGGATTGCTGGGTTGACAAATGCCTTCTGCTTGGGTTGTTTGTTAGGTATTGCTAAATCCCCTGTTGGAACTGTGTCATTTTGCATCCCCTCCAGCATTGAATGAGGCTATCTGTTCTCCCCATCATCTATCCTATTTCTATATTTAAAGTGAAATATTAAAAAAAAAAAAAGACTGGATTTGAAATCTGGGAGTGTTGGAGTGGAACCAAACCTTTGATTTTTGCCACCTGTATGAGTTTAGGAAATCCCCATATGCAAGCCTCAGTTTTCTTATCTAGAAAGTTGAGATGGTGTTTGTAAGACTGAGTCAAGAGTGTATAGTATCAGACAAAACTTTTGATCCTGAGAAGTGTACAAACGTTGCTTGCTTATCCTGTGCTTTTATTTGCTCTACATTAATCTTGATTAAGATAAGTTTCAAAAACAAGAATTCTGGCAGCTCAAGATTCCAAGTAGACATAGACAGGAATCTCCTTGTGGTTTTACTGAATGTGGTCTATAGGGCTGCCAGATAAAAATCCAAGACACACAGTTAAATTTGAATTTCAGATAAATAGTGAATATTTTTTTAAGCATACACGTACCTCAAATATTGCATAGAACATACTTACACTAAAAATCTATACCCCCCTCCCTTTTTTTTTTTTTTTTTACCTGAAATTCAAGTGGGCATTCTGTATGTTCATTTGTTAAATCCAGCGACTCAGTGATGGGAATAGGAAAAGAAAGATTTTTTTTGTAAAGATTTTTATTTATTAATTAGAGAGAGAGAGAGCGAGCAGGGGAAGGGGCAGAGGGGGAAGCAGACTCCTCACTGAACAGGATGCTGGACACGGGGCTGGATTCCAGGAACCCGGGATCATGACCTGAGCCTAAGGTATATGCTTAATTGAGCCCCACCAGATGCCCTGGAAAAGGGAGATTTTATTTTTTTTATTTTTACATTTTTTCTAAGATTCTGTTTATTTATTCATGAGAGAGAGACACACACACACACAGAGAGAGAGAGAGAGAGAGAGAGACGCAGAGAGAGAAGCGGGCTCCATGCAGGAAGCCCAACATGGGACTCGATCCTCGGACTCCAAGATCACGTCCTGGTCTGAAGGTGGCACTAAACTGCTAAGCCACCCTAGCTGCCTGAAAAGGGAGATTTTAAAGTGAAAAATCATGTCTTTGGTCCAAGATGGTGAAAAATAAAAATCCAATGTATATTGGTGGATGACTTGCTGAACAAAATATGGTATATACATACAATGGAATATTATCCAACTTTAAAGAGGAATGAAATTTGAAACCATGCTATGACATGGATGAATCTTGAAGATATGTTAAGTGAAAGAAGCCAGACAGTAAAAGGTAAATATTGTATGATTCCACTTTCACGTAGTGCTTAGAATAGTCAATTTCACAGAGACCAAAAGTAGAGTAATGATTGGGAGGAGTTGGGGAGTCGGGGATGGAGAGGTAGTGTTGAATGTGTATGCAGTTTCATTGTGGGGTAATAAGAATCCTGGAGATGGATGGTGGGTTGGTTGTACAACAAGGTAAATATACTTAATGTCACTGGACTGCACACAAAGAAATGGTTAAAATGGTAAATTTTATGTTAGGTATATTTCACCATAGTAAAAAAAAAAAATTCAGAGATGAGTTACTTTCCTTCTCTGGTTCTTAGTTTTCTCATCCACAAAATGGGCCACAAGACCAGTGAGGAAAGGTTGGAAAAGAGTGTCCCGACCTGCTTCACAGTTACTGTGGCCTTGTTGATACTACGAACTTCTCCCACACACTGTTCCTGCACCTGGGCTTCTAATTCTGTAAGACTCTGATATGATTAGGGAACCTGTCATTTTAATGAGCATCTCAGGTGCATTCTAAGCAGCAGGAGAGTCTCATTCACCAGAAGAATCTAGACACTTTAACAAGGATTTCAGGAGCTGAAATAATTAATGGATCTCACTGAATTCCTGTATTCACGCCGAGCTTCCTCCTCTGGAAGAAATATTTTTCGATGTTTTTGAAAAAAGTTCAAAGCCATTGGAATTCAACCCAAACAGAAAGTCAAAAGGCTTAAATAAAATATGTCTAGGTTGATTTCCTGCCCTGGCAAAGATTTTTATTAACCCAGTTTTTTTTTCTTCTTTATCTTTCAACTTCCCTCTTGTATACTTTGCATATTTTCCCCCTGAAGTTTTCAGCTGTATCTTTGAACTTAGCTCTTTGAGAAACACTGCCACACACAATATTGATCTTTGTCTTATTTGTCCCTTTTATCAGAGAAAGAATGTAATTTCCAACTAGGTTTTAATCTGTAGATTAAAGAGGATTTCAAATTGTCTTTAGAGAAAAGGTCCAGAATATTCATTACTGGAAGAAAGAAAGAAACAACAAATTTGCAGACTTTTAAAAAGTCACTTTTCAAAAAAACCCATGGCTGCCTGCATTTTAGAACTCCAAAGTTGTCTCACTGGTTCGTATTAAAACACTTAATAAAAATTACTACTGTATGGGCTTCCATGGTCCAGAATGGATAATCAAAGCAAGCTGCCCCAACCTATAAGGCCTTCCTTCTTTGTTTAACAGGACATAACGTTGTCTGCCCTGCTTGGTCTATAAACAAGGCTAATGAGGTCAGCCTGGGAGTAGAAATTCCAAAAGTGCTGCTAATTCTCTCATCCATCACTGCAAAATCAGAAAAACCCATTTATTAAGAGCTTAAATGACTCTGGGAAAAGAAGCATATGATATAATTGTTTATACTAGTCAGTGTATATAAAATAAATTTTTCTCAAGGGTGGGTGGAGAGGAAGCTGGAGAATGTTTATAGCAGGTTAAGAGTGTCAATTTTGAAGACAAATTTTGCTTAAGTTCTGGCTCTGCCTTTAATAACTGTGTGATTTTAATATGACTACTTGATATCTTTGTAAAACATAGGTAATAGTTCCTACAATTTGCTTTGCGGCTGGTGCCAGAGGTACAAGAGGTAGGTCATGATTCCCTACAAACATAATAAAGACAGTAGGAAGAACAAAACTCATTATTTATAGCAGCAAGGCCTTCTACATGCCTCTACTCTGTGCCAGGTGCTGTTTGAAGTGCTTCACATTTAATAATTGAATTTTCCTCACAACCGTGTGAGGACAGGTCAGCTTTTAACTACCGTCTCGCTTGCCGCTAGAATGGGAGCTCCCTGAGGGTAAAGACTTTTGTTCCTGTTCTGTTTCTTTTCATTGCTGTAGCTCAGATCTTTGAAATAGTGCCTGACACTGAACAGAGGCTTCATGAAGCTCATTGAATAAATGCATGCTTAAACATCTAGTGGAGGACTTGTCTTATATTTGGTGCTCAATAATTGGCTAGCCCCATCCACCCCCTTGCCTGCTGTGCACTTATATCTGGTATTTATTGAGTGGTTACTGTATGCCATGCACAGAGCTAAGTGTTTGCATTTATTACTTTATTTAACTGTCACTAGAACTCTGTATCAGGGTTACTGTTATTTCTCTCATTTTTCATGCATGGACCCTGAAGCCAAGAGGGATTTGTACTCACCCAAGATCACACTTTTGATGAGAAGCACAGCTAGGATGTAACATCAGGTCTGTCTGACTCCAGAGTTCATGTCCTCCATCACCATATAGGAATTCTATACAAAGTTCTTATCTTTGAGATTTAAAAAAGAAACCAGAGCTTGACAGAGACAAGCACAGCTAAGCATTTATGGGAGAAAGTACTTAGCAATTTTTCAATTTTATAGCAGCATATTGTCCTTCCACTTCTTTTTGCAGCTCTGCTCTGATTTCAGCACCCCCATTTCAACCCCCCTTCCATGACTACACATGGTCCCTGGCATGACATCTAAAATCTGTGGCGTGGCATTCCAGGCTCTTCTCAAAATACAGCTTACTGGTATATTGCTGGTGGTCAGTAGATATTTGTTGCATGAGTGGATGCATTCACTCAGTGACCTGATTTTTCAGTTTCTTCACATGCAAACACAGTGAAGTTATGTCTGCCTTAAAAGTGTTGCATTCACTTTGCATTTCTCAGGGTGACCAGGACAGGGCCTTGGGAATAGCAGGCTTTTATTAGCATTTGTTGAAAGAATGAAAAATTTATAAACTCTCGGTGTTCAAATGTCTTCTGATAGCAATCAAGTTCATTCATTCATTGATTTATTTGGTATTTATTGAAACAATATGTTTCAAATTCTATGCCTCATAGTAGAAATAAAGGGATGAATAAAATATTATCCTTGTAATCTACTTATTTAGTGCTATTGTGAGGAAGTGTTAAATAATAATTTTTTTAAACCTGTAAAATTGAACTTAAAAAAAATCTTTTGAAAGCTCTGAAAGGGAAGCATGCATATACTGAGAGAGATTCCAGCAATTCAGTTGTTATTTCTTCATGAAACTTCCTAACTGTATTTCTAAAGGACTTTCTGGGCAAGAATCCCTTAATTCTCAGAATGGTTGAATCAAGACCATCCTAAAACATTTCCAGCTTTTGTGCTCTGCTGATCATATTCGCACTTACAAAAGGAGGGGAACTGCAACCAGATTCAATATTTTGGTTAAAAATATTCTAGACATTAAGGTATATTTTTCCCTATCTGAGCATCCAACAATATAACTTAATACCTGCTTGTCCATTTCTCTGTTCATCCATCCATCTTCCATCCACCCAATAGTCCATCCATCCATCCATCCATCCATCCATCCATCCATCCATCTTATCCAACCAACTGTCTATCTGTCCATCAATCCATTATTATATAAAGCAGGAAATTGAGGCCAGAAAAGATGAAACAAACAGTTCTTGGTGTACAGTAAACTTTCAAAAGCCATTTGTTATCACTAGTATTAACTTATTCTGTCAACCTTTACTGTGTACTGCTGCATGCTGTGCTAAGCCCTGAGGATGCAGAAATTCACCCAGATCTGGGGAGGCATACATTCAAAAACCTATTAGTGGTAAAATAAATACAATAAGGAGAAGCTTTTACACTTAATGAAGGGTCTTCAGAAGATCTAAGGGCTACTACTTCTCTGAGACACTAGACCTGTTTTCTAGCAAGCCTTTCCAGTAAAGCTTAAAAGTAAGAACTGGGGCTTTGGAGTCAGGAAGATCTCTCTCCATCCTTTATTGCTCATTCTCTATGCTTTGGCCTCAGGTTCGTCATCTCTGACACGGAGACCATCATCACAATAACGATGGAAATAGATCCTCCCTCTTTGGGGTGTAGTCAAGATCATTAACAAGTCTATCATGTTGAGAAGCTTCTAGGTCTTCCATGCCCCTATTTGCAGCTTCATAATTGTACCTATGACTCTTGGCAAATCTTTTCTCTTCTTCAAGTCCTCATTTTTCCACACATATTAAAAAGGACTTAGCTTAAAATCTGTGTTTTTCAAACCATGTGAGGTGAACCCCTTCAGGTTCCAAAGAGATCCATGCAAGTGACTCTCAAGCTGGTGGTAGAGGGATGGAGGCAGGTAGGGTTCTGTGGACACATATCCTTCTCCTGATTGGAACGATTTCTTTTAAAATAAAGTTTTTCTGGAGAATATGTTTGAAAACCCACCAGATGAAGTGATCTTCAAGTTGCTGTCCAGCTCTCGACTTGAAGAAGTCTGAATAAACAGATGGTGACTGGCTGCAAGAATGCAATCAATACAAGTATGTTAGTATAATTTGTAATTGTGGAGAACAGTGCATTTCAAATTTGAAGTGGACCTGAATCATTTACACATCTTATTAAAATTCAGATTCTGAGCCAGTTGGCCCCTTGTAATTTTTATTTCCTAGTCTGCTCTTGGGTGCTGCTAAGGTTGCTGGCCCAAACACTATACTGAGTAGCAAGCCTGTTGAGTACACTCTGCTTACTGAGCTGGAAAAATAGTATTTCAAGAATATTTCTCGAAAGGTTTCCAGCAAAAAGGACTTTCAGGTGGACCTTTAGTTAATCGGTGGAGACCCCAAATTCCCCTTTCTGGAGTAATTTGTTGATCCAGGATTAATTTTTTTTTTATTTTTAATTTTTATTTATTTATTTTCCTTTTTAAAAAATTTCTAAAAAGACTCAGGGAGGGAGCATATCAGTTTTCTATAGTGGCTGTTAGGCATTACTACAAATTTAGTGGCTTAAACAACACAAATTTGTTATTCTATAGTTCCATAGCATAGCAGTCCAACACAGGTCTCACTGGACTAAAGTCAAGGTGTCAGCAGGCCTGCGTTCTGTTCTGGAGCCTCTAGAGGAGAATCCATCTCATAGAGGCTGTCTGGTTTCCTTGGCGTGTGGCCCACTTTCCCCATCTTCAGAACCAGCAGCAGCATTTGGAGTCCTTCCCACATTCCACCACTCTTACCTCCCTTCCTCCCTCTTCCATTTGTAAGGTCCCTTGTGATCACATTGGGCCAACTCAGAAAACCCTGGATAATCTTCCTATCTCAAGGTCCTTAATTTAATCACACCTGCAAAGTCCCTTTTACCATGGAAGGTAACACATTCATGGGTATTGGAGATTAGGTTGTGGACATCTTTGGAGAGTCATTATTCTGTTATATTTATTGAGTAATAGCACATGAAGCATCAGTAAGTGAGGGCAGTTGGGAGGAAATGGTACAGATCCAGGTGTAAAGGAAGCAGGGATAGCTGAGCTTGGAAAAAGTGGAGAGCTTGGACATTCATGGCCAAAAAGTGATTTAGAGACCCAGGGCAGCAGGGCAAAGAGAATTTTCTAGGAAGAGGGTAAGCACCAGGACTGGCCCAAGGTGGATGGAGGAGCGGACAGGGGATTCCTGGAGGACAGGATGAGAAAGTGGTTGCAGGTGTGAGGGAGAGAGAGCATCATGGGAGGGATATAACTGCATTTGGCTTGATAGTTGGTTTTTAATGGACTCTTTCAAGAGGACAGGCACCTGTCCTCTCCCCACCAGTGGAGAGGCCCCCGCTGTAAATCATAATAACCTAATTGCAGAAGGAGAGAGGGGACCTTCACAAAGAAGGCCTCTATGGTCCCTCTAAAATTGAAAACTAATGACAGAGATAGAGGTTGGAATTTAGAAGGGAATGTGGAAAATAAAATACATTTTGACATGAATCATATATGGAAGGCGAACCAAGCACACATTTCTATTTGAACAGATGGAAGAGGAAGATACCATCTAAATGAGGGCTGTGTGGAGCTCCTAAGGGTTAGGCTGTCCTGTTAAGGGGGCTGGAGGCGTTTTCCTATAAGTGTTCCAAGTGCTGTAGATTGACTGTGGATTTGAGCCCCAGTTCCATCCCAGTTCCACCAGCTATGTGACCTTGCTCAGTTCACTAAATCTCTAAATCTCTGATCTATTAAATAGGGGCAATAGTATCAACTCACATGGCTATTGGGAGGACTAATGAGGTGAAGCAAGAGAACACATATAAAGAGTTTATCGTATTGTTTGACACATAGCACATGATAGTGGACATGTAACCTGTGTGACTACCCTTCCTTACATTGCATAGTTCGTCTTCCATTCTTTTTTTTTTTTAAGCTTTTATATATTTATTCATGAGAGACACACAGAGAGAGGCAGAGACATGGGCAGAAGGAGAAGCAGGCTCCCTGTGGGGAGCCCAATGTGGGACTGGATTTTAGGACCCTGGGGATCACAACCTGAGCCAAAGGAAGATGCTCAATCACTGAGCCACCCAGGTGCCCCTTACTCTTCTATTCTTTCTGGTCCTTTCCTCTCATGTTTGTTCTGGATAACATTTTCTTTATTTGAGTGCCATGCAATTTATCCGAATACAGTGTATAACTCCTCTCCCATTCATCCAGTATCACACAGGATCATCTAGTGAAGTCTGCAGAAGCTCCCTGTTGTCTTCAGGTTGGAAACATCTAAAGATAGATAGACATCTCAGCCTGTGACTCTGCCCACCATTGTTGGACCTTTCCTTTCTCACTCACTGCTCCCCAAACACCCGCTGTCCCCCAAACACAAACCTTTGACTCCAGCCCAACTAATACATCCTTGATGGCATGACTTCTCACTCCATCCTTCCTGCTGCTCATAAAAGTGACTGGTTTTCATCTTAAATCACACTTTGGTCTTTGCTTAGAATGTGTTCTCTACAAATCATTTCATTTGTAATATAGGGTGGTGTAAGAGGAGGGTAGGAATGGAAGAATTAGCAATGAAACCAATAACAACAGGAGAGACTGTGTATGATATGGGGAGATCTGCTGGTGGAAGCACAGGGACGGGAGGTGTTGAATGGAAGAGAGAGAACAGATTGGAAAGCAGGAAATTGTTTTCCTAAAGGCAGATAAACACCCTTTGTGTCAGAGGTGGTGCAGATTGAGTGGAGATGGGTGAGATACAAATGACTCACTTATTTCCTGGGCAATAATCCATGTGATAAAGGGAAGTGGAGGAAGACATCAGAACATCCAGATTCCTTGGGATGGCGTGCAATGTCTACCATTATCCGGCCCCTGCATGGTCAGGAAGCATCATTCCCTCTTGCTGTCCCCTGCACCTCAACTTCCAGGAACACACAACAGCCTGTAGTCTATCCCCACCCTTGTGACCCATACCCTGGGGTGTTTGGTTTTTAAATTTACTCATGGGGCAGCCCGGGTGGCTCAGTGGTTTAGCGCTGCCTTCAGCCCAGGGCCTGATCCTGGAGACCCAGGATCGAGTCCTGAGTCCATCTCCCTGCATGGAGCCTGCTTCTCCCTCTGCCTGTGTCTCTGCCTCTCTCTCTGTGTGTCTCATGAATAAATAAATAAAATCTTTAAGAAAAATAAATTTACTCATGGTCTTTTTCTCAGCCTGGAATGCTCTTCCCTGCATAGTCCACCTATTATCTTTTAAAATACAGCCCTAAGAATAACCTCTAAGAAGCCGTATTCAATGGACTGCTTTGTCTCTCCCTTTCTTCACCTGGGACAGTCTCTCCTATCCAGTGATAGTGATATCTCTGCCCCTCCCCATGTTTCTGCTATTACAAGCATCCTGCTTTCTGCATTTCCTTTATTCATGTATTGTTTGTTACTGTAAACCGTCAAGCGTAGGAACTGTGGTTTACTCATCTGTAAGTGCTCAGTGCCTCGCTGATCATGTAACAGATATCTAGAAGCATTTATTAAATTACAATTGAATATCTTCGGAAGATCTGTAAGACATTGCAGATGGGGGGGGCAAAATGAGAAGCTTTAGGTAAAAATACAAGAATGGCAATAGCTTCACTACATAAAGGTAAGGGGGATAAAAAGTGCTGTGGGTATAATAGATATTGCTGCCCAGACAAATGGAAATAATTTCATAAAAACCATTGGCCCTAGCCAATCAAAAGTTATAAATCAAGTATAAATGCTGATGATTTTGTGTAAATCAAACTGTCATTATACTTAAGATATAAAAATGTTGCCATTTTCCATGAGGCCTGAAAGAGAAGAAGGGAGCCAGTGTAGTAAAAGCTAACAGAACGAACCTTCTCAACAGAATAGTCCTTGTGTGTTGGTTAGCTTTTGCTGCATAACAAACCAACCATAAATAGCAGACATGTAGTGGCCACAGGAAATCACACGGCCAAGCTCAAAGTCAATGTGATAGGGTCCTGAGGGAGTAAGGACAGGGAGGTATAAGTCATGGGTGGACAATTTCAGCAATAGTCAACCGCACTTTGGAAAGTGTGGGGTTGGGGGGTAGGGTGGAGGATGCAGCCCTTTTTGGAGATCTTCAGAGTCAGCTGTGACAGAAGTGAGAAAGAGATGAGTGGTATGAGGTGAGGATGGAAAGGCAGTCATGATGTAGGGCCACATTGTTTGATTTGATAAGTCAAATGTGAGTAGAAGTGCTACATGTTACTTTCAGGCAAATCAACAAATTGTCTATGTGAGATTCAAGCACCCAGTTTTCTCTGACCCCAGCAATCCAGGAAGTTCTGACATGGAGGAGAAATGTTGAACTATCACATAAAGGATAGCCAACCCAGAGAGACATCTAGACCCCCCCCCCCAATTCTCTGTGTGAAAGATGAATAACCCTTTGTTATTTTCAGCCTCAGAGTTTGGGGTACTGATGGTTATTGCAGTATAGCCCAACCCTTGCTGACTAGTATGGAAATAAAAAGCATGGATCTGTGAAAGCCACAGAGATGGGTGATTTTATCTGGGGAGAGAAGGGAAAGAGCAGGACTCAGTTTGGGATAATTGCAACATTTGCAAGTTAGATGGAGGATGAGGAGCTAGCAAAAATCTGCCACCATAGAGACAAACATTTGGATGAAAACTGCAGATCTGAACATTTTCTGCTCTAAATTCATGTCTAACAGAGACTGATGGTTTTTCTCTGTATGGAGCTTCTCCCAGGAAAAACAGCTGCCACCTTTGGGTTTTCCTGGGCCACTTCACACCCTGCAGCTGGATTTATCAAGGGACCAGTGAGAGGAGGTGCAGATCAAAAAACAAACAGACAAAAACAGTGCTCAAACAAACAAAATACAACAAAAGTCTTGTGTGGATACAAATTACATCTTTTTATCTCAACAGGGACATTCTTAAAGCCAAGAAAAGGGCAGAAGAAGAGCATTCCTACATTGGTCATCCTTTTCACCATCCTCTCTGTGTTTTCTTGAGTTTTTCAGTAAGCCTGTGGGGGGCACAGGCTTGTATACCCATTGGCATCCCCAAGTACCTTCCCTGTGTGTGACTTCTAGTTTAAAGCTGCAGGGCCTAGGATCTGGGGTGTGTGTGTATGTGTGTGGGGGGGTGATTTTATTTCCTGGGATCATTTGTTGCAGGGAAAGTTATTTTCTGTTTTCAAAGGTGTCCTAGACATGTTGAATAACCGCTTTTTCTCTGCATTGAATGTCTGCAAAATGTAATTGCTGTCAGCATTGTAGTGTCTCATTCTGATTCTCCTGGGACTGGGGAGGCTGCCAGAATTTCTAACTTTGTTAATCTCTCAGGTAGAGGATGCGGTGACTTCCCTCATGCTATGTGTCCTAGCTATGCCAACTTTGTTCTTCTGAGAGCTGCACAGCAGGATATGGCCTAAGTCAACTATGTACCACTCAAAACTAGCTTTTCTAAGCTAGGTCTTTATTCCATATCAAACTTCACATGGAATGCAGGTGGCAAGAGCTGATGATACTCCTGGGATGGACCTCCCATCATCCCCACTAAGTTCCAGTGTGATAAATCTGGGGGATTTGGCTTTGCTGTTCAAGCTAGACTGGTCCTGCATTAACTCAAGATCAAGTTTTTAAACTTCAAGATTCAACTTTCTTTGACCTGAATAGGCAGGGGCGCTGTTTTATCCTGCCAGTACCCCCCCCATTTTCTCAGTGAGAAAATGCTGCAGCGAACTCTGTCTGCAGTACATTTTCTGGATCTTGTTATTTCTCTATGTGGAATGTTCTCCAGTGCAATACCTAGTCAGCCCTGGCTTGTTCTTCAGCAGTCACCCAAAGACTCCCTTCTTCAGAAAGCTTCACTGGCACTTCCTCACATTGCGGTCTGAGTTGAGTGTCCTTCCTCTGGGCCTCCACGGCAGCTGGGGTCTACTCCCACCCTTTGTTGTAAGTAACCAGCAGGAGCTGCGTGGGTCTACTTGGGCTGTGTTCTGTGTCAGGGCTTCACACATAGCATGTCATGCAAATCTCAGTCAATGCCATTGGCTTCTTCATCTTGCAGATAAGAAAATGGAAGTTTGCAGAGATTAAGAAACCTACTTAAGGTCATACATGTAGCTGGGATAACTGGCATTTTAGATTCAAATATAGGCAGCCCAAATCCACATGGGCCTCCCTGTGACTTCTCTGACTTCATATAATTAGGGTCCATGGCATATCTATCTTTGGAGCACCTAATGGGTGCTCAGCACATGGAAAGAATTCTAGAATGAACTGGGAGACTGACCACATACTGAAGTAAGCTACATGCAGGTTTGTCTTTCAATACTGCAAGTTCTTTATGAGTAGGGGCTGTAGCTGTTTTATAGCTGATGGCTGGTCAATAGCAAAGACTTTGGCACAGAACAGTAATAACACAAAGAATAAGAAACACAACAATGAGCATGTTTTCATATGCCAGGAGCTATTGGAAGCACTTTACATCTATAATATTTTTAAGTATTATATTTTATTTTCATTATTATTGTTAAAGAGAGTGCAAGTGGGTGGCGCGGGGCAGAGGGACAGTGTGGAGCTGGACATGAGGCTTGATCTCACAACCCTGAGATCATGACCTGAGCTGAAATCAAGAGTCAGATGCTTAACCGACTTAGCCATCCAGGCACCCCTACATCTATGTTTTTAATCTTGACAAGTTCTCTTTTAGTGCCTATTTTACAGATGGAGACGAGGAGGCACAGGCTAAGTAACTTGCTCAAAGTTGCACAGCAGAAAGATTGCAGTTCTGGTCTATGGCTCCAAATACTTTATAGAGAGTAAATGCTTGTTATGAAATATATATGAAATAATGGGTGGGTAGCTTTCTACACCTGGTTTGATAACAATAAAGCTTCTTCCTTATTTCCTAGTGCCTTGGACAAAGATTCACTGATGTGGAAGCTGAAGCCCAGGACCCCTGTACCCCATTTCAGCTGGAGTTCTTGTGGGGGCATACAGTGAAGAAGAGTTGCCTGGATTTTTTAATGTCTTTTAGATAAAAGAGGCGGCATCATGGCCACAGGTATTAGAAAACTATGGCCACACCTCACATGTGGAGGGACAAAAATAGAACTGGGAAAGAAGAGAAACTTCTGTGGGCCTTGCCATGGGATATATCTTTTCTGGGGAGAATCAAAACATGGCACAGCCCACAGGAATCTCAGAGATGATCATCCTCTTATAATGAAGAAGGAAAGTAGGGCTTGGAGAGAGACTGACTTGATTTCATCACGCAGCCATTGAGGAGTGTTGTCAGGAGCACATCTTTTCCAGGACCAGGTCAGGGGAAAAAGAATTTTGTTGCACGTGGAAGAGAAATGCAATCAGCTTCTCTTGGAAACTTTATATGTTCCAAACACTGTTTTAGTCCTGATACATACCTGATTTTGTTTAATCCTCAAATAATCCTAGGAAATCTGAAAGCTCTCATTTTAGATGAAGAAATTCAGACCATAAATCCATTTTCTCAAGCTCATGCAGTTAATACGTATTTGAACCAAAGGATTTTGAAAATGCCTATTGTGTCTAGAGTTTCCTAAATTTCTAAGATGAAACAATTATTTGGCATGAGACCAACAACTCAATTATTGCACCAGCCATAATAAAGGAAATTACTCAAAAGGCAATTAGTTTTGCTATAACAATGAAAAAGACTCTCTCCCCACTGCCTCCTGATCCCTTTTCTCTTCTAAGTGTTTTTCTGACTTCTTTAAAGACAGTGTTTTCTGACAGTGTTTTCTGTCTTCTTTCAAGAACTAAACACATTGCTTCTATTCAGTTAATCTGGATGTCCAGTCCATCTCAAAGATGGATGAGGGAGAGTGGCTTGTCCAATGTCACAAAGCATGCAGCCCAAGGAAAGCAGCTCTATGATGGAATGACCAGCCTCTCCCTAGAGGGGAGACATCTAGGTTCCCTGGTGAATCTGCAAGCTCTGGACATGATTTCAGCTGGGGTGCAAGGTTGCCTTGCTTGCCCCTTCTACAGACCCCCTTTTGCTCATCTGCAGAAGGTGGCCTTGTACAGGTGGGGGCTGAGGTCACACCTATTACTGATCATCTGGGAGTTCCTGACTCTTTCCCTTGGGTCATCTCTGTTTGGCCCTATTCTCCAGGTTGGGACAGAAAGGGGAGGTAGATGTTCCTGGACTAGGCTGGGAAGCTCAAGCATTTCCCCACAATATCTGGCTGAGCCAGGAATCCACTCTCATTGCCAATTCAGTAGGACCTTTCATCGGAGATGCAACAATCTCCAATGAACACATAGGGGGGCATTTAGCATCTTTGAGAGAGAAGAAAGGAAGCTTCTCTTGGTACTACCCTAAACGGTCCAAAAGACAAATATGCTCCAGATCACAGTTGGAAAATCAAGGTTCTTACTAGGATCGTTATACTATAGTATCTTCAGGCAGCAAGCTGACAGAAACAATGAGAGAATGGGATTATTCTCTGGAGGGGAAGCAGGAAGTTCAAGATATGTTTTCTCTCTACCTCATCCAGAATTTATGAAATGTTACCTTCAAATCATTTAACTTCTTCATATCTCAGATTCCTCACTAACAAGAGGAAAGGATTTCATAGGACCTTTTTGACACTCCCTACGGATGTTGTCAGAGCCCAATTTGTTTAAAATAAAAAATATTTTGTGATTCTGGGACACTGTATGATGTAAAAGAAAAGAGATCAATATTCCCTCATATAAATGACAAACTCACAAACTACCTACCAGGTACAGAAACTTTTTCTAGGCACTGAATCATTACTATTATGTTATTTTATGTATTTAAATTATCTTGAGATCTTTAATCCTGCCTAGCTCAATTTGTTGTTTGGGGTTCACTTGCTGAAGGGAATTCACGGCTCCAAATGACACTATCTCTACCTCTCACTTTCTATTCAATTTCAATGGTCACTTGGATAATATAGAATACTTTCTAAGCCATCAATCATAGCTGACAGCCTGGGCTGGTTTCCTGAGCCCCATTTTTCCATCTCAGTAAAGTTAAGCTCATGCCAAAGAGCTGCCAGGGCACAAATGCATCATGAGAAAATTAATCTGTGACTTTTCAGCAATGGCAAACTTATGGACAACATGAGACCTACACTCCCCTCCCCAGTGTTCCATCTGACCTTTCATTTTGAGAATGGTCTTGGGGTCCCATTGGCACATGCATCCCAGGGAATGAGATGTGCCATCACTCCTGTTGGTGCAGTGTTTCCCTCCTACACAGCACGCCTATGTGTGTGCTCCTGGGTAACATGCTCCATTGGCCACAGAAGGCATGGTTCAATTTTCATTTTCATCACAGACCTGCTGTGAAAAGTTGAGTGCTAACTAAGTTCTCTGGAATACCACTCATCAGTCCCACGGATGCATTTTTCCATTAGAATTGTCAGTCATTCTCCACCAAGGAAGACCCAGCCATCCATCCTGGGGCTCAGTCACATTGCTTTCCCAATTGCCTACATAATTTCTTGAGAGTTACTTGTAATACCTTGGGTAATCTCTCTGTCCACTCAGCTACAATTATACTTTTTATCCATGGTCTGAAGTGTAGATTAAGGAGCCTTACATTTTTTGGGTAAAGGCTTGCATCAGGACTGAGTTAAAGTCTTTACAATTAATCAGAGAAGACAACATTCTAAGACTGTAGTACTGGTTCCAAGACACTTTTCACTCAGATCTGCAAGAAGACGGATGCAATCACTCATCCACTTAAGCCTGTCAGGAAGGAAATTGCTTATGAGAGGAAGGGAACTGTTATGTGAATTTCTATAAGATTGTGGGCCAAGACTATTATATGTCATGACTTTTCAAATATTGAAAAAAAGAAAAAAAAAGCCACCCTATCACTTCTCTGGCTAAATACAACTTGCTCTTATATTTATCCAATTCACTGAAGAAATTGTATTTAGCTGCTTGGAAAATTGCAAGACAATCTACCAGCAATCTTATATTGGGCATTATATTTGATCTGTGGGTATTGGCTCATGGTCCATACATTTGCTTTAACTCACTCTGCCAGATGGAGTCTGAAGTGACTAGGGAGCTGGAGTATGGAGGGATACATTTTCAATTAGCAGCTTCATTCACATATTCAGGAAAAGGGATTGTGTCTATTGTTTTTGCTTGTAGTTCATTCATTCTCTCTTTTAGGCAAGGTGAGTCCTTCTTTTGGAAACCACTCTTCCCCACTCTATGGTCTGGATATCCTACCTTCTATTCAGACATGTTAATCTGTCCCATGCTGGCCAATCAGAGTACTAGGTTTCCCTAGTCACAATGATTGGTTCAGAGATGGACATATAAGCCAATTGGGGACAATCAGGGTTTTCATTGTGATTTGTACTGGGTATTAAGAAAGAGAAGTCCTCCTTCCATTAGCATTAGTAAGCTGGGAGGCTGTGCATCCTACGCTGTGTGTGGCCATCATATTAACCACGTGAAGAGAATGTTGTTGAAATTAAGCCAAGAAGAGTCACACAGAACTGAGGGATGGAGGGAAGGCACAACCTTGGCCTCCTCCCTTGAATACTGACTTCATCAGCTCAGACCGGCTTGAAACCATCCAGAGAACCCACCCTTGGACTGATGCTTGGTTATGAAAACCACACAAAATCAATTCCACCTTTTATTAACATGGTTTGAATTAGATGTCTGTCACTTGCAATTGAATGAGACATTCCTCAAAACACTTATTAGGTGGCAAGCAATTGGCCAGACACCTTTCTCCCTGTACCTCTCTTAGTCCTCACAGCATCCATAGGCATAAGAAAATATCATTCTCATTTTATGGCAGTTCTTTAAACTCAGCCATGTTCCCATGACTAGTGGGTATAATCTTCAGCCTCACACTCAGGAGATAAGCAGACACAAGAGGGCTTAGTTTTGAGCTCTCTCTGCCCCACAGAGTGGCCCTCTGGGTCGTTTAGGCTCGCCAGTGCTCAGTTTTACTTCAGGAAATCTAGCTAAATTGGGGATGTTGTAAACATGTGGAGACTGCCAAACTAGAGGCCCATTTCAGGGTATCGTATCACTCTGAAGAGAAACCAGCTTCATTTTTGGACATTGACATGAAATCTCTCCATGGAATTTTTTTTTCTAAAGATTTTCTTTATTTATTCATGAGAGACAGAGAAAGAGAGAGAGAGAGAGAGGCAGAGACACAGGCAGAGGGAGAAGCAGGCTCCTCTCAGGGAGCCCGACGTGGGACTTGATTTGGAACTCCAGGATCACGCCCTGGATCAAAGGCAGGTACTTGACTGCTGAGCCACCCAGGCATCCCTCTCCCTGGAATTCTATCTAACTGTGTTTTGCATGAAATTAATGAAAAATGCATCCTTCTCTGTTATTTTATTTAATTAAGTAATTTATTTTAGAGAGAGAGAGAGAGAGTGTGTGTGTGCTTGAGCAGGGGCGGGGAGCAGAACAAGAGAGAGAATCCTAAGCAGACCCCATGCTGAATGCAGAGCCAATGAGGGGTTGTACACGATGACCCCAGGATCATGAGCTGAGCTGAAATCGAGTCAGATGCTTAACCTACTGAGTCACCCAAGTTCCCCTTAACCTTCTCTTTTTAAATTGGATTGGGACAGCCTCCCAAAATCTATCCCAAGGAGTTATCAAACAAGAGGGAGAAGAAATCATTTGAGACTTTAGTATTCTTCCATAACTGGATTAGGACAGATGAGATTAGATTAGGAAAACCCCTTTTCAGGGTTCCCTTAGCAGCAGGAGCATAGATCACAACTCAGTAAAAGACTATGGAGAGCTTACTTGTGTATTTTGTGTCTACCTGATGCCATTTTTTTCTATCATTTGGCCAATAAACACTCATCTGGAAACAAAAAGTGGTTAAGTTGATGTGTAGCATACATAGTATCTACTGCACACCCAAGTAACATGTTCAACAGAGATCATAGGAATGGGATAACAGATACCTTGGCATTCTGAAATTCTCCATGTTAATTAGCAATTTACAAACAGACTCTTAAATACAGAGAACAAACTGGTGGTTGTGAAAGGGGAGGTGGGCGGGAGGATAGGTGAAATAGATAAAGAGCATTAAGGGATAGAAACTTTCAGTTACAAGATAAATAAGTCACGGAGATTAAAAGTACAACATAAGGAATATAGTCAATAATATTGTTATAACATATGTGTTGTCTATGCCTCTTGTGGTGAGCATTGAGCAATACATAGAATTGTTGAATCAATATGTTGCTTACACCTGAAATTAATATAACATATGTTAAATATACTTCAGTTAAAAAAGTAATACATTTTAAGTTCATATATATGAATAATGACAGCTGCTTCAATACGCATCTGTTAGGCACCAGATAGTTGATATTTTCCAAGTTCCTAATAAAAATCTTTAAAGCTAAGGATTATTGCCCGCATTTCATGGATAAGAATATTAAGGCTGAGAGAAGATAAACAACTTTCCTGAACTCCCCAAATAAGGAAGCTGGGGTTCAATCTAAGACCTCTCTGATTTTAATCAATGCCTGATGCCTTTTTGCTCTGCCATGTGACCTCTCTGCCCCAGCGCTAGACTGGACCCCATCAGGTTCATTGCTGAAAACATGATTTCTACACCCAATGTGTACACTGACAAGGACATAAATTGATGGCCTGAGAGTGCCCAGCTGTGAGTTTCATCACCCTGCCTGCCAGTTGTCAGGCTGGATTAGGCTATCTGGTCAAAGCCAAAGTCATGCATGGACTTTGCCAGCAGACAGACATAGGTCAAAGTCCTGGCTCTGCACTATCTAGCTATTTGGCCTCAGAAAGCATCTGCCGCTCTCTGGGCATTGACTTCCTCATCTGTGAAACAGGGCTAATTAGCTGCTTCAAGGAGTTAAAGAAATAATACAATGAGATAACATACAAGTCCTTAGCACAGGACCTGCCACATTATAATAAAGAGTCTGAATCCATTTCTTATATTTGCCTGCATATAAGCTTTGCCTCTACCTCTTCCCCTTTCTGCCATTCATCTGAATTGGTAAGAAAACCAGAGTGACTCTCCCGAACTGATGGAGAATCAAACTATACAAAAACCCTGAAATTCTCACCTTGCCCTATGCCCTAGACACAAGAAAAACCTCAAGCCAGTCTTCTTTCCTTGCTCTCTCAAGTCATTTTGAGACCAACTTAGGTGGCTTGCTCTGATTTCCCTAGGAAGTCTCATCATGTAAACGATGGACCTTTTCGCACCATCTTAGTTTGTGCATGGCATCACCAGTCTTGGCATCCAAACCACATTTTGGGTGGGGGAGCCCTCCTGTCTCTGCAGGGTGTCCAGAACACATAAAATATGTTAGCTATCATCATCATCAATCATCATCATCATCATCATCATCAAAAAGTTGAATTTGGGCTTTTAAAATTTTATGCAAGAGCCTCACCATTAATAGTATTTAACGTGAACAAATACAAGTATTTGACAATAAAAAGTCTGGAAGGAATGGGCAATCAAGGAGTAGGTGTGGATTTCAGAATGTCTGGTAGGAAGGTTGTTCACTCCAGTTTGGACAGTTGTGGGTTCAAGATGTAGGGGTTGTGGTGGAAGTTCCTGGGCTGAGCTGTTGGGTGCTGACATTTTTCCAGAGTGGCCAAAAATTGACTGAGCCGAGAATCCACTATAAGTTGCTGATCTGGTGAGAAAAATGAAAGTCAAGATTAAAGAATTTTCATTGCCACATCTGAGGGGATTAATATCTGAAACTCAGATAGGTGTGAGAAGTGAAGGACCAAGAATATTGACAGCAGTTTGTGAATCAGCTTGTGATCAGCTTGCAAAGCAGTCCAAGGCAGAACGTGAAATTCACAGGTTCTTATTAAGGTGGGCTGGTTGGCTCCTCCTTAATCCCCTCACTAAACCAAGTGTCTGCTTACTGCATACTGCCTTAAAGCAAAAATAACTGGATATGTAATTTGCATTGCATTTTTCTTAGGCAATCAATAAATGTCAAGCTATATATTGACATCTTAGCAAATCAATCTCTTGAAGGGAATTTGTCCTGAACACACCAGTTCTTACAAAGTTGCCAAGGCAATAAATTTGACTAATTTTTCTTCTCTAGAAGTTAGGCACTGAAACATCCTAAAATGACTTTAATCTGCTCCAAATCATCTGGCCAAACAGTGAATACAATTTTGTCCACTGGACAATGTTTTCCTGATTTAAGTGTTGTTGAAACACAAGGAATGTAATTTATATTTTAGCTAAGTCAACATGGTAATATGAGGATATTTTAAAAGCCCTGCATAAACAAAGGTATGATGTTTGGGTTCAGAATGACAGAGCCAAAAATGAAACTTGGCTGTGGTGTGCTATTGTTTGTGTAGAAAGACTCATTTTTTAAAACAATGAAATACAGAGTGCAAGCTCAAAACGAGGCAAGCTCACTCTAGTAAGATTTTGCAGAGTGAGTCAGCCTTCCCGATACACAGATGATGATCTGTTACTCAAATGGGATCAGGACACAAATGTCAGGAAAAAGTCTGAAGGAGCAGAGAATTGTCTTTATCGCGCAGAAACCAATCCCTTCAGGACCCTTATGACAGTGGTATGTTTCAGTGATAGACATAAATCACCTTAGCACCTTTTCAAGAACTTGGCTTTGATGAAAAATTTTTTCCGACTGCCTTAAGTTATTTTTAAAATGCTGGCCTATTCTAAATTGATTCTGTGGAATTTACTTTATATGGTATGAGTATAAAAATAATTATTTATGAAAACATTAAATGGGAGGTATTTTTTCCCTAAAAGATTTTTTTTCCCTCAGTAGAGAGAGGAAGTCATTATACAGAGAGTGTAAATTAGGCATTTTATGCTGTTAGGTGCCTTGATGCTTCTTTCTGACAATTCATTGTCTCATCATTTCCTTACCCTCCATGATAAAGAGATTTGGGCTCCTCAATCTTTCCCCCTTTCTCCCTTCAATTTTCCTCCTTCCCTTTGTCTTGTCTTTTTTCCTTTCTTCCTTCCTTCTTTCCTTCTGCCTTTCCTTCAACACATAATTGAGATTCTATTATGTGTCAGACTGTGGCCTAAATTCAATTGCTTGGTTACACAAAATGATGAAGAACATAGTTTATTATCGAGTATTGGGAGAGGAAGAAAAATCAACCAATACAAAATTATTTTACAGGGATGGGGGGCAAAGTAAAATAATGAAGTGACCAAGGTCATGACCATTGTTATTGGACGTCTTCTCCAGTGCAGCCCTTTCAGGGGACACTTCTCAAACCAGTCATCTAGAATCACTGATCCAATTTCCTGATCAGATAACTGTCATCTGGCTTGGACCATCATCACCTATCAGAGGACTCTTGCTAAATTACCTATGGCTTCTAAACTGCTAAACCCAAAGGATATTTTTCAACTATAATCACACTTGACATCAGAAGAATTCTATGTTTTTGAAACAATCTCTTCCTCTTGTTTTTAATGATATAATACAGTATTCTTTGCAGGCTAAATTCTTCTTCCTGTCCCTTACAAATTGGAGCTCATTAAATTCCATCAGAAACAATTTCTTAGATCATTTCCTTAGTCTTTCCTTAAACAACTTTATGGCTTCTATTTCATCATCCGTAGGTTGGTGACTTACACATTCATATCAGTCAAGGATCCCTTTTCAACTCTTCACTCAATCTCTCCACTCAGGTGATTCAAAAGTGTCTTATGCTCATCATGTCCTAAGTCAAACTCATGATTTATCTCCTGCCTTCTGACCTAAGCTCCTTCCACTGTCTTGCTTTCAATGAATGGCAATAGAGTCTTTCCAGATCACTCAGATTTCTAGGGTCATCCTTGACAGTCTGATATTCACTCAACAAATCCCAAGATTTTGTCTCCTAAATATTTCTCAAAACCATACACTTCCATTGCCACTACCACCACATTGCTCTTCCCCCAGTTAGCCCCAAATCATTGCTCAGATTGCTGTAGAATCAACTGATCCTGAAGAAAGAGACTTTTGACCTCCCTGATGAGATGAGGCTCAAATGCTGTACATTTCATGATGCTGCTTCCTTCTTCACTTAACACAGTTTACAACTATACATTGGATTTTATGGCTATTTGACTATATTTGTCTCTTCCATGATAGCAGAGAGCTTGCCTGACTCTGCCCTCATTGTACTCTCAGTATTCTAGAACTGTACCTAGGACCTAATAGTTGCTTCAATATTTTTGTTTAATGTAATAGGTAAAATTACTGGCTCTGCCTTTTGCTAGCTATGTGGACTTGAATGTGTTTTTGCCTTCCTCAAGGCTCTGCTTCCTTGTTTGTGAAATGAAGATGTAATTCCCATACTCTTAGTGTTGATATGAGATTTACATGAGATTGTGTATTTGAAATATTTCTTAGTGCAGTGCCTGTGAAGCACTCGGGAAATGGCTGTGCTCCCCGCATATGAAATATGGATATACTATAAGGAACATTATTTTGGAGTTTATATGAAGGAAATCCTCATCTGACTTCAAGTTTATGACTCAGAGTCTTTTGGCAAAGAAAGTCCTGTTGGAAAATCAAGTGCATTAGATTGTCTTTAAAATATTTTGTGGGGGAACTGGATATAGGGTCAAAAGGCTTTCAAACAAATTTGGAGCTAGAACCACCCAGATAAAAGGATAGTGAAGATGGAGAAAGCAGAGTTCAGGGATGCCAGAATTGTCTATTGTTCAAATACCCAAGAATAGGCAAGACTTGGTCCCTAACTAACCAGTTTTGCAGAACACATTCAGGGATACACTGGGGTTACTTTACTTTGTACATTTGCATTTCTTAAAGGCAGGCATACTTCCTGGGGTCCAGTAACAGGAAGGATGGGGGAAAATGAGTCTTGCCTTTGAACCAGCACCCAGTATCAATGGCAGAACCTTGTGCCATGTATACCATGAACTTCCCTATTAGGCAGTGGGATGCTGTCCTTCCAACTGGGAATATGCTGTGATGCCTTCTTCTTTGAGAATTTATCCCCATGCAGAAAGCTTTTTATGTCCTTTGCCACTAAACAAGCATCATGACCTCTGCCTGCTGTGTTTGGTTCCTCTGCATAATGTTATGGTGTGTTTTCCACATAGATGGGCAGGACTAGATTCTCCACCTTTTAAGAGTAAGCCTTCTAGGTGGAAGGGACTGTATGTATGAAAGCACAAAGGGAGGAGGGTAGATATGCAGTGAAGAAAAGATAGCAATCTTTGGCCTTAGGAGGGCAACATTCATGAGTGGAATAAAGGAAGCTAAATCAGGAATGAAAATTTGTCATGAGAGCAGGAAAAATCCTAAATTTCTGTTCAGGACTATTATCATCATCATTATGATGATGATGAGTATTATTTTTTTTCCAAGCCATATAGAGTCATTGAAAACATTGAGGCAGATGACTGTCAAAATTGCTTACATTTAACAAAATAGAGGTGGTGTAATACAGTATAGTTCATTCTTTGCAGTTGGACTACTAGGGTTCAAATCCTGGCTCTTCTCCT
The DNA here is from genome assembly GCF_011100685.1 of Canis lupus familiaris. Classification (NCBI taxonomy): domain Eukaryota; kingdom Metazoa; phylum Chordata; class Mammalia; order Carnivora; family Canidae; genus Canis; species Canis lupus. The sequence continues at coordinate 65,577,094 of NC_049224.1, forward strand.
TACTTGCTGAAAGATTCTGGGTGAAGTAGGCTTTCTATGCCTCAACTTTTTCATCTGTAGAATGGAAATAAGAATTGTACCTCTCTCATAGGGTTCTTGTCAAAATCAAGTAAATAGAAGTAAAGTTCTCAGAAGAGGACATTCCTCTGAGTAAGCATTCAGGAAGTATGAACTATTACTCAGGAAAAACTTCACTTGACAGGAGGTAGCAAATCCTCTTAAGCAGGAGAGCTGCCTTGTTGAGGAAAATGCTTTGATAATATTCCTTAAAGCTGGACATCCAGAACTTCCATGATTGTGGACACTGAGGCTTCCTGGAGAGAAGAGGTCCAAATTGCAAAATAAAAGGAGAAAACACAAGTTTTAGGGAGAAAATGAATAAATTCAGCTTTGGATTTGTCAAGCTTGAGTTGCCTTTGTGTTAAGCACATGGAAATGTGTCTAACACTAAGGAGTAAGTTTGGAACAGAGGTACAGATGTATAAAAAGTTCTGCAAAATAGTCATATTTGAGGTTTTAGGCATTTAGTTAGTTTAGGTGATTTAATTCCTAACAGCCCTACAGTAAAGAGCTTCAGTGAATCCTCATTATTTATGGATTCTATGTTTGCAAATGAGTCTACTTGCTAAAATTTATTTGTAGTCCCCAAATCGTGCCCCTTTCCAGATCATTTGCATATATGTAGAGAGCAGTGAAAATGTTGAGTCACCTAACACACATTGCCAGCTAAGGTTGGACAAGATGTTGCTCTGTCTTGTTTCACTTCTCCTACTACAAACAAATGTTGTTTCCACAGCTGTCTAGTGCCATGGTTTTTACATTTTTGTGCCATTTGTGGTGATTTTTCTACTTAAAATAGCCCTCAATGCTGAAGTCCAGTGTAGTATTACCAAGTATAAGAACACTTGGGTTGTGATGTGCCTTTTGGGAAAATATATGTTAGAAAAGCTTTGTTCAAGTATGAGTTACAGTGATTTTGGCCATGAATTCAGTGTTAACGAATCAACAAAATATATTAGAGAAGGTATCTTTAAATAGAAACGTACATGAGACAAGGTTATATATTGATCAATTGACCAAAATGTGGTGATCAGAGAGGTTTGTTGGAAATTAACTCTTATTTGGCCCTAAAAGTGATGGTTTGGTATTCACCAGATTAGTGTTTGTGGTGACTTTATAAAGAATAACTCTTTATGAGAATCCACTGTAGATATGAGAATACAAGTTGCAATAGACACAGGGAAAATAATTAACCCTCTTTGAGAAAGTAGGTGTCATATAGGAGGTGTGCACTTCCTAAAGGACACTAAGAAGTCCACTAGGAAAACTATGTCCCATCTGCTGAAGTTAGTAGAAGGAAGAGGAGTGACTAATACCCCAACATTCCATCTTTAAATTCAGCTCTTCGCCACATGCAAAATTTTCAAATCACAGCACAAAGTTGCATGACATTGAAAACATATGTGTTAAACAATTGCATGGAGAGCTTTAGTGAGATGCTGAGATGTTGTGGGTCTACTCTTGCCCTGCTGACAGCTCAACCCCAAGGAGAGTCTATGTTAGTGTCACTCCAGGGATCAGCCTCCTTGCTTCTACTTGCCTTTAACCCTGATTGGCTGAGGTTGTTGATTTTTCACAAAGCTTGTTTGAGTCTCTAGGATACCATGTCTAAGATGACATTCCCTGGTAATTTTCATAGGAAACTATGGTCTATCAATTATAAAATAATATACTACCTTCTTGACACTATGACTAATGTGTGTGCAGTTTGACATTTCACAAAACAGTTTGTATCATGGCCATCAAGAAGATAGTAAGAATCCTAATTTACAGATGACAATCTAAGTCTCAGGAATGTTAGATGACTTCTTCAGCATGCACAGATCATAAATGTAGTAGCTTAGACTCAAACCCAGGCATTTTGGCCCCAAAGCTCATGTTATTCCTCTTATATGTGAGTCAATTTCTGGTTTGGTTTTGGGGTGCTCCAGATTTGTGCCTGTGATGTCTCAAAATCCGATGAGATAATGGTGATCGCCAGGAGCATTTGACTACATGTTTTCATCTGGCATTTTAACCAGACTGCCTTTGCTTTTATTTTCATTTTTTAAATTTAATAATCTATAGATTTATAAGTTTATACATTTCACTCTAATGAAATTTATAAAACTTACTTTTTTAAGATTTTATTTATTTATTCATGAGAGACAGAGAGAGAGAGAGAGAGAGGCAGAGACACAGGCAGATGGAGGAACAGGCTCTATGCAGGGAGCCCGACATAGGACTCGATCTTGGGACTCCAGGATCACATCCCGGGCCAAAGGCAGGCGCCAGACCACCGAGCCACCCAGGGATCCCCTAAAACTTACTTTCTTCTGTTTTTTTTAAAAAAGATTTTATTTATGTATTTGAGAGAGAGAGAGAGAGAGCATGGGGAGGCAAAGGGGCAGGGGGAGAAGCAGACTCCCTGCTGAGCAGGGAGCCCAATGTGGGGCTCCATCCCAGGACCCTGGGATCATGACCTGAGCCAAAGGCAGATGGTTAACTAACAAAGCCACACAGGAGCCCCTGTTTTCAGAGGTTTACAACCTGTGGAGTTGTAGCACTGAAGATATGGAGGGATGATTGTTATGAACTGAAGAAAAATCCTTGATCTGGAGGAACTTTCTTGGTGTTTTGTCCAAGCTCTTGATTCTGCTGATGTGAAAATTGAGAGTAAGAGGGAAAAGTTCCCCAGACTGTGCTGTGAAAATTGGTGGTTGAAGTTAACTCAAGGATGAACATTTGCTTTCTGGAGTGACAGCATAGCATGGAGGATAGACCACATGCTTTAAGTCAAAGGGACCTGGGTTCAACTTCACCTTCGCCACCTGCTGTTTTGACAACCCTGGGCAAGTTACTTAACTTCACCGTGCTTCAGATCTTTCATATATTGAGATGGAAATGGAAATGTCTATTTTGGGGGCTTAGGGGGCCCATTATATAACACCCTCTGTGATTGTCAGTATCTGGAACCCCTTGAAAGATAGCTGCAAGGATCACGCAGCTGGAGATCAAAACATCAGTCTTACTATCCTAAGGCTGAATTGCAGAAATGTGGTGTGACTGTGACAACATGGGCTCCTTAAAATGTCCTCACTGACCTCTGTCCTTTTCCTAGGTGAAATTATCTGAACCATGTACCTATCAGGAAGAGGCAAAGTGCTCCCCTGTCAGCTCCACAAATGCAGGATCAATAAGTAATGTGCCCAGTAATGGAGGTGGGGCATGGAGCTGTGGTTATTTCTCTTAATACCACACATTAGGGACTTTTTCTTTTTCCCCTCGGAAGAGGACCAGAGGGGTGGGGAAAGGCCCTGTGTGTTCAGACACCATTCCCCTCAGGTGAGGTGATACATGCAGTCTTCAGTTGATGCCCACTGTACTGTATGTTCTTTTTTTTTTTTTTTAAGATTTCATTTATTTATTTATGAGAGACACACAGAGAGAGACAGAAACAGAGACACAGGCAGAGGGAGAAGCAGGCTCCATGCAGGGAGCCCGATATGGGACTCGATCCTGGGACTCCAGGACTTCAGCCCTGAGCTGAAGGCAGGTGCTCAACTGCTGAGTCAGCCAGGTGTCCCTGTATTGTATGTTCTTGACATAAAGATAATACATGGTGTTGGTGGAAGCAAGTCCGAAAAACCAGACTCCCTAGTTCATTATTCTCTCCCCTATGATGAAACAAATGAGTATTTTACATGGGGCCAGACAGCCTTTAGTATGGTTTAGAACAACATTTTCATCCATACTCCATTTTCTGTAGCATAAAACCCGGCCGCACCTCGGGATCAACATAGCTGGTATATACACAGTACTTCCCTAACTTGTCTACCCAATGGGACTTAAACATTCAGGTATATGTGTGTGCACCCACACGAAGCTGGTGAGGTAACAGTAAAGAGTATACCCCAGTAAAACAGGCATCAGAGTACATGGGTTTGACTTACTAAGCACCTGGTCCTTAGAGGGCACCATGCTGAGAACACTACGTGGATTATCTCTAGTCTTCATAGTAACACCTCAGGGTGGGCAGACATCACCTCAAGGATGAAGAAACTCTCAAAAATTAGGCTTTAAAATCAGGTCTATCTTGTTCCAGTGTCTTGCTCCTCTCACCAGGGCTGTAAATGTCTCCTCTCCCTGATTTGAAGGGGGTGTTTGTGGAAAGGAATGACTGTTCCTTGGATTTAATAGGAAAACAGCAGCAAACTCTGCCTGAAAAGGAAGCGTGGTGGAGCAGACAGACCCAGACACCAGAAAGCACCTTCGAGCAGACTCCATGGAATGGCAGGGCACCTGGAATTCCCACTGGAGGACCAACTTCTCTCACTCAAAGGGAATCCACTGTCTGAGGCCAGAAGGCATCTCCTCATTTAATCACTTGGTAAGAAAAATAGGGCTTATTGGGAAATGACCCACACCCACTCTTTCAAAGGGATGGTGACAGAGACTGCTAGTGCCAGGATGTGTGGCTGGCCACAAGGCTGATGCCCCACAGGCAGCCCAAGTGGGTCCTGGCTCCACCTTCTCACAGTCTACCTTTGATGTGAGTTTCTTTTGTCCATGCATTTAGTCTTGACGTGACTTGTTTTCAAATAGATCCATCCTGAGTCAGATGCAGACCTTCTTTTCTCCCCTCATCCCCCAAGCCTCCTTTATGTCCTTCCCTGGGTTAGCCAGAATCAGGTCACAGAGCCAAGGCACTACGTCAAGGAGAATACTTGGAGGTAGAGGCAGAGAAGGGATTTGAGCAGGGCCTGGGGCCAAACATCATAAACATAAAGCCTCCAAACATCAATCCAACATCATTTTCCTCTTGGCAGGTGACATTTCAACCTACTTTCTTTTACAATCAGTTTTAGTAAGTGCTGTTAAGAAAGTAACATTTAATGTGACATGTTTATTCATTGTGACATTACATAGTCCTATCTTTGGGACCCCCTGTGTATGAGTGGCCAGTAGGGTGTATATCCTCCTAAATAGATTTCTAAAGAGCCATTAGAAGTAAAATCCAATGGTCAGTTGCAGCCTTTTCACTTGTGAATGAAGTCAAAACACATCCCGTGGTCTCTCGGCAATGCAAAGGAGAATGGTGTCAACTCCAGCTGTCTGCCCAAATGGTCTCCTGTCTTCCATCTCAACTGCTAGTTCCTTCTTATCTTGTCTTAAACAATTACACTGATAACACCAAGGAAACAATTTTATCTAGAAGTGGGAGGAAGAATTCCTCTGCCTTTTGGTAATTAAGGGCCTTGGTCCTATTGGGAGTGAATTCCAGTTTTGGGGGAAAAGAGGTTTGAAGAAAAAACACTTTTCCAGATGTCTGAGACAGGCCATGATATCATAGATGGCAATCTGCTCTCTGTTTTGTTCCTCCTCAGTCCCCTTCCTTCTATTCATCATCTCCTTCTTCAGACTGTCAATTAGTGATAAACAGTGACCTTTGAGATACTATACACAACGAAAAAACTCTGGTTTTATTTTCTTTTACAGATATATTTATGTTATTATTTTTTATCTTTTCTTTTCTCTTAGGTTACTATCCCTTCTTATTCAGTGTGGCTGACATAGTTTGGCTCACCAAGGTCCCAAACTCAACCCCATTTTCTATAGCTGCCTCCATTAAAAAGACTGTTAAAGTGAAATAACTGATATCCCAAACTTCTTGTCTTGTACTTCCTTGAGAAATAAATTGCAATTTGGAGAATCTACCCTGACTCCCTCTTTTTTTTCCTACCTTGAATGGAGGCCTGATATCTGGGCCTGAAGATGCCATCTTGTCAGCATGAGGTGATGGGCATAAGGGAAAGACCAAAAGAATCTCAGAAAGACTACTTCTAAAAAAAAAAAAGAAAAAGAAAGACTACTTCTGATACAACTTCTTCAGATTTTACTTGATTATTTGTTTTCTATCTACCCAAAAGCTTATTTTTGCTATTTGCTTAACTCAATATGTATATATTGTGCACACACACATGACACTTACTATGGCCAGGCACTACTCTAGTAATTTGAGTTTCATTAGTAAACAAACTAGACAAAGATCTCTGTCTCCAACGTTGTAATTCAGCAGACAGAGATAGACACTAATCAATAGACATAATAATAATGAAGGAAGAAACTGATGCCATAAAAAAAGAAAAAGGAAGACAAGGTAAGGGGCAAGGGAATGTAAAGTTAGGGTTTAGTTTCAATTATATATTGGGTGGCCAGCATAGAATGTAAGTTTCATGTGGTAGGCACATAGGGAGATGTAAGGTGGGTGCCCAGTAAGTATTTATTAAGTAATGAATAAGTGAATAATTAGTGAATCAATAGCTGTTTACTCCCAGACGTCTTAGAGGAGAAAGATTACCTTTTTGTCATTTATAGTTAGTTAAGTTTTCTAAAACTGCAGTAGAATGCATTCATAACTGATGCACTGAATTACATCCTTTTATAAGTTTTTCAGTGAACATCTTGATTTGAGAATGTATTAATATTACTTGTACTCTTGAATAAAGGCTAGATTGGGGGAGTTTTTCTTCCCTTTCAGTACTTTGGCAGGATGATTTGAGTATTTTCTGTTACCTGTTATCTCTGAAGAGATGTGTTTGAAGGTCACTTGAACATTCTATCTCACAAATCTAAGATTTCCCAGTTTTCCCTGATGTTATATCACTTCAATAATGTGATTAGTGAGATTATTTATGTTTATCCTGCTCAAGAGTATGTTTTTGTTTTTATTTTTTGTCTTGAGAACTCAATTCTTTTTGCTGTGGTGGTGGTCGGAAAATATTCCAATTTTCTTTCAGTATTTCTCTTTCGTTCTCTCCCTTCTTGATTGCTGGAACTCTAAGATATCTGTTCAGTCCTGTGCTTCTCTATTTCATAGGCCTTAATTTCACTTTCATGTTTTCCATCTCCTTATCTGTTTGTGCTATGTTCTGGTTGATTTCCTTGGGTCTATTTTACAGTGTCCTTTTTTTCTCTTCAACTGTGTCTAGTCCGCTATTTAAGAGTTTTTATTTTATCCACTATAATGCTTCAGTTCTAGAGTTTTTTTGGTTCATTTAAAAATCTATCTGATATCTTATCTAGAAAGTCCTACTTTATCTTACTCTTTTATTTCTTTACTTGCTTATTTAAATGTGCTTTTTTAATTTTAAAGTCCCTTTCATATTAGTCCATTATTATGAGTTGTTTAGGTAAGACTTACCCTATTGACTCAGTCTATTGACTGAGTCTACTGGCTCTTTTCTTTAACAGGAAATTTGCTTTGTAAATTCTACAAATATCTGTTCAGCTTTAATGGACGTTGTCTTCCATAGGAGTCCCTCTCATATCTTGGATTGAAGGAATCTCTAATGGAATGTTTTGCTTTTTTCTCTGTGTGGACCTTAACGAAGATGAAATTTACATAAATAATTTTTTAAGACCCTAATGGAGGACCACACTCACGTAAATATATATTAACACACCAGGCAAAATGCAGTGAGCTCTGCATTGAGTTAGGAGTTAGGAGTAACTCAAGGAAGCATTAGTAATAGCTGATTTTGGAAAGGACATTAATAAGGACTTGAACTCTGCAGATGAGATTTTCTGCCATCAGTGCTTAAGAGTGGAGGTTTTGTTATTATAGGGTATGAACACACATTTTTCAAGAACATTTGCAAAGATGTTAAAGAACCATGTGGATTTAGTTGAAGAACTGAAACAAACGTGGGAATTCAGGCTCATGAAAGTATAATCATTTATCATGTCAGCAGGTGGGATGGATCTAATAGGGAAAAGGCTTTCAGAAACTAGGAAGTCAGGGATTCTAATGAGGTTTCCAAGATTAACCTTTAAAAACTGTCCTATAATCCAATGATATGACATATTGACTAATATCATTATTACTATTAAGAGTTGGAATCTTATTAATCTAAGAAAAATTTAACAGCAACTTCATTTCCTCTTTTTGCATATAAAATATAACCAGAATTAATCCAGAATCCTGCCCTTAATGCCTGTGTTTGTTTTTTACTTGTGCTCCACTAAGATTTGCACGTCAACTTCCTAACTTACCAGCTGTATGTCTTTTGCCAAGTTACCATCTGAGGCCTAGTTTCCTTATCTATAAAGCTATGATATTAATTGTAACTACTGTTAGGGCTGTTGGAAGATTAAATGAGATAGTTTTCATGGACAGTTAGCACAGCATCTGGCCCCCAGGGAGAGTAGCTATTATTTGTTATTCTCAATGTTCCTAGCTAGTTTAATTGGTTAAAGTTTTCCTTCCATGTAAATTTCAAATTGAAGACACAGTCCAAAATTTCAAATACTAAGACGATCTATTTCCTGGAAGAACCACAGCAAACAAACAAACAAACAAACAAACTCACCTACTGACAAAGCAGTCTCTTACTTTGTTTTCAGCAGCCCACAATTAAATAATTCTGGGCATGGTGCACATTCTCAAGAGAACCAATGAGACTGAAGTTCCTTGTCCCAGGCCTGTAATTCATCTGCTCCATGAGAGCATATGGTCTCTGAGCATGCGAAAGCCTTCTGAGGGATGTAGAAATAAGCAGAGTACATACTATTTTTTAAGCTTATGGGCAACTGGGAATAAAGAGTGGCTGTTGCCAATAGCTGATAGAGAGAAAGAATGACAAACTGGAAATGTTAGAACCTTAGAATCTAAAGCCTTAGACTCACTATAGACAGACACTTCAGAGGTAGAGGGGGATTTTAAAGAAGGTCCTAAAACACATAGTTTCTGCAGAGGAATGCAGTACAAAGGTCTCTAGCTTTGGGTTCAAATAATCTGGATTTGAATCTCAGTGCTTCTGCTGAGCAATCTCTTAGCCATAACCAATCAATGTATGATCTGAAACATCAAATTGTGATCAGTAAAATGGTGACAATAATATCCACCTAAAAGAACCATTCTGAGAATGAATTTACATGGGCTAACTCCATTTATTCACTCATTTGTTCATACACAAATTTATTACAAAATATTTACTAAATGTCTCTAATATGTGATGCACTGTGATAAGATTTGGGAAAGTGGAAATGAATGAGAATCTGATTCCATTGTAAAATCACTTTAATTCTGTAAGTACCATGCCTTTTCTTAAATAAATGGATCCTACTCATGATTCCAGGGCACGAAATACTAAGTGGACAGCTGTTCTGGTTGATGTAATATTGATAGGTCTAGAGTCTTGCCAAATGGGCTTCTTCTTGACTCCCAGGGGTGCTGATGAATCACTTTCTGAGCCACCTGGAAGAGCTGGGAAACCACTGAATCACAATGCAAGCTGCCTTTCTGTATTACTCTGTAGTACATGTACAATGAAGCTTCCCATGTTTTGGACTCCCCAAGCACGATTGGCTTTCACAGAGTCTAAAGAATCAGAGGCAAATCCTAGTGGCTTTGGAGTAACTCACATTTTTTTTCAGAAGGCTGATGAGAATTTCCATGACCATCCAGCTCAAAAAAATATTTCATGTAGCCTAGTTTAGAAAATTGGCCTTGATTTTCACACTTAGCACCTGACACATAGACACTCATATATTTTGGCCTTTGATATACATATTTATGTACATGTACAAAGGCATTCCAAATATATAAATGAATAGACTCCACCATGATGATCTTTCCATCAGACTCAGAGTTTATCTCTGTGGGGGTCATGAGAATATGCCTCCAGACCTTTAACTACTGAGAGCAGAGTTCAGTGAGAGTCCACCTGGTGGGCTTTGAAATTCCCTGTCTTGTATGTCCCCAGGCTGTGCCTCCCACAGATAACTCTTGCTGAAGGCTGAGCATGGTAGAGATATTGAGACTCAGGCACTTCTCTGAGGGAGAACTTTATCTCAACAACTTGCTGATGCCTTTGCTGAATCCTCTTTTGACTTGATGGCACACGGTCTAGGATACTTCCACCTAACCTTGTGTGGCCTCCTCCTTCACTTAGGCTCTCTTCCCCGCCTTGCCTGGCTCTCTCTGTTCTCTCTTACACAATCATTTCTCCAATAAAATCCCAGCATGTTTAATCCTGTCTTATTGTCTGCTTCTCAGAGGACCTAGACTAATATACCTGTCAATCTCCTCATCCCATTTTCTTATGGGAATTCAGTTTCAATCGCCTGGCTGTTCCTTATGGATCCTAGAAGAGCAAGCCCAGGATAATGACTATCTGTAAGGCTGGGCTGGAGTAGAAAAGCCATAGATCTGAATCAATGAGAGAGCGATGTTCCCCCAGGATAGCTTAGGAGGAGCTGCAGTCAGTGCTGGGGGGATGGAACAAGCCCCACTTCTAAAAGGAGTGAGAATCACAGGAATTGGCAAATGACCTAGTCAACTCAGTAGTAAGGAGGGAAGCAGAATAGAATTGAGAGGGATAAATGGACTGAGGAGGGCAGTTCAAAACAAAGAACATTAATAAGTGCTTAGGGAAGCTTACTTCTTAGGTGATGGCTGATCAGAAGAGTTCTAGAAACATGCATGGACCACACAGGGGCTTCTAAGAAATACTGACACATGGATTTTGGTACAGGATAGTGGTCAAGGGAAACTGAAGAAGTTGGTGGAGTTGTGAACAAAGCTAGACAGGGAATCAGTAGCCCATGACTCTGACATCACTCCTTGACCAGACAACTGATTAGAAAGATATGAAGGTCCAGTAGGCCTTTGGAGAGAAAGATAACCTGGGGATCTCAGCTGACAAATGTCAATGTGCCATGATGGAAACTCAGGTGGAGTAGGAACAGTAGCTGTTGTGTCCATGTACCAGCATTGCCAGTCCCTACCTGGGAGACTTTGAATATGTTTTTTCACCCTGCTCCACTTCAGTTACCCCATTTATAAAACAAGGATAATAATATGAGCCTTGAAGGTCATGGTTAAGTTAGAGATAGTGTAAACATAGTGCCTAATACAATGCCTGGTCCATAATAGGTGCTCAAAATATGGCACTTATTAACATCAGAAACCAAGAAGTCTGAGTTTGCTGGCATATGTCAACCAGGTAGCAAATATAGAGTCTCAGAATTCTGACAACTAGAAGAATAAGTTATTCTGAGACCTAGGAAGTTTTTCTTTTTTATTCAAGTAGAATTCACTCCTAGACCTATTCTCTAGCTCAGAAATTTCCCATTTGCAAGCATTTCCTTCTACCACTCAAAGTTAACCAAGATAACTTTCATCAAAAATGAAAGTAGTTGTGTCCAGCACCTGGGCAATTCAAGGGGTGCACCTGGCCTCAGGGGGCTGAACTGAGTGCTCAAATGATGCTTTGAGGCCCATTTCTCATTTTCTTCATGTTGCTTCACTCTTCCTGAGGAGGCTAAGAGGGATAAGAGCAGCTCTGGAATTGTATTATCTTCCCAGACCATGATCTTAGAAAAAAGATGGTATCCCTTTTCAGATAATTTTACCAAATGACCTGGGGAGTGATTGATTGCCTTGGCCTAGTTCATATGTTCATTGCTACATTAGTCCTGGGGCCAGAAAGTGGAAGGCTATCTGATTGGCCTGTTCAGTTGCTCATCTCTGGAGCTAGTGACAACATTGAGTGATGATAAATTCTACCCCTGAAACTAATAATACAATATATGTTAACTAACTTGAATTTAAATAAAAATCTTTTTTAAAATTTTTTTATTTATTTATGATAGTCACACAGAAAGAGTGAGAGAGGCAGAGACACAGGCAGAGGGAGAAGCAGGCTCCATGCACCGGGAGCCCGATGTGGGATTCGATCCCGGGTCTCCAGGATCGCGCCCTGGGCCAAAGGCAGGCGCTAAACCGCTGCGCCACCCAGGGATCCCTTAAATAGAAATCTTAAATTAAAAAAAAGGAATGAGTGAAGAACATTTTGAGAAATGGTTGCATAGACAAAATCATACATCACATCAACTTGCCCATAAGAGGGTTTGTTTTTCCTCCATCTTTCTTCTTCATTCCCAGAAAATCTCTAGAGGGCCACATTCCTTTCCAGAACTAGACATATTCTTGCAGTTGGTTCTACTGGGTCTCACAGATTGGAGAACTGTCCAGGGACTCCTGTTAAAAATTCAGACAGGAGGATAATTCAGACCCTAACCTTAGAGATGGACATTGTAGCAGAAGCATTAGTTATAGATTTGTTTCAGATTAAAAAAAAAAATTAGAAAGGGAATCTCTCTGTTATTTTTTAACTTTTTTTCTTTTTAAATATTTTATTTATTTATTCATGAGAGACACACAGAAAGAGAGACATAGGCAGAGGGAGAAGCAGGCTCCTTGCAGGGAACCTGATACGGAACTTGATCCCAGGACCCCAGGATCACGACCTGAACCAAAGACAGACACTCAACCACCAAGCCACTCAGGCGTCCCAGTAACCTCTCTTTTAGATGAAGTAATACAAATGTCTTCCCAAATATATTGGGACTTAAGACTCATACCAATTCATAGCTTCTTAGGCTTAAAAACAGCCAAAGACATTGGGAGTGGTTATCTTTCCCTCCCAACCTCTCTCCTTTTCCTGTCTCCGTTCCATGATGTATGTAATCAAAACATGTATCCTCAGGAGCCAACAACTCTTGGTGGTGATGAAATTCCCTCCAACAGGAAGGTGCTGGGGCACATCTGTGCTGTGTCAGGCCATGACACATTGGCATGAAGGGAATATTCCAGATGGCGCAGATGCTGCTGGCTTCAACGGTCTACTGCCTCTGGCATTGGTTCGTTCTTAAAAACAGATTATGCAACACTCCGTTTATTTATTTACGGTCAACGAATATTAATTTTTAAAAACTAGGAAATAATATCAATATAATACAAATACAAGCCATTTATAATTTCTGCCCCACAAAAGCCCCAAATTTAACATTGTAATGTATATCACCCCAGATTTTATCTGTATAATTCCATTTGACTTGAGGAATTGATTCCGAAAGAACTCACCTGATTCAAAAAGTGCAGTCTGTGAAGTTTGATTCTTTTATGGAGTTAAATGTAGAGCAGCAGTGAATGTGTTTTTGGAACATATGAATCTACAACGCCTTAAGTGGGAGAACGTCTTTGCAATGCTCATCCTGTAACCGAGTAACTGAATCTTTTTTCCCTCAAGTTTTTCATTACCCTTTCCTGGTTATGTAATGACTTTGGTGAATTCTTGTCTCATTTTGTGCATTTCTTACTTTGAAATTCATACTTCATGTTATTTCAGGCAATATTATGACCTCCTTCATAACGCTTAATTGCATATAACATTTAGTTCCAAAGCTGTTAATTTTTAGATGGGTTTTTCCATTCTGCGTCCCCGCCTAATGAAATTTTGCCTGCCATTGTTTGAGGATATGAAAACAAAAACAAAGTAAGGGTAATTTAGACTAACAGATTCTCAAAGTCCCTTGCAAAAGGCCAGTGCACACAGCCATGTGGACCCCAGGATGGACAATATTTCTCATTAGTAACCAAGAGGGCACCAGCTGTAGCACAAACATAGACGAACACTTGACTAGACCTCTGAATTTCAAGTTCTTTGAATCCTAATAGTTTCAAGTTCTGATGGATTTTATACTATTTTGACTTTATGATGAGATTCTAAACATTTCTATATCCCACCACTATAGCTCCACAAAAGCTGTGACCTCTGTGTAGGTATGAGTATGAATAAGCCTTTTCTGGAAGAAATAGGATTCACTGTGGACACTGTTTGGGAACTTGCTCTTTTTACTTACCAGTGTATCATTGTTTACAATGTGTGACACATAGAAAATAATTCAGACGCAGCCAGAACAGAGACTTTGGTTTTTACTACACTGCCTAAAGTGTTCTCACCTACTGGCGACAGACATCCAGAGACAGCCCATGCAGGGGTCGTAGGTCATCAATCTAAATCTCTGTAGTGAAGTGTTCCTAGTTCTAACTCTGGTCCATGGACTCCAAAATTAGCAAAATTCAGATCTTCTCAAAATCCCTCATTCCAGAAGAGATGATCTCCACATCCCTCATTGATCAAGATGCCAGCATAGAGCAACAGACATGGTCTGGACTCTTCCTGAGCTGTGAGTCCTGGGTAGAAACAGGTAAGAAAATAAGGCATGTGAGAGTGTGCCACACAACTTGAATGATAAAAAGTAATCTGGTTAACTTAGAGAATGCAGAAGGGCTGCCCTGTGGAAAAGATGTTTGAGCTGAGACTCGAAGTATCCCTCTTTGGAGGGAGAAGCTGGGATTTTTTTTTTTTTTTTTTTTTTTTTTTTGAGAGAAGGAGAATAGTGTTGCAAGATGACAGAATGGAGTGTTTGAAAATCTGGAGGGAAGCTGGAAGAAGGCAATTAGAGTTTCTGAAAGGAATCCAATTCCATAGGACCCAAAGCAGAATGACGGGGAATCTGAGGCAACATCTTGGGGACACATTTCAAGTTGATGTAAGGAGACATTCTGTGCAGCCGGAGTTGACCAATGACATCATGGTCTTCCTCAGTGTTGGTGCCTGGAGTGTGTAAGCCTGGTGGAGTTGCCATATGGGGAACTGAGCTTTGGAAGTGGGGGTCAGAAAGATGACCCAGATACTCTCTGATCCTACAAAATATACTTCCTAAAAACCAAAGCCCATAACCGGAGCCTCTTTCCTTAGTTTTATGACTTTGTGTTTTTCCTTTGGCCAAATACCAAAGAATATTATTTAATCCCCGTAGAACCATGCACTGAGTTCAGCTTGTGTTCAGCACAGATCTCATTCAACTGCCATTCATCTGAAGATCTAAAGGAAATTTAACTTGCTCTTGGGCATTCGCTTAGCAGAAAATAGAATTTTGAAAAGTGTCGAAAAGCGTCTTTAAAAAGATGAATAAAATCCATGACCGACGCAGGATTTTAGAGCTGAAAGGGACTCTGGAGGCCAACAACCCAACATCTTTATTTTACAGAAAAAAAATGGAGGCAGAGAGAGACTTGGTGCCCTGGGCAAAGTCTCTGGACAATAAGGGCCAGAGGAATGGCTGGTGAAACGGGCCTCCTGAGGCTCAGGCCACTATTCTTTCCATGTGATCTGAGCACATCTGGGGGAACGCCTAAGAAAGAACACCTATATATTTCATAGAAATTCAAATTAAGTCTAAAGAATCAAATGTTTAAAGAGCTGCCACATGTCAAAGGCCTTCGTTCACACTTTCATCCCTTACTCAACTGGCTCCTTCTCATTATTCAGGCCTCAGCTTAAATTTAAACCCACAGAAAGACCCTTGAAAGTGTGGTCTACCCTTCCCTTCTTACACTTAGCAAAGTTCATTAGTGCATAGACTTGTTTATTTTCTCTTTCCCTGACTGCCCTGTAAATTCTGTGAAGTCAAGGACCAAGACTGTTTTCTCAGGTCCTCCACCTTCAATGAGAGCAGACTGCCTGACAATGGGGAGAGGGCTGGGTACCCTGCTTTTGCCCCTGCACACCCACCCCATTCTTCACTCAGTTCTGGAGCTGGGAAACTACTTGCGTTGACTGCATCAATAGGTTCTCTGGACCTCTGACACCTGATCGGGTTCTCCACTGGGAGGTGCAGGCAGGAGAAGAGGGAGGTCTGTTTTCTTCCCTCTGCTCCTTCCCAGGCAGCTTGAAGTCTGTGGGTCAAACCCTTTGCACCCCAAGCCACAGCTTCAGTCTTTGGCTTTCTTCTGGAGGTAACTACTCTGGTCTGGCTGCTTCTGGTGGCAGAGGTGATAATGGCTCCCCTCTGTGGTGAGCTCGGCTCCCGCACTGCACCATTGTCTCTTCTATGCCATCCAAGGCTTTGGAAATAGCTTTGTCCTTTACCAAACTTTTCTCAATGCCTTCATCCAGGTGTGCTGTCTCAGTGGAGACGCTAACAGATGCAGTAGTTGTTTGATAAAAGTCAGTTATATACTTTAAAATGGAGGATAGATCATATGCATTCCACAGAGCCCCAGAGGGAAGACCCGTGACCATGGGAAATCTGAGTGAAGCACAGGGACATGTTTCAAGGAAAAGACATCGGAGATAAGGGAGGCCAATCCTCAGGAGAGTGTGTGAATCTGATGAGTAGGAGTTCAATAGATGCTTGAGAGAGGAAACAGTTTTAATTATTTCTCTTTTTTTAAGATTTTTATTTATTTTTTTCATGAGAGACACACAGAGAGAGAGAGAGAGAGAGAGAGAGAGAGGCAGAGACACAGGCAGAGGGAGAAGCAGGCCCCATGCAGGGAGCCCGATGTGGGACTCGATCCCGGGACTCCAGGATCACGCCCTGGGCTGAAGGTGGCGCTAACTGCTGAGCCACCCGGGCTGCCGGGCTTTAATCATTTCTATGCCACATAGACCCACATCAAGGGAATGGGGCTAACTATGTGATCTGGGTGTGACAGTGAGTCTGAAAGGCTCGTCTCCATACGGTCTGTGGGGACCTGCCACACCACAGATATCCTTTCTTCCGCTGAAAAGCAGAAAGGCCAGACTAAGTGATTTATAAGAGCCCCTTCAACTCTAAAATTTCCTGATTCAGCCTTGCCATGGGGTGGACTGACTGGGGGACCACTTTAGAATTTCTCCCGAGGCTGGAAATGACATCAAGAGGAGGGTTTTTGGTTTCGAGCGTGGGAAGGCATCTTGGTGGCTGTTAAAGCTGCCATTTTGTCAGATCTCTTCAGGAATAGCCTGCCTCTCCCAGTGACCCTGGGCTTTAGGGCAGACAAGCCCACCCATGCTCTATGTGGCCAGCGTCCACCCAAAGAGAACCCTGGATTCTCTGCAGGCAGGGACTGAGTTTTCTTCACTGTCATATTCTCCCACATGAACACTGGCACATTGGAAGTCCTCAATGAACATTCAGAGAATGGAGGAAATAAATGTTTGTTACAGAATTTCTTGGCTTCTCCTGTCCCTGCCTTCAGTCCTATTTTGAGTCCATATTTTCCTGGCTCTTAACCCCTTTTGACTAAATTTTCTGTTCCTGGCTCCATGTTTTCTCCTTGGAACAGTAGTGGCTTTGGCTTCTCCGGAAATGGCCTTTGATAATTGCCATCTGTGAAGTTTGCATTCAAACTGCCTCTATATGTTTCAGGAAATGGCATCCCCAACATGCCCCTTTAGATGCCACCTAGATAGCAAATCTTGACAAAATCCCCAAGTTCTGTGACAAATGGATCTCTCTCTTTCAGTCTCATCTTATTTTCTGACCTTTACCTATTCTCTAACTCACATTTTCTTAACCCCTATATGAAGGGCAATGATTTTCTGATTAATTAAAGTGCTTAGAATATGTAAATGTCCTCAAATAAAAAAGCTATGATAAACCCATCTTGAGGTTAGGTGACAAAACTGTCACATGTTCTGGCCATCGCAGTGGTTGCTCAACACATTTGGCCATAAGGAGACTGCTATGTGTTCATCAACCCCTATTTCCTGTTTTTTTTTTTTTTTTCCCCCGGGCCCATAGTCACACTGCATTTTCCAGCTGCCTTTGCAATTAGGTGGGGCCAACCAGAACCAACCAGTGAAAACCAACTAGTGGAACGTAGGCACCAGAGATGTGGGCTACTAAGAGGCCTGGTCCCTGAAATTTTCCACACTCACCTCTGCTCCCTCTCCTTTCATTTACTGTCTGGATGCAGGGTGTCCACTGGCAGATTCTGAAGCCCTCGTGGATGTTGGAGCCCATAAATGAAAGAGTCTGAGTCCCTAAATGACAGCACAATCACTGGATGGAGGAGCATGGTCCTTGAATGGAATAGGAAGTCTCTACCTGATGGGTAGGGACATTTCACTGGAAAGTGACTCGAACAGGAAGTCAACCTTTATTGTTTCATGCTCTTTAGATCTGGGGGCTGTTATAGCAGTTGATATCTCTTGACTAATACAATTTTGCTCCAAATTTTGAGGCTCCATGCCAGCCTCCCTGAGTGTCTAGGCTAGTGCTTCTCATATGAGTAATGTGACCAATTCTGAAACAGAATTCTCCCAAGAAGTACATGTTTGGCAGAAATATTTCCCTTAAGTATCTTTCCAATGAGGTGTGTGTGTGTGTATGTGTGTGTGTGTGTGTTCAAGATTGAGGGAGCTTCTTTCAGTGAAGGAAACAGATCAGCTTTGATGTCTAATAATTTGGTACATGCTGCTACAACCAAAATGAACCAAATAGAAAAACAGTATCTTAGGAAGGGGGAAAAAGGAAGCTATCCCCATCAGTTCTAGTGGCCAATTATTACTGTGGCAAAATTATTGTCCATTCTCCCAGCCTGTGCTGTTTTTGGCAGAGGCCCCAACTTATGACCTTTCTAAATTAAGTTTTCCCTTAGAGGAGGATTTTAAGAGGGGAACTTAACAATTAGGAAAGAACAGATAAGTTTCTGCCCCGCGCAGCAGGCCAGCTACATCCTATCCAAATCTTGAGATAGGAAACACTTGCCTGATAAGCCAACAATCACGTGCATTTCAATGATTTGATTCTCTTCATCTCATCAGCTGCTGCCCAGGGCAGGTGAAATGAGAGAAATATTAAATTGTATTCTAGTTGTTTTTGGTCATTTCTTTAAGAGATATCATTGAAAACATAATAAGGGAGAAACCAAGGGAAAAAAAAAAAAAAAACAATTCATTTTGTCCTTTGTGGCTTTTTGCTGTGATTGGTATCTGCTTTTTCTTCTGCAACATGTGATGACCAGTCCAATGTTTCTGCCAAAATATGGGACCTCTCCCACATAAATACATACACAAATAAATACGTAAATAAATAAACAAACACATATGTAAATAGGTAGGTAAGCAAATAAAATATGTGAAACCTCAAACCCGTCATATTTAGGGAGAATTCCAAGACTATTTGGACTTGTTTACCTTGGGTTTTTTTCCTAAATGATTTATTATTGTGCAAGACCAATGTGACTAAATTAACTTATAAATTAATACATCACAAAAAGCCGAGAAATATCCTTTTTATTGGCTTCCCATTTGAGGAATGGGAAACGGGAATTTCACAATGGAATTGGAAAACTATTATCAGTAGGAACATTTGCTTTCAGTTTTTTATAGACCAGAGGCTCCTGACCTTTAGAGAAGGAGAATGTTCATTTTTCCAATGTCTTGAGATCATCTGGGGCAGCGGGGTTTGGGACACAGGTGGACACGGGTGGAAGTATAGATTTTGTCACTCTCCATTAGTGTGACCTTGGGAAGATCATGTAAACTGTCCAAGCCTGTTTCTTCTTTTGTGGACTCATGATAGCTGTGTCTGCATCAAACGTTACTGAGAGGCTTAAGCAGGAGAATGAAGGAACAGTGTCCAGATCAGTGGTTGGTATTTAGTAGATGTTCAATAAATACTGTCTTCCTCCTGGAGATTGGCAGTGGAGACCCCTGGTGGTCTCCGTGTGATCGCCCTGGGACCTCTAGAAAAACAGGATAGGCTGTAGGGGAAGGAGTGGTCATCTTGAGGGGAGCATCACTGCAGAGTGGTCAGAACCCCGAGAGAGGATGACATTGCAATGTCCTCCTTCACACAGGTTAAATTCAATCCTGTGAGAGGGGAAGTGACGTGTCTGATGCTACCTAGCTAGCAGGAGGTGGGGCCTAGCTCCTTTGTTGCTTTCAAACCCATGGACCATTTACTGAGCATACGTTAAGTTCCAGATATTTATGACCCCATGAAAAAGGGGTCAAAAAGCCCCATGAAAAAGGCTTTGTGGTGACCCCCATTGTACAGAGAGGATGCCGAAATTCAGAGGGGCCAAGTTACTTGCCCAGATTTGTACTCCTAGTGTGTGGTGGAGCATTTCTGGTCCATCAGACTCCAAAGCCTTTGTTTATCACATTGTTTTATGCCACCACAAAAAGTCTCTAAGATTCATCAGTATGTTCCAGTGCCGGAGGTCAGAACTCCAGCCAGACATACAGAGACGAACTAAGGACAGCATTAGTAAGCCAAATCTTTTCTTCTCATTTATGTCATACCAGATGTAAGAGTTCCATCAGCAGGAACACCTCCAGCCAGCAAAAGATCTACTTCCTGTCCATCTTTTTAGACTGTATTCTCCTGATGACTTTCAAAGGGGCTTGGAGCCCAGATTAGTTCAACAGCATAACAGAGCGAACCAGCCTGGTTCCCACAAACACCACATCCAAGTCACTATGAGGTGACTTCAGTTCACTATCCAGTTTAGACTGGAGCGGCCAAGCTCTGGGGAGTCCCCCACGCCCACGGCAGAGCCAGCATCTGGATGCCCAGATTGAAGGGTGGACACAGAAAGTCCAGCCCATCCCTTGGCCAGCTAATGCAATCTCTTAAAGAGCTTTGTATGAGCAGCTGCAGCATCCCACAAAGATCTTGGCAGATAGCACCAAATTAGAGGAGAATAGATGTGGGGAGGAAATATTGTTTGCAGCCTGGGCAGCTTTTATGTTGTCACTACCTCCTCCGCTGAGTTTCAGACCTGTGGCTTTCTAACAAAAGTCTTTTCTGGACCAAACCTGTAGATTAATATTGTAAAAACAAAAAACAGAAAAACAAAAAAACCAACCATGCACAAAAGCGGGGAGTCAGATGGTGCCAGAGCACTCCACAGTCCTGAGCCTCTGCTGTCTGCAAGGAAGCAGAGCACAGTAACGAAACACAGAGTGGCTTGGACAAGCTCCTTACCTTTTCTTGATCTCAGTGTCCACATCCATAATAGGGGGGCACAACAGTACTTACCACAAAGGCTGTTAAGGGAATTAAGTGAACTAAACCATGGAGCCCTTAGAACAATCCCAAATCCATGCTAATTAGGTGCCGTGTAAGCACAGTGGATGCTATCATTATATTTTCTCGTTGGAAAGAAGGGGATGACAATAGCCCACATGTAGGATTGTTGAGGAATGAATGATTGGATATTTCTGAAAGACCTAGCACAACGTAGGCGCTAGGAGATAAGGAAGTCCTGGGTCTCATGCAGAGAGGCTGATCAGAGGTGCCTCTGAGAGTGTGGGTTTGGGGGATCTTGGGTTTGATTGATCTAAGATGCCAGAATCTTATAATCTTGGTAATCTACCAATTACCAAATAAATATCTTGTAGATCGAGTTGTTAATACATGCAGCTTGTTGTTCTGGGAGGTGATGTTTAAGGAAAAAGAAAATGTTAGGTAGGCAGAGGTCAGGCCGAGATAAAGAGTTCCAGCTTGGAACCTGATGCAACCATTCAAGACCAATGTAGCCTTGAGCAATCTCTCCTCCACTTTGATTTCAAGTCTCCCTCCTGTGGAGGGAGAGTGCAGGTGATGTCCGAGTTCCTTGGAACACTAATATCAAGTAGTATGACTTTGGGGTCTCACTCCCATCCACTGCTGGTGGGGATGGAAAGTGGAACATCATGCCAGAGAGGCATTTAGCCATACCCAGTTCGGATGATGGTGGATGTGTCTCCACCTCTGCTAGTGGGCGTCTCCACTGTGGCAGGTGTCAATATATCGGTTCATTCCACATTTGTTTTTGAGCCTTCATGATGTGCGGGCACTGTTCTAAGAGCTGACAATACACCAATAAACAGAACAAATAACATTTCAGATCCTGTGGAGCAGGGTAGGTGGACAAAAATAAGCTAAAATGAGAAGGTGCTTAAGAGAAGCTGAAAAAAAAAGGGAAAGTGGCAGGGAACACCGCCCTGAAAAGGTGGTGCAGATGTCCAAAGTCTGCTTCTGCAATAGACGGCTTGGTGCCAGGGCAGTGCCTGGCGGACAGTGGGTTCTGAGTAACAGGTTACATGAGCAAATGCCTTAATGAGCAGAGCCTGAATCCCGAAAAGACAGATTTGGATGCAGATGTGAGTAGGCAATATATTTTCATCTGAACTGAATTAGTTCTGACAGTTTCCAGAGCAGGACTAAAAATGATTACATTACCATTTTTTTTAAATCTGAGAAGCACAAGGGGAATGAGAGCCACATTCTCCTCCCAAACCAGGCCAACCTTTGGAAGCCCAGTGCAGTTAGAGGCGTTATTTGCACTTTGCTGCCCCCTGCTGGTGGTACGAAAACATAGCCAGAGCTCCTGCGCTCTGGAGGTTTCTTTACCTCTGAGATAAAACACGCCAGTGGGCGTGCCCCTCCATCACTGGAGTATCCCGATTAAACTATCAGTGTGCTGGCCACATCTTTCAAATCCAGAAGTATGAACTTTCAGGGTCAAATGGCTAAAGTATATGAAATGAGGGCTATTTTAGGTAAGTCAGTACAATGAGGCATCTTATTTTCATGATTTTGGAGCTGGTCATCGATGCTGAAATATTACTCTTCCATGAGTTTATAAGGATTAGGATGGGCTCAGAGCTCACGGGGTCCTAAGATATTCCTCGGGCCCAGAACTCCAGGACTGTTGCCAAGGGAGTCCATGTGTGGACTTCAGGGACCCTCCGAACTTTTGTTTGGAAGCCTTATTCCCAAAATGTATAGGGAAATATCAGATCCAAACAGCCGGGAAACTCTGGGCCAGTTGTCCAAGGTGAGTCCTCCATGCACAGAGGGACGTGTGTTTGATTATCACTGTGGTTCTTCTGGCTGGAACATTCTATTCCATTTATACACACATTTCCCATTTTGCCCGGTTTCACTGTGACTGGTAATGAGGTCACCTCGGTCACTGGTCTTGTGGCAAGTTTCCTAACCACTCTGGACCTCTGTCTTCTGATCTAGGGAAGGAGAAAAGAATATCTATTAAATAAGATTAATCAGCACTTAAGAGTGGGCATGTGAAAGAAAGTAGAATACCAGGCATCCATTAGAGGCTTAACAAATGCTTTTAAAAGCAAGCTCATTAAACATTAATATTTATATAAAATTATGAAGTATTCAAGATTCATAAGTGTTATGAAGATTTATCTGATGCATTATTCCCGGTGTTATGTCCCCTGTAAGCTATGAACAATCCATCAAATAGTGAAAATTTCTGATTGATGGACTTTGTCCATTTTTCTTCCAGGTGTATTTCTATCAGCGATTACTTTGAAAGCCATTATGAAGAAAATTTTGCTATGTTTTGTGTTTGAAGATAACATGCTGGCCCCATTTCCATTCGCACTTGGTTCTGATTGAGAATAATATTCTATTATAAAGGCTAATGTTTGCTACATCATGTACTCAGGAAGACGGCCCTGGGTCTATGTCTTGGAGGCTCCTATTTGTAGAATCAGCTGCTTTCTTCTCTTTTTAAATCTTTATAGTTCTTATTTTTATTACTATAAATGTAATTTGTGATTATTGTAAATACGATTGAAAAATTACAGAAACACATGGCCTATAAAGAAAAGATTTTCCATAATCCCAACCTTCTCTCAAAGGTTTGGCATATTGTGCTCATTTTATTTAATGAACATACCAGTGTGTGTGTGTGTGTGTGTGTGTGTGTGTGTTAATAAAAATGGATGGTACTAACATGTTCTGCAATTGATTTTTTAAAAGATTTTATTTATGTATTTAAGAAAGAGTGAAAGAGAGAGAGAGAGACCATGAGTAAGGAGGAATGGCAAAGGCAAGAGGGAAAAGCAGACTCCTTGCTGAATGGGAAGCCTGATCGGGGCTTGATCCCAGGACCCCAGGATCATGATCTGAGCCCAAGGCAGATGCCCAACTGAACGAGCCACCTGCAATTGATTTTTCTAATCTTTACACATCTTAGGTAAATTCTACCCCAGTCTACCCCCTCTCTGTCTCTGTCTCTTTCTCTGTGTCTATCTCTGTCTCTGTCTCTCTGTCTCTGTAATTGTTGCATAGTATTAGTTCACAGTGAGATATCTCTGTTGTAACTCTGTGGCTTCTCTTCCCAGTCTGCTGCCTTTGATCAACAGGAGGGATCAAAGATCTCATCCAGGCAAGGTCTCTCAAAGACTGGAGAAAAGGAAGCAGTAAGAATGTTCTCATGGGAGATTGCAGAGCAGACAACAGTAGTGGGTGGTTGATGGAGGAGGCCAGCAGCTGAGGGATGCATGGTACTCTACTAATCCCATCTTGCCTGTTAGAGTCATAAACTTTAATTGGCGAATTCTTATGGCTTATATTTTAAGCTTCAATGTTATTCATTCAATCAACAAACATTCTAAACTAGTCTACTATGAGTCAATCAGAGCTGAAATAAATTTGCTTGACAGATGAAAACCAGTTATGATCCACAGGGCAATAATCAATTGCATTCACCTGGATTGTGATTCATTTGCGTTCCTCTGGATAAGACTGATTGGCATTATCAGTTTTCTATGATTTACAGAGTAGTAAACTAGTTTAAAGATGATGAAAAGGCAGAGATAATCCGGAAGAGTATATTAGACTGGTCACTAGGAATATTTTCTGCCCATTTCAATTTCCCTGGCAAATATCACATGGATATGCAAGTATAAAAAATGTGGCATGCAAATGCTAAGCCAATGGATATAAAGGCAGTTGAGAATCAGCAGAAATGGGGAGATGGGTGCCTGGGTGGCTCAGTTAGGTAAGCATCCAACTCTTGATTTTGGCTCAGGTCATGATCTCAGGGTCATGAGATTGAGCCCCACATTGGGCTCCATGCTGAGCTCGGAGCCTGCTTAATTAAGATTCTCTCTCCCCCTCTGAACTTCTCTCCCTCTCTCATGTGCTCTTTCTCTAAACAACAGAAACCCCAGCAGAACTAATCCATTCATAATATGGGTTTTGGATGAGGAAGGACTACCAGGCTGGGGAACGGATCTATAGAAGCAGGAAGTCTGGTGAGTGAGAGAGATAGGATGCATGGCTCCTGGCTCAGCCCTGGGCCTGTGTTTCTTGTCCTCAGGTTGAATTTCCTTTTTAAACCCAGCTTTCTTAGCTTTGACCCTCAGTTCCCTCTAAGAAAATTGACCTTTCCGCCTTTTAGTTGATTCCTGGAGATCTTGTTCTGTCTGGAGGCTAGTGGGCCACCTGACAGAGCCTGGACACAGGCCACCCCATTTCTCACCAGGTGGGCTCAGAAACCAGAGAAAACAGGGCAGGCTTTTGGAGATTCTTCAAACATGATGTTTGAAGACAATTCAATATCTTTCTTTCTGGCTCAGCTCTTGTTTTGAACCCAAATGTCAGCAGAGACAGGCTGTGTTTGGGGAGTCAGATGAAAAGGCTCACATCCCATTCCCTCCATATACAAGGAGCTCGGCAGCATCCTTAAGCTCCGAAGGGGGCTCAAGGGAAAGGTAGAGCGGGGGGACTTTGAGGCTTTTCCAGTCACATCCTAAATCTCCTGCTCATATGTTAGTTTGGCTTATCACCATCACAGTGTTTGGCACAGTCCATCCTTGTTCTGTCCCACACGGAGCCACCGCATGTCTCCACCCACGTGAGACCCAAGTGAGTAAATCTGTCCTCCCTGGTTGTCTGGCCTACTGAAGAAGAAGTCACTCAGAACAGAATGCTGGTGACCAGAATCCTTTTCCTACATGTCCCTTTAGCCACTGTCATGCCGCTTGGGTGGGCTTTTTTTTTTTTTTTTAATTTTCTTCTTATTCTGCTTCCTTTCCCTTGTCTCCTCTTTTTCAGAAGGAAAGAAACCCCAAAGTTCCCTTCATCTCATTGTGCAGAGTTGCCCAACTCATTCCTAGCCTGTTTTCCTCTCACTCTGCAAATCCAGACCATTGTTTGCATATGAAAGACCCATGTATCCTACACTGGTCTTAGGTGCAGGTCACAAAAATGAATTCCAGGTGAATTAAGCAGAAGAGCTCATTGAGGGATAATTAAAGAGCTCAAGAATCCAAAGCTGGCTAGAGAATCAGGCCCAGGAAGTGGGTGGGCAAAATTGGGGGGCCATTGCTGGATGGTGGGTGGCTCAACTGGCACCACCACCACTGCCCCTGCGGGCTGGTCCCAGTTCCTGTGACCCACATGCAAAAGAAGGGGATCAAGATCCTAGAAATATGAGGACTGCTGGCCACTACGTTAAAATGCTTTGACAAATGAAGAGGTCCCTTTCTGGATCTCTCTCTGCCTGTTCTTTCTTCTCCCACCCCAAGCGCTATAGGAGGAGCTGTCCTGGATAGAGTCCTTTCCCGACGCTGATCTAAGCTGTGTTCCTCTGTGTCCCCACTTTTCCCTGTCTGCCTTTTGGAAGGAAGAATTGGCTACGACCAATTTTTTTTGGAGGGGGTTACAATCAGTTTTGGTTTTAAACATTTTCTTGCCCATCATTGTAATTTTGCCTACTTTAATCTCCATGACAACCCTATGAAGGAGGTATTATTATTATTATTATTCTGATTTTACAGATGAAAAGTCGAAGCCTTGGGGAGGTTGTATGATTCCAAGGTTACACCGCTAGAAATGCAGGAGACAGATTGCAAATTCAGGGCTGTCTGATTCCAAAGTCCACGTTCTCATTTGAAAGCTATTTTATTTTTGTCAAAACTATGCGTGTACATAGTTCAAGAATAAAGTCACTACTATGTATTTATTTCTGTGTCTCTAAATAAATCACTTGTATCGTCACTTATTGATCTGTTTTAACCATCCTTCTTTTACTTCCAATTGCTGAATGTGGGGCCTTTCCCAGCTCTTCCTGGGTTGTCAACACAGTTCCCATCCCCACTACTACAATCCATCATAATTCTACTTAGAAACTGGGATCAGTATTCAATGGATATCTCGTAAACTCTATTGACAGTGAAACCATGGAATACATAATGTTATGTGAATAGTATCGTCTCTTGGATTTCATTTTCTGATTGTTGTTGATAATTAGAAATAAGGTCGATTTTGTTATGCTGACCATGAATCCAGCAATCTTGCTGTATTATGGATTTCACAACCTATGTGTAGTCCCTCTGGCTTCTCTACATATGCAATCATATCTCCAAATAAGGGCAGCTTTTCCCTTCCCTTCTAACCTTTACTCTTTTTCCTTAAAGTAGGCCTTATTGAGGTATAATTCATATACTATAAGGTGAATGACTCTTAAGTGTGTAATTCAATGAACTTTGACAAATGAGTGAATCCAGGAGAATACTACGACAAACAAGATGTGGAACCTTTCCCTGAGCCCCTTGCTCGACAGTAGCATCCCATATTTTCAACCTCAGGCAAACAATGATGTTACTTTTTTTTCCCAGAATTTTTTTACTTTTGTCCCCCTTTTAAATTACGATGCTGCTTATTTAACCTTCTCTTTTTGTCTGACCATTCTTGCCCGGGGTTCATCAGTCCTATTCGTCTTTTGACATTGTTGATTCTTTCTGTTGTATGCTTGTTTTCTATTTGATTGATTTTTACTCTTATCTTTGTTATTCCTTTCTTTGGATTTAAATCACTTTTTTAAAAAAGAAATTCTTGAGGTTGTTGCTGAGATCACTGATTTTTTAACCTGTTATCTTGTTCTAATAGACTACGAATTACCTTCTTAACACAACTTCTCTTTATTCTAGAAATTCTAATATATTGTATTTTTATTATCATTAACTTGAAAATATTTAAAATTTTTATTTTGATTTCTTCTTTTACTTATGAGTTGTTCAGAAGAATGTTTTTTTAATTTCCAAATATAAAGTTAATTTCCAGCTGGATCCTGTCACTGTTAATTCCCAACTTAATTCTACTAGGTCAGAATATATTTTGTATGATTTCAATATTTGAAAATTTTTTAGACTTGCTTTATTTTAAAATATTAGAAATACTTCACATGTATGCTTGAGAGCATGTGTACATTGCAGTTATTAGAAGCAGTGTTCTATATAGATAAATTAGGTTGAATGTGTTCACTTGTGATGTCAAACCTTTTATATTGGTACTGCTTCTGTCTACTTGTTCTATCAATTACTGAGAGAGCTATATTAATTTCCACTTTTTTGATTGTGTATTTGTATCTTATTCTGTATAGCTTTCTTCATTATTACTGTTTTAGATGTCTTGAGGCCATATTATTAGTTACATGTTGCTTAAAAATACTATATTTTCCTGGTGAAATAAAACTTTTATTTCATGAAGCACCCCTCTTCTGCTTTAGGGATATTTCTTGCCTTAAATTCCACTGGGTCATAACAGCCATTTATTTTTAAAAAGTCCAATTTATTGAGGTATAATTTCATACAATAAAAACTAACTCTTTATAAGTATATAGTTTAATGAGTTTTGACAAATGTATATAGCTAGGTAAGCCCTACTGTGCTCAAGATACAGGATATTTCCATCTCTCTGTACTGATCCTTCTTGCCTCTTTGAAGCCAACCCTTTCTTTCTAAATACTTTTTTCACCATATTTTTTTTCTCTTTTTTATCAACTTAAAAAAATTCTAATCTTTCATTCTATTAGTATGTTATTCTAATTTACTTACTGCGATTTACATATTATAATTGTTATACAAACCATAAATAGTCTTGCTAAAAAATGCAATAAACTACTGATGTATTCTTTTATTGGTCATTCTAAGCTCTATAATATGTTTTTATCACCTACTCAAGTTCAATATGAATTATTGCTTTTATCATGTCCCAGTATGCGCAAGAACAATGGAGCTCTTTAAATGTGTTTACCTTTTCCTGACATGTCTGTTGTTGGTTATTTAAGTTCTCTCTATAGCTCAACCCACATAAGCATTTTTATTTAATGTAGTCAATATTCATTTAGGTTTGCACATGATAATTATTTTTCCTTCCGTATATCTTTGAGCTTCTACCTAGGACCATTTTCTTTCTCTTTGTTTTTTTCTTTTGTTTATTTGTTCTCTTTTTGTTTATTGGTGGCAACTTCTCTCCATTTTTGTCTGTGCTTTTACTTTATCTTTGTTTTTGTTTTAATGAATTTATTTTTATCTTTGTTTTTCTTTTTAAGATTTATTTATTTATTCATTCACGGGAGACACAGAAAGAGAGAGGCAGAGACATAGGCAGAGAAGCAGGCTCCATGCAGGCAGCCTGATGCGGCACTCGATCCAGGATTCCAGGTCATGCCCTGGGCCGAAGGCAGGCGCTCAACCACTGAGCCACCCAGGTGTCCCTTATCTTGGTTTTTGAAGGATATATTCCCTAGGTATAGGGGTCTGAGTTTTCTCTAGCACTCTGAAGACATCACACTATTGTCTTTTGGCTTCTCTTGTTTCTGGTGAGAGTCAACTAAAAATGATATATATTTAGGGGCACGTTGGTGACTCAGTCTGTTAAGCAGCTGCCTTGGGCTCAGGTAATGATTCCAGGGTCCTGGAATTGAGCCCTGCATCCGGTGCCCTGCTCCCGGAGGGGATTCTGTTTCTCTCTCTGCCTCTCTCCTCACTCATTCTCTCTCTCTCTTTCTCTCTCTCTCAAATAAATAAATAAATAAATAAATAAATACAAATCTTTTTTTTTTTAAAAGAACAATATATATTTTACATCCACCTTTTGATATTTTCTCTTTTTGTGTAGTCTGCATCAATTTTTATCATATTAGGATTGGGAGTTATGTTTCTTGAATCTTTGGCTAAGCATCTTCCCAAAGTTTAAAAGTGTATAGCCATATGGTCATCAAATATTGCTCCTACTTCATTTTCTTTCCAAATGGGTCCATTTCATGCCTAGTATGGTATCAAGTGCTATCAAGTCTTTCCAAAACATTACCCCAGTTCTTATGAAAAAAAAATCTTGGCGCTTATTTCGATTTTCCATTTTTTCTGCTTTCTACTGTTGATGTCACAAGTTACCACAAAGTTAATGGTTTAAAATAACACAAATCTATTATGCTATAGTTCTGTAGTTCAGAAGTCCTACACTGTTCTCACTTGGATAAAATTGAGGCAGGTTGCATTACTTTCTGGAAGGTCTAGGGGAGAGTATATTTCTTTGCCATCAGTTTTCCTTTGTTTATGGCCCCCCTCTTCCATGTTTAAGGGAGAGTGAGGTCAGTTCTTTCTCATGCTACCCTCTCTCTGGGTCCTAATTTCAGACAGCCTCTTCCACTTTTAAGGACTCCTGTCATTACCTTGTGTCCACTGAATAATAATGAATAATATAGTTAATCTCTATATTTTATTTTATTTTTTTCTCTTTTTTTTCTCTATATTTTAAAGCCAGTTGATTAGCAACTTAATTCCATCCACAAATTTAATTCTCCCTTGTCATGTAACCCAACATTCTTATAGGCTGTAGGGATTAGGGTGTGCACATCTTTGGGAAGCTATCATTCTGCCTTCTCCAGAGCTGGTACTTGTTCTACCTTGATTTACACTCTGTTAAGCAAATTCTATACTTTCTGGTGTGAATCATGTTTGGGAGCTGTTATGGACTGAATGTTTGTGTTCCCCCCACCCCCAAATTCATATGTTGGAGCCCTGACCCCCCAGTGTGGCTTTACTTGAAGATGGTCCTCAGGAAGTAATTAAAGGAAGCAATTAAAGTT
The DNA here is from genome assembly GCF_011100685.1 of Canis lupus familiaris. Lineage (NCBI taxonomy): Eukaryota > Metazoa > Chordata > Mammalia > Carnivora > Canidae > Canis > Canis lupus. Next base: position 65,607,446 of record NC_049224.1, read on the forward strand.
AAATGAGGTCACAAAGGTGGGGCCTTGTTCCAATAAGACTAGTGCCCTTATGAGAAGACACATCACAGAGCTCTCCATCCTGCTGTCTATATGCTCACAAAGATGAAGTCATGTGGGTACACAGCAAGATGATGGCTACCTTCAAGCCAGGAGGAGAGACCTCACCAGAAACTAGATGATTGAGGACTTTGATGTTGGACTTTGAACCTCCAGAACTGTGAGAGCATAAATGTCTCTTGTTTAACCACTGAGTCTGTAGTATTATGTTATGACAGCCTGAGCTGAGGCTGGAGCAAACACCCTCGATCCTTTGTAGCCCTGAGTGACAGGAACAGAAATACATACAAAGAGTAGCATCTTTGGAGGGAGAATATTTAGCGTACCTCAACATTAGTTAGTTTTTTTTTTTTTTTTTAGATTTTATTTATTTTTTCATGAAAGACACACAGAGAGAGGCAGAGAAGCAGAAGAAGCAGGCTTCCTGTGTGGAGCCTGATGCAGGACTCGATCCCAGGACCCTATGTTCACGACCTGAGCCAAAGGCAGATGCTCAACCTCAGAGCCACTCAGGAGTTCCAGTTAGTATCTTTTAAAAATGAAATAAAGAACACTAGTTAGGCCAGTAAATTGGTGAAGAGGACGCTGGATAAGAGAGCTTCTGTTGTGAATTTATTCTTTACTCTTCCATAGGACTTTCATTGAAATTCTCTTAAATGAAGTATTCAAAACCCATAATCCACACATAGAACCAAATTGTAAACAAACACATCAGCATGTGTATATGCGTGTGTGTGCATGCATGTGCATTGTTCTGGTGATGGAGTCTATGGCTTTCGCTGCATCTGAAAAGGTTTCTGACCCAGGAAAAATTAATACTTGCCATAGCTTGCCCTCTGTTTTTGTTATTTGTGTATATCCCATTTCCATTTATTAAATTGTATGTCCTTGAGAGTCATATAGCAGAAACTATGTCAGATAGATTTTTCAGTCTGCCCATAGTACTTACCATGAATGCCTGTTACATATTTTGTGCTCAACAAATATTAACTTATTTTGAAATTGGACCATTGCTTTTGTGAGTTGAACAGTGCAGAGTTAATGATTTAACCAGATTGTTTCAGCTTTGGTCACTTTACTCCAAAAAAGTTAAATATGTTTATAATAACATATGCTCACAGAGCATCTTGCCAAGTGGTGACACTCCATCCTTTAAGAGGAAAGAAACCTAATTCATTTTTTAAAACTTGTTTTGGAATTTTTAAGAGGTGTTCCAGTGTTCTGTGGTCAGATTGTACTCATGTCTTCAATTGTAGTGCTGCACTATTAGTCCCAGAGATGACACCAAAGCATTGCTGCAAATAGGATCAGTGGTAAGGGACCTACTACTGAGAATTTTATTAACCCAAATGAGGGCCCCTAGCAGGAACTAAGGGCAAGAAGTTTATTGATTACAAGCCTCCTCTGTCTAGAAATTTAAATAGTCTTGCCATTTAGGTTCATTAGTTTTATGACTTACACCACTGAAATACTTTCCTGTTAGAACAATGGAAGAATTTCTGGATTTTGCTTCTCCAGTGACTTCTCACTGGAGCTGATGAACACTGTCATACAATGTGTTTGTAATTACTGCATGGTTGGGGGGCTTCTTTCTTGTGTGTGTGTTTCAGCATTGTGGGGTGTCACACCATCTCCTCCATCTTGGAAGAGCCTGACATTTTTTCTTCTTCAGTGCTGATAGTTAGATGGAAACTTAGGGCTATCATATCCAGCTTCCCACCCACTGCAGGAATTTCTTCTACCATAGTGGGTTTCAGAGATTGTTAAGCAGCAGATCATGTAAGAAATGAATCTCACATGGCAACTAAGCACGTGCACATGTGCACAAATACATTTCTGAAAAGTTTTCAAGAAACGATACTTACTCTACCATATATATCAATGGTTCAATTTTATTCTAACTTCTATTGTTTCCTGATCAGTTATATATGATATAAAATATATTAGTGCCAGTTGGGTACCATTAACTTGATTTCATGTCTCATGAGGACGTTGTAATCTGCAGTTTAGAAACACAGGAGTATAGACAGAATTACGGGCCAATGTTTGATCATCCAGTCCTTATTTGAACAATTCCAACACTGACTACTTGAATACCGTAGGAGCAATATTCATATGTGTAGTACTCTTCCCACCTGGCTTTAATAGTGCCTATTTATGGGACAGCTGGATGGCTCAGCGGTTGAGTGTCTGCCTTTGTCAGGGCGTGATCCTGGGGTCCTGGGATTGAGTCCAGCAACAGGCTCCCTGCATAGAGCCTGCTTCTCCCTCTGCCTATGTCTCTGTCTCTCTCTGTGTGTCTCTCATGAATAAATAATAAAATCTTTAAAAAAAAACATCGTGCCTAGAGCCTACTTATGTCATTCACTGGTCTCTAGGCAGTGATTGCACAGATTGCATCTGTGCCTTCAAGAAGTATTCGCTCTTAGGTTTGAATCTGGATATGGCCTGAATCTCATGATGTGAAGAACTGTGTAGCCAAAGAACTGGCAAGATTCTCCAATACAGTAAGGGCGCTCCCTTGTTCTATCTAACTTCAGGATCCTTGCTTGGAACTCCTGTTTTCTAATAGGAAACTATGTCAGCTATGTTGACAACCTGATTAAATAAATGTTAAGGATGTTGATGACATGGCCAAATATCCATTTACAACATTATTAATTTAGTTATTTGTATATGTGTATATATATTATACATTATATATTATATAATATAAACAATATCATAAAATGATATATTAGTTAAACATTTTTTTTCTACTATCACATTTTATGTTAACAACTCTATTCACCTCTCCACATGCTTCTTTGAGGTTGATTTTTGGTCATGTCTAGATCCACTTTAGGAGTTATCTAAGAAAGGTGTCCAGAGCGCTTTGACTCCATTGCCATCTCAGTTATTTGAGACTCAGAGCTTTTTGGATCTATGATGCTATCATTGTAAATTCTATTCCAAGCAAACAATGTCCATTTGCATAGATTTCCTTTCATTTGTCATGTGTAATATTTACATGGTAATCACTTATTAGGTTTTTTAAATAACAACTTTATTGAGATACAGTTCACATATTATATAATTCAGCCATTGAAAGTACACCATTCAGTGGTTTTAGTATATTCACAAGGTTGTGAAACTATGACCACAATCAAACTTTAGCACATTTTCCTCATCCCAAAAGGAGGCCCCATATCCAGGAGCTGTCACTTTACAATCTTCCCCAAGCCTCCAGCCCTAGGCAAGCACCAATCTGCTCTCTCTCTGAATTTGCCTATCGTGGACATTTCATATACATATAATTATACAGTAATGTTTCTTTGTGACTAGCTTCATTCACTTGGATTATTTTTTCAAGATTCATCCATGTTATAGAATGCATTGGTCTTTCTTTTTATTCAGATATATTTCTAAAGTCATCTTTAATAGGATTGTTTAACTTGTGCTTCCATCTGGAAAATCGTACCTCCTCTTTGGAAATAATGACTAAATCTGTCAAATTCCTTTTCTTCCTTTTAAAAATCTAGTGCTGTCAGGTGACCTTCATCACTTTGAAAATCAGCATTAATTAAGTACATTGCAGGCTAATGTATCTTGACAAATAGTTCTGCTCTATTCCAAATAAAATAATGAAAAGGACGTCTGTAATATGAAAGACCTTGCAAATCCTTGAAAATAGGGCTTTCTTTGTTCTGAGGAGTAATCTGGGGGCACTGTGCTTGGCACTCTATTTTATCTGGTTTAATCTTCATAACACCCTATGAACCAGGAAATATTTTCTTCATTTTATAACTAAGGAAGCCAAGCTTTTAGTTTGAGAAACAAGTAGGGGAACCTCCAGTTCCTTTACTGTGTATCATTTCTGATCTCCTGCCTGTCAGCCTCACTACACACAATATGCAATTCCATTCACTACGAAGTCCAGTCATTTCTCCAATCACTGTGCTCTGTGACATCCAAGCATCCTGTGTCACAGTCAAGCTTGCTAAGCATCCTGTGTGCTTTGCTACACTTTCCAGTCTTCCTAGTAGTTAGAACACAGCCATATAACTTGGTGGTGAATGAAAATGTCACTTCCAGTTAGAAGCAATAAAGAATGGTATAAGCTTCTAAGCACTCTTTCTTTTATTGTTGTTGTTGTTGAGAGGCCCTAAAGTCACATACTAAGATGATATAATCATAACATGATGGTGATTACATAAGATTGGGCTCTTTATTTTTAATTAATTTTTTTTTTAAGATTGTGTTCTTAAAAGTCTCTGGGGAAAAGAGTCTTCGAATCAAGCTATATCAGACATGTGGCATGAGCAAGAAATAAAACAGAGAGAGAGGGAGTGTGTGTGTGTGTATGTGTGTGTGTGTGTGTGTGTAAGATATCATAGTTAATTTGTTGCCAAAGGATAACCTACCCTACTTTGACTCATCCATATATTAGACTTCATTTATTTTGCCTTCAACCAACATTTATTGAGAACCTCTTTGTGGCCTAATAATATTGAAGACTTCATAAGTGCTAGAATCTTTGAGTGAGTACCCAATAAATAGCCTCCATTTCCCCTAGGTAGACTCTGAACCCAGTGAGAAATAATTATGAGTCATTAGACAGAGGCCAATATATGATTTTTTAAAAATGGACAAAGATGATATTGGAAAATAAAAAAAAAAAAAGATTCATAGAACAACCCCCAAGGATGAGGAAGACTGATCCCTCCAGTCACAGGGGAGTTTTTGGCATAAAGAGACAAATAAGTGCTTATTGCAGCTCATTGCAAATGTTGTCTTACAAGAAACCAAAGGAGATGAAGTCAAACTACATAAGCCCAAATTTTCCTTTTAAACTCTTCTGTCAGAAAAATCAGTCCATTTTCCCTGGGGAGAGAAGGATAGGAGTACTATACAATAGTTCCCTCCACATGGAAGGAAACACCAAAATGAGGAAGAAGCTTTCTCCCTAACAGTAGCATTCCTCTGAACCCTTGGTACAATGCCTGGTACATATCAAGCTCTCAGTAAATGCTAACTGTTGTTGCTGAGAAAGATGCTGTTGTTTGCAAGATACTATGCTAGGTGCTGGGACTATGTGCTTGGAGACCTTACTCTTGAGATGTTTCATGCTGGGGAGGGAAAGAAATAGTACTATGGACTGAAAGTTAGTGTCCCCCTTCCCTCCCATGTGTATGTTGTAGCCCTAATTCCCAATGTGATGGTATTTGGAGATGGAGACTTTGGGATATAATTAGGTCATGAAGGTGGAGCTCTTCATGATATAATTAGCACCCTTATAAGAAGAAATATGAAAGAGCTTGCTTCTCTTCTCTCTCTCAGCCATGGGAAGAACAGCAAGATCATGGCTGACTGCTAACTAGGAAGAGGATTCTCATCAGACCCTGGATCTGCCAGCACCTTGATCTTGACTTTCAGCCTCCAGAACTATGAGAAATAAATGTTTGTTGTTTAAGCTGCCCCATCTGTGGTATCACTTATATCAGCCTGAACTGAGTAAGATGAATAGGTAAAGAGAAACCACAATGTGTAAATGATCAAGATACCATGAGAATTGAAGGAGGGGCATTTAAGATTGGTTAAATGACCAAAGATGCCTGAGTTGTATCTTTATGGATTTGTAGGATATTGACAAAGTAATAGAAACTATATCCTATGAAAAGAGAAACATAAGAGAAAAATGTGCATAAAACTTAAAATAGCTCAATCCGTTGGAGGTACTCCATTGGTCATATGGCATAGGGTGAGTATTAGGAGTAAGAAGGGTCTGAGTATGTTGAAAGATGATGCTTGGAGAGTGAGGTGGGGCCAAATCTTGAAGACCTTTGGTGTATTTTAAATAGGGGTGTGACATGTTTACATTTCTCCTTTGGCATACTAAAGAACAAAATATACCCAAGAAGAGATGATATTTAATAGGAATTAATGTGTGTATCAGGAAGAGAAGTTAAATATTTAGATAAAATTTGGAGTTCAAAGTTATGTAGATGTGGATTAAAGCCATTGGACCAGATGAGCTCATTAGGGAGAGTACAGATAGAGGAGGGAAGGGGGCTTTGGAAATGTCCTGGAACATTTCAAGTGATTGGGAAGAAATCATTCAAGAACACTGAGAAGATACAGCTAATTCTATGGTAGGAAGACCTGGAGCACATGGTCCCCCGAACAAACTGGTGCTATATGCCAAGGGAGAGTCAGCACCACTGAATCCTGCTGTGAAGTCAAGTGACACAGGAGGGAGGTATGGCCAGTGAATTTAGCAACGCAGAGGTCACTGCTGGGTTTGATGAAGGTTGATCTCAATGATGGTGGGAAAATAAGTCTGATAACAAGGCTGTTAAGAGATGATTGCAACTGAAAGTTTGGGGTTCTTTTTGTTTGTGTGTGGAGTCTGGCTTTGAAATGACTAGATAAATGAGCAGTTGATGGAAGAATATATGCAGTCTAGAAAGATTATTTTATCCTAAAAATTGGTAGATATCTGGGGGACACCTGGATGGCTCAGTAGGTTAAAAGTCTGACTCTTGATTTTGGCTCAGGTCATGATCTCAGGGTCATGAGATTGAGCCCTGCATATGGCTCTGTGCTGGCCGTGGAGCCTGCTTGAGATTCTTTCTCCCTTTGCTCCTTCCCTCCTTTCTCCTTCTTAAAAAAAATGGTAGATATTTAGGATATTTTTATCCTGACAGGGAGGCTCCACAGCAGTTCTCCATGGATATTTGTTGAATTAGAATATACTTTTTAAAACAAAACGAGGAGGGAATACACACACACACACACACACACACACACACACACTCCAGAACTGCTCAGGATAAAATAGCAAGCAAATTGAACTCCAATAAAAAAAAATATATACTAAAAAAAAAAAAAGAAAAAGAAAAACGGAGGGAAGCAAACCATAAAAAAAACAATAGCAGAGGGGGGAAAGCTGATTAAAGCCCATTTGGTTTCTCCATCTCAGATTAATTCTCCACAGTGGACCCCAAAACCTGATTTTGGATCCTTAAGGCTGACACACTGGGGAAAAAAGTGATGTACCTAAAGGTGGCAGGGACTAACGATACCAGTGAAGAAGAAGATGATGATGATAGTGATAACAACGACAATAGTAGCTCACATTTACTTAGCACTTACCAATGTGTAGTGAAAGCGCTTAACATGCCTTCTATTACCTGCTCCTCACAACAAGCCTTGTAGGGTAGGTATCACTCTGATTCCTGTCTCCAGGTGAGGTGATGGAGGCTTGGATTTGGAAAGCAATGGCTCAAGACCACATAGTTAATAATAACTGGTGGAGCGAGCATTAAAGTCCCAATGTATGTTATTCCAGATCTTCTCACTCCTGCTTTGTGGGAGATATGGTGCTAGAAAGAATTGGCCAAAAAAGGGCCTCTCTAAAAGGATTCATTTTTCACAAGACTAATAAAAGGGAGATTCCACAAGGTGAGCAAGCAGAGCCTTGAAAAGCAGCTTTGGGAAATTAACTTCCATCTTCCCAGGGCAGCAACCTCTGATTTATTTATTTATTTATTTATTTTTATAGTAGAGGAACATATACCACTTGGCATTACTCTTCTTGACAGCAGGAGATTACATGCTGGACTTGACTGAGTTTCTGTCAGGGAGAATTTATTGCAATTTCAAAGATGGTTCTTAAAAGAGATGGCTGTTTTGCATTTTTTATACAGGTCCTACAAATATGTCAGATTTGATCTTCTACAAAATCACCTTGTATAAACTTCCTGCTTCTCTTCCTCGTCTCTTGACTCCCAGCTCCCCAGAACCTTTGCATGCAGTGGCTGTTGCCAAGCCTTCCCCCAGACAGCCCCGCTTCCGGCAGCCTTGACCCACATTTTGTAGAGCTCCTGCTTTTTCTCTGCAAAGTCAAATCCCTACTGTCCTGAAAGCACAGCCTGGAACCATCCCTCTCCACAAATCCTTGTCAAGTGCCGGCTGGGAATCCCCAAATAGCTCTGAAGCCACAGTGACCTATCCATCAGTCACCTTAGGGAAATGAAAGCCAAGAGGTAACGATCGTGATAATACAGCAATAAAAATGACAAAAGGTCCTGTTGGTTGAGAAGTTATTGCTTATTATGAGCTGGCAAATGGGCTAAGTGTTTTGCATGTGTTGCCTGTGACTTCAAAATAACACCTCATTTACCTTCATGACCAAATTATGACAGTTTGAGTCCCACTGAAGTGATTCCTGGGAAGTAGCTTTTTTCAAAGTGTCCCAGGCTGTATCTGAGAGGGCAGGGGGACTTGCATGCTCAGGTACATGAGACCTGGGTTCTTCTGCTCCAGGCTTCCTATCATGCCATCATGTTGCTTTCTTTGCTTCTAATGGCTGGTGGGATGGCCCGTCTTCTGGAAACATTGGTCACTAGTAGGTATTACTCTTTCAACCATTGTGGCCTCACAAGACATTGGCATTATTCTTCCTTTTGCTACTCCATCTGAAGAACAGGACAACCAATTAGGATTGGACAGTGGAACAGGATTGCACCAAAATTTCAGAGATAATGGAGGGGCTGCCCATGGGGCGTGGGGTTTTAATTCATAACTCTTTCCAACTGGCTCATTTTTTTCCCTAGTGTCTTCTCTTCTCAGGCCACCTCTCTTCCTGTCTGGTGACCTGACCTCCACATACCTGCCTCTTCAGCTAACTTCCCATCACCACAAACACTCCAGCACCTTCATATTTCGGGCTATGGGCCAACCCAAACCTCACTTACTCTGAGATTTGTGCCTAGCCCTGTTTCTTGTGTCAGTATCAGAATCTTCCCAGGATTACTACTGATGGAAAGGATCTCAGTGCATGGTCTGACCCAAAGGCCCAAAAGAGATGATCCTATGAGAGTCTAACATCAGTACATCACTGAAAGACATAGATCATCAGTGGAAAATAACATCAGAGTGTTGGTGATGGGACATCTATCCTCTGTCTCCAAGCTTCCATGTGGACAAAGCTCCATTAGAGTGTCATTCCTAGTCTCTCACCCCATTCCCTCTCCAAAGATGGAGCAGTGACTTATCTGATTGGTGTGCTTGGAGAAGGAGCTCAGTCTTGTCTCTCTCTGTCTTTCTTTGTTACTGCTTCTCTGTAGAAGCAAATATTCAGGAACAAGTCTTCATAGGGTGAACCCTGAAGTTGGTCAGCCCAGCCAGGGTCTGTGAGGTGATAAGTTTGTCTAACTCAAGGATACGAACAATAAAGAACTACTAACAATAAATATAATATTCTCATTTCTTTTTATTTGATTGCTAGGATTTTTTAACAATTGGTTTCTGAGCTCAAAAGGGGAAAAAGTGTTGTGCTTTTAGGTTTTTAACCCAAATATACATGTTGGAGAACTATCAGTAGCCCAAGGTTGGTGGATTCCATATCAGTGGGATTACATCCCTGATCATGTACATTGTGTCAGTCATTCGTCACAGGCATGGAAAATTGCTCAATAGAGTCCTCAGGAAATACAGTACCTGATTCAAGAAGGCCTTCAATGATGCTTCTGTAGCATTTACATGAAGTAAATTGTTTCCATTCCACGGTATGGACCAAGGCTATGTTGGGGTGACTTTCCTATCACACATAGTGAGTCATCTCTACCTTCTCTTTGCTTAGGACTCCTTAATGGCTGATTATCTTCTACATTAGGGATCGTCAAGGCCTCAGCTGTATGGTTTCTGTAGCAACTATCAACTTTGCCATGTGCAATATGTGCAACAGCAGCTGTAGACTATATATAAAGGAACGATGTAGTTGTGTTCCAATAAAACTTTATTTATAAAATAAGAAGAAAGCCAAATTTGGCTCCCAGCTATAGTATGTTAACCCTCGTTGTACATTACTAGGTCAGAGCATCTTAGCTTAGGATTTATTTTTTTATTTTTGTTTTAAAGATTTCATTTATTTATTCATGAGAGGCAGAGAGAGAGAGAGAGAGAGAGAGAGATACAGGCCGAGGGAGAAGCAGGCTCCATGCAGGGGACCTGATGTGGGACTTGATCCCGGGACTCCAGGACTGCCCTGGGCCGAAGGCAGGCGCTAAACCACTGAGCCACCCAGGGATCCCCATTAGCTTAGCATTTAAAGCCCTTTTATTAGCCCCTAACTCTTACTTCATATACTGTCACTGCTGACTTTTTGTCTTCCCCAGTCATCCATTTAGAACCCAGAGATACCCACAACTGGTTGTAAATCTCTGCTCCTCACAGATACACAGATACACACATGCATGCACATGCATACTTATAAACACAGACTGCTGTTTCATGATTCTGTGATCTTACTCACCGTTTCCTCTGCCTGAAAGGATTTTCTACCCTCTTTACCTGGCCACTTTCTACTCATTCTTCAGGACTCAATTCTAAGGTGACTGTCTCCTCTGGAAGACTTCTGTGAATCACCCGAGGCTGAGTTGGGTAGCTGCTTCTTTACTTCCATACATCTAATGAATCAAGACATTTTCCATTTCTGAGTCTGTCTTCCTTAGCCATCCATGGTGCTCTTGGGGCTAGAGACTCAGTCTCATGATCTCAACATGACTGGGGCATCTCACAGTATCCAGCATGGATCATCTGCTAAATTTGTGCAGAATTAAAGCAGGGAAGCCAGAATGATCCAGAGAAAAGGGGGCAGGTTATTATACACAGGTTATAAATGGGAAGTTCAGGAGTAGGTAGGCTGAAGTGATAGATTTATAAACACTGGAGAAATATAGAAAAAGCCAGGGTTGAGGACAGTAGTATAGTATGGGAATATTGGCTCATTAATAATGGAATCTGATAAATAGATTGGCAAGTTTGGTATTCTTTACTTTCTGCCTGAGTCTGAAAGTAAAAAGTGTAACTTACATGTTCTACAATTCATAATGCAGTTGGCAGGGCAAGATTAAATAAGTGAAATAATTCGAGAACCAAGAAACAATAGCACATTGTTAAATGCTGGATTATAAGGCAGAGAGTAAGTTTGAAAAAGAGGATGATCAACAGAAGCTAGTATATTTTTTTATTTTTATATTTTTAAAAGGTTTTATTTATTTATTCATAAGAGACACAGAAAGAGGCAGAGACACAGGAAGAGGGAGAAGCAGGCTCCCCAGAGGGAGCCTGACGCAGGACTTGATCCCAGGACCCTGGGATCATGACCCAAGCCAAAGGCAGATCCTCAACCACTGAGCCTCCCAGGTGCTCCTAGAATAGTTTTTTAAAAACCTCTGGTGATGGTGTTAGGAAGAATACCAAAAATATAATGAAACTTATGATTCTAAAAACTTTTTGTCAGTGTATCACACACACACCCAGAATTATACATATTGCAAGTGCCCAGCTCTCTGAATTTTCATAAACTGAACATATCTCTGTGATTAATCCTCAGATTAAGAAACAGAACATTACCAGCATCTCAGAAGTCCATTGTATCCCTTTCTGGTCATTACCCTCAAGGGAAACCACTACCTTGACTTCTAGTACCAGAGGTTAGTTTTGCCCATTTAGGTAAATGAAATAATAATGTATATTCTCTTGTTTTTGGTTTCTTTTGCTCAACATTATATTTTGAAATTCATCCAAGTTATGTTTAGCAGTAGTGCGTTCATTCTCATTGCTGTTTAGAATTCTGTAGTATACATATACCACACTTATCCATTCTTCAGTTGATGGAAATTTGGGTAGTTTCCAGTTTTCAGCTCCTTTAGAAAAGGGCTGCTTTCTTGCACAAACCTTTTGAGAGAAATATATATGCATTTTTGTTGAGTATACCCCTAAGGAAGGAGATTACTGGGTTATAAATTATATATATGTTCAACTTTCATTGGTAATGCCAAATCATTTTCCAAAATGTTGTACCACTTTATATTCCTGTCTACAGTATATGGAGCCTCAGTTGCTTCACAACCTCTTCAACTTTTGGCTTCATTAGTGTCTTTAATGTCAGTTATTCTGGTGTGTGGAGGCGGGGAGTATCTTTTTGTGGTTTTAATTTGTGTTTCCTTGAGGACTAACAAAATTTGGTAACTTTCCATAAATTTATCAACTATTTTTTTTATTTATCAACTCTTTGTAAATCCCTTGTAGTTAAAATATTTTTTCTTTTTTTTCCTATTGGCTTATTTGTCCTTTGCTTATTGATTTGTAGGAGTTCTTTATATATGTTGGGTATATGTCCTTTGTCAGATATATGGATGTATTGGGATCTTGCTTACCACTTCATTCTCTCAATGTGCTCTTAATAAAAAAAAATAAACTCCTGTAGTTTCTGATTCCTCCTTGGACCTCTGGATTCTTACCACTTCCTAATTCATAGACTTACTGAACAGGAAAAGAAAGGATTCCCATTAGGTATAGAGAGATCTTGAAAACTCTAATAGAAGGAAACTTAGAGATCACTGACTCAAAGCCCTCAATTTTTCCTTTAGGAAACCGCAGGCCAGGGAGGATGAATGACTTACTCCATGTCACAGTCTCAGTGAGCAGCAGGGTAAGGGCTCTTGCATGGGGTGCTCTCACTCTCATCAGCCTGGGGTAGTAAGAACCAAGCGAGTGTCTATAGGAAGTGACAGCACAGTTGTTAAATTGCCTCTGCAGACTTTCATCTGCCCAGGGCCAGAAGACTGATAGAGCAGACCCTTCTGGATCCAGCTCCCTCTGCCTCCTGAGCAGAAGCAGTAGTACACCTAAGAAACTCTCAATGTGCATTGCTAAGCCCTGCCAGGCTGTGCACAGCCAGACAGCTATGCCCCCATTCTAAAAATAGTGAGGAGCTATTGATATTGGCAAAAAGCTCAGCACAATAAAAGAAGATGATGAGCTTAACTCTACCACAGTTTTCCTCTCCTGTTGTACTCTAGCAGAAACCCTGGTTATCCAAAGTGGTTGGGAAATTATAGTCAAAGTAACAATTCATCTCGTCTTAAGGAGCCAATGAAATCACTTGTCAAGGCCACATCCCTCACTGGCCAGGGCCAAGTGTACATGCTGAGTCAGGACTCTGCCCTTGGGAGGGGACAAGTGGAGGGACAGGTGGACAGCCAGGCCACTGCTGCAGAGGAATCCTACAGAAACAGGGCACTCAGGATTCTCCCTCCAGGGGCGTGGATGTTAGCTCCCTCCACTGCCCGCATGCTCTGCCCATTACTCAGGTGCCCTCTGAAGACACATTGACCCCTCCTTCACCAGTCAGATTGAGTTTTTAAAAACCTGTTCTGATCAGGATTGCACCCCTACTTGCAATCAATGTTATTTATTTACATACATACAAGAGATCAGAAAGATACACGCAAGTGTGTATCTCTGGATGGTAGCATTATGAATAATTTCTACTTTTCAATCTAAGTTTTCCAGTTTTTCTGTAAGGCTGAAACATATGAAAGTTCACTAGCTTTGTAGGTCAAAATTGACTGAATTCTAGCCATTTCAAGTGGTTTGTGGTTTGACCTCACATAAAAAGCACTATTGTGGAATTTTAAAAATAGTAAGTCTTTTAAAATACTTTTTTTTTTTTTTTTTTTTTTTTTTTTTTTTTAGAGAGAGAGAGAGACCATGAGCGGGGGCAGGGAGGGGCAAAGGGAAAGAGAGAGGGAGAATGTTAAGCAGGCTCCATGCTCAGTGGAGAGCCTAACACAGGGCTTGATCTCATGACCCTGAGATCACAACCTGAGCCAAAATCAAGAGTTGGATGCTTAACTGGCTGAGCCACTCATGCATCCCTAAAATACTATTCTTATGTTAGAATAAAATAATGCTAATACCTACCACTTATTAAGCTCTTTTTATTGCTAGACCCTCCACTACACATCCAACATACTATTTAATCCTCATAGCAATGCTATGAGGTAGGGACTATGATTAGCCTCATTTTATAGATGAGCAAACTGAGGCTCAGATTGCTCAAGCTCTAGAGGAGCAATCATTCCACTAGTAAGGGCAGAGCTGAGTCAGAGCTCAAAGCCCTTGCTCTTCGCCATTCCCCCATGCAGTGTAAACCTGTGCCCTCCGAGTTCAATTAAAACTGTAAGTCAGAAAGGAAAGTCAAACCTCTGATGATGAGACCCATCATTTGTAGGTCGAGCTGTGCCTTCTTCATGTTGTATCATGATGCCTCTCCACGGCAGATGCCCAGAGAGGATTTACATCAGCAAATGAAATAGGACTTACAAGCAAAGGCAGAGAAAGAAAGGGACAGACACACTGCCCTGTCCTTAACTTTTCCGGTACATTCCCTGGCTCAGACCTAATCCATGAGCCTCCTAACTCCCCATCTCCCACCTGTGTCTCTGTGGGCTTCTCCCCGACAACGCCAACACTCACTGGAATCAAAACAGAGTGTATGTTAACCATGGGCCAGCAGAGGGAGAACCAACTCCGGCCTCTTCTAGTGTTGGAAACAAACCTTCCTCTAAAATCTCTGTCTAAGCTGCCCAGCCTCTGTGTCTCCCTGTCTCTCTCTCTCTCTCTTTGAACATCTCCCAGGTCTGTGTACTGTCTGGAAAAGGTGTTACTTCCCTTATTGACTAAGCACTTGCTGGGGATGAGCATCATTGCTAGACACCTCATGTACAACCAGTATTTAAAATGCAATACAGTAGCTGACGGCAGAGACCAAACATTTTACCCCAGAGCTTCAGTCCGTGGGCTTCAAAGGGGACTGTGACTCCCCACAAAATTGTACCTAATGTATGTGTGTGTCTGTGTATATACAGGCTAATAAGTTCTCACTTTTATATTTTCCTAAGGAGAGAGGCCTTTGCTTTCAGCAGAGTCTCCAGGGAGGTGAATGATGAAGTAGGATTTAGGAACCTCCTTAGGAAGAGGGGGTTAAGAAAAAGCTGCCTAAGTGACATGAGAGGGACATGAAACTATTCATTGTTCTGAAGCATCTGGCGTTACAACAGGGTTCAGGCAAGCGTGTAACAGTCAAGAACATTGATCAATGAAGGATGAATTGCAAACTCTTAAAGCTGTGTTATCTAAGCTATGTTGGAATAGAACGAAACATCCTGTACTGTTGAGATTGTGAAACCAGTTTTGTAATCAGAGGAGGTCTCCTATAACACAGTGGGGGTGGGGGCAGGGGAAGGCCAGACAAGACAATGTATGCATTTGTTTCAAAAAACAGAGCAGGGCAGGGCAGTAGGGAGAAAGTCTGAGGTTATTCAAGGAGCATAATCCATTCCATTTGGATAGCACTTTACAGTTTATAAAACTCCTTCACATACATGGATGCCAAAGGTCCTCAAAAATAATTCTGTGACTACCATCTGCTTTTGATCTATGAAGAAATTGAGGCACAGAGAGGTTAAGTCTTCTACCCAAGCACACACAGCTGGCAAGTAGCTGTGGTTTAACAACTAGCTGGCTAGATTTTTCTACTCTACCAATATGGAATATTTTAGTAAGAAAGATGTTTACTGCTAAACTGCTTCTAATATGGGCTGAAAAAAAAATGTAACTGATGCATACCATGGTAGTTTAGTGATTAAGAGCTTGGGCTCTGGAATTGGATGGTTTGGCCCAGTCCCAGAGTCACCCTGAGAGGCAATGCAAGCATCTGGAAGTACTAACTGCAAGACAGTGAATGCCCCTGGAGGGACCCCCCACTCAGGGAGGGGAGAGCTGTGAATATGTATTCTGGGTTTCTTGCCCCTTGGAGATATAATTCTGAAGTGAGCTGCATGCAGGGTTTTGGAAGGTCTGGGCAGAGCAGAGCCTCCTCTGCTTGCCCACAGAGATAGCTGCGTCAACACCTTATATTGGCCTCCCTTCTTCCCTGATGCTCCTCCCCTGTTTGTCTCCATGCTTTGCTTCCTCGGTTGGCCTCTGTGCTGGGATCCCCAGAGGAGAAGCAAATGCCAAGACAGGTTCAGATGAATAAGGACCTTCCTGGATGCCTGTTCTGGAAAGAGACGAGGAGCAGAGTAGTCAGGGGGAGTCTTCAGACAGAGATGCAGAGCCATCTCAGGGAAGAAAGGGGAGGAAGAAGGTCTGGTTAGGAAGATTCCTGGCCTACACTGCTGTTCTGAGACAGCTCTGATCATGCGGACGGACAGTCTTTGAGTGAAAGGCCGTCAGTTGAGGAATCCAGTGTCACACATTCACTTGCTAGCCCATGAGAGGTGTGCCCTCCCCCCCCCCCCCGCCACTGATGGGGAGGTGGCTCTAGAAGGGCAGAGCCTGGGGCCATCGAGCGATTGTGCACCCTTGGACAGGAAATCCAAGCAGTTATTTTCATACATATCTTTGCCCAGGTGGCTCCTGGGTACTCCAAATTGAGACACCGTTCAACAATTCATTGACATGTGGACCGATGAAAATAGAATTTAGGAGTCAACACCCACCGTAAGTAACTAACTCCTGTGCAAGTCTCCTTCCAGGAGCTGGGGCCGAACTTCCTTAGGAGCATTGAACCATACTTTTGCACAGAGCTCAAGCCCTCACTATATCATGTAGGAGTCCTGGGGGGAAAAGACCAAGACCAGGACAGGAGCAGATCAGAACATGGAGACACAGACTTCACTGAGTGTCTTGTGTCCCTGGGGGCAGCAGCAAGCAGTGGGGGAAAGGATGCTCGCTCACAAGACAGCAGAGGCAGCCTCTGCTCCCAGCCCTGCCAGGGGCTGGCCACTCGACCTTGACAGGTCAACTTCAGGCTGCTGTGAATCACAGCTGGTTTGGGGGCAGGTGCAGACTGTACCCTCCCTGCCTCCAGTTACCAGGATGACTAAGTGAGAGCCTGCAGAAAGCATTTCACACACTCTGCTGTAAGAAATTGCATTTCAAGATCACAGACTAAGCACATAATACTGCTTCCTGTTTCTTCCAAAAATCCCTAGAAGTGATATAAGTAAAACATTCTGAAAACTAAGAAGCCTAATAGATTATTCTCTAACCTAAGAAATCAGAGTTCTATGGTTATTACATGCAACATTGTCTAAGCATCATTTTTGTGTGTGTGGGGGTTTCCCCCATAGCAGCTCTGGCCTGAGAGATTCGTCCCAGAGAAGCAGCTGCTCAATAAAGTAGAGGTTGTGAGTTTTTTTTTTTTTTTTTTTTTTTTTTAACATCACGAACAGAAGAGGCAAGGAGAGGAGGAGCTGTTGGGAAGAATGTAAAGACCGAGTGGCCCAATCTTGCCATCAGCTGCCTGCTGCAAGCCAGGAGCCTGGCTGAGCCCAGGGAATAATGTGGGCTGACCAGCTGGGGAGGCAGTCAGCTGTAACACAGACAATGCATTGAGCCACCGAACCGGCTCATGTCTTACAGGCTTCCATCTGATAAAGAAACAATTTGTCTGATCAAGTTTCACAAAAGGAAAAAAATATAAAAACACCCTAACTCTTGAGTTTTCAAGATATCTTGTCTCATATTCTGCAGCATTAGGAGTAAACTGTCCTAGAAAATCTGGTCACTGCTGCTCGCTGAGTGTCTCTTGTGGTCCAACGGGAGAGGAGATCATTTCACAGACAGGAAATCAAATCAGAGAAGTTAAATTACTCAAATATAGGGTTGCTGAGTTTAGCAAACAAATTACAGAAAGCCAAGTTAAATTTAAATGTCAGATAAACGATGAACAAATTTTAGGACATGTATGTCCCATGCAATATTTGGAATATACTAAACACTAAAAAGAACTTGTTATTTATCTGAAATACAGCTTTAACTTGGTGTCCTGAATTTTTCTTTCTCTTTTTTTCCCTAGCTATCTTACTTAAATATAGCTAGTTAGCGTCACACTTAAATTGAGGATGTTCTGATTGTAAAGTTTTCTACCCCATACTGACTCCCAAGAATTAAATCTGTATGAGATTGTTTTATTATTATATCATATTCTGTATTTTCCCATATTAAAGCATATATAATTAAGCTCTTTTAAAATAAATCACGTGCATACTAACCATTATCTCAGAGTCTACTTCTGGGGAAGCCATTCTAAGACAACAAATAACTTAGGCTCCCTCATTCAGAACTGTCCCCTGACTTTGAATGGGAAGCTAATTGCCTTCAAAATCAGAGTCCATATTTACTCCTTTCTGGACATTAGTAGAGACAGTGACATTAACAACAACTACACCTGGCTTACAGAGCTGGTGTAGTAGTTTCTAGGAGCAGAATGTAGTGTCTATCCAGAGGCAATGGCAGCTTGGGGACTAGTTCTGAGGCTTGCATTTTTCTTGTGTTGCCTCCTAGTCTGGTTTCCTGACTTCTCTAGAAAGCCTGTGTTATCCAATGTGCTTTTCTTTTAGACTACCTTTTTAAGAGCAGTTTTAGGTTCATAGCAAAATGGAGAAGTAGATACAGAGATTTCCCATTGTACTTCCTGCCCAAGCAAGCACAGCCTCCCTACTATCAACCAATATACTTTTGATAAATTTGTTTTCTGTTTAGATTATTCAGCATTGTTTTCTTGTGATAAAGAACTCCGATGATGCATTCATCAGTACCAGAAGTGGCATTATTGTAGCAGCAGGCTCTCAGAAATGGATGGAATTAGGTTTGCTTATTTGACCTGTTAGGGCCATGGAGAATGGAAATCCAGCCTCAGGGCTTGGACTCTGATGACCTGACCAGTGGCAAAGCAGTTGATCCAATTATCATACATAGTCAATGGTAATAAAGTGACCAGTGAAGGTGAGGTGTGGGGACCTTGTGGGTAGTGCCATAGAACCTAGACTAAGAAATTCTAAGACTATGTGAGTGAGTAGTTGCTTCTGATGGAAGTAGGCAGCTTAAGGAAGGACAATATTAAGCATACAGTTCTAAACTCCTGGCTTGACATAAATACCTAAAATCATGAGCTTTCAATGACTGGGCAAAAGACTGAGTCTTTCAATTTTGGGGGCTACAAGGCTAAAGGATTTAGAAGACAAATCCAAGACTGATCTTGCTAAACTCAGGCCTCTCTTCCTCAGCAATAGAAGTTTTAGTCATATATTTCAAGTGGCATTTCAGTAGGCTGCCATTTGACTCTAGGAACACCAGGAATCATTAACCAAAGATATCTATAATTAAGACCATTTTGACTGACAAAATGGTATAAGTGATTAGCTAACTTACCTGAGTCCAACTGTTATGAGAAGGGGGATGTCTGTTCCATATTCTTACCTGTACTTTGCAAACACTTACCCCTCCCAGGGTCCATCCAGTGATTTCCCCACCATGTGATGAAGAAGTCATGTGATCACTGATGTGATGTGTTGATGTGAGATGTGCCTCCTTCTGAGGTTTATACAGCAACAAAGATCTCCTTCCTATACACATTTTTTTTTTTTATTTATGATAGTCACACAGAGAGAGAGAGAGAGAGAGAGAGGCAGAGACACAGGCAGAGGGAGAAGCAGGCTCCATGCACCGGGAGCCCGACGTGGGACTCGATCCCGGGTCTCCAGGATCACGCCCTAGGCCAAAGGCAGGCGCCAAACCGCTGCGCCACCCAGGGATCCCCCCTCTATACACATTTTTAAAAAGAAATGTCACAGAAGGGGTGCCTGGGTGGTGCAGTTGGTTAAGCCTCTGGTTCTTCATTTCAGCTGAGGTCACGATCTCAGGGTCATGAGATCAAGCCCTGCATTGGCTCCATGCTGGGTGCAGAGTCTGCTTAAGATTCTCTCATTTTTCCTCTACCACTCTCACTCATACTCTCTCTAAAACAGATAAATAAATCTGAAAAGAAAGAGAAATAGAGAAAGAAGAGAGAATGAAAGATCACAGTCAAAGAAATACAGTCTAGAAAACAAAGACATAAAAGTAACCTCAATCCATTCCATGTCTCTCAAAGAATATTAAAGAGAATCTTTAATCCTTCTTTTTTGTTTCTCTTGCTCTCAACTACCTCCCCAAATTTCCTTGAGATCTTTTTCTCTTCCTCCCTCATCTCCCTGTCCTCCACCATGATCCACACATGTGCCTCACAGGCTCATATCTATGCTTCTTCTCCCTGTTTTTTGTCCTCTTTATTGAAGCAAATCTTGACTCTTTCTGGGAGAGATAACTCACCTCTAATTTTCTGCTTCTCCCTGCCACTGACCTATAAGATAACTCAACTATGGACTAGGGCTGAAGAGTAAGGAGGGACAGGAGCCTAGAGGTAGCTGGAAATTCCCCTGGGCATTGCATTGTTTTCCTGAGTGAACAGGGAGATGGGAAGAAGGGAGTAACAATTCAGGCACCCCCTATACAGGGCATGAAGAACATGGCTTAACTAGAGTGAATTTAGTCATGAGTCTTACTTAGCCACATGGTCTTACTTGTCTCCTCATTAAAATGGAGATTCCCCAAACCTTTTCATTTGCTTTGAATATTAAATGAGATAATATGTGCATGTAAATTGTCTAGTATAATCCTTGGTATGTGGTCAATAGATGGGAACTATGGTAGAAAGTTGAAAACTCAACAAATCTTTCGACCTCCTTCCAAGCCATACTTTGTGCAGGTGTTGATATGTACTGGATAGGTATTCTTTTTCTTCTCAACATTTTATCTACATTTTTTTCAGACATTGAGAAAAGTAAAAAAAAAAAAAAAAGAAAAAAGAAAAAAAAAAGAATTACAATTAATAGCTAATGTACCTACCACATAGATCCTACAATTAACATTTTATTATTCTTGCTTTGTCACCATCTATCCTTCTGTCCATCCATCATTTCAGTTTGTTTTTAACACATTTCAAGGTGAGTTGGAGGAGTCAGTATACCTCTCCCCAAATACCTCAGCATGCATATCTTTAAAAGACTTTCTGAGAAGGACATTGCAAAGTACCTTTTTGTATTTGAAAGAAATGTTGGTAGGTCTCCTTTTCTGCCAAAAAATGTAGGTCAGCCTCTCTCTCACTTTCCTTAACTTCAAAGGAGCATTTCTCAAAGTGTATTTCATGGAACCCAAGTGCAAAGCTGTATATGGGGAAAAAGAAGTAACTGTGTAAAAAAAAATTTTTTTGAAAAACTGATTTAAATAAAGTTTTGCAAATTTCTCAGGTCTTCTTGGAGACTTTATTAGGCTAATATGCATACCCTCAGAAGTGATATATTCAACTTATTTGACCACAAGAGCTTAATTTCCTTCTGAGAAATATGTAGCAGAGTGGGTTCCACAGCATACACTTCGGGAAGGGATACTTTTACCATACAATGCTCACGCACATTATATGATTTCTAATTCTTGGTTCTATCTATTGTTTTCTAGAAAGTTCCTCTAAGTTTCCTACATCATTTCTGTCTCTGGTCATTATGTTTCTCTCAAATGAGTATGTCTCTGAAACACATTCTCTTTGTTAATAGTGATATCATATTAATTATGGAATACCTCTTGCATTTACAAAAAGGTAAGTTTAGTGCTAATAAAATGAAAATTTAAGGTATATTGGGGAAAATGGAAAAATTTAAAACACCTTTCTCTGTGGTAGAAACAAGCTAAAAATCTAAAGAGCTTTAAGTGTTTTTATAAACAAATATAAATGATAGATTATGCAAAGAATAATCAGATATCCTTGGAATATTCTTAAATTTTAAGTTTAGAAATGTGGAGGCCAGCTCTGCTCTCAACAAAACCATCCTTTCATATCAAACACAGAAAGACAGATCATGTGTTGTTTGGTATCTCCCATGTCCCTTTAAGATGTCATCTCACCACACTGGTTGGGAGCACCCTTCGTCCTCTGAGTTGTGCCTCGTCCATCAGCTGCTCCGAGGACATCAGAGGTGAGCGGGCTCTGAAAATTGTGCAAGTCACACAAAAAGGTGCTATTTTTATCATTATCATCAGAGAAGCAGAATTATGGGATCTGAAATGACCTTGACAATGTGTCCAGCCTTAATTCTTAGCTTCTGACAGGACTGTGTGAGGTGGTGATGACCTGGTTTTCTAGTTTTCTCCAGAAGGATGTTGTTTTCGATGCTCCTTAGCCATCTGCCATGATACTTCACATACAGCATCTCACTACCTTCAGAAGTCACCAAATACTTTCTGAATGCTGGTATTTCTTTAGCAGTCAATGAAATGTCTTTATTATGAAGGATTTAGGAGAAAAATAGGGCCTCCAAACTTCATCGTTGTGTCTATTCTGTGATAGGGACCAGGGAGACTTTCTCTTGCAAAACCACATGATGGAGGTTGGGCAAGTAAACATCTGAGTCCCTGGTAATGACCCATGTCAGAAGGAGCCCAAAAAGTTGTAAAGTGAGTAGAGAGAAAGCACTTTGAAAGAAAAAGCAAGGTTTAAATATGTAATCTCTAAAACGTAGAAAAAAGAAGGCAAGTTTTAACATGCCAAGTGGACCCCATGGCATTCAAAGTGCACCCTCTTGGTCTGTCTACTGTTTACTTGTTCACCTTCATCTTCTGTCACTCTGCAATAAACTAGATAAGACCTCACACACTCTGTCACTTCCCTGAGCCTTCGAACATACTTTGCCTTGACCTGTGACACCTCATTTAGCCTGTCCACCTTGCTGTCTCCTCCCTCCCCTTGTTTGCTTGGTGTCACCATTTCTATGAGACTCTCCTGAGTAACATAGATGCCCCTGTCCTGATCCCATGCCTGGTACAGAATCTCTATCATAGCACTTGGCATGTTATTTCACAATTGTGTTTTTCTCCTGTGAGACTATAAATTTCTGGAAAACAAAGCTTTAGCGTCTTGATCCTAAAACCTGGGAGATATTCAGTAAATGTTGGGTGAACGCATATGTGAGTGAATCCAAGAGGGGCCAGCCTTGTGCATAAATCTGTCAAGAATCATATTTAATTAGGATTATTCAGACTTAAAGGCAATGAGCTTGAAAGAATATCTTTTGAAATAAATGCACTAAGAAAAGAGCATGACAGTAGCTTTCACAGCATAATATTATAGAATTTTGTATTGAAATACTCATATTGTGATGACGTTTACAAATTAATTGTATCTGTAAATGAGCAGGCTCAAATCTTTTCAAATTTAACCTCTTCCTGGACACACTCTGAAAACAATCTCATTTGAGTATAATTTTGCTTCAGTTTTACTCAATGTTTATGGATGAGATTGACACTGTGTTACTTAGCATTTACATGTATGCGGCCAGTTTATCTTCTTAGGGCATTTCATGAAAGCTCTACAATTGAATTGAATTCATGGTTATAAGCAACTAAATGGCATGAATACACAAGCCAGGAGACAAACTTGCTTTAATTTGTTCTTGACTTTGAATAAGTCCCTTAAATTAACTCAACTTTGGTTTCCTATTCTGTAGAAGTTGGGAGAAGGGATTCCTCTGTTATAGGGTGTTTTGATGATTAAATTATAAAGGGAGAGGTAGGATATGTGAAATAAATGTTAGTGCTGTTCTTTTTCCTTCTCTCCCCTCTACATAAACATGATGTGATGCCAGTGACTATTCTCTGAAAGGGTGGACACTTTGGATTGACATCCCTATAGCGAAATATAGCATGATTTGGAGGATGAGGGTAAGTATTTTCTCCAGCCAAGAAGGATCTGATACCAAACTGATACGTCTTTTTTAAAAGTTAAAATTCAGAGTTGTCACCGTCTCTTTCCTGCTTGACCCTTCTGTACATCTGGGATATCTTGATGGATGAGAATTGTGTTCAAAAAGAGCCGATTTGGCACAAACAGACTGAGCAGCTGGATGGCTTTTTTGCTTCTAGCTACAGTGATAAAAAGGACACTTACGGCTTGAGATCTATGTGTGCACTATAAAAAATAATGAAAGAGACACTCAAACGAACTTTAAAGAGATATGTACTCAGAAAGTGCCTTTCCTAGTTTTTAGTCAGAAGAACCAATAAGTCAGACTGTGAAAAGTACCTAAATTGCTGCTTTGTTTAAGCTTTTACTTTGCAGGATTTTTTTTCTAAATGACCTGATTTTCAAAGCATACGGTTTCCCCGGCATGGTCTTCTCTGCCATGACATCCAATGCCAACCTTGTTATTTCCATAGATATGTATTTCTAGGGGGAAAAAAGCTCTCAACATACTTCTTCCGAGCAAGCCCTAATGGAACAGAATCTAAAAGCTCTTCGGATCATTGTGTCTTCACCCTCATTCAGAGTCTGAAACCTTGCCAGGGTGGACTGATCCTGGATGATCTTTCTTCTCTCCTCCTTCTTTCCCCCCACCACACAATCTCTGATCTTCTTTGTCTACTTGAGTCCTAAGAGACCAGCTCTCAGAAATTAAAACTTTCTGTGGTGTGAGCTCCAAGGGCTGATAAACCATCCCCATAAATGGTCATCAAACTCTGAAGGCATGACCACTATTCACTGAAGATGTTTTAGCCAACAGGTGTGGGTGACAGTCCTTAGCCAAACACATAAATGATGCTCAAAGTCACTAGTCTGGCATTTAGCATCTTTCATGATGAGGCACTTTCCTACCATTTCATTTATTCATGTATGTCATCTCGATCTGACTGAACAACTCACTGTGCCACGTTTTTCCTTGTTTCCATTCCTTTATTTCCCAATGAGAATTCTGTTTCTGCATGCTATCCATCCTTCTAGACCAAAGATTCCATTTTCTTCATGAAAACTCTCCCTTACTGCACAAGGGCACCACTTATTTGTCCCCTTAATTCCTGTGTCTTTTCATGTTTATTTTTCTGTGCACATATTTTTTCATTTTTATGTTTTATTATAGGATTTCTGCCCATATCCCAGGTTCCTATTAGCCATAAAGCTTCTCAAGTTCCTAAACTATTTTCGTTCATGTTCATATCTTTTGTTCGTTTGTTTGTTTAGTTTTTTATTTTTTTTAAATTGAGTATAGTTAACACACAGTTACATTAGTTTCAAGTGTGCAACATAGTGATTCAGCACTTTTATGCATTACATTATATTCACCACAAGTGTATCCACCATCTGTCCCTATACATCACTATCACAATATCATTGATTCTATTCTTTATGCAGTGCCTTTTAGTTCCATGGCTTATTCATCCCATAACTGGAAGGCTGTGTCTTCCACCATCCTTTACCCATTTTGCCTGACCCCCCTACCAAGTCCATCAACAGAGGACTGGATAAGGAAGATATGGTATTTATACAATGGAATATTATACAGCAACGAAAAGGATACAATCAGGGCACCTAGGTGGCTCAGTCCACTAAGCATCCAACTCTAAGTTTAGACTCAGGTCATGGTGTCAGGGTCATGAGATTGAGCCCCACATGAGGCTCTGCACTCAGCACGGAGTCTGCTTAAGATTCTTTCTCTCTGTCACTCTTCCTGCTCACACACTTTCTCTTTCTTTTTAAAGATTTTATTTATTTATTCATGAGAGATACAGAGAGAGAGAGGCAGAGACATAGGCAGAGGGAGAAGCAGGCTCCCCAGAGGGGGCCTGATATGGGACTTGATCCTAGGATCCCAGGATCCCAGGATCATAACCTGAACCAAAGGCAAATGCTCAACCACTAAGCCATCCAGGTGCCCCATTCTCTCTCTCTCATAAATAAATAAATAAATAAATAAATAAATAAATAAATAAATAAATAAAATTTTTTTTAAAGGATGAGATCATGTCAACATGGATGAATATAGAGGATATTAGGCTAAGTGAAATAAATCAGATTGAGAAAAATGAATACCATATGATTTCAATTGTGAGTGGAATTTAAAAAGATAGCAACATGTTCATATCTTTTTATCACTAACACAGCACCTTGTGCACAGCAGGTATTTCTGATTCTGCAGTTTACAAGCTATGTGTTGATTAGGGAAACACTGGCTGCTTCAGCAAACAAACCCCAAAATATATAATGGATCAAATATAATAGATTATTTCTCATTATTGACATTCCAACATGAGCATACTTATCAGTGATTGGCTTGTCAGCCATTCAGTGATTTAAGGACCCAGGCTCCTTTCTAATCAACTGAAAAGGGAAAAGAGCATGGAGGAAACATGTAAGAGGTATTCATGAACCAGGCCAAGGAGTGACATTCTGTGATCCACTTGCATTCTATTCTCCAGAACTCTGTCCTGTGATCAAACCTGTCTACAAGGGCAGCTGGGAAATGTAGTCTATGAGCCCAGAAAGTAAGCAACTGAGCTTGATGTCTGTGTTATTGTCTCTACTACAAGTTCTATGGTCTAAATGAAGTCAGGGCACCTGGGTTGCTTGGTGATTGAATATCTGCTTTTGGCTCAGGTGGTGATCTCATGGTCCTGGGATTGAGTCCAGTATCAGGCTCCCCACAGGGAGCCCGCTTTTCCCTCTGCCTATGTCTCTGCCTCTCTCTCTGTGTCTCTCATGAGTAAATAAATAAAATCTTTTAAAAAAATAAATGAAGTTATCCAAGAACTATGGGCTTTAGTTTTCTCATCTATATCATGGAGGAAATGATGACAATTGTAAAAGTTAGTTGTAAAGATTACATTGCATGACAATTATAAAAACTTCTTTTTCATCTGAAAAGTGAACAAGCTGTCCCTTTCACTGCTGACCAAATGGAAATTTGATTTTGCTCACCAGACTGTCTTAACTAAATCAGGAAAGAGGAACTAGTGTATTTTAGGGGGAAAAATGCATATATACATATATAACATGTTCTCTGTTAATTCACTTAGTCAGAAAACTTGATAGGTTATAGTACCTCATTTCACACATAATTTGATTAATAGAATTTGTTTTTAACTTTGTAGGTGGGACTTAGACCATTTACTTAAGTTGCTAGAGTACCTAAAGTTTAGGGGAGGGAGAGAGAAAACATGCATATTGACATCTGTGGCCCACTAATGTTTGGGCTTCAGCTTTTTCCTCTGTAAATGTAAAGTAACAGGTTGAACACCCTACAATATCTCAGTTAGCTGTAATATCTCATAAACCTAAATGACAGAATAAAATACTAATTTGCATAGCAATGTACGTGCCAGAAGACACAACTGCATTCTTGGCCAAGCCCACTCTTGAGAGGATTTTTTTTTTTTTTTGACTGAAATAAACTGTTGATCCAAGGTAAGAAGTAAGAATTAAGAGGGAGGGATTTGGTCACTATAAAAACCGTTGCTTGTTCATGGTGGAGGACATCATTCAAGTTCTACCTACTTCAAAACTCTCTTATTTTGGGAATCCTGTAGGCAGCCATCTCTCCAACAGATAATCTCCTGTGCATTCTCTATACCACTCACTTGGAAGTTATTATATAATTCTTTGAAGTGCACTGATGTCACCTTTTCATAGAAGGTGTTACACAAATATTAGTTGATTGACACAAATCTTGCCCGAGCTATGTATTAGTCAGTGTCAGCTAATTGTTGTAACAAACAATCAATCCCCAAATCTGAATGTCATAAAAGAGTGAAGTTTTATTTCTTGCTCATGTCATGGTCCATGGCGGTCTGGTGGTGGATTAAGGAAGATGGGTAAGATTGGGGTTCTTTGCTATGCATAGTCATTTGCCTTCTCTAAGAGTCCTGGAGTCCTCCACTGAATCCTGGGAAGTAATGAAGAAAAAGCAAAGGAATAGAGAAGGCCTACATCATCTAACTTGTTGGGCTGGAGGTGACACATTGTTGCCACTACATTCCATTGGCAAGAACTAGTCATGTGACCCACCTAGATGCCAGTGGGCTGGGAAAGGTAAAGTTGTCTAGTAAGGAAGAGGTAAACGTGGATATTGGAGAGCAAAGCATCTGATATTTCTGAAAGCCAACTTCCTCATTTATAAAAAAATGGCAATGACAGGACAGTTGCAAAAATAACACACAGAAGTTGCTTAATGGAAGTTTGTTGATTGTGACTCTCAGCTTCTCCTAAGCTGTAGGAAACCTTTGTTAGTTTCAGTTACATTGAAAGAGCTAATGAAAGGCTCTTTAGAACCTCCAAGGGATGACTGAAAGGCAAGATGAAACAATAGGGAAAAACGAAAAAAAAAATAAGACAAAAAGGAGGGAAGATGTAGCTGACAAAGGGTGTTGGCACTAAACTTAAGTGAGGTTTCGGAGTGACAAGGAATGCTACTCAGAATTCCCATCATGACTCACAAACAAGGTGGAGGCAGATCGTGTTGGTGCTCGTGTCTTTTGCAGGCAATTAAATGAAAGACCAAGCTGGGAACATGCATCAGACCTACAGAAAGACAGTCATACTATTAATTTTTTTTTTTACAAGAACAGTAACACATAGATCGCCATTAATCCTCGCCCTCTTCAGAAACAGCTCTGACCTACTTTCCCACATGAATCATTCCCTTTGAAGGCAGACCCAACCCACTGCAGAAATTTAAGACCTGTTCCCCTTCACTCTCCACCTCTGGTTTCATCTCCCCCCACGCTTTATCTTCTCAGCAAGCAGACTGGTTTTGATTCTCTGCAAAGGCCAGGTCCTCATGCCTGCATGGATTTGCATACGCTGTTCCTTGTGCCTCTAAAGTTCTTCAATCTCCTCTTTCACTCTTAAGGCTGAAAGAAAAGCTTGTCTGTTCCAGGGAGCCTTCTGAATCTGTGTGAATGTTCACCCTTTGCATTCTCCTGTAGTTCATTGGTACCTCTCTCATAGCACTTAAAAAAAAAAAAAACATTTTATTTATTTATTTGACAGGGAGAGAGAAAGAGAGCAAGTGAGCACAAGTAGGTGTAGTGGCAGGCAGAGGGAGAGGGAGAAGCAGGATCACCTCTGAGCAGGGAGCCCAATGCGGGGCTCCATCCCAGGACCCTGAGATCATGACCTGAGCTGAAGGCAGACAATTAACCAGCTGAGCCACCCAGGCACCACTCTCATAGTATTTCTCACAAGAATTTGGCTATTTCCCTTGTAAATGATGGAGTTCTTTGGGATAGGAAATCTGCCTTTATTTCTACATCCCTGTTACATAGCACATAGTACACATTCAAAGCATTTTCCTTTTTTTAAAAGATTTTATTTATTTATTCATGAGAGTCACAGAGAGAGAGGCAGAAACACAGGCAGAGGGAGAAGCAGGCTCCATGCAGGGAGCCCATGTGGGACTTGATCCAGAGACTCCAGGATCACGCTCTGAGCCAAAGGCAGACACTCAACTACTGAGCCACCAGGCGTCCCTCAAAGCATTTTCAAATAACAACTCTCATCTATGTAACTTTTAAATAGATTACTTCATTTATTATCCACAACAATCCATGATGTAGAAGCTATAATTATCACTACATTTACATATATAGCATATATTTGTATTTATATATAATATGGAAACAATATATCTTTTAAAACTCGGAAATTTTATTTTATATAATATACATGAAATGGGTATATTTACATACATAAGTATATATGTTTATATATAATTATAAATGTAATTAAAACAAAGAAGCTGAGGGAACTTGATAGCTGTCCATTGAGAAATATAAAAGTTGAAATTCAAAGTTACATCTGTTTAATTCAAGAGGCTCAGCTCTTAACCCTGACATATGTTAGACAAATGAATATCAAGAACAATTTAAGTTACAGTTCCTTCAAAGAAAGAGACATCATACAGTGATTAGTTAATGCAATCAGTATAGTCAGTGTGACAAACGCTGTAATAGGGCATAGTTCTGAGAAAAGCCATGTTCCTGTCTAGGCTCTGGGAAAGGGATTTCAGACTGGTGACTGCTGGGCTGCTGCAGGGGTAGGACTTTCTTGAAGCAAGTAAAAAAAAAAAAAAAAAAAAACCATCAAGAGGCCTAGGAGATAAGATGGGGATGAGGATTTCTGATGAAATAGGAGGACTCCCATCTTCTTCATGACATCCTCTCTTACTATTTGAATGGTGTCCCCTCAAAATTCATATATTGAAATATTAATCCCCACTATCTGAAGATGTGACTTAATTTGGATATAGGGTATTTAAAAAGGTAATTATGCTCAAATAAAGTCATTAGGGTGGTTCTTAATCCAATCTGAGTAGTGTCCTTCTAAGAACAGGAAATTAGGACCATGAGAAGACATAGGATGAAGATGGCCATCAACAAACCAAGGAGAAAGAAAAAAAAAACAAGGAAAGGAGCCTCAAAAGAAACCAATCTATCTGATGCCTTTGTCTCCAACTTCCAGTGTCCAGAATAAATTTCTGTTTTTTAAGGAGCCAATATGTGGAACTTTGTTAAGGTAGCCCTGGAAACTAATAGATTCCCCATTCATCCTTCAGTGTCTCTCAAATAAGACAGGTAGAAGCACACCTGGGAATAAAAATTGGCCTAACCTCATTTCTCTTAGAGGGCAAAACATGGTCTTAGATTCATGATATCTAGTTTTGGTTCATTCATTCATTTGTTTCTCATTCATTTTTTGTCAGATACTTATAAGGTGTCTGCCACTGTCCAGGCAGTGTGCATGCTCATTAATTGAATTCAAACCCATTCCTTGCATTTGATAGTCACCATCTAGTACAGGACCAGACGTGGTATCAACTTCCAGATGTTTTTTCAGCATATAATTCCTCCTTTTCCTTATTAACAGAACCTTGACTTGCTGTTGTTGAACAATATGATGAATGAACATTTGCCAGTTTCCTCTGCAGACAAGGGCGACTACACGACTAGATCTGACCAAGGAAATGTTAACAGAAGCTGTGGGGTATAACGTGGTGAGCACTGGGAGGAACATCTGGATCCTCCTTCTTAAAGGGCTTGTTGCTCCAACATCCACTAGTGCTGGGAATGGACAACCTTCAGCTCTCATCCCCTTCAGGGTTGGCCTCAACAGAAGAGAGCTACCTTGTCCAAGGTCATGGCCTTCAGAGTGGGGTCATAACAGTGATTGATGATGGAATATAAAAGTCTTGTCATCTCAGACCAACAAGGATAACTCTGAAGAGCCATTTTCTCTGGGGAACTCTTCAAGGAATCAGCTAAGGCTATTGTTGGGCCTGCACTGAGGTTCCACTTCTCCAATGTTTTAGTTCCTTCCATCTCCTTCCACTGAGTCAATTCCAATGGCACTCCTCAAATATCCTGCATAAT
Source organism: Canis lupus familiaris (assembly GCF_011100685.1). Lineage (NCBI taxonomy): Eukaryota > Metazoa > Chordata > Mammalia > Carnivora > Canidae > Canis > Canis lupus. The sequence continues at coordinate 65,638,412 of NC_049224.1, forward strand.
AACTCTTATGTGGCTTCTTCAGCTCTAAAAATATGGGATAAATTTTTCCCCCTTGCCTTTTCCCTTCTTCCTGCCTCATTGCATAGTGACTGGGGCTCCAGCGGCCATTTTGTAACCATAAGGCAAGGAAGAATCAAAGTCACATGCTAAGGATTGTGGAGCAAAAATAAAAAGATCCAGCACCTCTATCAATAACTACTAGTTATCCCTGTCCTACCTACTTCTGGACTTCTCATTATAAAACAAAAACAAAATTCTTGATATGCTTGAACCACTGTTTTTAGTTTTGGATTTTTACTTACAACCAAATATAATTTCCATTGATATAAAATATTAAGCAAATACTTACATAAATGATACACTTATTTTATTTGAGTGAGAATTAACATATTCAATGAAAATGTGTAATGGATATGGATGGTCATCAGGGAAGATTTTCCTGGGGTGGTGGTGGGGGTAGGTGTTTCTTGAAGTTGGAAGAAGTTGAATGTTTTCTAGAGAGAAAATAAATCAGTTGCAACTACATAGAGCAAAGAGGTAGGTAACATGTGGATGAGGGATAGAAATAGGCAGATTGGAAGAATTTTGAAGGCTGGATGTTTTCAGCTTGTTCCTATATTTATTCTCCATCCTTCTTCATCCAGTTTTCTGCCTTGGGAAGCCCATCTATATAGATTATATCATTGTTAAGAGTTTGAATGAGATCAGATAGAAGGGGAGAAGGACATTAGGGTATTTATTTCCCAGTTCCCTACCAGTGGTGTTTCTCTGGCAAGCTGTGTGGCTGTGGGTCCTTTTATCAAAGGTCATGTTTTTTGTTTTGTTTTGTTTTGTTTTGTTTTGTTTTAAGGTAGTCTTCCTGCATGACTTTCTCCTTCTGGGTTAATGACCAAGAGTCTGTGGATAGAGTTCAGGAGACCTGTGAACTTTAATAAAGAAAATAAAACTACAACTTTATAGTCACTAATCTTTGTCCAAAATTTACCATTTCCTTCAATTATCAATTTAATCAACACATCCTAATGGCATTAGCAATGCATATGGTTGCTGTCATGGATTTTTTTTTTCATATCATTTTACAAAAGGTACAGGAATGTCCAAGTATCTTTTATGCTTATTGGTACTTTGAAATTGCAGTCTATTTTAGACCCACTACCAGATCTTGTTAGGTAATGCACTAATAAAGAAACATTTGTATTAATACATCAAAAACTTATTTTACTTAGTTTATTCATCATATTTTAATACAGTTTCTTTTGTAAGTATTTTACCAAATTCATCTAAAAATATTTTCTTGAGATGGGGTCTTCGGGTTTCAGCAAACCACCAAAACTGAGGGCCCCATATACTAAGCATTTCATCCCCTTGTTCCATCGAGGTGATGGTGGTAACTGCTCCCCTCTCACAAGACTGGGAGGCATTCATACCCTGCCACACTTTTGTAAATAGTCCCTTTATTAAACCTCCCTAAATTATCCTATGTCCAGCATGCCCTCTGTGCCCTGCTGGGACACTGACTGATATAACTCTTAAATAATTGGCTTCATGTAGTCAAGAATAATTGTGGGATCTTTGGCAGGTCATTGACTTCAAATCTCTGTTTATTTCATTTGTAAAATGGAGATAATACCCAAAACAATAACATCAAAACATCTAGGTTATTGTCAGACAAGCCAATGTAATGTTTGAATATTTGTTGGCATATTAAAAATATTACATAAATTTTGTCATTTATGTCTCAGCTTTCTCTCCCTTCCTTCTACCTCTTCTGCTTGGCCAATATGTTGGCAGGACCAAAATATATTGCTGCTGCCTGAAGGTAAGTGTTGTTCCAGAAAATAGTAGCACCTGTGTTGCTTCTATCAATAAGGCTTCATGGCAGGGGAAGTATTTAGTCTCTTCCTTTATAATTTTTGGGTCAAGTCTAAATGAAGTAAGTTCTCATTTAAAAACTCAGAACAAGGGTGCCTGGGTGACTCAGTCGGTTAAGTCTCTGACTCTCAATTTCAGCTCAGGACATAATCTGAGGGCCCTGGGATAAAGCCACATGTTGGGCACCCTGCTCAGAGGGGAGTCTGCTAGTTCCCCTGCTCATGATCCCTCTCTCTCTCTTGAGTAAATAAATACAATCTTTAAAAAAATGAAAATAAAAAACCAAAAAACTATTTCTCAAATAGAGATAACATATAGACACCATTTTCAAGGATATTTTAAAAATAATGATTTCCCCATGTTCAATTATTTTAATTATACTATTACTTAAATGTGTACAAATAAATTGGCTATATAACCTTATGCTTATAGTTCTTGTATAGCTATGAATCAAAGACAAATTTGCAAATTAAATACAAGAGATGCTATTAAGATGATAAACTGAGCATATGCTTCAATGTCCTTTTTCTACCCCAAATACATAGAATAAAATTAACCATAATAGTGCTGTAAAACAAGAAGGAATACTCTCTATAGACCAGCAATTATAAAGAATTCCTGAAAGACTTGAGGCAGATGGAATGTGAATAATTGATGAAGCCTAACCACTCAGGAGGGGGTCTGCTCCCAGTCGGGAGTAGCTTCAGATACTCTGTCTAGATGCTGAGGATTGAATACTGGAGCAGGAGGGAGCTCTAGGGAACTCTTGGCAGTCAAGGTGACTTCTACAATACCATCGTAGGAGAGACCAGATGGCTTGCCCCTCTCCCCCACCACATACACCACACTTGTGAGGGCAGTGGCAGAAGCAGTACATGGAGACGCTAGACCTGAGAGGGAAAATAGCCCCTGAATGGCTGATAATACTCAAGGGAAAAGAGGAGTCTCCAGACTAGAAGACTAGATAATAATCATCCCAGCAATATGTTCTACCTTTGTTTTATCATCACTGGCAGCAGGCGGTATAATCTAGTTCTCAAATAGGCAAACAAAGAATCAAAAACACAAAGATCAGTACAAAACCAAGCCTCATTTAACATTTAAGAAAGTCAATCTAATAAAAGAGTCAGCAAACTCAATACATACAAGTTCTGAGAACTAAGGGAACCAAACAAATACAGCAAATATAGAGAGACAAGAGAGGACATTGCATTCAAATAAAAGGATTCAACTAAAGATCTTGGACACAGAAAATTGTTGAAATAAAAGGAACATTTAGTAGATGTACTGGTGGCAGAATGTACAGAACTTAGAAGAGAACTTGCAGCTGGAAGATCTTGTTGACAAATTTTCTCAGAACACCAAGTAAAATGGCAAAAATGAAGACACAAAAGAAAAATTAGGAAGCTAGAAGAAATCAGAAGTTCTAAGAGGGATTCTGGAAGAAAAGAATGCAGAACAGATAGAAAAAAAGTAGGCAAAAAATAATAGAAGAAACATATCCAATTTCCAGAAGACATAAATTTTCAGATTAAAAGGGACCACTAGGGACTGGGCAAGAGGAATATAAAATGACTCACATTGAGAAATATCATAGAAAAATTCAGACTAGGACACCTGGGTGTCTCAGAGGTTAAGTGTTTACCTTCTGCTCAGGGCATGATCCTGGATTGAGTCCCACTTTGGGTTCCCCTCAGGGAGCCTGTTTTCCCCTCTGCTTATGTCTCTGCCTCTCTCTGTGTCTCTCATGAATAAATAAATAAAATCTTAAAGAAAAAATTTCAGACCATCAAAAATAAAGAGGAAATCCAAAAACCCCCCAGAAGAGGGGAGAAAAGTACTGTTCTACAAAAGAATAACAATCATATTGTCAGAAGTCTTGTAATTCATAACATTGGATGCAAGAAGAAAATATAACAATACCATCAACATTCTATACCCAGCTCAACTATTGTTCAATTCAAATGGAAGGACAAAATAGACACATTCCACTGACTTGGATACTTTACCATCCTTAAACTCTAACTAGAACAATTATTAGAAAATGTATATGGCAAAACAAACTAAAATAAATCCAAGAGGAAGATGTGGGGGTAAAAGAAAAAAAGAGAAAACAAAAACAGTAAAATATATAACAGAGAATAAAAAACTTGATTATTAAAATATTTGATAAATAAATCTCAGATGATTTCAACATTGTATATGAAAGAAGACCAAGAAAAGGTGGGAATTTAGGGATGTCTGGGTGGCTCAGCGGTTGAGCATCTGCCTTTGGCTTAGGGCCTGATCCTGGATTCCAAGGATCAGGTCCTACATTGGGTTCCTTGCATGGAGCCTGCTTCTCCTCCTTCTGCCTATGTCTCTGCCTCTCTCTGTGTGTGTCTCTTATGAATAAATAAATAAAATATTAAAAAAAAAGAAAGAAAACACGGGAATTTAAATTTTGGCTAGGCTTTGTCTTATTTTGGAAGAAGTGATAGATATCAATTAACTCTTGATATTCATTAGAAAATTAAAAAAAAAAAACTACCCATACACATGTGAGTTGGGAACTGTGAACTCCCACATGGCACAAAGGACTTTCCTGAACACTGTGCTATGAGATTTGACCAAATTTTAGCCTGGTTTCTACCTGTACTAGGTCATCTCCCTAAAGGTGACCCCAGCCCTTGGGATGAATGCAAAGTGTACATTGCCCCAACCCATATTGCCAAGCCATTTTCAGTAAGTTTTCACTTATTGCACTTATGTGATTCTCCATTTCCCCATAGCCCAGTCCCTGCTCCCATCTTATACTTCCCCATAGCCCCGCCTTGTTCTCTCTCTGTTCTCCCTTGACAATATCAGTTACCTTGTCTTAGTTGGAGTTGAGCCCCATCTATACTGGAGTCTCTTACCCCTACTGCAGTAGTCTACATAAAATCTGTCTTGTTGCCTTAACAAGAGTCTGGCTCTGTTTTTCTTTGACAGTGTCAAAAGTTTTTGAGTGAGAATTAGAATGGTAAAAGTAAAACGCACAGTCTGAGTCTGAAAAGACCCCTACTTAGGTGTCTCTGAGGAGGAGATATTAAAGATGAAGGATGTGAGACAGACTTCCTGGTAATTGGAGAAAGAGGGTTTCAGGCCGAGGCTATAGCAAATGCAAAGGTCCTGAGCTGGAAGAGGGCTTAGCGATTTGGGGCAACAAGTAAGAGATAAATATGAAAAAAGTAAAAAGTGAGTAACAGAGTGGGTTGAGGTGAGGTTGGAAAGGGAAGCAGGTGACTTGTAAATCATGGGGCTTCTTGGTTTTAGGGCACCAACATTTCTGTCTGAAGCTCTGAAGTAATTCTGAATTATTTGTAATTCAGCTGTGCCTTGGTTCTCTCTCCCCACAGGCAGGGAGCTTGACAAAGACAAGGAGTCTGTCTCATCGTTGATGTTCACCCAGTTCTTCACCCAGTAGCCACAGTAAAGGCTCAATAAATGAATGATGGTTAATTCCTGGGTTGTTTTTGTTTTGTTTTATTTTCTTGGTGTGTGTGTGTCTCTCACAATGTTTGTAATTCTGCAAGATTTAAGATTTAAAAAGAGAGAGAAGCAGCAGATGTCTTATTTCTTCAAGGAGGCAGTTTAGAAAGAAAGGCTATAGCTACAGGCACATCCCCAACAAAAGGTCCAGGCTTTGAGAATGGGAGCACTCCCCAACACTTAACTTGTCTCTGACCTTTCTTACTTCCTCTGCCCCCAACCACTTTAACATATAGGACACTTAGACCTGAGAAGCTGAAGTACAGGTTTCTGAGTTTAAATACAAAGCATCTTCCTGGGATATGTGCCCACACACTGCTCATCATCATACTGGAGCTATCCTGCCAAACTGGAAGATTGACTCATAAAGTTCTACAGCTTTTGGCCAGGATACAATTAGGTGCCACTGGGCAGGGGTAGATAATGAGTGACAGTGAACCAGCCCTTCCACCTAAGAGAAGTTTCTCAAAGACTCCCTGTTTCCTTTGATCAAACACAATGGGATGAACTAACAACCAACTCAATGGGTTTCTATTTTCTTGGAAGAAAGAAGCACCAGGAGAGGTGGCCTGCTATTTTTCTGAGTGTACTCAGATGGTATTATTGACTGAATGGCCTTACATGGAGCTGTGGGAGATAGCCCTTCCCCCTGTCATGAAGGACACGAACTTCTTTGAAAACTGAAGTCCTTCCATATCTTACCCTAGAAACACTCAAAGATGTGACTGACATGGCTTTGCATTTCTGTAGGAGAGTCTTCTTATTCTGCAGAGAGAAATATCATGTGCTTTGAGGAAATATAGAATGGCAAATAGGGCTGTTTTCCTTTAATTTTCTCCCCACACTGTATAAATCTTGGAGCCAGTGAATGCCCCAGACTCACTTCATGCTGCAGGTGATGCGATTATGTGATTATGAGTAGAGAAGCCTTATATTTGGGTGTTTTGAAAACAAATAAGTTCTTTCAATGATTCCTATACTCTCTCATAGTTAAAACTATTGTTTTATTATTATTTCTTTTTATCAAAGAATAGAATGTATCCTACTTTTTTCTTGAGTTTGGTGTGTGTGTGTTTGAGGAGCAAAGGTGTGGAGATGGATATTAACTTGTGTTTCTCACTATTTTTGGAAAGCAGTTTTGAAAGGCACTGATTACTGAAATAAACTGATTTTATAAACTTCCTTGCTCATCCTCTTAAGACCTGGTTTAGACATATCCTTCCTGAAGCTTTTTCAGATTCATCCAAGCCAACTGATCCTTGTTCTCCACCATAAACAAGCATTTTTTTTATTTTTATTTTTTTTTTATTTTTTTTTTTTATACTTTATTTATTTATTTTTTTTATTGGTGTTCAATTTACTAACATACAGAATAACACCCAGTGCCCGTCACCCATTCACTCCCACCCCCCGCCCTCCTCCCCTTCCACCACCCCTAGTTCGTTTCCCAGAGTCAGCAGTCTCTACGTTCTGTCTCCCTTTCTGATATTTCCCACACATTTCTTCTCCCTTCCCTTATTTTCCCTTTCACTATTATTTATATTCCCCAAATGAATGAGAACATATAATGTTTGTCCTTCTCCAACTGACTTACTTCACTCAGCCAAGCATTTTTTTTAAAAGATTTTATCCATTTATTCATGAGAGAGAGAGAGAGGCAGAGACACAGGCAGAGGGAGAAGCAGGCTCCATGTTGGGAACCTGATGCAGGACTCGATCCCGGGACTCCAGGATCACACCCTAAGCCAATGGCAGATGCTCCACCACTGAGCCACCCAGGCACCCCTAAACAAGCATTTATTAAGTTAGTTATAACCCTGTATAGTGCTTATGCTTATCTGTCTCCTCCTGTCCATAAAGGCCTTCTCCATGAGCTCAAGTAGAACGCTTCCTCTCTACAACCCTAGACATCTGTAAATATTGGCTGATTTAATAGGATTGAATGAGTGGAGCAATAATTCCTAACCCAGAGATCACTGATCCTCCAGACATTTACAAAGGCAATAACTATCATTCACAAGGTATTTTCAATATTGAATAACTTTAATGAAAACTGGACATCTACCACTAAGAGTTTAGCTCTGCTCATGTGAAATGTCTCTTTGCTTTGAGATTATTTTATTAACTCTGCTAATACTGCTGTCAGATGGGATATTATTGGCTATTAAGTGAATCGATGAAGAAATTATTACTTAGTCAATAGGATTTTCTTTCCTAGTAGACAAAATCATTGAAAATATTTTGTCTTTGTGGAGAAAATAAAACAATAAGAAGAAACAGGCAACCAGAGCTTTGGGGGCCTATCATCTTACCAAATCTGCAACTAAGCAAGGGGTAGAGCTAGGTAGGAATAGTTCCTCTGCAGAGTGTGTAAATAAAGCCAGACAAAGAAGACTTCTGGATTTAGAGGACAGTAGAGACTTCTTGATTTCAAAACTTCGCCACATGCTCCCCAAAGGGAAACACATTGAGACCACAGGGAAAGCAGCTAAAAGTACATTTGATCATGCCTTTGGCATTACTAGGAGACAGAGGCCCCATGGCCTTTAATTTCCCTATAGGTAGAGGAGAGGGTGAATCCCAACAGAGGCCCTGCCTGTGGGTAAGAGAGTAGAAAAGAGGAGGCTTAAGAGAAATGTAGAAAATAGCAGAGAACCTATATAAAGCACAAACAAAATAGCCCCAGAAATAGAAATTCCAACATTAAATGCAAAACAAACAAATAAATAAAACACAAAACACAAAAACCACCCAAAACCTAAACAAAACAAAACAAAACAAAGCAAAACAACAAAACTCACCAGGCTGCAACTGAGAAGTTCATAGAACTGAATACAGGGAAGGATTTTGAATGGATAAGAGAATGGAAAGGTATAATTTGAGAAGCACCGCTTCTGGGGAAGACATAGACACATGGAGAAGGGATGGTGTTTCTTGAAAACAAATCAATGAAGAAAATAAGTAGGAAAGATTAGGAACTCTCCAGGAAAAATAAGCCTTTCTTTCTCCACCCCACCATCACCAAAATCATCCACAACAGAAACTGTACTGAAGGGGGGAGAACTCACATAAAGGGGAGCTCTTAAACAAAGAACTCTGATCATAAAAGAAATAAGAATCCAGAAAAGTAGACCATAATCCTACAAAACTATTGTAAAAAAATTAGAATCAAAGAATGATTTGTGCTTTGGAGTTATCTGCTGATGGAATTCTTACCAAGAAATTCAACTAAAAAGCAGAAGAGTAAACACAACAGACTTTTCTGGTCTTCTTGAGTTTTGGTAGAGCTGTATGATATGGTGCCTAATCATGGAAATGGATACAGGATACATATATAGAGAGACATAAGACATTTTACCATAACAGGGAAAGCAAAGAAACTTAATAGGAGACAGGTTTTCTGCACTTCATATAAACTGATACAATGTAATCATCAGCAGACTGGGATAAGTTCATGTGCCTATAATGTAATACCTAGTGCAACCATCAGAAAGGCTACGTAAAGAGATACAGTCAAAAACTTCTGTCCAAAGCTGGGGAAAGAATATTTCAGTCAGAAGGCACAGAAAGTGCAAAGGCCCTGAGTTGGAAAAGTACACTGAATCATGCTAGTACTATAGATAAATCAAAATGAAATTCTAAATTTCATTTGTTCATTCGTAGGGATCTATGGTAAGGCAGGAAAAAGAAAAGATAATTAAATAGAGGGAACAAGCAAAACACATATATATGGCAGACATAAACTTTAACATATATCCATAATTAAAGATGATATTCTCATAATGACCAACTATAGATGGAAGACTGATGGGTTCAGGGATTGGGAAGGGATGGGAGTGAATATATCTCCAAGGGGCAACACAAGGAATCTTTGTGATAGTTCTGTATCTTGATTGCAGTGGTGCTTACACAAATGTACAATGTGTGAACAATGACATGGAACTATACACACATCATGCCGATGTCAACTTTTAATTTGATGTCGTGCTGTCCTTCTGTAAGTTGCAACGATAAGGACATCACAGGGTGAACATAAGACTTCTCTGCAATGTCTTTGCAGCTTCCTGTGAATCTATCATTATTTTGAAATAAAAAGTTAAAAATAAATAAAATATTTAAATAAGAAGAGATGAGAGGGAGTGGAAAGTAGGATGACTCTTTTAAATGTAAGAGGATACCTTTTAAAACTGACATAGAAGATAGTGAAGTAGGAAAATAGAAGATATTGGAACTATAAAAAGTATGAAAACTAAAGGAACTACTAGACTAAAAATGAAAATTTTTGTAAATACTAAAGAAAAAAGGACAATACACCAGAAGGAAGGAAACACAATAAATATAATGTTATATATACATATGTAACATAGATATAATAATATATAGATGTAATAATATAAGGTAATAAGAACAGGAAACAACAAGTATTGGCAAGGATGTGGAGAAAGGGAAACCATCATACACTATTGGTGGGATTGCAAGCTGTTGCAGTCACTACGGAAAAGAGCATGGAGGTTCCTCAAAAAGTTGAAAATAGAACTACTTTATGATCCAGCAATCACATTACTGGGTGTTTATCTAAAAATATAAGAATATTAATTCAAAGAGATACATGCATTGCTATGTTTATAGCAGCTTTATCTACAATAGCCAAGATATGGAAGCAGCCCAAGTTTCCATTGCCAGATGAATGGATAAAGAAGATGTGGTATATATACACCATGGAATATTATTCAGCCTTTAAAAAAGAATGAAATCTTGCCATTTGCAACAATATGGGTGGGCTAGAGAGTATAATACTAAGCGAAATAAGTCAGTCAGAGAAAGACAGACTTCACTCATATGTGGAATTTAAGAAACAAAACCAAGAAAGAAAAAAGAGAGGGAGAGAGAGTGACAAACCGAGAGCTAGACTCTTCCCTCTAGAGAACACACTGCTGGTTACCAGAGGGGAGGTTGGTGGAGGGATGCAGGGAGTAGGTATTGGGGATTAAGGAGTGCACTTTTCATGATGAGCACTGAGTAAAGTGCAGAATTGTTGAATCACTATATCGTACACCTGAAATTAATATAACACTGTATGTCAATTATACTGGTATAAAATAAATAATAAAAAAAATGATATAAGGTAATAAGACAAAATTGAGACCAAACATCTTAACCGTACCACATACCAATAAATGTGATTGGACTTAACTCATCTATTAATAGGAAATTCTTTCAAATTGATTTATAAAGCAAAACCCAACCCTATACTATATTCAAGAGACAGTCTTGAAATGAGTGATTCAAACCAACTACCGAAGCAGGGATGACAAGATTTCACAGACGAATGGAAATAATCAAAGGAAGCCAGTCATCTCTGCTGTGCGAACTGTGTCTGAGCCAGGCTCAGGGCTGGGAGCAGGCTGCCTGGGTGGGGATTCCTGCTGATTGCTCCCCAGCCATCTCCTACTCCTCCCCTCTGCTTTCTTCTGCCTTCCGCAATGGCTCCCTAGCTCTCTCTCAGAAATCTAATACTCTCCCATGTGGGTACTTGCTGTCTGAATCACTCCTTCTCCAGGTACCCACTTAGTTTACTTCTCCACTTTTTCGTACTTCTTCTCTCAAGTCTCCTTATCAGAAAGGAAATACCTAACTGCTACATAAAATAACTCCTCCTTGCACTGAGATCTAAAATAGCGATCTCCATAGAACTTATCACTGCTTGGCACGTGACATGTATTACCCAGCTTGGGCTGCTGTACCCAATACCACGGGTGGGGTGGCTTAAGCATTATACTTCATATTTCAAATTTTCATGTTTCTGAAAACCAGAAGTTCCCAAGCAAGGTCTGGGAAGGTTTGATGTCTAGTGAGAGTTGTTATCCTGGTTTGTAGATGGCTACTGGATTGCTTCAACCCTCATAGGACCTTTCCTCTGAGCTGAGGGAGGGGGAGGGGAGGGGGGAGAGAGGGAAACAGAGGGAGGGAAGGAAGGTGGCGAGGGAAGGAGGGAGGGATGGAGAGGCAGGCAGGGAGAGAGAAAGTGATTTCCTCTTTATAAAGCCACCAATCCTATCAGATTAAGACCCTACATATGACCTCAGTTAACCTTACTGACCCCTATATAGGCCCTATTTCCAAATACAGTCACATTAAGCTCAGGGCTTTATACAAATTTTTTTTGGGGGCACGATTCAGTCCACAGCATGCACCTATTTATCTTTTTTTTTTTTTTTAAGATTTTATTTATTTATTCATGAGAGACACACACAGAGAGACAGAGAGAAGCAGAAACACAGGCAGAGGGAGAAGCAGGCTCCACGCAGGGAGCTTAATGTGGGACTTGATCCCGAGACTCCAAGATCATCATGCCCTGGGCAGAAGGCAGGCGCTAAACCGCTGAGCCACCCAGGGATCCTCCCCTATTTATCTTTTTATCATCTGTCCAATGAGTGTTCCACGAGAGCAAGAACCTTCCTACATTCTGTCCACAGCTGCATCTCTAGTACCCCGAATACAGCCTAACATAATCGGAGTTCAGTAAAATTCTGTGAATTCATTAATGCACACACACAAAATAATAGAATGATATTTCGCATGTCCTGGCCCTTGCTAACCTTCCTTTTTCTCATCTATAAAAAGGGGATAATAAATATAGCTACCTCACAGTTTTGTTTTAAATGTTAAAGGAGATAATCCATACGAAGTGCTTTGCCTTGTACCTGGCATATGGGAAGAGCATGGTATCGATCGGTTATGTCTGTTTCTTATTTCTTGTTGCCAATATTATGATTATGTGAACACAACTGTGTTCTCCAGTCCCACTTGCAGCAGCACTATGGGATGGAGATAGGGCAAGCTGGTGCCAGCATACTCTAGAGGGACAGTGATCATCAATGTCACAAGATGTCATGTGTAGTTTGTTCTTGGTTTTAGTTTGTGGTTTGAGATGCAATTTGACTCGGTTCCTTGGTTTTCTAGTTTAGGTAGGTGGTTAGTATCCTGACCCCTGACCCTCTTTCAGGTTTCACAATGCAGCTGTTACCTGTCCTCTGCCCACATTGCCATTTCCATGGGATGTGGGGAGCCTTCATGTGTAACTGGGGGACAGATGGGGTGGGAGGGAAGGAAAGAGAAGATGCTTTCTGCACAGATCTTCATCCAGGTCCCCTGAGCTGGGAAGACCCTGCTAGTCCATCTCATTACAAGGTCTACAGCCAGGTGTGCCCTCCCTCACTGCCTCAGACCCTCTCAGGTGAAGAAACAAGTGGATGTGCTTGTCCAACCCTCAGACTCAGCCAGCTGCTTCTCACGCTTGTCTTTATTTTTATCTCAGGGAAAAGACAGCATCCTCCTGCTGCTACTGTCTGCCTCCCCCCACCCCACCCCGTCCTCACTGCCCCACACACATGTCCCAGAAGTCTTGGTCACAAAGGAGCCCTGGGCAGGTCTCCAGTCTTTGAATCTTTGTCTTGGGGAAGAATTAATTGTTGCCAGGAAGCAGGTGAGATTTGTGTGTGTGCACATCAAACATGTAGAACTGGAGACCTGTCCAGTTATACTGGGCTGCAGGGTGGAGGTTGTGGCCAGCACCTCTTGACAAAATGTCTTTCTAGAACATTCAGATCCATGGTGTTTCTCTGTTTCAATCAGCTAATCCTTAATAGCTACTCAGCTCTCCCCTTTTTTGTTTTTGAATAGAAAGATTAATAAGGCAGTACTTACCCTCTGATGACCATTACCTTGAAGAAAAACTTTGAGGAGTACCTTAAAATACAAACAAAACAAGACATCTGAAAAATCAACCTGATTGCTACCGCTATTACTTCACACTGCCAGAAGATGGGGCCACATCTATTTTTCTATATTCTTGCAAACTGCAGACACCAGGGGGAAAAATCTGTGTTGGTAGGTTCATTCCACAGTGAATGATTTTAGTCTTGGCTTTATTTTTGCACTCTGTCTCCTCCCTCCATCTCTCCCCACCTCCATTCCTTCCCTCCTTCCTTCCATCCCTCCCTTCCTTCCATTCTTTCTCTTTCTTTTTTTTTTTATCACTGCTTTATTCTTAGGAAGCCATGAGAGAACTCTCTCTCTCTCTCTCTCTCTTTTTAAGACACAGAAGGACCACTCCTCCTATGACTTTGAAAGCGAATAAAATAGAACCCATGGCCTTTCACCTAGGGTGTCATTTCCTTCAGTTTTCTACTCAGAAAAATAAAACTTAAGAACATCTGTTATATTCCTTTAGTTGAGCCTTATTTTAGGCCATCGAAAGCTTTGGAAGAAAGGTAGAGCATCAGCCAACAAAGAGTTATTATCTGTCCTCCAGAACCCAGCTTGGGAGACCTCATTATCACACCACTCCCACGTCAGGAGGTAGTACAACAAAAGGTACTGAAGCTGAGGCTGCTGTGAGTGTGTTGTGGGGAGAACAGGGGGTGTCTTGAAGGATGAGCGGAGGAGGTGGGAAATTGGCAAGAAGTGGAGAGAAATGCTATTTTTTTAAAGCTTTATAATTTACTGTATTCATCCTCTGAAATGCTCTATTGTATTTTTTTTCTCTGTGAAAGGCCTAATTTCCCCCTTCATTCAATTCCTCTGCCCTAGTTTAAGAAAGAAAGAAAAAAAAAAAAACCAATTGATTGGAATCAGGGCAGTGATAATTTCCATGACAATATCAACAGTTTTAAAATCAGGCTCACAAATTCTGAGCAAAATTACTCCGTGGCTCCTGGAAAATCAGCCTCACAGAGCAGCTTTTGCTAAACTCTAATCTGGTTTCCAATCAGGCCACAGCCCACAGAGAACCCCTGTTAGCAGAGGGGGAAATAGTTTGATGGGTTTGATTGCATGGCGGGACCAGCCCCCGTCAGCCATCTGGGCAGCCCTGAAGTTCAGGAACTCACAGACATTATTGTGTGGCTTTGCTCCTGATGAGAGAAATTAGTGGGCAAATGGTCTGGCTATGGTTAAATCTCCCTTGTCTTGGAACCACTCTCAGATGATAACCAGTTCTCTCTGAATGGAATTGGCAACTTCCTTCGTTCATATTTCCTATTTAAGATGCTCTGGTCTCCTTTAGTCTTGGGTTTGCATAGTTGTATATAAGATATTCTCTGGCTAGAAACACCTGCTTTGTGTGTCTCGGTTTCCAGCCTGGTTTAAGGAAGGTTATTTTGAGCTTAGCTCAGCACCCATGTTGTGGTTTACTGCAGAGTTCAGTGGTGTTGGCCAGAAATGTGAAACCGTCAGAAGATCAGGTCTCTTTAAATCCCTGCAAGCCCAATTTTCCTCCAGACTCCAAACGGTAGAGTCTGAGAGATAAGAACATCCGCCAGCCAGCCCCAGATAGTACAGACACCCCCATCCAAGCTTTTCATTCCTAGAGATTAGATTGACTATCTTGCTGACCCACCTTCACCAAACAACTCTTCACACCCTACACTCGGCTTTGTCATTTGCTCTGTCTTCTGATGGCAAAGAGGACCAAATGTGGGTGTGTCCCAGCTCTTAACGTCTAACCCTAGACAACTCAAAAAAACAAAACAAAACAAAACAAAAACCAAACCAAACCAAACAAACCCAGTAAATCACAGACTTCATCTCACATATCAAGTTTATTCATGACCATGTGATCTTAATGCAAGCCTTTATCTTCTCCTATTAAATGGGAAACACTCTAATATCTGTAGTTAGCACAGTGCTGGGCATGTAGGAGAGATTCAGTACATGTTAGCCATTATTTTCCTTTATCCTCATCAACAGATAAACAATGGAAAAGCTGGAAGAGACTTTAGAAATAATTATATAGTCCAGTAATTTTCTAATAGTTTAAAACCATAGATGGTGTTTTAATTTACTGTGGACAGAAACATAGCCCTAGGAAATAGGTCCAGGAGGAACCTTTCTGCAGAGGTATGAGGACTCAGAAAATGGGAGGTCCTACCTGCTTGGGCTTCCCTCCTTTTCTTCCCCCTCCCATGACACTCTTGAAAAGGTCTCTAGAACTCTAGGAATCCCAAGGCTTATACTTTGACAACCACTCATTTAACCCAGTTTCACCATTTTAAATAACAGACCAAGAGAAGGAAGGAGACTTGTGTATGGTCATATAGCTAAAGAGAGACCTGCCCTAACTTAACCAGTTTTACACACCCTTGAACCAGGGATTGGCAATACAAGTGAGATATATGATCTTCATCTACTCTGTTTTCAGAAACTAGAATCAGGGCTTATGATCTTATGACAAGCAAAATATTTTGACTCAAAATTGTCCTGGAAAATTAAAGATGTTTGGTCACAGTCAACACATGCTAACTATTATTATCCTCCAGTGCTAGTAGCAGAGACCAGATACCCTCACAATGGATGGCTAAGACATTCATGGCTTAAAACCCAATGTGTGCTCCACACGTTATTATAGGATTCTGAAAGTGGCAACAATCTGGAAAGACTGAAGCACACAGGAAATGCTCCATGATGGATATTATACCTAAGATAGACATAGAATGAGGGTTCAAGCACTAGCAAATGGAAAAGAAATAAGGGCCAATCAATTCATTAGAGGGAATTCAATGGGAAATGTGGGAAACACAATATATGTGGAAAGTTGAAGAAAGTTGTAGAAACAACCAGCTTGGTAGAGAATGAGAATTCCACTAGATAAGTTGAGGTACATAACATCAGAGATGCTGGCGGAGGGAATTAATTTTATTAAATGGGGCCTCCTGAAGATTTTCAGTATGGCAGAATCAATGTGTTCAGAGTAATGTTCTGGGGAGATTGGCAAATTATAAGTGTAGAATGAAGAGAGGAATCATAAAAACAAAATGAGAAGCAATTGCAACATTTAGGACATGACTCCATGAAGGACTGGACTTGGGAGTGGCAGTGAGACCAGAAAGGAAGAAGAGGGCATGAAGAGCCACACAGAGGAAGAAACAACAAACTTCAGTGACTCAGCAGGAGGTTGTGGGCAAGGAGAGAGAAGCTAAGAATGAGAGCAGGATCTGAAACCTGGGTGGGCAGCCTGCATGATGACAATGAGGGTCTCTATAAGGGAGCACTTAGGATGATCCAGGTGGTCATTTGGTTGGTTGAGTGTGTAGGGATGGTGGGATATTAGGTAGATCTAAAGGGCTTATGACGTGGGGCTCAAGTCCACAGGTCCTGGAGGCCGACCCAGGGTTCTCTCAGGTCCACCACTCCTGGTGTGCAGGTAGGATCTCCATCTCCCAGGTCCTCATGGCACTTTGGGCAGGTTATTTAAACTCTCTCAGGCCTCAGTTGCCTCACCTGATGGTTGTGAGGATGAACTAAGATGAGATGTAGAATGTGAGTGGCACAATAGTTGATACTTTGTGTGTGCTTTCTTCCTCTCGGTCTACCTGTAGCTCTAGCCCAAGCTCTACTCCAGCTCTTAGACTATCTTGGAAGCAAGGAGTGAAGCACTCCAATCTAGCAAGGAATGAAGATAAAGACATCAGACTTATTTTAGAAGTGATAACTGAAGATGTTAGTTATCCCTGAAAAGAAGGGAAGGAATGGCTAGGATGGCTAGTGTCTAAATCGCAACCAGCTGTTTACTGTCACCAAAGGCCTCACAGGAAGCTTAATAGAGAGGATACTCAGGGACAGTTCATACAGCTGGCTTATCATTAAGGTCCTTGGGCTCTAAATCTCACTGGAGCAGACTACAGCATGAGAACTTGAGAGTCTGGCCCATCAGACACCAAGTGCAAGACAAGCGTGGGGGGTAAGATTGGTCTTTTTCTCTTAATCCCATTCTTTGATCCTGAGACTTGTCCTTGAAGTCTTACCATTGAAATCATGATAAAAGGCAAGGCAGGACCAAAGCCAAGAGCAGAACTTGCTCCAAACACCCAAGCCTACAATGGAAGTCAATGCTCATATTATCACAACCGCCATTTGGAATTAGAGAGAGAGAATGGGAAGAAGAGGAAGAGAGGGAGAAGAAGGGAAGGAGAATAGCATGATTTTTTTTTAAGTTAAAACTCTAAAACAGACCTTTTATTTGCTTACAAAAGTTCTCCTGTGCCCCAGTGACATTGCCAAATTATGTTCTTGGCATGAGCAACTCAGAACCACCATTCTGGTAGGGTGAGGTGGTAAAGGTGGAAGAAGTAGGCCTTTCATAGTGAACCATGTCACTGATAGAAGCCATAAGCCACAGAGGAGAAGAAGCCTTCCATCAGAATATATAGAGGTGCAAGTGTAGTAAGTGATGCTACATGTGGACAAGGAAAAACAAGAACATTAGTGAGCCTGGAGAGGAGAAGGTGAATGAAAACCATAAGGCACCTTGACACCAAAGGGGAAAAGGGACAAAGAGACATTTACTGAAGGACCGTGGTTTCAAATGCCCTCCCATCCTGATTTGAATTAGGTCTCATTTGAAATCAGAGACAAACATGTCTCTAAAGTTCTTTGGTCTGCAGGTAGAGCTCTCAGGACCACCATCCTTTTTAAAATTTAAATTCAAGTTAGTTAACATAGAGTGTAGTATTGATTTTAGGAGAATTTAGTGATTCATCACTTACATATAACACCCAGTGCTCATCCCAACAAGTGTCCTCCTTAATGCCCATCACCCACTTAGCCTATCCCCTGCCCACCTCCCCTCCAGCAACCTTCAGTTTGTTCTCTATATTTAAGAATCTCTCATGGTTTGCCTCCCTCTCTATTTTTACCCTGTTTATTTTTCCTTCCCTTTCCCTATGCTCATCTGTTTTGTTTCTTAAATTCCACATTTGAGTGAAATCATATACTTGCTTTTCTCTGACTTATTTCACTTAGCATAATACTCTCTAGTTCCATCCATGTTGCTGCAAATGGCAAGATTTCTTTTTTTTTTTTTGATGGCTGAGTAATATTTCAGCACACACACACACGTGTATATTGTTTTTTTTTTTTTTTAATTTTATTTATTTATGATAGTCTCACAGAGAGAGAGAGAGGCAGAGACACAGGCAGAGGGAGAAGCAGGCTCCATGCACCGGGAGCCCGACGTGGGATTCGATCCCGGGTCTTCCAGGATCGCGCCCTGGGCCAAAGGCAGGCGCCAAAGCACTGCGCCACCCAGGGATCCCCACACATGTGTATATTGTATACACATAACACATCTTCTTTGTCCATTCATCAGCCGATGGACATTTGGCCTCTTCTATGATTTGGCTATTGTTGATAGTGCCGCTATAAGCATTCGGGTGCGTGTGCCCCTTTGAGTCAGCATTTTTGTGCCCTTTGGATGAATACCTAGGAGTGCAATTGCTGGGTCATAGGGTATTTCTATTTTTAACTTTCTGAGGAACCTCAAAATGCACCTGTTTGCATTCCTACCAACAGTGTAAGAGGGCTCCCCTTTCTTTACATCCTTGCCAACATCTGTTGTTTCCTGAGATAATTTTAGCCATTCTGACAGGTGCGAGATGGTATCTCATTGTGGTTTCGATTTGTGTTTCCCTGATGATGAGTGACGCTGAGCATCTTTTCATGTCTGTTAGCCATCTGGATGTCTTTGGAAAAGTGTCTATTCTTGTCTTCTGCCCATTTCTGGGCAGAACTGGATTATATGTTTTTTGGGTGTTGAGTTTGATAAGTTCTTTACAGATTTTGGATACTAGCCCTTTATCTGATATGTCATTTGCAAATATCTGCTCTCATTCTGTCAGTTGCCTTTTAGGTTTGTTGAAGCTTTTGCTGTGCAGAAGCTTTTTATCTTGATGTAGTCCCAATAGTTCATGTTTGCTTTTGTTTCTCTTGCCTCTAGAAATGTGCCTTGTAAGAAGCTGTTGCAGCTGAGGTCAAAGAGGCTGCTGTCAGGACCACTAAGTGACCCTAGATAAAAGCTGACAATTGGACATGAGTGGTTCAGACTCAGGGCTAACCAGACACCAGATTTGAATTCTTAGACATTTTCTCAAGTTACCAGCATCTGTCCTCTGTATCCGGCCCCAACAGTGTGGGCCGAGGCCACCCACTACCCATAACCATAACTAAGCATCAGTTATTAATCTCATGGTATTCACCATTTTGATATTTGTCAACTATTTGCTATAAAAATGGTAATAATTATAAAGAATAACAAAAATAATTCACTCATTGGGAATGATTTAGAAGTGAAAGGCTATTAAACCTCTCTACAAATGATTTAGCATCTGATTATTCCTTATATTGGCTCCAATTTGGCTTCTCAGCTCACAAGATTTTAAGACCTCAAGTGTTTGGAAGTTTGTTCCAAAAGGAAGAGTCCTATCCCAGGAGTCAAATATCCCAGCTTCTGATTCCAGCCACACCTTTCTCGCTCTGTGACCTTGGCTGGGTAACAACTCAGAGCCACAATTTTTCATAAGTGGAGCAGATGACGTATCCTGTGTCTTTCCCACATTTGTGGTGAGGAGCAAAAAAAATAAAGACATTGAGGGTGAGTACACTGGAACAAAAATGTACTGATTAGAAATACGCAGAAGGTACATGACGATTTGTTTCAAAATCACTCATTAAAGTGGTGAGTTCCTGCTTTGTTTACTATAATTACTGTTAGGTCTTGCAGCTAACCTTGTACTTGAAAGGCCACCCTCTGCCAATGCCTAGAATAACGTTAGTATAAATTAAAAGCAAATTCAAGTTTACTTTCCTCAGAATAAGGTTGGTTATACTGAAAATGATTCAGGGTCTTCAAACAGCAAGGATGTTTCTCTTGCTCGAATGCCATGTTCATCACAGGGCTCTGCTCCTCGAGGCAGCCAGGGGACTCAGGCTCATGGAACAGTTGCCATCTCCAATGGGCTGGCCACCAGGCTCTGAGGGGGTCTTCCCGGTAATTGAATTTTCAGCCTGGAACTGATGTATCTCACTCTGTTCACACCTTGTTGGCCAGAACTGACCACCGGCCTCACTGAGCCAGGAAATGAGTGCCATCCTACCAGGAACCCAGAGAGCAGAGGACTGGAAATCCTCGGCCACCCACATGCACTCTCCATTGAACCATGCCGGTGTAGCTCTTTGATTCAGTGATGGGATCACCCATCACTGATTTTATGTAATAAGCATTCATTGAGCACCTGCTGTATGTCAGGAACGGTGCCGCAAAGGGTTGCTGCAAAGTCATGCACAAGCTCTCTTCCTTCAAGTGCAGCCTTAGAAACACGCTCTGGACGGATGATAAGTGATCTTCAACCCATCACTTCATCCTGCCTGAGGGAGAGGGTCGGACTCCTGAAGGTGGTCCAAGGTGAGTCGTGTTAGTCAACAATGGAGAGGCAGAGGGAAGAAAGGTGTTCCAGCAGGATGGCCAGCTTTAGCCAGGAGAGGTGCCATGGTGTGGGCAGAACATGTTGCTAGAGTATCAACGGCGAGGCAGGATGGCCGGGACAGGGAGCCTGGGTGGACAGAGGGCCGGTTAGGAGGTGGTGACAGCCTCCAGGGAAGAGAGAGTGAGGCCTGTCACAAGGCAGGCGACCTGGAGGACATGGGGGGGGTGGGGTGGGGGAAAATGTTCAAGAAACCAATGGAATCCTGGCCTCCAGCCCTGAGCTTCTCCAGAAGTCGCAGAGCAGAGAGGGAGGGAAACAGCCCACAGCCAGCAGGAGAGACCTGACTGCCCCGTCCACCCCCACCGAAGCCAGACTTCTTGCTTTAAGCCTCGCTCCGCCACATACTGGCTGTGTGACTCTGAGCAGGTTACTTGGTGTCTCTGTGCTTTCGTTTCCCCATCGTCAAAGGGGACTCCTGATGACAGCTCAGACCCACGAGATGAGGCGAGTTAATCACACGTGCAAGGGCTCAGGGCCGGGACTGTGGGGCGTGGCCAGCGAGTGTGGACTGTCCCTCCTAGCATTCCAGGGGGGTTCCTGCCTCTCCCAGCCGGGCCCGGCCTGTCTGCCAGCTGAAATGTCAGCATGGGTGATTCCTGCCTGGAGTCCCTGCGCACAAAGGGCAGTTTGCGCCCGCCTGGGGACCCGAGCAGTGTCCTTTCCTGTTTGCCTCACAGAGGCCTTCCTTTCCTGGCCAGCAGGGCCAGAGCAGGGCTCTGAGCAGGAGGCCGGTTTCTGCTGAGTCACTCTGCCCCCCCCTCTGTCCAGAGCTCCTTCTGTTCTTTGGGGGGCAGGGGTGCCTCGAAGAGCATTTTATGCGGGGAGATCAAAAAGCCTTCCGAAGAAACAATAGAGGATTTTCATGGGCAAGGTGGGCTGTTTGCCAAAGCTCGGCCTGCCAAATCATGCCAGTGGAGGAGGGCCTGTTGCCACGGGGGCTCTTTGCCCCAAATTAGCATCCGTGGAAGGGAGCAGGAAGCGGCAGCCCAGGAGGGCCTGAGTTTCGATCTTGTTTTTACCCCTTTAAGGGAGATGTGCCTTTGGCAGAAGCTTGGAGACTTTCTATTCCGCTTCCCCAGCTACGCACGCTGAATGCTAATAGTGGCTGACCTGTGAGCGCTGGGTGGGCCTGTTTAACCTCTGAGGACGCTGACTCTCAGAGAGGACAAGTCACATGTGTGAGATGACACAGCGGTGGGTAACCGAGCAGGCTGCCTGACGCCAGGGCCCACTCTCGACAGGTGCACCCGGCAGGAGGCTGCGGGGGCTGAGGGGTTCGCGGGCAACAGTGGGTCTCACCCCGAGTGGGTGTGCGAGAGATGGCCTCAGACAGCGTTATTGCAATTATGCAGTTTGTTTTTTTCTTAAAAAAACAGATGTGTTCCTTGACAACAAACAGTAAAAGCACAGCACAGTAACGTGGTTTCCTGGGCTGGCTTTGGTGCTGAATGAGGCGAGGGCTGGTCTTGTCTCTTGGCCCACACATCACTACCACACGGAGGGTCTGCGGGCGGGGAC
The DNA here is from genome assembly GCF_011100685.1 of Canis lupus familiaris. NCBI lineage: Eukaryota > Metazoa > Chordata > Mammalia > Carnivora > Canidae > Canis > Canis lupus. The sequence continues at coordinate 65,660,632 of NC_049224.1, forward strand.
CACAGGGATGAGGATGCACCAAAACCACATACTTTATCCGGGTTATGTTTGCTTCTGAACTGTCTTGGGCTGACCTTGTTTTGAAGCCGAGTGACCTTCAGCCTGCATGTCCTTATTTCGTGGCTCAGGCCTGGAGTGTGTAGGTTGTAGAAATCACACAGATTCCAGACAGGCTGACTACATTTAAAATGCCCCTGACAGGTGTGTGACGCCTACTTTTCTAATTCCATGTGGGTCAGATACAAGGAGTTCTAACTCCTCAGAGAGAAGAATTTTTCTAAACCGACTCGGAACTAGGCTGTTTTGCTTGCCAGCTCGTGGTCCGGTAATACCAGGGCTGCTGCTTCTTCTTTTTTAAGGGTTTCCAAGAAGAGAGATTTGCTCCTCTTCCTGTTTTTCGTTACAGCACCCCCAGAACCAGTGCTGCTGCTGAAACCAAAAGTATATTCTTCACTTGGTCAACATCAAAATCAAATTACCTAGAGAGCAGGTGCCGACGAGGCCTGTCACTACACAAAATTAATTGAAAAAGAAAGAAAGAAGAAAGAAAGAAAGAAAGAAAGAAAGAAAGAAAGAAAGAAAGAAAGAGAGAGAAAGAAAGAAGGAAGGAAGGAAGGAAGGAAGGAAGGAAGGAAGGAAGGAAGGACAGGAATTGACTAAGAAGAAAGAAATAAAAAAGAAATAAAGAAATAAAGAAAAGAAAGAACAAAGAAGAAAGAAGAAATAAGAGAGGGAAAAGGGAAGTGACCCCGTTTCCGGGCATGTCGCTTGGGCCCATCCTTCTTTCTTACTTCCCTCCTCCAAGTACACTGGAGATGCCCGAGGATGAGGCCAGGTTGCTCTGCAGGAAACAGAGAGATAGGTTGGCAAGACTTGCAGCTTGGAGCTTGGGATCTGACTACCATTTGGGCTCCTGTCGGAGTAACCGTTGAGACCATTAATCTTCAACTTGCGGCTGTGTTTTCTCGGGGGTTGCGTTTTCTTGTTCTGTTTTGTTCAGCATGGCATTCAAGATTCCTTCACAGAAATCTGTGTTGGGGCAGGAAAATGCTACGTGAATTATGTCCTCGTGAAGTCACCATCTGGCCAATATTCATCTTGCTGCTCAGAATACCAAAGACATCCTTCGGCACAGATGCTGGGCCAGATCAGTGCACACAAGTGACCGCAGTCATAAACCAACAGGCCATCAAGTGTAATTAATGCACCTGTGCCCACTTCAGGGCTTCCATCCCGCACTTGCGCAACGGTTGGCTTTTCTTTTTCCTGTGTGGGGTTTGGTTTTGGTTTTGTCTTTCGGGGGCGGGGATGGAGGCTTGCAGTTTGAATCAGGCCCTGCATCTTCAGAAGTAATTAAGTCACCGTCACGGGGTTAGTAAAAATGGGAGTGTTTGTGTGTGTTCAAGAAGCTGCATCACATGCAAACAATACAACACTGAGCAGCTTTCTGTGGCTTGAAGAGGCCATTGTCCTATGTGTCTGGACTGCGTTCTGCTGTTGGCACTCACTGGCTCCGGAAGGCCAGGCCCAGCCACTGGTCTCCTGGTGGCTTTGTGCCAGATGGAAGAAGTGAAGGGATCCAAAGCTTGGAGAGATAAAAGACAGAACACAAAACAGGCTACCATGACTTCCCTAGGAGTAGGATCTCACAGCCACCTTCCTCTCTTCCCGCACCGGTCCTGCCTGGTGTTATTTTAAAGTGGGGAAAGGGATGGGAAGGAAGGGTTCCATTCTGGTGCGATTGAAATTATAGGAAGCTGTGAATGCTCTCTCTGGGCAGAGACCAGCGAGGGTTTGAGAGTGGTACATCAGGAGCAGAAATTGCAGAATGACCAACAGTGATGGTGGCTGCCAGTCCCAAGGGGGGGGCGGTGGGGATCTAAGGGTCACCGCAGGCTCCTTCCATCCCAAGAGCCATGTAGGGTGTGGGGACAGGGGAGGCCGGGAGGGCCTTCAGCAACATGCAGGGAGGATGACCTGGGTTCCCGGGCAGTGTTCTCACTCTGCACGTAGGGGTGGGACAGTGCTCTCATGGGGACCTTGCTGTGGGCGGTGCAGCCTGGGGCATATGGCAGCTCAGAGCTCCTGCACCCGTGTCACGTTACTTCTGCATGGAAATAGCAAAATTGCAGGCAACAGTTAAAGGTTTCAAAGGCCCTTGAGTGTCGTTAGGGGCTTGTCACTGCCTTTTTCTGAGCTCCGCGATGAATGGCTCCCCAATGTCTCTTATCAAATTAGAGCTTCTAATCCTAGACTGGAGTTTCCTCTGCTAACTGGCTCCTGCTCACCCAGCTCATGGCTTATTCTGAAGCACCTTGTCCCATGGCCTGAGCTCCCTTTCTGGGGCCTTCTTGCCAGCTGTCTTCAAGTCAGTTCCACGCAACAGATGTGCATTGAATTTCTGTGTCAGAGTCAGGCCCTGATAGAAGAGGAGGCGGTTAGGTAAATAAGTCAGATGCCATAGGAGTCACAATACAGAAATCATTTCCTAGTGTCTGAGAGAGGAGGCGATAGTTTGAGTTTCAGCCCAAACTTAGGAGTTAAGTCCTCTTGGGCAAGCTACTTAAACTCTCCAGCTATCTCTTCAGGAGGCTCGGTGGTAAAATTGGAATAACAATGCAGAGTTGCTCTAAGAAGGGAATGAGAGTTTCACCTATCTATCATCTATCTATCTATCATCTATCTATTTATCTCTATAGATTTCACTATGTATTTCACACATGTACACAAACACACACACACACACACACACACAGCCCTCTAGAACCCATTGCTATTTTTCCTGCAGTCCAGATGAGTCATGAAGAAAGAGCAGTCATCTTTGCCTACAGAAGTCTGCAAAGGCCTCATCTGAGGAAAACTCGAGACCATTTTCTCTTCTTCCAGTAGACACAAGAGCAAAGGACATTTCCAGTTCAGGGAATCACAGTCACAAAATCAGGGAGGCAGGAATTAGCCTAGTATGTTCCAGGAGTGACATGTACCCCTGGAGCCCTGGTTGCTGGGGACCAAGGTGGAGGATGACCCTAGAGAGGCGTTTGGTAGCCAAGTTGACATCTGCCAAGGCCACATGTCCCTTATTTGGCAGGCTGCTGCAAAAATGTACCTCCTCCCCATTCTCTATTGTGTAGGTTTCTGCCTTCCTCCTCCTTCTCAGACTGCTCACGCTCACCCCTTCCATTCAGCCTTGCCTGTTTCCAAGGTCGGTACAGCCCCTAGCATGGTTCAGGGCTGGTTAGTTGTCACCCATCACTTTGTCTGGAAATCTCATAGAAGGGCTTCGTCTGTGAGCATGTTTCCACGGCTCTTTTCACACAGATGGAGCTTCATAAATGTTGCTTCAGCAGGCGGACTCTTAATTAGTAGATGAAGAGTAGGGCTGAGAAGAAGAATAGACCCAGTTCTTGGGAGTAGAACTCCAATAAAGATCGACCCCCTTTTCTCTGGTGATCTCACTTGAATCATCAGCCTCTTTGATCCTAACTTTTTGTATGACCAGTACAAGGGCCACTTGTGCCTAAGGAGATTCTGAGAAATAAGGAGGAGGCTCAAAGACCTTGGGAGAAGTGTGCAGCCTGAGGGGAGCCCTTGCTTCCCTAATTATGGCTGTGAAAAGCCCAGAGGACTTGAAGTCCCCAGAGCTGCATACCTTCCACTCCTGCTCTAGTGAACAAAGCCCTAGATGGGGCCTCTTCAGCAGCTATGGTGGGTTGATGTCAGACTTTGGTCTGTGTATCAGGAAGGTGGGTGCACAATGGTAACCAGAGCAGCTCTGACAGGAGGGAGCCTGGGGTCAGAAGGATTGACACTTCCCTAAATCTCCCTGCTGGTAAATGAGTGAGTGAGCTGGAATTGAAATGGAAGATTTTCTGACACCAGACCCATGATCCTTTTACCAACCCACCCAGTAAAGATGCCCAGTGTGCTTCAAAGCTTGGAACATCATGGAACCCAAAGGGAAAAACATGTAGAGTCAAGAGCCCCATGGGCACAAATCATAAGGACTAAAACTTGGGAACTGTGGGGAGGAGACACCGGTTAGCAGGGAGAGGAGAGAAAGACTTGGTGGATAGTGGAAAATTGGGGGTGCAGTAGTTAAATGTGGACCACCAGAAAGGGGAACCAGACAGGCATTAGAGAGGGCATAAGCTGGGTTCATGGTTGTGAATGACCAGTCACAGCTTTGTAAGTGGGTGCAGTCACAAAGCTACAGGGAGCCCTGATTCTGCACAAAGTAAACCAAAGTTCCTGACTTCAAGAGGAAGGGACTCTCTCTTTTCAATTGTGCTCATGGGGTCAGGACAGGCATCTGGGCTGATTCCAGAAAAGAAAGTTATTGCTGGTCACACTCAATGGGGAGTGTATACAGGGTACATAATGAACGTATCTTCACTTTCTTGTTTACCTGTCCTTCTATGTGCGATTGACTTAGAAGGGCTGCTGGGTGTCTCTCCCTGACATGGATGCTCCCTCTTCTCCCTCACAGCTTCTGTTTTTGCATCCCAGAAATAGCCTATAAACCTTGAGCTTCTCTGCCTGCTTACTTTCTCCAGCTTGAAGCAGTGATAATGGATTCTCGGAGCATTAGGCCCCTCAGATTCTTCACAGTGGAGCATCCACAGCACTAAGAGATATCTCCCTTGTTACTTCCTGTCTCTGTATAACTTCACTGTGCTAGTATGCCAGCAAGATCCAGTCCAATCACTCAGTTATATTAAAGACCTCTTTGGTGGACTGGATGGTTCTGTGCCCCACTCCCAAATTCATATGTTGGTGCCCTAACTCCCAATGTGGTGGTATTTGGAGATGGAGGCCTTAGGGCAGTAGATGAGGTCATGAACATGGGCCCCATGTTGCATTTAGTAACTTTAGGAGAAGAAGAACAGTTAGTCCAGAGAGTCCTCTCTCTGCCATGTGAGGACACAGTGAAAAGGTGGCTGTGAGGCTGGAAGAGGGCCCTCACTAGGAACTGAATCTGCAGACACCTTGGTCTTGGGCTCCTGGCTTCCAAAACTGTAAGAAATAAACATCTGTTGCTTAAGCCACCCAGTCTATGGTATTTTATTAGAGCAGCCCAAGAGTGTAAGACAAACTCCTCCCCCTCAAAGGATGAGTGAAGAAGGAAAAAATTAGTTGAAAGATAAGGGACAATCCAGAGATGTCAATTCTTGAGAAAGGCATCGAATGGGAAGATATGTGACCACGTTGACCCTTGGCACTTGAGTTGACACTTGACCACACTTGCATCCAAGCCCAAGTGCCACACCGCAAAGTTGATTGCCATTGGTTTGTGGTCCAATATCCTTCTCAATAGACTCTGAGCTCCTTATGACCAGACCTTGCCTTATTCATGTTTGTTCTCTGTGCTCCCTGCTGGTGTGTGATAAGGCCTCCAGAAGCATCTGCTGAGGCGAACACATAGTATGGGGCACTCTAGGGTATATCTCAGAGGCATGTCCCTTTAGGACATAGACGTCTCAGACCTAGCTTAGCATAGCAGGTAAGAGTAGGGCCTTGAATCAGAATGCCTAGGTGAGAATTCACCCTCTCCCAGGTAAGTGATTGAGTCTTGCTTAGTCTTAGTTTCTAAGACTATAACATGCTGGGAATAAGATACTTACTTCCTAAGGCTGTGGTGCGTATTAGCCAAGATCATCTATGCACACAGTACTGGGCTCCTTGTAAATTCTTAATAAATCTTACCTGTTCTTATCTTTCTATGAAGCAGAAGGAAGGGAGATTGCTTTGTGTGATGATCGGGGACATGGGGTGAGGCTGGTCTTGAAGGGTCCTCTGAGGGTGTGGGTTAATAGTACTGAGCACTTCAGTCCATGAGCATACTCAGCCTCTGCTTGCTTACCGAACTCGCTGCACAAGTCTGCAGGGAAGGGATTATTATGTCCTTCATAAAGATGAACAGACTGAGGTTTGGGGAAGTGATGCCAACCTGCCTAAGGTCATGTAGCTAATAAATATCAGAGTTTGGGCTTGAATTCAACTTTACCTGGCCTCAGAGTTAGACACTGCAGGCACAGGCAGTCTCAGGAGTGGGAAAGCCTCAGGCCATCCGGACTCTGGCTAGAAGAACCAGTGCCTATAATGGTGAAAGAGCAGACAAGGAGGAGAAGAAAAGGTAAGCTGGGCCAGGGGAGGTCTCCATTGCCAGGCCAGGGTATCTTGGACTTGTTGCCATACATATTAGAATGTCCTTTCAAGGTTATGAACAGGGAAGAAAGCTGACAACAGCTGTGGAAGAGGGGGCCTAGATTGTATTGTAGTCCATTTACAGCTGAAGATCTCAGCAGTGTCATATCCTGGCCATGCTTTCCCCCCTGTGCTCCGGAAATGCCCGGCTTTTGTCTTGTGTCCGCTGCTGCTGTTTGTAGGATTTTCAGCTCAAATTTCAGCATCTGGACGCTCTGCAAACAGCAGCCAGGCCCAGCTGCGGGGGGGTGGCGGGTGGGGGTGGGATGATGCCCATTAGAAAACTGTTAAAGAAGCTACTGCCTCCTCTTCGGAGGCCCAGAGCTGCAGAGTGCTGCTGGGCTAGGGGGTGCCTGTCCCAGAGGCTGCGTCCTTAGGTTCCAAGCAGCTCTCCCAGCAGGGCAGCTGCTCAGGAAGGCAACTTCACACAACTGTCTCACCCCCTCAGAGCTTTGATTCACGTTTGTAAAATCAGGAGAATACGGCACTGTCTTCCCTAACCGATCTGCCATGTCAAGCAAGCTCGTGTTTGTGAAAAATGCATAATCATTCTCCAAGCACTAGATTACCACCCTGACACTTTTTTCCTCCTGCCCCCCATCCCAAAGTGACCCCATTAAATTCAATAATGAAGTTCAATTCAAGAAACATATTTATGGCATCAATAGGCACTGGGCATGCAGAAGGGAATGAGAAAAGTCTGTCCTTAAATGTCTCCCTGGTTAATAGAGGAATTCCAGACATGAGCAAATATGGCGGTGGGCAGGCAGCTTGGACGTCATCTCAGATGACATCATTTGAGATTCCTCTCATTGTTCCTGGTATAGTGGCACTGCCCTGTGAGTGCTTTCTATATTCAAGGTACTGGCTAGTTTCCTTATCTTTGTTATTTTATTTAACCTTTAGAACAATCTTGTCTCAGAGATTTGAAAACCAAAGCTCATCAGGAGAAATGAACCCAAGGTCATCCAGGTACTAAATGGCATAGTCAAAATGCTAAGCATGGCTCCAGCCTAGAAACTTTTCTTCTGTCAACTAGCCTACCAATGAGCAAATACCCCCTCCTCTCACACCTCTTTCCTTCTCTCCATCCATGTGGCTGCTTTAATTCAGGTCTCTATCATTTCTCAGAGGTGATTTAAATACCAGCAACCCCCCCCCCCCCAAAAAAAAAACCAAATAAAAAAAACCAGCACCCTCATTTCCCTTGCCATTCTCTAGTCCATTCTTTCCATGACCACCAGAGTGAATCTTTTAAGCACAGATACAATCATGCCACTGCTGGTTAAAGCTCTAAATCCTCTAAATCACTTCCTTTGCCGAGAAGATAAGGCCTAAATACTTTGCTGTGGCATGCAAAACCCTTTGTGATCTTTCCTTGCAAACCATTTCAATGGTCCCCTGCACAGACCAGCCCAGCAAACAGGACCATGGGTATGGCGCCACTCGTCAAGTCTTCCTTAGGTCCATATGCTCGATTCCATTTTCCCCTTCCTCAATTTAGGAAAACCCTGCTCTTGCCTTAAAATTGAGGGTTTTCTCTACAGGAAGCCTCTCTGAGCCATCACATGCCCAATTAATCAACACAACCTTTGTAATGTCTACTATAATTGGCACATGATGTGATGAACACTGGGTGTTATATGCAACTGGTAAATTATTGAACACTACATCTGAAACTAATGATGTACTATAGGTTGGCTAATTAAATTTAAACTTAAAAAAATAATTATTACTTCTGTTATGAGGAAATTGACCTGATGAACAATGATATCAGGATGCCCCTGGCCTAAGGTGGGACAAGGGGAGGAACATGCATCTCTCTATGGTTGGCCATGGTCTTGGGGAACACATCATGGAAGAGGTGAAATCAGAGCTGCATTTCAAAGGAAGGACTGGATGCATTTAGGTCACCGTGCTCTGAATTCCCTGCTGTTGCCAAGGAGAATGTCAATATTGATGCCCGTCAAGTAGGAAGAAGACAAAGTCCCTTAAATAAGCAATGGTATCTTTTGTTCTTTCAGTTTGGGCTGGTGGCTAGTCTGGCAATGAGCCAGGTGTCCCTCAGCACATTGTCATCTTAAGAGATTGGGCATAAGTGACAAGTGTGGGTGACTTTGATATTTATTAAGGCTCTTTTCCTCCAGAAATATCAAGTTCTAGCCATCAGTGAGGGAGGGGACTGTGGACTGTGGATGTCTTCATTTTACAGGCTATGGACATCTTTTGTGGCCATTGGGAAACAAGAAACTAGCCTTTGAACTTTGCCTTGAGCAGCCCCAGAAATCGCATAAAACAACATTATCTGGGGGTTTTTACTCTGGGAAGTTAGAAACAAGTTTCTTGAACTCGGACTTAACTAGTCAGAAGCTGAGAAAACAAAGAAGTAGTTATTACCATCCCCATCATCATCATCACCATCACCATCTTCACCATCATCATCATCACTATCTTTACCATCATCACCATCATCATCATCACCATCACCATCTTCATCATCGTTTTTCATCTTCATCATCACCATCATCACACTTTTCTCTTTTCATAGCTTCTGTAAGATTATTGACAACCATCTCTTATTTAGTCCAATCTAACTTTAAGCATGCAACATAAGACCTTCCTCATTTCCAGGGAGACAATTCTCTATTTTTGCAGTTGAATTCCAGACCCATCTTACTGCAATACATCTTTTAATTTTGTTTCACTTTTAAAATTTCCATACATCTCCTACTCCAATCCTCAATCTTAGTCCAAATGAGCATTTCCTTTGTTGATTTATATGTATTTTAAATATGTATAGGTTGTAGTTGCATTTTCTGCCCACACCCCCCCCCCCCCCCATCTTTATAAGTCTTACTTTCTCTGTTAAGGTCAACTCCTCCAGGCTCTCCTTTTATTTACAGTGCTTCTGCCCCTTTTAGTATGTGTGTGGGTCTTGCTAGAAGGGTTATTAATCCCCTGCAGCTGAGGGTGGATTAAGCCATCTGTCATGGATCCTCACCTGAAAATAAAAATTTTAACAACAACCACTTACAACAGGCACAGTGCTAGCCAGGCACTAGGTAAGTCTCCTGACCTGAATTTGTTATCATATTCATTCTTGCAGCCCTAAACATTTGGTATTTCTATTTTCCCAACTTGAAGATGTGGGACCAAGTCTCAGAGGGGCAAAGTGACAGGTTGAAGGTCAGATAATTAGTGAGCAACAGAATCTGTCTGCCTCCAAAACCAAAGTTCAGTGTCCCAGACGACATTCTATATTGAGCTTTCATTGACATATGTTTTTATTTCTCCTTTTTAATAATAATACCATAAATAAAACAGAAAATAAGATCTGACAGATAAAAATAGTGGACACCCTGAAATTGTCCTCAGTCCTTAATTAGGGTCTCCCAGCAGGGGTGATACTCAATTTCCTTACTTAAATCCATTTGAATTCATTTCCAGGAGTTAAAATTTGACAAGAGGCTGTAAGAACACACTCCAGTGGAGTATGGGACTCAGCCGCCTAGCATGCCTGCCATGGTCTTATTTTGTTCCTCTCCTGTTTGCCTGGCATGATTTGTCCTTTATAAACCAGCCTCATCTGGGAATAGTGCGCATTTGTTAATTACCTTTACAGAGCCAGCAGATGGTGCAGAAAGCACTGTATTATCTGTGGACCCAAGCCAAAGAGAGAGAGAGAGAGAGAGAGAGAGAGAGATGAGAGAAGGAGGCATCTGTTTATTTGTTTAATTTCTTTGCAAGGAAATGGTGGGTATAAAAATAAAACTATTCGTCATTGGACATTTCAGAATGAGGAACACTTTGACTGTCGCATAATAATGTTTTAAAATAAAACTATCCTTCAATCCCCAAAGACTCTGCAAACTAAAGAAGTATTTGAAATCAGGAACTGGCCATGTTGGCTCAATGAGGGTCCATCAGCCAATGTTGGATGATGGCCAATTTACCTGCCAGAGGGAAACCACTCAGCGAGGTGGATCCCACACAGAGATTCTCACCATGTGCCCCTCACTCCTACGTCTTCTTCACCAGCCAGAGGCCAGATGAGTTTCAAATTAGCACAGGATAATGGCCTCAAGTTTGGCGGTAGGAGTCCTGTATATAAGTCTACACCCCTGTCCCTAGAAATAGAGAGTATTCCAGGTAGAAGGGCTCTCAAAACCACCTCGGCCAGACCACTTCATTTCAGTGTTTAAGACATTGAGACACAGAGTAAGAAAGGGCTTTACTCCAAGTCACTAAGCTTATTAGTGGCAGAGCCAGAATCGGAAGTGAGGTGACCGCATCTCTCAGTGGGTTATACATACTGCCAGGTGAGCAGAAGAGGATGAGGGCCAGGAACAGTCTGAGAACACTATATGGTTCCAGAAGCAAAGTCTGAGGAACTGTCTCCTGTGGAAGGTCCCATGCACATGGAGGTAGGCAGCACATAAGTGCTGGCTGTGGGACATGGGGCAAGAAAGGTCGTTTGGGGTTTGACTGTGAAGTGACCCTGTCATAAAGATGTGGCACCAACAGATGGTTGGGCCTGTGTGGTGGTCATGTGAAAACAGGCTAGTGGGGAACAATCCCGAGGCAAAGGTGCCACCAGGGAGAGAAATGAGAAGACTCGGCCTCCAGGTGGTGGTACCAGGGATAGAGAGCTTTTGTCTCTCCCATTTCACAGGAATATCTCTGCTCAAGGTCGCTCATGATCTTGAGATTGCCAAATTCAACAATCAGTTCTTGGACCTGACTCTTCCTGACACAGTTAACCACTGCCTTCTTCTTCAGATACTTTTCTTTTCTTAGACTCCATGACACTGCACTCTACTGTTTTTCCTCCTTCCTCAGAGGCCAGGCCTTCTTGGTTGTTTCTGCTTCCTCTGCTGTGTCTCTAAGTGGTGTTGATCACACAGCTCTCTCCTTGGTCTTTCCCAGGACTTTAAATATCATCCATGTACCAATTACTTCTAATTTTATCATTCTGGTACTGGTCGTTGCCTTCAAATTCACATGCATATATTCAGCTTACTATTTAAAAGCCAAATGGATCTCTGGAACATGGAATTAGGTACATGAGAACCCTCAGTTCGTTACACACTATGGGAGTCAGGCCACATAATGAAACCCCGTGATTACACAGGGCAGCTTCCCAGTGAGGATGGTGGCAGGGCTAGAACTTTTTGCACCCATTATTTGCTTTTCCCCTGTTCATTTCCCTGTCCTTCTCACCCTGAGGTAACATCTGTCCTAAATTTTGTATTTGTCATTTCCTTGTTTTGTTTTTCTTAACACAGTTTTATCATATATATATTTATGCCTGAAAGTATCATTTTTTTGGTTTCAGTTGTTACTGAATTATATTGAAAAGGTGTCATCTGTATGTGGTCTTCACTTGATGTTATGTTGCTAAGATCTATCTATATCATTCTATGTAAACTCATCTAATTATTTCCACAGCTGAAAAATATTCTGTTGCCCAAATATAGCACCAATTATTTATCTATTTTCCTGTCAATAAGCTTTTGAATTATTTCTCGATCGCCATTAAAATCAGCACCTTTATGAGCACTTTGTCATGGCTCCTGATACACATAAGAGATTTGTTTAAGGTTATACCTAGGAGTGAAAGTGCTCCTTCCCAAGATAGATGAATGCCAAAATTTACATCATAATACTAAATTATTTCTCCAATATGGTTCAAGTCACATTCCTATCAGCAGTATAGATGATTTTTTTTTTGCTTCACATCCACATCAATACTTGTTATTGTCAAACTTTGAAAATGTCATCAATTATATCAGTATAAAATCACATCTTATTAGGACCTTGATCTGCATTTTCCTGATTACCAAGGAGGTTGAGTAATGCTTCATAAGCTTATTAATTACATAACTTAATTAATTATTAATTAATTAAATTTAAAATATATGTATTTATCATTTTCAAATTTAAATTCAATTAGCTAACATATGGCACATCATTAGTTTCAGATGTAGTGTTCAATAATTTATCAATTGTGTATAACACCCAGTGCTCATGACATCATGTGCCCTCCTTGATTTTTAAAAATTTTTTAAAAAGATTTTGTTTATTTATTCATGAGAGACACAGAGAGAGGCAGAGCTATAGGCAGAGGGAGAAGCAGGTTCCCTCTAGGGAGCCTGATGGGGTACTCGATTCCAGGACCCCAGGATCACTACCTGAGCCAAAGGCAGAGGCTCAACCACTGAGCCATCCAGGTGCCCTATATGCCCTCTCATAATGCCCATCATTCAATTTATATTTTTTTACTTATAATATGTATTTCCATAAATTTTGCCTATTTTTTCCATTGGTTTGTTAATCATACAGTTATTGAATTGTAAAAGTTCTTTATACATTTTGACATTTTATATTTTGATACTATAATCCTTTGTTGGTTATATATAGCATGTATATATTACAGTTTACAGTTTGAATCTTCATTTTCTTTAATGTTTCTCTTTTTGATCAATAGAGTTTCTTAATTATATGTACTTTGTCAGTCTCTGACAAAGTAGTTAGAGCTTTTGTGTCTTAAAAAAAAAAAAAGAAAATCTTTCTCTACCCCAAATGGAGAAATATATTCCTCAACGTATTACATAAAAGTTTTTACTTTGGTACTTGGGTTCCTAATTCATCTAAAATTCACTTGTAGTATATGGTGTGAGGTAGTGATTCAGTTTAACATTTTTTTCCCTCCCAATATGATAACCGTTTTATCAATGCTACTAAGTAGCTTCTCACTGATTTCCTTACTGATCAGCCATGCTGTCCCCATCCTTATGTTATATTATATATGTGTGTGCCTTAATTTCTAGGATCTCTGTTCTTTTTCTGACTGGATACACTTTATCATTTTGTCCACCAACATTCTTTCCTTTTATTCCAGTAACAGATTTTCTTTTCTTTTTAGGGACTGCCCCTTCTCTACTTATCGGCCTCCTCATAAATGTGGACATATGATCCAGGTTGGCCAGTTAGCATTCTTCTAAACAAGATGGTTGGTTTGAAATTGGTCATATGAACATGATTAATTAAGAAACCAACACTAAAGAAAGCATAGCTGGACGAGAAGAGGGGTAACCATTTGATTATAGCCTTTGAGCACTTGGATCCAGCCATGCCTGAAGCAATTTAGCCTTTGAACTTTTCAATTAAATAAGCCAGTGAAGGCTCCTTATTGTTAAGTATGCTTAAGGAAGGTTTTTCTCTCTTGCAAATAACAAATGTGGCTGTGACACATCTACCTGCAGGTGAACCTAGGGGCTATCTATGGGCAGAGTCAATATTTTCCTGAAATAATCTATCTTCCTCTGCTCCCACCCAAAGACAAATCAGGAGACAGATTGAGTTTCCAAGTACCAAGGAACAGATATTTTCAAGTCCTTTTTAAAATGCAGAACCCATTTTTAAGGTAAAATTCAATGCAGAAATCCCACACAGAGCGTGCATAGAAGTGGAGTTGCCCTGGTGAGAAAGGAATGAGGGCTCACACAGATCTCCCCACACTGGCCCAAGGGCAGTTTCCACTTCCACAGTGTTTGGATGCTATATCTTATTGTGGAGAATTTCCTCAGCACCTCTCACCAGACCATTAAAAAATAAAAAGTGATTTTGGTTTCAGAGTGGATGACCTTAGCTGGTCAGCTTGGCAATAACATATAACAGGGCAGTGATCTCTGGAAGCCATTCTCAATCCATGAATGGCATCAGCACAGGGAGAATGCTGACTTTCCTGTTCCCTGTAGCATAAAGGGGGAGCAAGCAGAGAGGATTTTTGCTAGACCAAGAGTAATAGCAGAGTTGGGGGACTTGGGAGTAGCTGCATCTAATTTCACTGCCCCTTCACTCTGCCCCTACATTTATGACTCTTTCCTCTGGCCCCCATGGCCTCAGCATGTTAATGGTCTCCTAGCAGGAGACCAAATCAGTCTGCCTTTGCAATTCTGTTTGAACTCACATTTCCCAAGGGTAACCCACTTATCATCTGGGATCCCTCCACCCCTTGAAATCTTGGTAACTTGAATCACATCCCACAATTCCATGGCCAGTAGGGAGTCAGGTCCTCCCTGACATTTATTTATTTCTGAAGTACTTGAATTGTGCCAGGCTCCTCTGCCTTGGGAAAAACATAGAAGGCTTATGGGAAAATCTGAAGTGAAACAAACCTGAGAGGGAGAGAAAATAGGGTAAATGACAGAATAAAAATTCAAAATGACCTCGACAGACAAAGGCCACAGTAAAATCAACATCGTGAGATTGGTCAGGGTTAAATGCAAGACTCTCCATTTCAGGTTTTTTTCTTTGTTTGTTTGTTTTTTGTTTTTTTGTTTTTTTAATTAAAAGATGGAATGAATGAATATAGCTATGCTCAAAAATAAGAAATGGGAATCTTCTTGGACAGAGGAAGACAACACCACAGATGACTAGCCGCTGCCTAGTGGAGAGCTCCTGCAGGGAGTGACTCCATTCCAGGACACAGGCAGGGCAAAAGGAAAGTCCTATATTTTGATTGGGAATAAAGCATCTATAGGACTCAAGTTCTAGTTTAGCTATAGATCATGCTTTCCATCATCTGTAGGTAAAAGTCAAAATTACCCTGGCATAGCATGTGAGCTTTTTATGACTTTTTTCTATTTACATTCTTAATTCCTTACTTGCCTTTTGTGTGAATAAACCAAACTTGCAACAAAGCTACTATTTAGAAAGCTAACCAAATAGGTAACATCACTACGAGTTTAAGTTCTAGATCAAAGGAAGTGATAAGCCTACATTGTTCTGCATTGTTCTGCATTGATTAAACCCTATCTCGAATTCATTCGCTGTCTAGTTCAGGGCCTTACATTTCCAAAGAGAGAATGACAAAGTGAAAAAATAATCCAGCATGGGGGGGCTCACAAATGAAGAAGTGTTCCTTGTGACACCTAGACACATTTTACTCAGAAAAATCTTTAAGCTCCTTTGATTGTTATTTTCAAATGTTTAAAATTTAAGGATAAATGTGGATGATTCTCAGACTCATTTCAGAAGAAAAACTTATGGCCAATGGGTGAACCTTGCAGGTGGTGAGCATAGCTCTGTGTAAGCACTAATCCTCGAAGGAGTTGATTGTTGGGAGTTATGGCTGGCTTTCTGGACCTAGAAGTGTCCACCTATAGAAACATGTGAAAGACATGACCCTCTGCATGGAAGTCTAAGTTATTTGAAATATAGCCTTCTCTTAGAGACCATCTAGAATTTCTTAGAAATACCCAGAAGTTCTGGGTAAGATCAGAGGTTGTCAGGAAAGGGAAATAAGAGACAGAAGGATATAAAAAAGATGATATTAACATTAGATAAAAATCTGAAATCTGTTCAGTGGGCTTTCTAGGAACCTCTATTTCCTTTCTTAACTAGTGATATATTCTCCTCATCATCCATGCTCCCTCTTTGTCTTTGTACAACTTTCAAAATACACCTTCAATCAGGGGTTAACACTAACAGGTAAATGACTTCTAAGTATCCAGTCTTCTCTTCCTACAGCCCTTATTTACTAGTAAATGACAAAATATGAAACTAGCTAATGGACTGTGGAGTCAAATCATTAGCCAGGTGTGGAGGGGAAGATTAAGGGTTACGTTTGGGAGTAAATAAGCCCAAGGGTTAATGACAAATAGCAGAAATGGGTTTTCCCTTCAGCACACAATGAGCTCACAGAATTGAGGATCAACAACTGAGCCACAAGAGAGACAGGGAGCAGAGTAGCTCCAGGGGCCTGGGAAGTAAGAGCTGGTGAGCCTTTCTCCCATGGCTACTGCCAGAGCTTGACTCTAACCATCACCCATCCCTGCCATATAACACTCAGCATTGGTAGAGAGAAAATGATGATCTAGCTTGGGTCACATGGCTACCCTGAGTTACCAGGTGTAGAGAGAGGCATAAAAGTAAGACAACCAGATGTAGGAGAAGGTATAAAAGAAGAACAGAGAGCCTTGCAAGGATCTGAAAGCACATCACACAAGTAAAGTCTTGAAAGACTCCTTGTACCACCAGTGAATCCGGTCCTGTCACCACTATGCTAACAACCCTTGAGTGCCTCCTGGCTTCCACAGGTGAAATCCAAGTTCCATAGCAAGTATCCACATCCCATGGACCCTTACCCTTGACCACTTCACTGTCCAAGCGACCGCCATATAGCCCCTCTGACACCCCAGCTGCTGAGCACCAGTGGCATTCAGGGGTCCCAGTGCTTCCTCTCTGTGCAGGACCCTCCCCACCCTTGCTGGCTTTCGGACTTGTACTTGTGTTCATAGATGATGGGGCAGAGGCAACTGCATCCACAAAACCCCTGGTTTTTTTGTTTGTTTGTTTGTTTTGTTTTTTAATTTTTATTTATTTATGATAGTCACAGAGAGAGACATAGGCAGAGGGAGAAGCAGGCTCCATGCACCGGGAGCCCGACGTGGGATTCGATCCCGGGTCTCCAGGATCGCACCCTGGGCCAAAGGCAGGAGACAAACCGCTGCGCCACCCAGGGATCCCCACAAAACCCCTGTTAAAGTCAATATTTTAACTGATTCCACTTTTATTTTTGAAATTTGCAGTTGTACTGATTGAATGTTTCCTGAGATCCACTTCACGTCTCTGGGGGCATGAGGCAAGACACAAACAAATATGGCTTTTTGGAACATCAGAGCTGGGGCAGAAATCAGGGTGATGTGAAGAACCACAATCTTTCCTTCCTTCTCCCTCCACTTCCAGGTCTGAGTTTGAACAGATTCATGGTGCCTGGTACATAGTAAGTGCCTGATAAATAATGCCTGGTGGTAGACCAAGGGGCCCAGGCTTTTAGTCCTCGCGACCAACAACCTGGGCCAGACCCTGAAGTTTACACAGTTTGGCAGCCTGTCTGGGAAAAAAGAATACAAATTTTGCAATTTTTGCAGAAACAGAACATGAGGAATACCTTGTAAGGGGTTCATGCAAGAGAGCAGCTGAGGCAGAAGTTTCTTATTTTCACGGTAATTTCTCCTCTGTCCATAACCAACCAGATGGGTGACATTCATACCATCTAACAGGAAATAACTAATTAAGGGGAAGAGTTAACCTTTACTAAGTCTACCCCATGTGCCAGCATCTGATTTCAACCTCACATCTCTGGGAAGGAGGGTGTGTTAGGTTCCTGTGGCTGCCACAACAAATGACCACCAACTTGTGACTTAGAGCAACAGAAATTAATTTTTTTCACAGTGCTAGAGGCCAGAGATCTGAAATCAAGGTGTTGGTAGGGGCAACTGAATCTGTCCCATACCCTGTCCAGCTTTTGGTGGCTAGACACCAATCTCTGCCTGTCTTCACATCCACCCTCCCGTGTCTATCTCTTACAAGAACACTTGAAATCAGACTTAGAGCTTACCTGCAGGATCCCAGATGGTCTCATTTCAAGATCCTTAACTTAATTACACTTGCAAAGTCCCTTTTTCTAAATAATATTACATTTACAGATTCCAAGGATTGAGATGAAGACATGGAATATCTTTTGGAGGGCCACCGTTCAACCAACTACAGAGCAACTATTATCTTCATTTTGCTGAGGTTCAGAGAGATTAAGACATTTCCCAAGATCACACAGCCAGGAAGTAGTGGAGCCAGGATTTATTTATTTTTTTAAAGATTTTATTTATTTATTCATGAGAGACACACATAGAGAGAGGTAGAGACACAGGCAGAGAGAGAAGCAGGCTCCATGCAGGGAGCCCGATGTGGGACTCGATCCCGGGACTCCAGGAACACACCCTGGGCCAAAGGTAGGCACTGAGCCACCCAGGTGTCCAGAGCCAGGATTTAAAACTAGGCAGACTGCCTCAGCTTAGGGTCTTAACTACTATTTTATATGGCAACTAAAAATTGTAAACCAATGGCCAGATCAAGAAGACTTCAAATGAATAAACAGTTTTATAAAATTAGTTGCCTAGATTTTTAAAATTCAGAATATTTTATAGAAAATTGTGGATTTCCAGCTATAAAACAATAACAATCAAAAGACACTACAACTCCAAGATAGGATATCTTCATGGCAACAATTGCTCAGTGCCTAAGGGGTGGCAGGTCCTTTCAGATGGGACATGAATGTTTCACTTAGTACTTCCCAGTCCCCACCATGCCCTCTTGTATTCCCACAGTTTCCACTCATTTACCTTACTTGCCGGGAACATGAGAATGATTGAATTTAGGTTCTCTGCATAAATAGGGGGTTGTAGAATTGTATTCTAGATCCTGTAGAACTTCAAGACCTCTTCCAGGAAGTCTTACTTAATTTATATCCTCTCAGAGGCTTCCATGAGCCTCTGTCCTCTGTACATTCACATCCCTTTATAAGCCATGTCAATCTCCTTGACTTTGACCTTGAGCTATGTGTAATATCAATCATACTCTTGTCCCTAAGAACTGATGGCTTCCAGTTTTAGTGGCTACCTTTTTTTTTTTTTTTTTTTTTTTACTGCAGGTCTGATTTCTGTGGACTGTGCTTGGGCTACACTGGTCTCCTCTTGGTTCCACAAATGCCACATGGGCTCCCATAACAGGCCTTGTCACCTTCTGCTCCTTGTGCTCTGGTGGCACTTCCATGTGTCTTTTATACCTCCTGCTTGCATTTGAATCTCAGTTTAAATCCCATATCTTACCCTGATTCAGCCAAAGAAAATATAAGAAGACATGATTGAGAAAATAAGTGTAAATCTGTCATCTTGGTACTAAGTGACATTAAGAAACACTCAACTTTAAGGTGTATTAATAATACGATGACTTTGTTTTTGCTGTTTTAGTCCTTTTTTGTTAGAAATGCTGAAGTGTTTATGGGGGAAATGACGTGATGTCTTGGATTTGCTGCAAAATACTCCAACAACAGCAAAAAGTCTAGGAAGCAGAAGTGAGGTAAAAGAAAGGAGATTGCCAAAATGTTGATAACTATGGATGCTGGGTGATGGGTATATGGGAATTCATTATTTTGCGTGTGCTTAAAAATTTCCATGATAAAAAGAGGTGTGTTTGTGTGTGCATGTGTAAACATTTTCCAAGAGGCCTCTTGATGCTCAACCTAAAGTAGTTACATTGCCATTTGCTGCAACAAAATCCTCTTTTCGTTCTCCTGAACCGCCCTCTTCCTCTTTATTGTTCTTTTACCTGATTGGACTTGGTGTGTGTGAACATGTGTGTGCATTTTATCATCTTATTGTATCTTCTCCTCATACCTGCCCTCCCAGAATATAAGGGATGGCTCCTCCAAATATAATTTGTATGGTGCAAGCAAAGGGATGTTTTTATCTTCTGTTCACTGGTACATCTCTAAATGCCCCTAAAGCACCAGCTAGCATGTGGTAGGTGCTTAATAATTATTGAGTCAATGAATCCATACTTGAAGCCCCCAGAGACCATGTCCACTTACCTGTGCATCAATGTGGCTCCTATTGTGACATGATTGTTCAGGAACTGATGGCTAAGTAAATGTTCATGTTGCCCCACCGACAACAGACTTGTCTTAATCTCTGGCACTTTCTTGGGCTTGTATTTGAGAGCAACTCAGGCACTATGCTGGCAATATTGGAGAGTAGAGAGCAGTTTCTTAAGAGACTGCTTTAGGAATTCTGGAAGTAGTTCTAAACTATTTTTCTTACATGTTTTTCAATGCCTGTTAAATTGTTGCTATAAAATAACACACATTTAGATGCCATCCAGATTAAACTTTAACTCCACTCAGGCCACCAGTGAGTTACTTTGGGGTGCCAGATTATCTCACTTTGGGGAAGGCCTTATAGTAAAGCTTTCCTGGTGTTTTGATGTGTGTATCTGGATCTTTTGCAATGTACCACTGATTTGGAAAGTCTCTTGTTTCTTGTTTGTTTCTTTTTCTTTTCAACTCAGGTTCAATCTGTTCCTTTCATGTAAAACTGTATATATAGGAAGTCTTATACACCACGTCTTAACAGGATTATATATTGGGCAAGGAAAGTTGTAAGATAAGATTTGGCGTCATTACAACAATCCCAACATCACAAATTTCTCAGACAACTATACATTTTAAGGACTACTGACCCGACTTTAGATGTTTATGATAAAAAAATGTGGGGGTGCCTGGGTGGCCCACTTGGTTAAGTGTCTGACTTTTGATTTTGGGTCTGGTCATGATTCCAGGGTCATAAAATTGAGGCCCAAGTTGGTCTCTGTGCTCAGCATGGAGCCTGCTTAAGATTTCTCTCTCTCCCTCTGCCCCCCCACCCCCATGATCTCTCTCTGACTCAAAATAAAATAAAATAAAATAATTTTAAAATGAGGATTCATAATTAAAATTTAATAGTAATTCAGCTCAGTAATATTTGGATTAGTTTTTCTGAAGAATGAGCATGCTGAGACTCTAAGATTAGCTATTTAGGAATTGCCAATCCTTTGTAGCTATGTATCTGGTAGAAAAGACGTTTGTTCAATTCTGTGCAACAAAAACAAAATTCAAAAATAGCTTCTGAAGCTCACGGAGAACTCTGTTGTCTATGCCCTCAAATTTAATGTTTTTGTGTTAATTAGAAATGACTCATTGGTTTCACTGTCTTTCAATTTTATATTATAAGTTTAAACAAATCAGTTCTGTTTATACTAGCATGCCACTGGTGGTTTTATATAGAGTTTGCATATTTGCACTCTAGGTAAGATTTTATTTGAAGATAAGACTCTACTACTGAACAAAAATAAATGAAACAAAACATGGGGGTGGTAGAGAGAATGTGAGTTCAGGGCAGATGGTCTTGGATTCAAATTCAAGCTGTGCCAAGTCCAGTGGCTGTCCCAGGACAGGGTTTTCATCAATGCTTTCTAGCCAATGGTGAATTTTCCATGTTCCTGCCTTTACAAATCAGCTGCCTACACAAGTAGCCTTAGATTCTGGAGGTTCTTCTGCTTTGCCTTTTGTTTCACAAAACATTCCATGTGAGGAGGATGCCACCCTGCATATCAATGTGGTAGCTATGTTCAAAGCCCAAGAAGGTCCTAGAAGATGAGAAACATTCATGAGAAAGTGCTGGGTAATCAGGCCCACTAGGCTCTGAGCCCAAGTGGGCAGCTCTGCTCCTTGAAAAGTTTTGTTTCTCCAAGAGGCCACCAGGACAATGCAGGCCTTATGCTAAGTCAACTGACCAGACCTTACCTCCTGCCACTAAC
Source organism: Canis lupus familiaris (assembly GCF_011100685.1). NCBI lineage: Eukaryota > Metazoa > Chordata > Mammalia > Carnivora > Canidae > Canis > Canis lupus. The sequence goes on from NC_049224.1 coordinate 65,682,034, forward strand.
CCCGCCCCCAGCTTTGGGACAGCCCGTAACCTTCTACCGTGGACAAAGTAACAAAGGCCAGTCTATTTCCCTTTACACTGGAGATGCCATCGGGGGAAACAGAGCATGTTTTCTTCAAAATCCAAAATATTCAGTTTTCAGTCAGAAGGCCAAACTTGAACTGGGAGGGTGTGGGATCATATGGGAGGCTCAGAGGCCTTGGCAGGTTTTCTAACTTTTGGATGGAGTTTGGGCTCCGGTGAGAGCCCTGCTGGGGGTGGGGCTCCAAGAGGAATAAGGGAACATTGCCAGAACTAGCTGGCTCAAATCATGCACATTCTTGGCAAGAAGAGAGAGTCTTTGGATGAGGAAATCTCAAGAAGCTGCAGGGAGGGTAGCCTTTTCTCTCCCTGTGTGTTTGCAAAATCTTAAAGGCAATCACATGCTTTACTAGACTTTAAGCCAGAGATCTGATTCTCTGCAAAAACAAAGCCAGAAAACAAAACCCAAATGTCTTAAATAGGTCATCAGAAAGACATCTCCTTGGAGTTGACAATCAAATTTCCTCTTCACGTTTCACTTGTAGTCACAAAATCTGTCTTGTTGCAGTGAGTAGTGTCCTACTCAGTCTCTCTGTCCTACTCTCTCTGCATGTGGCAGGCTGAGTGGCCCCCTTGGGTAGCATTTCAATGATGCCATGTCATGGCTTTAACATTCTAATTCTCTCCATTGCCTAGAAAACAAGCTTAGACTCTTGACCCTGCCATTCAAAGCCCTCTAGGTCTGTCCCAAAGATATTTTTTCAGTCTTCATTTTCTCTTATTTTCAAACAACATGTTCCTCAATCAGTTTTACATTCTGTGTCCCACTCATACATCCTGCTCTTTGTCTCCGTGCCTTTCTTTGTGTTGTTCACACCCATCTCCTGCCACCCTCCCCACCTTCCTTTCCAAGCCCAAGTTCTACCACTCTAAAATACTTATTTCAGACGCTACACCTTCTACAAAGGCTTCCCAAGAACTTAAGAAAAGCAAATTTACTCTGGGGCACTGTGCCTGGGTGGCACAGTCAGTTAAACATGCAATCATGGTTTTGGCTCAGGTCATGATCTCAGGGTCCTGGGATCAAGCCCTGCATCAGGCTCTATACTCAGTGGGGAGTTTGCTTGAGACTTTTTCTCCCTCTGCCTGGGCTCCCCCTGTTCTCTCTCTCTCTCTCTCAAATAAATTTATTTATTCGTTCATTTATTTATTTATTTTTAAAGAGAGAAAACCAAATTTACTCTAGACTTGTCCCTTCATCTATAAGTGCCTTGCTTTGGGACTGGATCTGTAACTTTCCCTTGGTTTCCTCAGCTATAAAATAAGGAAAACTTACAGGGGAGTGTGAAATTTAATTGAGAAAAACGTACAAATTTCTTAGCACAGTGCTTAGCACATAGTAAATGCTTAAAAGGGGCATTTTAAAATTTACTATTATGCTTACCATGTTCTACCTTATTTTGCAGTGACAAGAAATGTACTTTATTGCTCTACTCTGCCTTTGAAAGAATTCCTGCAAATCTTTCATAGCAAGTCTATGAAAAAAATTCACATAATCGATAATTTCAGACTTACGTGTTTACCACCACATGACACGCTGTGCTAATTCACATATGGAGTCCTTGTGGTGAGTTTAATTTACCACAGACATTTTAACTAGCCATTCTATTCTACCTGCTTCCCAAAAGAGATATAAAATCAGCATTAATAATACTAGAAATATTGTCCCTTACTCAAATTTCCAGAACATGGAGCTATCATCCCATATTTATAGAGCACTTCAGAGTTTTCAAACTATAAGTCTTATTTGGTCACCACAACAAGGGATATTTAGGGATACTTAGCACTATTTTCCAAGGAAGGAAAGAAGGACTTACAGTTGACCAAAGTGAGATCATCACACTAATGTCATAGCTAATGCAGAAATAATGAAATCATGTGGGCACAGAATAGATAATCAATAAGAATTTGTAAAGTGAATGGATGAATGAATGAACGAATGAATGAATGAAAGAAGTGAATTGCGTTCTGTTCTGGCTGAAAGATATAATTCATCAGGAGTTGGGGAGAGTAATATTCATCTATACATTCCTTTAAAAATTTAGGGGACTGTACCTGTTGGTCCATTTCAGTTTTGACAGAGGTCCTACCTTATTTGCTTGAAGGAAAGCAAGATTTATTAGCTCCCATAAATGGGAAACACAAAGACCAAGTTTCCTGCTAAGAGTTGATTCAAGGCCTAAGTAAAGTTATCAGTCCTCTGTCTCTGTCTCTCTCTCTGTCACACACACACACATACAGTCTCTCTCACACATACTCTACCAGACACATTCCCCTACTCTGAGGAAAAGATCATACCAGCACCTCAAACTTCACATCTTTTCTGTTCTGTGGTCAGGATGATAAAGAAGTAGGGGAATGTGGTATCTAACTTAACTGAAACTGGGTCGAGGTAGTACTGTATTAAAATGATTTTAGAGTTATTTATGGAGTATCTCAGTGACAGTGTGATTTTCGTAGCAATAAGAGCTTCTGATTGCCCAGTCTAGCCTACTTAGACCAAGAAACTGTAATAGTTAATTTCCTGTTGAGCATTCACCAATTTTAACCTCTGTTGTCTATACGATCTCATTGGGTCCTTTGAACAAGTCTATAAAGCAGTTCTATTATTATCATTATTCATGGGTGAAGAAAGTGAGGCACATACAATTTAAGTAATTATTTCTCCAAGGTCTTGCAGAAATTAGGTAGCAGAACTAGACATCAAGTGTAAATGGACTAGCTCCAGAGGCCATGCTCGTAACCACCACACAACTGCTGCTCAGTTACCACCTATGTGGCTAGTACATCTGATATGATTTAGTAAAAGCCTCAGTGCCTCATGAGTAGTATTACATAATGGGTGGAAAGAATAGAGGTAACAAATGTATTCACAGTGCATGATGCATGGCAGGAGGTTCAATCAATCCTACTTAATGCTCTATTCTAAGAAGATACTGATTTACAGATTCTAGTATATCCTAGGAAGCTCCCAGGGATAGACCAGGCAACAATGACAAGATTGTCAATGATTTTAATTTCTTTGTGTTATAAGTCATGGTCTCTGTTACAGGGGTTAGACATTAGTCTGTTTTAGTCAAGATTGTGAACAATACTGGGGGGAGGGGTGTGCAAGAGACATCAATCTAAGCCCAAACTGGCCAAGAGAGAAATGCATTTGTTTTCATAAATGAAATATGTAGGCTAGAGCCAATGTTCAAACAATTTTTGCAAAAATCTGTCTTCATCTCCCAGTTCTGCATTCCTCTAGGTTGGCTTATTTCTGCAGGTTGACCAAGACAGTCATTAGAGACCATCTCTCCACATTATTATCAGTTTAGTACATTGACCACCCCCCCCCCCACCCCCCCCACCCCCCCCACCCCCCCCCCCCCCCCCCCCCCCGGCCAACCCCCAGCCAAAGAAGAGCATCTCTTTCCTGAAACTTCCATTACCAGTCCTGGGGTACCCATCATTTTCTGGCTTAAGTCACACTCCCATTCCTGCTCACCTTCTATTCAAAGGGAAATCAGGGTGTAGTTACCAAAAGAAGGGAAAGGAGATCCAGGGCAAGCTAAAATGAATCTCTCCCTACAGAGCACTTTAAACAAAGGTGGAAAATTCTAATCAGTCTAGTGGAGAAAGTTCTTGAGTTTCATTTGGAGAGGGCAAACCTCATTTGAATTGGGGAAATTCCAACTCCGGCCTCAACAATGTCTCACTGCTCCTTCCCCATTCAGTGAATATTTATTTATTCAGCACCTACTATGCATCTGGTGCTGTGAAAAGAACAGAAGATAAAAAAGGAACAAAGACACCTGCTACCCTGCTAAGACTCCCAGTCCATTGCTGGGGGCTAGGGGAGGTAAGAATTCCAATAACCATCTTGCAATTTGATAGTCCAGAGACAAATAATAACAGAAAAACTCAAATGTTAGGTATAAAACTGTAAATCACCAGAGGAGAATGTAGCAACATATTTATGTAATAGTTGGAAAGACATGTGTTCACCACAATCTTTTGGAAGACAGCAGAATATTAATTTAGAAGAAATGCTTGATAATCTGCTTGGGTTACAGGTCAAGATCCTCAAGGAAGGCTTAAGTATCAAAAGATGAGTCATTAATCGCTCTGCATAATAAAAGAAATTTGGTGCTCACTAGAGAGAAATGGAAAGGAGATTTGGCAAGAAGAGACACTGATAGTGAGGTGGTGGCACTTAATAGTGATGTGTCCTTCATCCTGAAACCCCACCTGTGTGTGTTCCCTCAATCTCCAGAAAACAACCGGTGTGAGTGGATTTATTATGAAAACTGGCAAATGGGCGGAGCTTCCTACAGACAGAGCGCCTGTGACTGCGCTGACATCTGGTTTGCATTTACGTAATCACAGGGTGGGGACCAACTCTCAAAGCATGACCCCAAAGGCAGAAACCATAAAAGAAATGAAGGCTAAATATGGCTACATCACACTAAACAGATTCTGAATGATTAAAATACCATAAACAAAGTTAAAAATGACAAAGACAAACTGGATTGAAATATTTTTGCAATAGAAATGACAAAGGCTTATCTTCACAAAAATATTTTTATATCATTCAAAAACAAAGGTAAATAACCCCAATAAAAAGATGGGCAGGGAACATCTGGGTGACTTACTTGGTTGAGTGTCCAACTTATGATTTCAGTTCAGGTCTTGATCTCAGGGTCATGAGTTAAATCCCTGCACTGAGCTCCACACTAGGCATGGAGCCTACTTACAAACAAAAGGAGGGAAGGAAAGAAGGAAGGAAGAAAGGAAGGAAGGAAGGAAGGAAGGAAGGAAGGAAGGAAGGAAGGAAGGAAGAAGATGGGCAGAGAAAATGAACTAACTGGTCATTTTCAAAAGGAAAAGAACATAAATGATCAATAAACATATTAAGAAGTTTAATCTCATCAATAATGGAAGAAACACAATCTACAATAATATATTAAAATACCATTTTTTGCCTACTAGGTCAGGAGAAAAAAGAATGATAATCCCCAGGGTTTGCCAGGCTGTGGGGAAATAGGCACCTTCAGATACCACACAAGAGAGAAACTTTCCAAAGAAAAATTTGGCAGTGTATTCTAAGTCCTTAGAACTTATAATTTGCATTATATATATATATATATATATATATATCTTTAATTAAAAAAATATTTCAGAGGATTTATCCTAAAGAAATATTTAGACCAATGTGAAAAGTATGAATACAGGAGTACTCGTTGCAGTTTATTTATCAAAGTGAAATATTAGGAAGAACCTGAAATTCAAAGTCCACAGAGTGGTTATCTAAACTATGCCATGGAACACCAGACAGCCACCACATACTATGATATAGATGGATATGTGTGGACATCGGCATTAGTCCCAATGCAGAGATTATGAAGTGAAAAGAGCAGACTAGGGAGGGATGTGTATACTATGAGCCTGGTTTTGATTGTACACACAAATACCCAAAAGCACACACAGGAAAAGATGCCCAAAGGGCATCCATCAGATGGTTTACTGAGGCATTTTTGGATGATTGGACTACAGGTGCTTTTCAACTTTTAAAAAACATTTAATTGGTCTCTGTTCTGAGTATCCTAAACAGAAAGCTGGATTCTGGCATCAGCTAAGAACATAAATGCAACATGGTGGCTGTAGGTTGTGTTGAGGAAGGGACAAGTGCAGAGGGCTGTGGGGGCCCAGGGAAGAACCCATGACACCCACTGGAAACCTCAGGAGCAGATTGCAAGCTTTCTTCCTCTGTGTCATCCCCTTCCTTTAAGTGAGCATTTGCTCTCCTATCACAATGCCATCCCCTCTCCAAATGTGTGTCCTTCCTCTCCGAATCTGACTCTTGTAACTCTGCCAATGATCTGGACTGAATTTGATTCTTAGGCCCCAGGTCCACATCCAAACCAACCCATCTCCTGGCCCCAGATCTGGAGCCCTGGTCTACACCAGTGTGTTCATGCTCTTGGTTCTTGTACCTTCCACATGGCTGTTCTCTCCATCTGAAAAATCAGGATTGTTCCATGATCTCCTTAAAAATTGCTTCAATGTCAAATTCTCCAGAAATTATTATTCTTTTCCTTCTCCTCCTTCTCCTCCTTTTTCCTCCTTCTTCTTTTTCCTCCTCCTCCTCCTCCTTCCTTCTCCTCCTCCCCTTCTTCTTCTTCTTCTTCTTCTTCTTCTTCTTCTTCTTCTTCTTCTTCTTTTTCTTCTTTTTTTTTTTTTAAATTTTTTATTCATTTATGATAGTCACAGAGAGAGAGCGAGAGAGAGAGGCAGAGAGAGAAGCAGGCTCCATGCACCGGGAGCCTGATGTGGGATTCGATCCCGGATCTCCAGGATCGCGCCCTGGGCCAAAGGCAGGCGCCAAACTGCTGCGCCACCCAGGGATCCCTTCTTCTTCTTCTTCTTCTTCTTCTCCTTCTTCTTCTTCTTCTTCTTCTTCTTCTTCTTCTTCTTCTTCTTCTTCTTCTTCTTCTTCTTTTTCTTCTTCATTAGAATACTGCAATTTAACTACTAAAAAAGAACCCCAGTAATCACATTCCACATGAAGCTATTGGAGCTCAGTGGGACTAAGTGTCTCTCCCAAGGTGTCCTAGCTATTAATGTCAGAGTGAAGACTCCATCCTGGTGCTCTGTCCCCCTACCCCATGCAATTCACCTGTGTAAGCTATGCCACAGTGTATTTGCCACACCGACCTCCCAATGTAAAGGAGAGCTTGGAAAAACCTTCTTCCTCTAGCCACCATATCACAGTCTTATTTCTTCCCTCCAACTCAAGTTCTGATTTTACTCCTGGCTTTTTTTCCCCTGCTTGCTTTCAAGTTTCTTTGAGGAATGCCTTGGAGAAAGACCTGGTAGTTGATTCTATGGTTTTGTCCAGGAATACTTCTTAGGCAGACCCAATTATCTTTCCATACATTCATTCTAGTAATGTTCTGTATCCTGCTCTTTTTTGTTTGCATGCTAGGACCTTGCCTTCATATCTGTTCCCCAATCCGCCCTTCAAGTTGGGATTTGGACATTGTGGCTCTGCCATCCTACAAGACCAAACTTCCATGATGATCTGCTCATCTGAGCTGGGAAGGATTACACAGGCTCCCTATCTGTGTCATTGCTTAAGCATAAAATCCAATCACTTTACCATGACCAATGAGGCCCTCTTACATCTAACATTGCTTCATGGGCTCTGCTTCTGTCCTCTCATCTCTGGAATGTGGCTATGTTGGGGGAACCTGCAGTGGTCCCTAGGGGGGATGAGGTTGGTTCATGCTGACCAGGGCTTAATGGTGGAGCAGGGGCCTGATGGTCAGGCACAGCCCTGGTGTTTAGGAACATGCAAAGGAGATACTTCATGAGGCTCATCCATCCCCACCATTCATTATTTTCAAGCTATCAGATTGCTGGCCACAGGAATCTCGAAAATAGCATCTGATGTTATCCTTAGCCAGTTTTCTAAGACTGATTGGTAAAGCCAGTTCCTTGACTACATCATGTACTAAGTGTTATTTGGGGAAATGCTGGGCTGGATTTTGGTTTTCAGGTGGTTCTTTGAACCAAGTATAAGTAAGGAAACGAGTCAGGAGACTCTTATCTCCTAGTGGGTCTGGACAAGAGCAAAGATCGGAAAACATAGACCAGTTAGGGGTAATTTGGAAGGTTTTATAAATGACAAGACTTGCCTCCCTGTGTGATTGGGGAAGGAGAGATGGGAAAGGAAAAATCGTGAGAAATTCTTTGTTTTTGGACTGAGCAACTGCGTGGAGGGATGGTGGTATATTTACTGAGAGGCAAAGGGGTGGGGGAGGGTAGTAACCACTTTGGAACAGTTTATAGTACGTGTGAGGTGGAGAAGGAGGGAGTTCTGCTTCCAACACCTTGTGTTTGAGATGTCTGAGACATCCATGTAAAGATGCAATTATGGAGTTGTTTATGTGAGCCCAGATCACAAAGTCTGGCTGGAGTCTGAAATCCTGGAGTCAGCGACCTAAGGTGGAATTTAAAGTCCTAGGAAGGCCTGAGCACAAATACAAAAGGATTATAGAGATAACACAACATCAGAAAAAGAGCTAGGCCACCTTGTACAATTTTTCTGTGCCTCATCTTATGCATCTGTAACATGGGATTAAAAGATGCCTGGCATGTAGTAGCACTGTGCAAATAAAGCTTTTATTGTTAACATTCTTACAGGTCAGTAAAAGGAGGTTGGTTGGCCACGAAGATGGAAAGGAGTGAGTGAAGTCTGAGGGAAATGTGGAGCATGTAGTTCCTTTTAGGGAATATATGCATGTGTTAGCATGTGTGCATATGCCTGTGTAGGCACGCATGCAAGTCTAAGGGTTTGTGCATGCATGTGTGTGTGTGCAGGTGGCCGTGATGTGAAAAGGGGGAACATAGACAATCACACAAGACAAAAGCCCCTTTCCGTCCTTGAGAAAATCCTCTTAGGGGAGCAGACTCTGTTTTCTTTCTATTAATAACCTTATTACATGCAAAGATACCTTTTTAAGTTGTTGTTGAATGATAAGAAACAACAACAAAATCCAGCACCACATTTGTATATAACATAGTTACAGCTTGTATAGGATACTCCTGTCTGTCCCAATCCATATTGGTCACGCACAAGCTAGTGTCATTTCTTACAACTGGGAATGGGCAATGGTCTTCAGGTACCACTTGGAGGCTTTCTAACACAATCCTGGGTGTGGACAACCAAGATATTATTCTGAATAGAGGAAGAGCAAAGTCAAAGCAGGAGGAATTCTGGAAATATCATTTTAAAGAGTTCATTTAACAATAAAGAAAGGGTTCTCTATCTCATTTAATAATATAATTTTACTGAATTCTTAGATAATGTTGGGAACAGAGTCTCTTAAAACAATAATGATAAAAGTCCACAACCTTTGAAGAACACATCAAAATTTGCAAAGCACATTCCTCTCCCTTCAGCTGATTCTCTTCTCAGCCTCACTAAGGGAGGAGAGAGGCTGGTGGGGGCTGGACTCTGGAGTCCAATATGGGCCCAACTCTGGCTTCCACCTCTGTATTCATTTGCTAGGGATGTTGTAACAAATTACTGCAAACCAAGTGGCTTAAGACAACAATTTATTGCCTCACAGTTCAGGAGGCCAGGAGTCTGAAATCAAGGTGTCAGTAGGATTGGCTCCATTGGAGACTCTGCAGGAGAGCAGGTCCAGGCCTCCCACCTGACTTCTGGTGTTTGCCACTGTCCTTTGTGGTCTTAGCTTGCTCCTGCCCCCATCTGCCTTGGTCACCGCCAAGCCTTCCTCCTGTGTGTCCCTCTGTGTCTTCAAGTGGCTTTCTTTTAAGGACAGCAGCACTGGATTTAGGACCCGTCCTTCTCCAGTATGACCTCACCTTAACTATATCTGCAAAGATCCTACTTCCAAATAAGGTCTCATTCTGAGGTTCAGGGTGGATGTGACATTTTACGGGCACTACTCAACCTGGTACAATCTCCTGCCAGCTATGTAAATTGCTTAGACAGCAACTTCATTTGTAATATGTACATATTATACTGTTGAGTTGTGAGAGTAAATGAAGGAAAGTGGAAACACCCAAAATGCTGCCTAGTGTGAAGATCATCAGAGCTATGTACTGAGGGCCGAGTCTGGTTCGTTGAGAGATCACATACCTCTCTGAGCCTGGTTCTTATTTTCCCATTTTGATTCAAAGCTCCTTGAAGAAAAGATATTTTCCTCTGTTTTGCTCTCATTGCTGTATCTCCAGAGCTTCCTATAACACATGGTCAATAGCAGATGCTTATTATATTATCCTGACATGAGTGAACACTAACACGAGAATAATATATACCCCACAGAAGTAGTGTCTACTTCCTAGTGCTTGATAAAAGCACTTCTATTCTCTTTTCTGACCCTCTTTTACAGCACAGACTGCAAACAGTATAGACATTCATAGAGGGATCCCTGGGTGGCGCAGCAGTTTGGCACCTGCCTTTGGCCCAGGGCGCGATCCTGGAGACCCGGGATCGAATCCCACATCGGGCTCCCGGTACATGGAGCCTGCTTCTCCCTCTGCCTGTGTCTCTGCGCCTCTCTCTCTCTCTGTGACTATCATAAATAAATAAATTTTATTTATTTATAAATAAATAAAAAATAAAAAAAATAAAGTACTAAATTAAAAAAAATCATAAATAAATAAATTTTATTTATTTATAAATAAATAAAAAATAAAAAAATAAAGTACTAAATTAAAAAAAAAAAAGACATTCATAGAGATGCCTATGAGGACTGCATGCATCAGTGAAAATCTCAGGGAAGAGTCAGGGAAGGGGATGCTGAGCTCCATTTAATGCCTGGGTAGAATTTGGAGAATAAGAAGGAAAAAGGTAAATCAGCCTGACAAACTACCAGTGCATCCTGTACTTGGTCTACAAAAAGATCTTCAGAGTCAGTTCTGTATCAGGCACCATGTGTGTGGTTGCAGAAACCAAAGTAAACTGCCCTGTTCTGTTTAGTTCTTTGGTTCAGCAGAGAAAACAACTTATTTAGGTTAATATCATGTTATAGGTCTCTGTGGGGACATTTTTCCATGATAAGAAATTTCTATATGATACTTTAGATATACACAAATGTATGAAAACTAATAATGAACACCATAGACTGCGTTAGAGGAATACAGCATTGCTAATACAATGAGAACTCCCTGTGTTTCCTCCCAATTGGAACCTCTGTCCATGATTGGTGGGAATATTGCTCAGGAAGGAAAGGATAAAGTGAGGAGAAATGACTGGCCCAGGGTGCTACATGAGGCAAAAACTCAGCTCAGGACTCCCTGAACTTCCGTAATGGGAATGGGCAAAAAAGGACTTGTGTTGTCCAGTGGTGTTTATTTATTGCTTTCCAAGCAAAGGAAATAGGTTATTATTCTAAAGGTCGTATGTCAGAGAGTGGGCATGATGATCCTTTCCTTGCTCCCTGGACACGTGTGTTCTATTATTCCCAGGGAATAATGTCACAGAATGTTGATGAGATTCTTCTTGAACCCTGAAATTGGAGGACTAGGAAGCCTCCACATTCTAAACAATACTTCTAAAAGAGGTGAAGATCAAGCATCATGCCCAAGGATTCCTAAGAGTTTGCAGAATTAGCCGCTGCCTCTGCCTCTGACCAGTCACAACACTTGTCAAGCTGTGAGAATGAGGACACAGGAGCATGGAAGATGAAGATGTTGTGAGAACTGTCAAAACTGTTTAGGATGAAATCCTCCCTTCCCTGGAAGCCAAGAGGGGAGGTGGCAAGAGGGGAGGTTGTCTCAGAGAATCACTTTTGGAGGCTAGGGCACTTCACTTGCCTATTGGATATTGCTGAACTGCAGAACCTTTAGGTCTCGCCTGGTGCTGCTATTGCAGAGGAGTGAAGCATAGTGTGCAGGCAGACTCCTAGGATGGTCCTAAGAGTTTCAGGCCCAGTTGTACACATACCTTCTCCCAGCTTCCAATTAATCACTAGTCTGGGTTCTTATGTGAAAGAATTTTTCAGATATAATTAAGATCTCAAATCAATTTGCCCTAAAATGGGGAGAAATCTGGGAGAGGCTTTTCCATGTGGGTCTTCCATATGAGACCTTTCCATGTGTGTCTAGAAATCAGAGACAGGGGCATTCAGGTGTGTGAAGTATGAGGGAGATTGGGCACATGAGAAGTTCTCTGTTGGCAACTTGAAGATGAAAGGGGCAACATGGAAGACATGCAGGCAGCCTCTAAAAGATGCAAGTGAACCTGGTTGATGCCAATAAGAAAATGGGGACCTCAGTCTTAATAACCACAAGGAACTGAATTCTGCTTGGAACCTGAATTCACTTGGAAGCAGAGCCTCCAAATGAGAACTCAACGTGGTCAACACCCTGATTTCACTCTTATAATAACCTGAGCTGACTTCAGCTGACTTATCAGCTGATAAGACTTCACACTCACAGAATTCAGAGATAATAAATGGGTACTGTTTTTAACTGGATTGTTGTGATAATTTTGTATGCAGCATAGAAAAGTAATAAATGCCATAAGGAAGGTGTTCAAGGGCTGGGCATGTGTACCCTGTAGTTTACGGTGCTGGCTTCCAGTCTACAAGATTTGTGGATTCCAGACAATGGTACTGTATGCTTGGGCATCCTGACTTATCCCCAAATCTCTCTTATTCTCAGAGAAAGGGGAAGAACATCCTAGTGGCTCCTGAGTTCTACTTGAAGGAACACTGGAAATTTAAAAAGAGGGCAAGAATGAGGATAAGGCCCAAACACCAACCAAGGGAAGGGACACAATATCTGGTGAAGGGATGGTGAACAGAGATCCATTGCAGAAGCTGAAGAGAGATGCCACTGTCTCTCTTGAAGGGAGTGCTCAGTGAATAAAGATGTAGACCACAGAACTAAAACCATACCCACTATTGATGAAGTTGTAAACACTGGAGGCAAGCAGAATCAAAATGAATCAGGGAGTGAAAAGGTTTTTTCTCCTGATAGGGAACAAACTTCATCTTTTTTTTTTTTTTTTTTTTTTGTCTTTTTGTGTCAGATTGTATTTGTCAGATTGCTGCCCCATATCTCCGAATCTACAAACTCTTCTGCATTGTGATCTCCCTTCCATCTCATCAGCCAGTGAAGTCTATTTTTTACTCTCTCTGAATCTAAGCTGACTCCTGTGCCCTGCTTGACCAAGAGAATACAGTAGTGGAAGTGATGTTCTGGGGCTCCCAAGACTAGATCATAAGAAGCCTTGAAATTTCTGTTTGAGCTCCTTGGATTGTTCTTTTTGGAGGTCTTTCCTTTGGGGAACCCACCCTCACACTGTGAGGAGCTCACACAACACGGAAAGACCACATGTAGGCTCTTAGGTCAACAGCCACAACAGTGCTGCCAGAGGAGAGCCAGCATAAAATACCACATGAAGAGCCATTCTGGATGTCCAGCCTTTGGATGACTGCAATTTCACACATCCTGAGCTACTACTGCCCCACTGAGCCCAGTCAACCTACCAAATTGTGAGAGATAATAATTGTTGTCTTAAGCCATGTTTGGAGGTGGTTTATTATACAGTAAAGAGAAAAGTGGAACACTCTTTTTTTTCTTTTTTTCTTTTTTTTTCTATTCCTTCTAACTCTTCAAGGGAACAGAGGGTCAGAGAAGTGAAATAAGGCAGCAAAGCTGGAACCCAGGTGTATGTAACTCCAGTAAACACACATTTCTAAGGAAGTGTCTTAGCTCTGGCTGCTATAACAAAATGCCATAGGGGTGGCTTAAATAACAGAAATGTATTTCCACTTCCAGAGGCTGGAAAATTTAAGATCAAAGTGCTGGCCTATGGGATCCCTGGGTGGCGCAGCGGTTTAGCGCCTGCCTTTGGCCCAGGGCACGATCTTGGAGACCCAGGATCGAATCCCACGTCGGGCTCCCGGTGCATGGAGCCTGCTTCTCCCTCTGTCTGTGTCTCTGCCTCTCTCTCTCTCTCTCTGTGTGTGTGTGTTACTATCATAAATAAATTAAAAAAAAAAAAAAAAAAAAAAACAAAGTGCTGGCCTAATCAGTTCCTGGAAAGAGCATTCTTGCAGAAGGCTGGCTTCTTGCTTATCCTCACATGGCCCTGAGAGGGAGAGAAAGCTCTCTGATCTCTTCTTAGAGGAGCACCAATCTCATCATGGGGGCTCCATCCTCGTGATTTCATCTAAATCTAATTACCTCCCAAAGGCCCTACCTCCTAATACTGTCACATCGGTGTTAGGACTTCAACATATGGATTTTGGGGGGCACAAACATTCAGCCCATCACAGGATCTTTCAGGGTCAGAGATTCACCACCAAATATCATGATCAAAAGCCCTATGGCTTCTGAACTGGATGCCTGGGAGATTAAAAAATAAATTGAATTTCTGAATGGGGGGAAGGAGCAAACAGGTCCCTGTGGGGCTGCCAGATTTCATACCATCTTAATACCAGTGCTGCCCTTGAACATCAGGAGTTTCTGGTCATTAAGCCCTGACCAGCCATTCGAGCCCACATCAGCACACTCTGAGCCAAGGACATCGTCATTGCCCTGGTAACGATTCAGGCTCCGCCGTGGGGGCCACATTCCGGAGGCCAGGGAACAGACGGAGGTGGAGAGCTGGCACACAAAGTGACACTCCTCAGAAAGCAGCCCAAAAGAAATTCACAAAAGCCCCGTTTGCCTTGGTCTAATATTTGCCATTCCAGAATTCCCCATCTGCAAACAGCAGGGTTGAGCCCGTGGTCATGGACACAGCCTGGGCTGAGTGCTGCTTCTTGCTCTTTATGGCTTTTCCAAGAAACCTGCTGTGTTCTGCAGACATCAAATGATTTGTCTTTTGAGCCTGTCTCTCTTCTACTCCTTAACATCCTTCTCCCATTCTCTTTCCACAAAAGAGCTTGAAAGAAGACAGTAACAAATTAATATTTATTGGGCACTGACTGTGTTCTAGACATCATGTTGGGTATGGAATGCTATTTTATTTGATTCTCATGATACTTCCATGTAAAAGGGCATATTACTTCCAGTGATGGGCAAAAATAATTAAGTTCAGAGATGTTAAGTGAAATGCCCAAAGTCACACAGCCCATAAGAAGAAGTACTGGGGTTAGAACTCTGGTCCACTTGCCCTCAGCAACTTGCTCTGTCCACTTCACCTTTCCAGGAGAAAGCTGACGCAAGGCAAAAGCAGATGGAATGGGCAAAGTGGTAGGTCTCCTCTCCAAACCAGATCTTGAGATGAAAATTCTTTTTCTCATTGCCTACTTAAGACCAATCCCGGAACCACAGGACCTTATCTGAAGTGCAATTTAGGGGAAGGTAGGGTGGACACAATGTGTGATCTTTCATCACACCTTTGAGCAAACATTTTCTGAGGTCCTAAGCACTGTTACGGAAGGAGAGAGGCTAAAAAGATGAAATTCTTTCCAATCATTTTTACAAATGTCAACAGAGTCCTTACCATTGTTTTATAGCTGAACGTAAAAAGATTAACAAGATCATCTCAACCTTTAATAATGGCATCGTGCAATTACTTAATAACCTTGTGCTTCCTTCTTATTTAATCCTCACAACAACCAAATGAGGAAGCCATTGGGTATTCCCTCTTTCTAGAAGAGAACAGCCAAGTCACAGTGATCACAACAGGACCTAGAGCAGGACAGGCACAGCTGCTGCCAAAGGCTGCAGAAGTTGTGCATGGTCGGGGAGTCCCAGTCCATCCTGGCAGCGGTAGGGGCTTATCGTAATTCAGGTGACGAGAGGGTCCATCATCTGAAGACAATCGAAAAACAATATTAAAACTGCTGAAAGTCTGCTTTTTTATTACCACTATGCCCAATATCCATGGTCAAACACTCTGTTCTGAAAAAAATCTTTTGCCACTCCAGGTTGTAAACCATTCTGCGGTTGCTATTGTGATTTAATGTATTTGCAAACTTCAGATAGGCTCATTTTCATTTGTTGGGCTCCCATATACGATGTATTCCACACAGAAATTAACTCAGAGGCCTCCCTGGTGTCCAGTTGGGCCCTGACTCCCACAGAGTCATGCCCTTGTTTCAAGAGTAAATTTGTAATGGTTTGACATTGTTTGAGCTTTCTTCACGGGCAGTTCGTGTTCCCAACACAATACTGTTCTGCTACTAGTGATTACCGAGCACTGCTGGGAACCAGGGTCTGTGCCAGGCATGGAATAAATAAGAAAGGCAATGTCTCTTCCCTCATGATGTGTCTATCTTTTCAAAGAAGACAGATAATGAACAAGAAAAGAAATTGAAACACAAAATGATTTAAAATTGGGGAAAATGCTCTGAAGGAGAAAACAACAGTATTCTTGGGGCACATAATAGGAAGCCAGTTTTGATAGGATAACCAGAGAGTCCTTTCTGAGGAAGAAGCATCTGAATAGAAGCATGAAGAATGAACACGAGTTTATTAAGAGTCAGCCTCTCAAGAGTCAGGACATGAGGGCCCTGGTCTTGGAAACAGCAGGTGCAACAAACAGCATGTGAGAGAATGTTCTAGGATGTCTTGATGAAGCTGAGTGAGGGATGAAAAAGTAGCAGGAAGAGAATTTGGAGAAGGAAGTGGGGATCAATGACACATACAAAGCTTGGATGGGACAGGGGCATGGATTTTATTTGCATTTTATTCTACTTGCCACATAAGGACTTTAAGAAGGGAAGAAACTTGTTCTGATTTACATTTTCAGAAGATCTTTCTTGCTGCCATATGGTGAAGACAGTGAGAGAAGTCAGGAAAGATATGATAATATCCCTGGGATTGGAGAGAAGCAAGATATATTTGAGGACATAATTATATTGATGAGGCTTGCGAGGTCAAGAGAAAGAGAGAAGCCCGAGAAAGTATCTGGCTGCTTTGTTTTCTGTTGAGTAGGTAGTGGAGCTATTTGCTGGAATAAGAGCAGTTGGGGAGAAATATTTAAAGAGAAAGAAAGAGAGAGAGAGAGTGTTGGGGATATATATATATTAATGTTTAAGAAAATTTGGAAGATACTGGGGTGCCTGCATGGCTCAGTCAGTTGAGCACCTAACTCTAGATTTTGGCACAGGTCATGATCTCAGGGTAATGGGATCAGGCCCCATGTAGGGCTCCCAGCTCAGTGAAGAGTCTGCTTGAGATTCTCTCTCCCTTGCCCCATCCTCCACTCTCTCTCTCAAGTAAATAAATAAATCTTTTAGAAAATTTGGAAAATAAGAAGGAAGAGAAAACTATCTCACCACTTAGAGTCAAGCACTATTAATAGTTTATATATATATATATAGTCTCTAGTCTTTTTTTTTTTTAAGATTTTATTTATTTATTCACAAGAGACACAGAGAGAGGCAGAGACATAGGCAGAGGGAGAAGCAGGCTTCCTGCGGGGAGCCTGATGTGGGACTGGATCCCAGGACCCTAGGATCATGACCTGAGACAAGGGTGGATGCTCAATCACTGAGCCACACAGGTGTCCCTCCTTCTAGCCTTTTATTTCTTTATTTTTATATTTTTATTTTGGTACTCAGTATACAATTAAAGACATCATGGTGTATCAAAGTAATTAGGAATTAAGTAAACTAGAAGCTCTTACTTCCTTTACCTTGCTATGTGACCTTGGCAATGTACTTATGCCCCTCAAACTTTATTTCTTCTTCTGTAAAATGGAATGGAGGACACTAATCTGCAATTCAATGCATGGCTGCAAGGATGAAATAAATAAGGCAGATCATGTGCTTAGCACAATCCCTGGCAGATACAAGGCCCAAGAATTGTTAATTATTATTATTATTATTATTGTTAATATTATATGATTACTTCTCTATAATAAATTCTTAGAATTAGAATTGCTATCCTAATGTCCTGTACAAATAATAGCAGTAACAGAAAAAAAGAGAGCAAAGAGCAGAGTAAATTGCACACAGCACAAGGACCACCCCCCCATTTTTCTTCTGACCCAAAAGGACTTAGAGGAGAAAAAAAAAAAGAAAAATTCACAGAGTAGAAATCTGCCTTGAAGCCATATTCACATATTTTTCAGCATATTGACTTAGTGGGGATTAAATACCACAATTGATATTCTCAGTTATTTTTAAAATGATCCAATCTTGCATTTGAGTCTTATTGGATGGAATTCTTTCCTTGCCACAAATTAATGTCATGCAACTATTCTAGGAGGGGACATTCTACTTGGGCCAGGTGAACCAATGGATCCCACAAATTTACTTTGATGCTTTCTGAGGGCAGCAAACATGTTGTGACAAAGGCCAGAGTCACTCCGGAGGCAAATTTCACCTGGAGCTGCTATCACTGGCTTGTCTCTACCATTGACAAATCTGCTCTTTCCCGGTGATTTTTGTTGGCCAGATTCCCCTACCTTTTAAAGGTGCTTCCAATCATACCAAAGACATTTAAAGGACAAAAAAAAAAAAAAAAAAAAAATTCATGGGAGGGGCCAGTGGCTACCCTAGAGGCTAGGCTTGAAGCCAGGGAATCCTTCAGTCCAGCATAGGAATAAACTCAACTGTGAACTCAAGAGGGGCCTCGAGGCAAGTGATGGAGTCTGTCCCATCGATCCTCAGTGGCTTAAAAAACCATATGGACACCAGCACATACAACAGTGAATGCAGGCCAAGCAAAGATGAAAGTGCAAGGAATAACTTAGAAACTTCATGAACACTGGTTAATTGCCTTGACAAATTAAACTCATTAGCCCAGAAGCCAATTAAGTTGGAACATTTATTAGTTAATAAAAACAGGGCCTAACAAGGACTCCCTTTGCAGACATTGGAAATTATTTGACTACATGGAAGAGACCAGAGCTAAAGGAAAAAAGTGATTCTGCTCTATGTATATTGTCATCATAAAGCCTTATTTGGTAAAAACTTAGATATACTGTCAGGATTACAAAGTAAAGCCAGGAGTGTGAAAATATGCTGCCGCTATAAGACAGTCTAAAATGTTTAGCAATAGTGTTTGTCTCAAACCCACAATATAAAAATGATGGAATAGCTCAGAGAAGTTAGATAACCAGATATGGATACCTAGGAAGTAGATGGCCACCTTAGGAAGCTGCGTTCCTCACCCCCCCCCCCCCCCCCCCCCCCCCCCCATTCACTGGTTCCTTTTCTATTGCTTGACAACCACAATGTTAATATATATAGTAATGGTCACTGATAGAGCATCAAGCATTCTTCACAGTAATCTCACTAAATCCTCATTAGAACCCTGTATTGTCACATGATTATCTTTATTTTCCAGGTGGGAGGAGAGGTGGAGAACCTCTAAAACCATATCTAAAACCATATCTCCATGGCGTCAGCAATTCCGTAGAAGAACACTGACCCTTAGTAAGCATTTGTTATGCTGCCAGGATCAGGCCAGTGACATCACAAGCATTAACCCACTTTATCCTCCTGATCCAGTAAAGCAGGTATTCCTAGTTCTGGTTCATAAAAGAAGAAAGTCAGCTAATAGGAGTCAAGGAACTTGCCAAAGGTTAAAGTGTGGGTGGGACCATTCCTCCTTTGCCTGACTTCCAAGAAATGCCTTTGTATGTTTCACCTCCTCCATAGCTGCTTCAGGAATATTGCAGGTAGGTTAATAACCATTGTCAGGAACAGAAACTGACTCTGGCAACCACCATCGTCACTACAAATAACTGTTGTGGTAGATGGATTAGAAAGAAATAAGAGGTAAAGCTTTAAAAGTACTTTCCAAAGGTTTTTTTTGTTTTGTTTTGTTTTGTTTTGTTTTTTGAGAGACAGAGAGGGAGAGAGAGAGCACAGACACACACACATGTGAGCAAGGGAGGAACAGAGGGAGAGACAAGAATCCCAAGCAAACTCTGTGCTGAGCACGAGCTGGATATGGGGTCCTTCCCACGACACTGAGATCATGGCTTGAGCTGAAATCAGGAGTCTGATGCTCAACCATAGGCCACCTAGGCTTAGGCACCCCTAGTGCTAAAGTACTAAAGTGCTAAAGTACTTTTAGTACTTTTTTTTTTTTTTAAATCAATCAGAAGATCAAAGGAGGGGAGAGATGAGATGAAAAAATGAATGAGGGCAGCCCAGGTGGCTCAGCGGTTTAGCGCCGCCTTCAGCCCAGGGCCTGATCCTGGAGACCTGGGATCAAGTCCCATGTCTGGCTCCCTGCATGGAGCCTGCTTCTCCCTCTGCCTGTGTCTCTGCCTCTCTCTCTCTCTCTCTGTGTCTCTCATTTTTCTTCTCATTTTTTTTATTATTTTTAAATAAATAAAATCTTAAAAAAAAAGAAAAAATGAATGAGCTATTGCTGAAAATAAGGAAAGAAATAATGTCTTCCATCAAGCATGCACAGATACTAGTGCACTGATAGGCATAATTCTTCAAAGAAAAATGGATTTGTTGCTCAAAAAAAGTTTGTAAAGTAATAGTGAGCTTGTACATGTATGTATGTATTCGTTCTTAATGAAGAACTCCAGATTTTTTTCTTGTTAGAGTAAAATTTAAATTTTCATGAAGACATATGCCACTCTTGGGCTTATCTGATGGTAGAAGTCCTTCTTCTCATTTTTTTATTTTCTCAGAATACTGGCTTGTATCTAGAACAGGGATAGGCAAATTTATTATTTAGGTAAGGCCTAAATAATAAATATTTTAGGCTATGTGGGCCATAAAGTCTCTGTTCCAGTTACTGAACTTTTCATATAATATGAAAATAACCATTGTATATATGTAAATTAATGGGGCATAAGTGATTATGTCCCAATAAAAATGTATTTACAAAACCAGATGGTAAACGGGTAGGATGTGGCTGGTGGGCCATGGTTTCCTGACCCCTGATATAGTAGAACATGTGTTCCCTAAACCAATTTAGATGATGTTACATTACATTATATTCACTGATTGTTTACAAAGTGCTACAGTAGACCATGGAGTTTATCTGGCTCCATCTACTGCAAGCATCAGAATCTTGAGTCCAATAGTTGAAAGTAGAATCTATGCAATAAAGGTATCTGTAAAAATATCTTGAGGGGTTCTTTAACTGAAATTTTATATACATGATAGAATTAGCTGTTACAGATAACCCCACATTCTAGAATAATAATTCCAAGTTGTACTTTTATACAAAAAACACCAAGCACATTCTGTTACTAGTTTTTTTTAAATAAATAATATGCAAAAATTAATGATGTCAAATGGCCATAAATAAATTTAACACCTATTAATAATAAAATGCTATGTATGTAAGAACTTGAAGTCTACCTTATTAGCATGAAAAAATATATTTCAAAACAGCCAATATTGTTCTAACCGATAAAAATCCCAGAAGTTTCTGCATTGAAATCAAGAATAAAACCAAGCTCCAAGCTTCTAGCACCCCAACTCTTATTTACTTGCATTCTACACGTCCTGGACAACCTAATAAGGCCTTGACCAGGTATAAGTGGTAGAAGTATAAGAAGGGATATCATTATGTGAGGATGGTATGATTTAGTACTTACAAAAATCCAAATGAATCAATTTTAATGCTTTTAGAATTAATAAGAGTTTATGAGTAAAGAGGCCAGAGAGAAGATAAATATGTAAAAACGAGTGGCATTCCTCTAAGCTAGCAATTGCTAGTCTGAAAATGTTATGAAATTTTAAATCAAAAGCAGAATGATAATTATAAAACATGAAGCAATAATTTTGACCAAGTGTATATATTTATATGTCTTTACTAAAATCTTAATATGATTTGAATAAAAATATCCTTGGTCTCCACTCAGGAACAGAAAAGGAATTGGAGCCATGCACTAACCCAATGGGGACATCCAACGAGTCTTTCTATTGGGTGTCACATCAACAGAAGAATAAGAGTCAGAAACTGGACCATCCAGGTAGTGGCCCCACTAGTGGAAGAACATTCTAGGGATGTTAACAGACATGAAATGATGTCATATCCTAAGTGTTCTGATCTTTGTCCAACATTCCTGGCACAGAGTTTCTGAAGCCCTTGTAATTTCCCAAGTGACAGAAGTGTCTGTTTTTCAGCCATATCTTAGACCGCATCTGAATTTATGCTAATGAAATGACTCGTGGTTGGCCCCGTAGATAGTTTCAGGATGGGGACTGGTCACCACAAAAACCAACCACATGATTAGAAGACTGAGACATTGAGCCGGCATGATCTCTGGAGAAGGGAAGAGGACTGGAAATTGAGTTTAATGATGTGCCAACAATTTAATCAGTCATGTCTCCATAATGGGGCTTCAGTAAAAAAGCTGGACACCAAAGCTTTTTGGAGCTTCCTGGTTGGGGAACACATCAATGTTCTGGGAGAGTGACATGTCCTGATTTCATGGGGAGGAGGTACAGAAGCCCTGCATTCAGGACTCTCTCAGTCCTTGCCCTACTTGTACTTTCCTTTGGTTATTCCTGAATTGCATCTTTTATAATGAAACTGTAATTACAAATCTCACACCATCCTGAGTTCTATAAGTCATTCTAGCAAACTGCCAAATCAGAAGGGGCCATTGGAAATCCCCAAATTGTAACCATTCGGTCAGAAGTGTGTGTGGCTCAAGGATTTCACTTGTGTCTGGTGTCTGAAATGAAGATAGTCTTTTTGGAGCCATGCCCTTTAACTTGTAGGGTATACATTAATTCTGGGTGGGAGGTGCCAAAATGGAATTGCAGTACATTAGTTGATGTCAGAATAGTTGGAAGACATCTTTCTCTGAGCAAGTAACCATGTTTATTTGCCAATTAAAAAGTTTTGCCATATGATGTCTCATAGCCTTTTATAACAGTCTGCACTATATTAAGTAAAATCCTTATAATCAGAGTATTTAGGGTTTTTTTGTTTGTTTGTTTCAGAATTTAGAATTTTGAGAAAGCTATGCCCTAAGACTCCTAGCAGAGTCTGGGCAGCACCCACAATACCCAATCCCTAATACTTCCCCAGAGATACATATGAAAATTAATACTGAGATAACAGGGACTATAAGTAGCCCTACTTTACTTCAAGTTAGTCATTGCCACCATCTGAGTTAAAGCGTTGGTTCAGAGATTTCTAGATTTCATAATTGCAGATGAGGAATCGAGGGCCTCTATATGCAGGAAGGAGATCTGACGTGCAGCCTGAACTCAACTAACCAGCGAACATGTTTTTTATCAGAAGACAGACAAAGGTGGTGAAGAAGACAAAGGTTGAATGGGCAGATCCCAGAAACTAATCTTTGGAAAATCTTTCAGTCTTGCCACATAAAATCACTAACAGAGAATTCAGTACTTATTGATGCCTAGGCAAAATAGCAGTTGTTCTGTTAGGAATATATATGATAAGGTACTGCTATAGTCCTGAAGGGGATGACATTATAAAATATGTCAGAATTACTGTATCTCTAAGACACAAGTGTGTAATAAATAATGCCTCTGTAGGCAGAATTGCAAGATGAGCCCCAAAATATATTTTAAAAAATTATAACCTGGTCCTGGTCTACAAACACCTTTCTCCAATTATTCAGTCAATCACTAACCTAGGTACTGCTGTGATGGGATTTTGCAGATGCAATGAAGCTACCAAATCAGTTGACTTTAAATATGGAGATTATCCAGGGAGAGGTGGAGGGGCTAACTTAATCACACAAGTCCTTGGAAAGCACAGATTTTTCCTCTGGCTGATCGCAGAAAAGACAGTCATAGAGGTGAACCCCAGCTAGCTTGGAAGAAAACAAACATCCATGTTGTGAAATTCCCACTGGGGCCACGTGGCAAGGACCTCTTGATGTTGATTGTGGTATCAGGCTCATGGCTCAGTCCTCTAGGTGCAAGAAAATGAGTTCTGTCAATAACCAGTGTAACAAGTGAACCTGGAAGAGGACCTTGAACCCTAGAGAGAACTGCCATCCCAGCTAACACCTCATTTCCTGCCTGGTGAGACCCTAAACAGAACCCAGTACACTCTGCCTGGATTTTGGACCTGGAGAAGTCATGAAATAATTATTTGTCTTGTTTTAAGATGTAAGTTTCTGAGAGTTTATTACACAGGGGTAGAAAGCTACCACAAGTACCAAACAGAATACACTGGCCCAGGAAGTCACCTGTTTGGCATTTTAGCAAGTATAGATCTGATGAGTTCCCCTGAGGAAGCTGGACATCCCAGGCGAAACAGCACTCAAGATTGCCATTGATGAAGCGGAGTCCTCTGAAGACACAAATATTCCAGTGACCAAAGTTCTACACATGCACACCAGTTTGTCAGAGTATCTAATACAACATTAATTTGATTGCACACAATTGTGTAGCTCAATAGAATGCTTTGAGCTACTTTTGTGTTTGACCTAATTTTATATATTCTTTAGAATTATGGTTTATATCAATTTAAAATTTATTCTAGGTGGATAGGGCAAATAACTAAAATATATTATTTTGTGGTGTTTGTGGGTTTTGTGGTATTTGTTAGTTTTTAAAAATATGTGCTTTGCACATTTTTCCCCTAGTTTTAAGTAAATATTCTTCTTTACCTAATTTTGTATAGGATATTTTGTCCCCTCAAAATATAAGCTTCAGAACCCACAAAACCGGTATCCTACCTGTGTAAGGCTAGACTCTATAATCTGTTTTCCAAAATACAGTCTGAGCAATGGTAGCCATTGTTACTCTACAGCCCATGTCCTCCCTCTCACTCCTCACTCTCTTATTCTATTTTTATGTTACCATCTTAAGTACTCAGTGAAACTAGCCATGCCCTAGCCCCATCACATGACTGACAAGTGGCCAAAACCAGTGAGGGCGGGATCCCTGGGTGGCGCAGTGGTTTGGCGCCTGCCTTTGGCCCAGGGTGTGATCCTGGAGACCCGGGATCGAATCCCATGTCGGGCTCCCGGTGCATGGAGCCTGCTTCTCCCTCTGCCTGTGTCTCTGCCTCTCTCTCTCTCTCTTTGTGTGACTATCATAAATAAATAAAAATTAAAAAAAATCTCATTAAAATAAAAAAAACAGTGAGGGCAATTTCTTCTATAAGCCACTGATTGAAGACTGCATGGTCACAAGACATCAACTTGTCCAATGAGATGTATGGGAAAGTTGTCAGGACCACTTCTGGGAAGGACCTTCCTCCTTAAAAAAGTAAGGGGCCTCTGCCCACTGTGGCTCTAGGCTGTGCAAGAATTCATGGTGTCCTGATCTGTTGCTGCAGCAGCTAGAGGGCTGACCCACTGATGATGGACCACATGGGAAAACACAAAGCTTTGGCGACATTGTGGAGATGATGAGCTAATGCAGAAAAGCCCCCTCCTGACGATGTCCTCTTGGTGAGAGGATAATTCCATACCAGTGGTTCAGGCCACCTCATTGTTAAGTGTTGTGTTGCTTGGAGCAGAAAGCCCCTGGCTGCAGTGGGGAAGCCAGAAAGGGAAACCGTGAAGCTTGAGATTTTCCAAGGCCAGACACTCCTCATATATGTGGTCGTGAACTTCCTCCTGAGACAGACTTTCCTGAATGTCAGTGGAAATACTTCATATATATTTTTTTCAAGATTAATTAATTTATTTATTTATGATAGACACAGAGAGAGAGAGAGAGAGAGAGGCAGAGACACAGGCAGAGGGAGAAGCAGGCTCCATACAGGGAGCCCAACGTGGGACTCGATCCCGGGACTCCAGGATCACGCCCTGGGCCAAGGCAGGCGCCAAACTGCTGAGCCATCCAGGGATTCCCGGGAATACTTCATATATTAAAACAAGTCCTGTCACAATGCCAAAGGGATTTTTTTTTATTTTTAGGAATTTAACAAAATGATCCCCAAATTCGTCTAGAAATGTAAACAGAAAGGACAACAATAAAAAGGATAATGAGGAAAGTTTTTATATGACCAGCCCTAAACATATTAAAACATACAAAGCCATAATAGTAATTGTGTCCCCATGCAAGTATATATGAAAGTTAATAATGGAGAGATCAGAAAAGACCCCATTACCCACTAGCAACAGAAGAAATGCAAATTCAACTAAGTTGTACTATTTCATTTAACTTTAAAACTGAAAAATATCCTAGACCAATAGTGGTGGTCACTGAGTGTATGATGGCTACTCTCATATTCTACTGGGGAGAATATAAATTGGAAGAACTTTTCTAGAAAACTATTTGGAAATTTGTAGTAAGAGCTTTAAGTAAATCTGTAAACTTTGATACAATTGTCCCACTTTTGACAATATATCCTAAGGAAATAATTCTAAATATGGATAATGCTTTATGCAGGCAGATGTTTATTACAGTAATAATGAAAAATGGAGATAAATTAGATTTGCAACAGGCAGGGGGAATTTAAGTCAATTATGGCACATACACTCTCTTGTGCAGGTATTAAAAATGATGGTTATGAAGACTAAACTAAAAATGAAAAATGTCTATAATTTAATAGAAAACATGGTATAAAGTTATACAATGTAATTACATCTTGAAAAACAACAATTGTATGTGTAGGAACATACTGAAAATAAATGAAACAAAATGTGAATAATAGTTGGGTTTGAACAGTGAGATTATCAAGTTTTTTTCTTTTTTAACTTTCTAAATTTCTATAAAATGATACTTTTATAATGAATAATTTTAAAAATCAGAGTAATTTTCTTAAAAAATGCCAAAGATGTTGTATTTAATAATAGTTCTCCAGGAAAATAGAATCAATAGGATGTATGCATGTGTATGTGTGTGTGTGTGTGTGTGTGTGTGTGTGTGTGTGTATGAGAGAGAGAGAGAGAGAGAGAGAGAGATTTATTAAGGGACTGCCTCATGTGATTATAGAGGACGAGATGTCACATGATCTGCCACATGTAAAATAGAGACCCAGGAGAGCTGGCAGTGTAGTTCTAGTCCACGTTGGAAGGCCTGAGAGTGATCCCTGGGTGGCGCAGTGGTTTAGCGCCTGCCTTTGGCCCAGGGCGCGATCCTGGAGACCCGGGATCGAATCCCACATCAGGCTCCCGGTGCATGGAGCCTGCTTCTCCCTCTGCCTATGTCTCTGCCTCTCTCTCTCTCTGTGTGTGTGACTATCATAAAAAAAAAAAAAAAGAAAAAAAAAGAATGGAAGGCCTGAGAACCAGGAAAGCAGATGACATGAATTCTTGTCAGAGTGCAGAAGACCAATGTCCTTGAAAACAATCAGGCACAGAGAGTGAATTCTCTCCCTTTACTCCATCTTTTGTTTTATTCAGGCATCCAAAGGGTGGGCTGAGGTCCACCCACACTGGGGAGGACAATCTACTGGACTCAGTCTACTGATTGAAATGTTAATCTCATCCAGAAATACTCTCACAGACATACCCAGAATAATGCTTGCACAAATATGTGAACATGCGATGGCCCAGTCAAATTGACACATAAAATCAATCATCACTGATACTAAGTCTTTGACCACAGTAGTATTATAATAATCACTTCACTCATTCAGTATATATATATATATATATATATATATATATATATATCTGTCTCTATCTACATATGTGTGTGTGTGCATGTGTGATCTTAATATATGCCAGGCACAGTTGTAAACCATAGAGAAAACAGCAAGACAAGATCTATTCCCTTACAGTGCTTATGTTCTAGAGGGTGAAACAGATTATAACTAGAAAACAAAGAAAAGGAAGGAAGGAAGGAAGGAAGGAAGGAAGGAAGGAAGGAAGGAAGGAAGGAAGGAGGAAGGAAGGACTGAAGAAGAAGCCGAATAAGAGAAAAGAAGCCAACCTACACATGAATAGACGAACGTCCGACGCCTCCGCCGCCTCCGAACCTCCACACATCACACCGCCGCCGCCACCCCCCCGACCCGCCCTAACGCCCGACACGACATCCGCCCGACCGCACGCCTCCCGCCGCAGCCCCCCGCCCTCCTCCCCAGCCCCGCCAGCCGAACCCGAAAGATAGATTAGAACTTTAGACAATGAAACATACTATGATGAAAAATAAAGGAGAGTAAGTGGCTAGGTGAGGATGCTATTTTCAATAGTGTTGTTGGGAAAAATCCCTTTGAAGAGATACAATTTGAGCACATACCTGAATGAAGTCAAGGAGCAAGACCTTGACAAAGGGTGCCAGGTGGAAGGGGCATTGCATGGAGGTCCTGAGGAGGACACACTCATCAAGGTAGCTGGAGCTGAGTGCAGGGGTGGTGATAAAGAAGGCAGTTGTGGGGTAGGCAGGAAAGAGATTGTATATAGCCTTAAGGACACGAGGAATGGTTTAGAATTTACTCCAAGCTAGCTGGGGGCCAGGGAATGTAGTTAGCTGGAAAGTGACTTGACCTGATTTATATTCAAAATGCTGGCTGGAAAGTTGACCCTTGACTATAGGACAAGCAAGGGTAGAAGCAGGGAGAAAAGAGGTTGTTGCATTCGTCTAAAGTCTAAGTGAAAGGTGTTCCCCATCACTGAAAGGGGATGCCAGGGAACCCTCAGTATGAACTCAGGATGGGAAATGGATGAAGGTCAAAGGAACTCTGGAGAAATGGGCAGAACTTCCAGAAGAGTCTGGTCTCCATGCTGGGGCCACAGTGATTACAAAGGGCCATTCACTGTCCAAGGGTAGTACAGTTAGCTCTACTTGTTATGCTCCCGCCATGGGGTGGTTGTGGAGGATACCCTGCAGAGATAGAGGATCTCTCTCAATCGATTTCCATTGTGGGAAGTGGGTCCTGCCTTCTACCAAGGCTACACCCAGTGGGGGATTGCTTAAAATGGCAATTTGGCATTTGTAGAGTGGAAGGATTATTTTGAGGGGAGAGAGGTGTTGTGTGCTGTGACAGGCAAAGAATGGCACATTCACACTCCTAACCAAGTAAACACATCTATGTACCACACATCGTTCTGGGCAAGTTCTCCCTGATATGCAGTATACTGAATGAACACAACCAGTTCTCCAGAAGTGTTTGTTGAATACATTCATTTGCTTCTCCCTTAAATCCTGGAAGCATTATGAGGTATATTTAAAATATTTGGAAACTGTCCTTCTGAAAGAGTAAGGGATTCACTGAGGCCCCTCAGTTCATAAAACAGTGATTCAAGGTCTGAAAGGCTTGAGTCCAAATCTCAAATCTGACACTTGCCAGCTTTGTAAACGTAGGAACGTTATTCCACCTCTCTGTGTCTCAGTTTACATATCTGTGGGATGGAGTTAATATTAGCACCTACCTCACAGAGGTGGTATGAGGATTATATTAGATGATGAGCTGAGCTGATGTTGTCCTTATTAAAGCTGGAATTCTTTCCCAGGCTTTCTGGCTCCAAGTAAATGTACTGTTCTTGGTACTTATCTGACTTGTTATAAAATTATGCCAGTACACAAAATCAAATCAACACAGTCATCTGACATTTAATAGGAGCCAATTTCTCACAACTACCTTGCACATAAAAGAGTCTGCTCATAAGCAAGATCAGTAAGGAGCTGCTCTTTCTTTTCCAAAGGATCTTTGTTTGGTAGAAGCATCCTGGTATGCAGGGAACAGCCTTGCTGGGTGAAAGAACACACCATCACTGTTTCTCCTGCATGGGCTGGTCCTTCTGCTTCTTCCAAGTCCAGTTTCCCTGAGGGTGTCATATGTCTCCCCAGATGGACCATTAATGCCTTGGGAACAATGTGCCAAATATTGAACAAAGGCTCCGTTTAGGTCCTGCCACTGGAGAGCTGAAACCAAGGGTCACATTCCGTTTTGGGTTTCTCCATGTTGCATCTCTGTTCACTTTAGCACATATTTTCAGAGAATACAGACTACAAACCTCTCCCCACCCCACCCCCTGACACACAACCACAGCTCTGTTTTGAAACTTCTCTTCCTTTACCATTGGATGGTGGACCTTCCTCCTGGTTGAGGAAAACTCTTTGTTAGTGGTGCCTATTTGGAAACACATCCCTTCCAAAAAACTTGAGTGTGTCTCAGTAAGCACTTCTCATATCACCCCATGGAGGCATGGAGGAAGGCTGTTTCCATTTTATTACTGGAAACTTATGCCCTGTCTTAGAATTAGAGGAGTCATTAAAGATCATCTTGTGGATCTCTTTTCTGATGAATTGGTGCTGACAGTATCACTGCCAGGTGGTGACTGCTCTGTCTTCATTCTACTCTGTAAGCAATTCTGCTACAATTTCATACAAACTCATGTTGATTGAAAGCTCTTCCTACATGAACAAGGCAGATGTATCATTTCCTTGTAGTAGTTTTTATATTTCACTGAATTAAGAGTATTTGCATGACAAAAGCATATTATGTTGACAAAATTTTACTTGGTCCTAAGAGAGGAACTAATAAACTTTTGGGGAGTATTCTTTTGTTTTCCATTTGCCCCTCCAGGCTCACTCTTAACTCTCTTCTTCCCTGCTCTGTGACTGAAGAGGCTAACTTTTACAGACTGCATCAGGGGACAACCTTGCCCTCTGCCTTACTATTGGTTTCAGAGAGGTCAGGGCATGTGTTATCCCAAATTCCCCTAAAAAGAGAGTCCAAAAATAGGGTTCGTGTGCAAGTGGTTTATTTTAGACATGATAACAGAGAGCAGGGATAACAGAAGAAGGAGAAAATCAAGTAGGAAGCAAAGTCAATATAAATACCTCAGGGCTGGCTACTGTGGTGAACAACTCATGTTAATCCTACTGGCTTAGTGGTTGTGAGAAGAAAACAATATGCCTCAGCATTTTCCATTGGAGGGTGCAAGGAAGAAGCAATTAACTGTTGTCTCTAGTCTCCATTCCCTGAGGTTGCCCCATGGCTATTCATCACTTCCACATTTATGGTTTCTTATGGATGAATGCTGAGTGGCTGTCATAAGCATTAGAGAAGACTTGGGGCAAAAAATGAGGGAAGGTCAGCATGTACATGAGCTCAGGCACTGCCGGCCTGAAGCTGCTCAAAACCTGCATGGAATTGTTCACCAGAGCAATGGCTGGGGTTAGAGGTGAGGGCTGGGTTAGAGTGTGGGAGGTAGTGTACCAGAGGTCTCATATACTGTGGTTGTATTCCTCCATGCTTGTTTTTTTCACTCTAAGATTATAGCCCCTGTCACATGGTACACAAGAATGGGATCTGAGCTAATAACTCCATCTCTGAAAGCTCCATCAAGTAGGAGATCTGAGGTACCAATATAAAACTTGGTTTTGACTGGGGAATCCAATACTTTGCAAAATCACAAGACCCAGAAGACTGGACATCATAAGTGGGAGAAAAATCATAAGGAACGTCTACTCAAGATCAATCTGAAAACAAAAATTACAAAAGTATGTGATTAAAACAATCATCAAGAAAGATTACCTACAAGTTCAATGAACAGACAAATTTATTACTGAGAAATTTTAACTATTTGAGTCATCTTCTAATAAGGAGTTTAATGATCCATATTAAATCCTCAAAACAATAAAGGAAGAAATCATATTCATGAAGAAAACCCCCAAGAAGTTATGAAATAAAACAGGTAGGTATGAACCAAGAACAGAAGGATTTTGAGGGGGAGATGTCTTTTCTAAACAAACTTTTTTTTTTTAAAGGAAGAGCTCTAGATTTCCATAGAATGATTGCAAATATAGTTTTCCTTCTCCCCCCGTGCCCAATTTCCTTTATTATTAATATATTACATTAATACGGGGTACACTTATCACAATTAATAAACCACACATCATCATTAAGCAAAGTTTATACTTACTCAGATTTCCTTGGTTTTTCTCTAATGTCCTTTTTCTGTTCCAGAATCCCATCCAGGATAACACATTGTATGTATTAGTTCTGTCTCCTTGGTCTCCTCTGGTAGGCAGCTCAGTGAGACTGGAGGCTGTCTCAGAGAATATTAAAAATGCAGAAGAACAACAGAATGGAAATGGTGGTTCTTGGGCACTTAAATGGTACAGCTGGAAATTGAGCTCTGAATTAGGTGGGTGCAGAAGGAGATGTTACCTGTTGCAAGCCAAGAGCCAAGAATCATGCAAGGGAGTCTCAGTTGTTGATGCTTGTTTTCAATATCCTTAAAATAGAGCTAGTAGAATTCAGCAATATAAAAAAGGAATTAGGGATCCCTGGGTGGCTCAGGGGTGTAGCACCTGCCTTCAGCCTAGGGCGTGATCCTGGAGTCCCGGGATCCAGTCCCATGTTGGGCTCCTTGCGTGGAGCCTGCTTCTCCCTCTGCCTGTGTCTCTGCCTCTCTCTTTCTGTCTCTCATGAATAAATAAATAAAATCTTAAAAAAAAAAAAAGGAATCATACATCATGACTAAGTGGGATTCCTTCCAGGGATGCAAGTTTGGTTCAGTATTGAAAAATCAGTCAGTATAATACCTCATTAAAACAGAGTAAAGAAAATCACACGATCATGTAAAGTGTTGCAGAAAAGGCATTTGACAAAATTCAACAGCTTTTAGTGATAAAAACTCTCAGAAAAATAGGAAAAGAGAAAACTTGCCCAACTTCAAAAAAAGAGCACCTAGAAAAATACCTAACATTTTATTTAATCATGAAAGACTGAATAGTTTTCCTTTAAGACCAGTAGCAGGTAAAGTATGCCCCCTCTCACCTCTCTTGTATGACATAATGCTGAAAGTTCCAACCAGTGCAAAAAGGCAAGAAAAGGAAACAAAAGGTATACATATCAAAAAGGAAGAAATAAAATTGTCCCTAGTTGCAGATGACAGTTGTCTGTGTAGAAAATCCCATGTATGGTACAAAAAAACCTGGAACCAATAGGCGAGTTCAACAAGGTCAGAGGATACCCAATAAATGCACAAAGATCATTTTTATTTCTATATACTAACAATTGACACATCAACACCAAGATTAACACCAATTCCAGGAGTGTCTGAATGGCTCAATCAGTTAAACCTCCAATCTTGATTTCTAATCAGGTCATGATCTCAGTGTTGTGAGATCAAGTCCTGTGTTGGGCTCTGTGCTGGGCATGGAGCCTGCTTAAGAGTTTCTCTCTCCCTCTTCCTCTGCCCCACTTGCTTCTCCCCACCCCTTGCCTTTTTAAAAAAGTACAATTTAATTTACAATTACTCATTAAAAAAAGATAAATATTTATCTGATAAAACCCATGTAGGATTTGTATCCTGAAAACTACCAGATGTCTTTGAAAGAAACCAAAGAAGAGATAAATGGAGAGGCATACTGTGTTTATGGAGTACAAGACTCAACATAGTAAAATGTCAGTTCTCTCAGATTTATATACATGTATAACGACTTCTCTCAAAGTCCCAGCAAAACATTTTGTAGATATAAAAATCATTCTAAAATTTATATGAAAAAGTAAAGGAACTAGAATCACAAACAATTTTGAAAAAGAAGAATAAAGTAAGGGGAATCTGTCTATCTTGTTTCAAGACTTATCACGCAGCTATAGTAAACAAAACAAAAAAAAAATAAAAAATAAAAAAAAAACAAAAAACAATGTGGTATCAACAGATGGAAAGACACACAGATCAGTGGAACAAGACAGAGAACCCAGAAATAGACCCACACAAATAGGCCCAACTGATTTTTTTGACAAAGATGTAAAATCAATTAAGTGGAGGAAGGATAGCTTATTAATAAATGGTGCTAGAGCAAGTAGACATCTACAGGCTAAATAAATAAATAAATAAATAAATAAATAAATAAATAAACCTAGCTGTCAGCCTCCTATCTCATACAAAAATTGACTAAAAATAGATTACAGACTTAAATGTCAAATATAAAACTATAAAACTTTCAGAATAAAAATATAGGGGAAAAATCTCTGGAATCTATGACTTGACACAGAGTTTTTAGACACAGTCTATAAAAGAAAAAAAATTATAAATTTGACTTCATGAAAATTAAAACCTTTCACTCTGTGAAAGAAACTGCTAAGAGTATGAAAAGACAAACCACAGAGTGGGAGAAAATATTTGCAAACCACATTGCTTGTAAAGAACTAGTATGCGGAATATATAAACAACTCTCAAAACTCAACAGTAGAAACATAAACTATACAATTAGAAAATGGGTAAATGGCATGAAGAGACATTTCGTGAAAGAGGATACACGATGGCAAATAAGAACATGAAAATATGTTCAACATTATTGGTCATTAAGGAAGTGCAAATTAAAACCACAATGACATATTTTTGCACACCTATCAAAATGACTAAAATAAAAAAATAGTTATAATGCCAAATTCTGGTGAAGATGGAGTGTACCTGGATCATTTATATATTGCTAGTGGGAATGTAAAATGATATAACTGCTCTGGGAAACAATTTGGCAGTTAAAAAACAAAATGAAACAAAAAAAACAAACAAACATGGAACTATCATATAACCCAACAATTATACTCTTGGGCTTTTATCCCAGAGAAAGGAAGACTTACTTTCATCCAAAACCCTTAACACAAATCTTGATAACATCTTTATTTGTAACAGACAAAAACTAAAGCAACCCATATATATCCTTTAGTGGGTGAATGTTTAAACAAACTACAGTATATCCATATTATGTAATACTACTCAGCAATAAAAAGGAACATACTATTAATACATGCAACAACTTGGATGTATCTTCAGAGGATTATGTTGAGTGAATAAAGCCAATCCCCAAAAGTTACACACTATATGATTCTGTTTATATAACATTCTTGGAATGACACAATTACAGAAATGGAGAAGAGATTAGTGGTTACCAGGGCTTAAGCAGGAGACAGAGGCAGAAGGGAAGTGATTTGAACTATAAAGGACAGGGCAAAGAATCTTTGTGGTGATGGAAATGTTCTGTATCTTGACTGTATCAATGTCAGTATCCTGGTTGTGATATTATGCTCTAGTTTTTCAAGATGTTGCCATTGGTGGAAACTGGGTACCAGGGCTTTCTCAACTGCATATATGTATATAATTATCTCAAAATAAAACGTAACTTAGAAATAAATAAAAATGGAGCTGAAAGTGTTTCTGCCTGCGTAGCAGTCTAGCTAATGTTTTTTTTTTTTTTTTTCCCATCCGATTTGCAGTGTATAATTCTACTCCTGTTTATATTCCAGTTTCCGCAGCCTAGGAGATATTATATAGGAAGCAACACAACTTATGTTATGGTGAAATAATTTTCCTATTTACAAATGTGGGTGATCAAACTCGAATCTAACTCAAATGTGAGTGTTCAGTAATTGAATGCATGAGAAAGTACCAATCAGTGTCTGGCACAAAAGAAGTTTCATTATCATTTGTTGACTTAATGTATTCACAGAGAGTTGAAGGAAGCTACTATCAACCATTAAGATCTTCTAATGAATTCGTTTACTATGTTAGCCCCTTTGCAAAATGAGCTCTAGCATTTTGTAGTTGTGTGATATGGTATGAGTTACCTAAACTCCATTTTTTGGTCTTCTCATCCACAAACGGGTTTTTAAATAATGAATATAAAGTGCTTAGCTTAGTACCTTTTACAGAGTAAGCATTTCAGTAAGTGCAAACTGTTCATTAATATCATCATCATTATCATGTTACCAGGAAACCCCAGGAAGGGTACATCCAGAAGAAAGGTGGAAGAAGGAGAAGAAGGTGAGGTAAGGGCACCAGTGGGGTGTGTGGCATGAGCCTTGGACAGAAATGAGGTTGGGAAGTGGGAGAAAGCCACAGCAAGGACTGGGATGGGAAGATAAAGGGCTAGACGATGTTGGTGTGAAACTTTATTGCCTTCTTATTACTATTCAGCACAGACTGATTTTGTATTCAAACGCAGCATTTGAATAGCGTTCCCTTCTCTTCTGCAGCTTTTTTTTTTTTTGTATATTTTTTCTTCTGCAGCTAATTTGAAGAGAAAATTGCCTGTTGTGAATTTCCTTTGTTTAATGAAATCCATTTACCAAATATTGAATACCTACTATGTGCCTGGCCTACTTCTGGGTTTTTCATCCCACTGTCATGTAATTTGGAACTTTTGGAGATTTCCATTTCAATTTCCACCCTCAGCAAAGGGTTTCATTTGTGATGAGGGATCTGAAGACTAATCTGATGAAACGAAGCTAGGATAATCAGTGTGGCTTTGAACAGATGCTTAAAATCCCTAAAACACCAGCTTTCTCATCTGTAAAGTGGGTGAAAGTACTATTTTCCCCAGGAGGTTAATGTGGGGGTAACTCAGCTAATCCTGTGAAGTTACCATGATTTTGCATACATATAATACCCCTAATAAGTGTTGCTCTTACTAGAACTTACTAGAATTGACTGGACCTATGCCTTACCCCCAGTCCTGCACACATGCCCGTGACCACTCAACATCTTCCTCTTGCTATTCTTTGTCTAGTTTTAAGATCAGAATTCAGATATCATTTCTATACCATCTGTGTTTCATGGTCTTGTGCAATCTATTTTACGTCTCTGGGGCTGTTTCCTCATCTTATGGGGAGTATTATTACAGTGTAGCAATTAGAAGCATGGCCCCTGGAGTCAGGCAGATCTGCATTCAAAACCCCACACCCATCATTTATTAGCTGTGTGACCTTGAATAGGTAACTTAGTCTCTCTGTGCCTCAGTATTATCATATGCAGAGTGAGAATAATACTAGTATTTCTCTAATCCACTTATTACGGGAACATGGAACATGCCACGCAGTGCATGTAAAGCCTTGTGCATAAGCACTCAAAAATCTCCTTTCTCCTCCTCCTCCTTTGGTTCAGTGACTGGCATTCCACTAAAGGTAGCTATTATGATTACATTCCTTGTTCCCCAAAGCAATATACTTATAAGTGATACATGAATATGAAAAATCTCTGATTCTGGAGAAGAAATGATTTCTGCTGCATTTCCAGGCTATGTGAGGTCTGTTTTCCCGCACCTACTTGGAGAGCTTAGAAGAGAACAACAAATCTCTAGTATTTATTTCAGTATCTCCAGAGCATTTACCATGGTGTCCAGGAAGGCATAAAATGGGATCTATTGGAGAAAGTGCGGAGAGAAGAGCTATAAACAAAAGAGATAACTCTATAGCATCCTGAATTGCTTCAGGTGTGCCCCATTCCCCTCTCAGGAACACTTGCCTAAACAAATTCCAAGAAGGATTAGCGTTATTCAAGAACAAGTTTCCCTGAAGGGTTTTTTACCTTAGAGAGCTTTATGGTCTGAGCCGGAGAATGCCAACATACACACCACCTCTCATGACAGATATTGTGCAAAGTGGTATTTGCTGATTTGTGGGAGGGTCATATCTAGCAATCGATGCCGCAATCTCATGACATGAAATCTTGAGGCCAGTTGGAAATAAGAAACAAGTCACATTGTCTTCCGCCCATTTCCTGACTAGCATTGGGGAAATACAAATCAAAAGCATAGTCAGATATTACCTGACACCAGTGAGAATGGCTAAAATGAACAACTCAAGAAACAACAGATGTTGGTGAGGATGTAGAGAAAGGGAACTCTCTTACTCTGTTGGTGAGAATGCAAATGGGTGCAGCCACTCTGGAAAACATTGTGGAAGTTCTTCAAAAGGTTGAAAATAGAGCTACCCTACAATCCACCAATTGCACCATTAGGCATTTATCCCAAAGATACAGATGTAGTGATATGAAGGGGCACCTGCGCTCCATTGGTTATAGCAGCAATGTCCACAATAGCCAAACTGTGAAAAAAGCCAAGATGTCCATCGACAGATGAATGGATAAAGAAGTGATACACACACACACACACACACACACACAATGGACTACTACTCAGCCACAAAAAAAAAAAAGAGAGAGAAAGAAATATTGGATTTGCAATGATATGGATGGAACTAGAGGGTTATATGCTAAGTGAAATAAGTCAATCAGAGAAAGACAATTATCATATGATCTCACCCACATGTGAAATTTAAGAAACAAAACACAGGATCATAGGGGAAAAGAGGGAAAAATAACAAGAAGAAATCAGAGACAGAGACAAACCATTAGAGACTTTTAACCTAGAAAACAAACTGAGGTTGCTGGAGGGGAGGTGGGTGGGGGATAGGGGAAATGAGTGATGGGCATTAAGGAGGGAATGTGATGTAATAAGCACTGGGTGTTATATAAATCTGATGAATCACTGAATTCCACCTCTGAAACTAATAATACTCTATATGTTAATTAAATTGAATTTAAATAAAAAAAGTTTTAAAAAAAGAAGCAAGTCTCCTTGAGAGCACCCTGATCCTAATTTCAGGTGACAGCTAAAATTCAGTGAATTTTCTAATTTTTTGTAGTAGAGGGAGTGTTTTAAAGGGACTTTATGTGGATTACACTCCATTATACATTATGTGGCATTCTTAATGAATCTCATATCATCAGCAAGTGCATTATGGAAATAATTACTTCCATAGGAAGAGGAATAATGTACTAAAACATTTCAGACTTACAATAACAAAGGTTTTTTCCCCCTCTAAGGAATTTTAATAATAAAAGTGTTTTTGTAGCTAAAAATATATAGCTATAAAACTTAAACGTAACTGAACAAATCTGGCATTTGATACCTTCTAGCTTAAAAAAAAAAAACTCCTTTTCCACCACCATCAGCACTTATTACACATCCTGCATTCATTCACTTAATAAGTGTCTATCACAACTTCTGCCCTGTGCCAGGCACCATTCTAAATGTTGATGCTGTGATGGTGACCAACATAGACACAAGACTTTTAACTTGGGATAGATGGAAGCAATTAGATCAATACAATGATTCTGGAATGCAATGTGCTTGGAAGGAGCCAGATAGGCCACTGAGATGGGGTGAGAAGGAGGGACTCACCACAAAAGGTGTGGACAGAGGAAGTCTCCTCTGAGCTGGGATCTAAAGACTGAGAAGGGACCAAAGAGAGAGCATTGCAGGCAGAAGGAACGGTTAATGTCAAGGCCTCGAGGGGGAGAGAGCTTGGCATGGTCTAGGGGAGCTAAGAGACATCCAAACAAGGCAGCTGGGCCACACATGAAATAGTGTTTTCCTGCAGATGAAGCTGCACAACTGTGCTTTGAGCAATAGCAGCCTGCATAATGCAAACCGAATCCCGTCACTGTTGTATCTCGTTGTGTGTGATTCAGATGATGAAAGTTGCACTGTAGGAGACATGCTTGCCCCACTTTCAGACATCCACCATCTCCTGCCCTTGGACAGTTGGGTTTCTGGCTCTCAGGTCTTCTGACTCAGACTGAATTATAACACTGGCTTTGTAGGTTCTCCTGCCTGAAGGTGGTAGACTGACACATCTCAATCTCCATCATCTCGTGAGCCAGTTCCCATAATAAATCTCTTATATACCTTTTGGTTCTATATATCCTTTTGGTTCTGTGTCTGGAAAACTGACTATTACAGTTTTACTGCTAACCATGTCTAACTCAAGGGATGTATTCCTTACTAAGTACTGTCTTTGGATGTAATTGGATAAACAAGCTACGTGCACCATCCAACTTCAACTTGAGTAGAAAATAGATTTCAAATGTACCTTAAAACATGATAAGATGTTCAAGGGTGTGTTTTCTAAGATCTTAGATGCCTGATTGTCTCTAATTAAAATTTACTTAAAGTTTCAAATCAGACAAACTTAACATTGTTTCATATATTAATAGAAGTCTAGTTTTCAGCTTCAATTATCTTTTTATTTTATTTTATTTATTTATTTTTATTAAAGATTTTATTTGTTTTTTCATGAGATATATAGAGAGAGCCAGAGACATAGGCAGAGGGAGAAGCAGGCTCCTTGTGGGGAGCCTGATATGGGACTCGATTCCCAAGACCCTGGGATCATGACCTGAGCCAAAGGCCGACCCTCAACCACTGAGCCAAACAGGCGCCCCTCAGCTTCAATTATTAAACTTGTGCCCATAGTTGGAAGAATTCTAATCTTTGGAATTGTGGTAGAGCTTATTCAGAGACACGTATTACTATTTGTACATTGGTATTATTACCATATTCCCGCCATGTGGTGTGTGTATATGATGTCCAGGTGCTAATGTAATGCAGTTTTCCTTTAATCTCAGTTGAGTAGGGGAGAGCAGGCCCAAATAGCCAAATAAGACGGTGGTGCTAGGTCTAAAATTCATGTCTCTGAACTGTTCTTCCTAATACTTGTCTAACTCCTTCCTTTAACCTGTTCTGATAATTTTCTGGAACATAGCAAGTGGCCATATGTTTATTAAATGGTTGCTTTTCCAACAAGCTACACTTATCATTGCAGTAAGCACATTTCATCATTCTGCTGGATCTAAGCACTGCCTTGGATGCTGGGGATACAGCCATCATCACGTCCCTTGTAGGTCTTGGTAGTGAGGCAGACCCTCATGATGTGTCTACTAAGCAAAGACAAAGTAGTAAGGACTAGAAGAAGGGAAAATGGAAGATCCCAGCTCGAGCGGGTACAGGATGGAGAGGAAGCTAATTGATGGGAGCCTTCTTGGAGGAGGTAGCCATGGTGCTGGATTTTGAAAACCTCCATTATCTGTTAACCTTGAGATCCAGTTAGATTTCCATCCTCATCATCTGCCATGTTCTTTTTTTTTTTTTTTTTTTTTTTTTTTGCTACTGCCCTGCCATGTTCTTTAATTTGCACCCTAGAGATACACAAAGTAGGCTGTTTTGAACTCTGCTCACTCTCCCTTGTCCCTGAAATCCCTCTCTCTCCTCTTTTCTCTTGATTAGTTGTATTTATTCTTCAAACCTAATCTCAGTTTTGATCTCTTCCATTCCTTCAATCATTAAATTGGGCTGATTACCTTGCTCTGTGCTCCTATGGCCCATTACCAATCTATTCCTAGAATTGGCCATAAATATCCCCTTTCACCCATTTTCCCATTCTCCTCCTCCTCTGGCAACTATCAGTTTGATCTTTGTATTTATTGGTCTGATTCTGCTTTTTGTTTGTTTGTTCATTTGCTTTTTTTGATTCCACATATGAGTGAAGTCATATGGTATTTGTCCTCAGTCTGACTTATTTCGTTTAGCACAATACCCTCTAGGTCCATCCATAACATCTGTCAGAATGGCTAAAATAAAAAAGACAAGAAATTACAGGTGGTCTGTGAGGATGTCAAAGGAAAAGGAACTCTCATGCACTGTCAGTGGGAATGCAAACTGGAGCAACCACTGTGGAAAACAGTATGGAGTTTCCTCAGGAAATTAAAAATAGAACTACCACATAATCCAATAATTCCTCTGCTGAGTTTTTACCCAAAGAAAAGGAAAACATTAATTCAAAAAGATATGCGCCCCTATGTTTATTGCAGCATTGTTTATAATAGCCTAGATATGGAAGCAACCCAAGTGTCCATCAATAAACGAGTGGTTAAGTGGTGGTATATGTAAACACTTGTCTTATTCATCTTCACCTGTCCCTATCTATCTATCTAATCTTAGTATCCACTATTAAATGCTTGATAAACATTTTCAAATTGAACTGCAGTGTAACTTTATGCCAAAACTCTCCTAAAAATACTGTGAGCTTGATTAATGTTGCCTGGAATGAACTTTCACTTACTCCAGAAGTGGTTGGAAAGCTATGCTTTGTTAACTCCTGAATATGGTGTCCCACACAGCTGCTGCTTACTGGGAATGGACTGTAATAAGTAGTTTTAACAGCTTTTGATGACATGGCTATTGCTTCAAAGTGTGGCATGCTGTCACTGCCATCCCAAGTGTTGAGTGCCTTCCTTCCACACCTACAGATAACACATAACATATTCTTTTCACTATTTTATCTTCTGAAAGACTGAGGAGATGAAGAGTTGAGGTAGATCAACAGCTACCGTAGAATCTGAAGCAGTTAAATAAGAAGTAGTTTTAGCAGCTGTTCTTTTGCAAATGCAAGCTAAATAATAATCGACTGTGCAGTATCGATGTGAGAGGATAGACACAGATCAATAGATCTGAGTGAGAGTCCAAAAATAGATCCCCACTTTATCAACCATGTACTTTTGACAAAGATGTCAATTAGAAAAGATAGTCCAACAAATAGTACTGAACTAACTGGATATCCATATGAAAAAAAACACCATACATAAATGTTAAATTGATCATATACCTAAGTATAAGAACTAAAACTATTAAACTCTAGAAGATGGCATAAGTAAAAATCTTTGTGACACTCACTGAATAAGACAAAGATTTCTTGAACCAAATACAGAAACTCTAAGAAAAAAAAAAAGATAAAATAGATTTCATTAAGATTAAAAATAGTTGCTTTTTGAAAGACATAGTTAAGAACACAAGAAAGCAAGCCACAGACTGGGAGAAAATTTTCCTCAACATATATTCAACAGAGGGCTTATATTCAGAATGTATGAAGAATACTCATCACTCAAATGTAAGACAACAAAGGTTTAAAAACAAACAAACAAAAACCTCCAACAATAGATAACAAGAACTTGAACGGACATTCACAACAGAAGGTATTGGGATGCCCAATAAGCACATGAAAAGATGCTCAGCATCACTAGTAACCAACAAAATCCAAATTAAAACCATGATGAGAGGGGCGTCTGTTTAGCTCAATGGGTTGAGTGTCCAACTCTCATTTTCAGTGTAGGTCATGGTCTCATGGGTTGTGAAATCAAGTCCTGTGTCAGTCTTCTAGCTCAGTGATGGGGGGGGGTCTGCTTGAGATTCTCTCACTCTGCCCCTCCCCCTGCTCATGAATGCTCTCTCTCTCAAATAAATAAGTAAGTCTAAAAAAACAAACAAAATAATGAGATAGATACTACTTCACATCCACTAGAATGACCAATAAAAAGACAAAAAAATACAAAGGTCGGTGAGAATGTAGAGCAGCTGAAACTCTCTTGCACATTGTTAGTAGAAACCAAAATGGTATAGGCACTCTGGAAAATAATATGGCAATACCTTATAAAGTTTCCTACATTTATTATATGACTCCATAATTTCACTTTTAGGTATCTTGCAGATACCTAAATGGAAATATATATTCAGACAAAAATGCATGGACATCGTTCCTAATAGACAAAAACTGGAAGAAACCCAAATGTCCCTCACCCAATGAGTAGGTAAACAAATTATGTGCCATGGAGTACTAATCTGCAATAAAAGAAGAGTGACATATTAGTACACGCAGCAACATGGATAAATCTAAAAACATAATTCTAAGTGAAAGAGTCAAGCACAGACCAATATGTACTCCTATACAATTTCAATTACATAAAATTCTAGCAAAGGCAAAACTATAGTCAGAGAAAGTAGAGCAGTGATTGCTGGAAGCCAGAGATATGGCAGAGGGAGAAGGACGAGTCTAAATGACATGAACTTTTTAGAGCAAGGGAACTCTTCTGTATCTTGATTGTAATGGTGATTATGATTACATACAATTATCAAAATACATCAAACTATACTTCTAAAACTTGGAATTGTATACTCCCTTTATAAAAAAGAGAAAAAAGAAAACTATAGAAACTAATGATTACTGGGAAAATTAACATTTAGGAGAAGAGATTAAAATTAATGTGCAAACAACAAATGGGAAAGTATAGACAATCTTGTAACAGAATGTGGCAGTGTCGTCCTGGATGTTTTACCTTTCCGGACTACTTGGAAACCATACCTGACAACCAGCATGGCTGTTGTATAACCACCTGTCTGGGGAAGGAGAGAACATGTGCTTCTCAAGACCAGTATGTAGTGAATGGTTTGTCATCTGGTAGAGAGGGTTAAAAATATGGACACTACCAAGATTAATACTAAGCAATTATTCACTTATTTGGTGCATAGATTTTACAGTAATTACTTAACAAGAGATGGCATTTAGCTAAATTACCTTGTATATGAATACATATTTCTTTAAAGATTGAGGTCCAGAAAAGACATATGTAAGAAGGACCAATAGGATTTGGTCTTTGGGAATGTTCTGTGTATGAAATTTCTCAAGTGTACCAATAATAAACGGGCTTCCTAATACATTTGTTGAATGGCTCCTACCATTGGTTATATCAAACATTTCACATGGTTGACAATAATAATAAAAGGCCTAAAGGAGATAGTTTAATCCTTGAAATTCATGACTGTAGGAAATTCTTAGTAGCATGTACCTTTGAATGGTCCAGGTATAGTACTGGATGCTGGTTATAAGATGATGAAAAGACATGTTGCCCATAGTATAGAACATATTTTTGTAAAGGGCTAGATAGTGTGTGGCCATAGTGTCTCCGTTGCAACTATTCAACTCTATTGCTGTAGCATGACAGCAGCCATAGACAATATGGCTGTGATCCAGCAAA
Source organism: Canis lupus familiaris (assembly GCF_011100685.1). Lineage (NCBI taxonomy): Eukaryota > Metazoa > Chordata > Mammalia > Carnivora > Canidae > Canis > Canis lupus. Next base: position 65,725,804 of record NC_049224.1, read on the forward strand.
ACTTTATTTGTGAAAACAGTCAGTGGACCGGTTTTGGACCATGAGCTACAGCTTGCTCATGCTTGGTCTTGGGGGGTGATAGGCATTAAATGCATAAATATGTATTAGGCATATCATCATGTATTGTAATAAGTGCCATGAGAAAAAAGATGTTACCATGCTAGAAAAAAATGAGGTATAAGGAAATTAGCTCCTGATTAGGTAGAGGGAGGGAGAGTGGTAGAAGGGTGCTAACAAAGTAGCACATGGTACAGTATATCTTCTTGACTCTCAATCATCAGTAAAGTCTACACCAGTCAAGAAATGCTTGTGTTAAAGGATTTCTCATAGAAACCAGTGGCTGAGCTCAATAGTGTGCGCCGGTTGATATGTGGTTGACGTTGAAACAGCACAAATGGAGCAAATGGCAAGGAGGCCCCCCAGCTGGCATTGGGGTTCCATATAAGTTTACCTGTGTTTAGGAGAAAGGTCTAGAAACATACACACCAAATGTTAGCAGCAATTACCTCTGGAGAATGACTGTTAGGTAGGCAGGTAGTAAAAGGGGACTACTTTGTTACAGACACTTCTTCCCTGTTTTAATATTTTATTTTTTTAATTTTTATTTTTTAAAAGATTTTATTCATTTGAGAGAGAGAGAGAGAGAGAGAGAGCAAGAGCGAATGAGCACACAAGTAGGGGGAGGAACAGAGGGAGAGGGAGAAGCAGACTTCTGATGTGAGACTCAATCCCAGGACTCTGAGATCCTGAGCTGAGCAGGCTGACTTTTAACCGATTGAGCCATCCAGGTGCCCTTTGTTGTAATATTTTACAATAAACATGTATTCCTTCTAAAAAGCAAAAATAATAGAATGATGAAAATTCTTTTCAAGGAATTTTTGAATAGATTTTCCAGGATGGAGGACAGTATATACTCTATGATAAGGATTCTGAAGAGATCTCTAGAAGGACCCCAAATCATTTTAGTTTGCTCACAATTACATCTCACTGCACAGGATGCACGTGTGTGTGTGTGTGTGTGTTTGCACACACAAAACTCCAGATGCATAAGAATCAAAATAATAAGGTAAAAATATAAAGTTTTTGGAAGACAGTATAGAAGAATATCAACTTGGTTTTAGGGTAAGGGCACATTTTAAATGGTGACCACATCAGACTACATCGAAATTAAGAACATCTATTCATTAAAGAGTGAAAAGGCCAACTGTGGAAGTAAGAATATATATTCAAGACATATAACTGACAAAGGGCTCATGTCTAGAATTTTGGTCCTACAGATCAGTAAGGAAAGACAATCTTAATATATATTATAGGTGAGAAAGTTAAGAGGCATTTTATAAAAGAAGGAATCCAAATAAATCCAAATGTATTTAAACAAATAAATGGTAAATGTATGCAACCCTATCAGTAATACAGGAATCGAAAACTACCCCAAGGTTGGGTGGCCAGAACGTAGCCTAGACTAGGATGTGGAAGATGAGAGGCTGTACACAAATTGCTAGTGCATATATGAACTGGTAAAACCACTTTAGAAAACAGGTCACATTATTTATTATGTGGAATCTTGTGTACCCTATGACTCAAGCAATACACTCCTGGGTAGTATTCTCTTGAAATTGGGGCACCTGTACATGAGGAAATACAGTGATGTTTATAATAGCACTTCTCACGATAGCCGGGACCTGAATATATATATATCTAAATGCCCATCAACAATGTTATATATTTGTATGGTCAGATACTGCCTGATAGTGGGGGTGCCTGGGTGGCTTAGTCAGTTGAGCCTCTGACTCATTTCACCCCCGGTCATGATCTCAGTGTTGTGAGATTGAGCCCCATATGGGGCTCTGTGCTGGGTGTGGGGCCTACTTAAGGTTCTCTCTCTCCCCAGTGTCTCTGACTCTCCCCACTCCCTCTCTTAAAAGAAAAAGAAAAAGATACTATCCAAAGTGAAAATGAATGACTGCTACAGACAATACAGGTGTATTTTATGCAAGATAATGTAGAGCGAAAGCAGACACATAAATATATGGTTTTGATTCCCTTTATTAAGAGTTTAAAAAACTATACTGTATTGGAATTCATGCTTGGGTTTAGGTAAAACCATACAGAAATGCAAAAACTTGGAAAGGATTTGCTTCTGAGAGGATGGGAAGGATGGTTATACTAAAGAAGACACAGAAAGATTCCTGGATATTGTGTTATCTTTTTCTCATTTTTTTCTTTTGTTGTAGCAAAATATACATAGCATAATATGTACCAACTTAACCATTTTTGAGTGTACAGTTCAGCGGCATTAACTATATCCACATATAGTTGCTGTGCAACTATCACCACTATCCACCTGTAGAGCATTTTTCATTGTCCCAGCTGACCCTCTGTACTCACTAAAGAGTAACTACAGTTTCCCTCTGCCCCTAGTCCTTGGCTATCACCAGTCATTCTACTTCTGTGTCTATGAAGAGACATATTTATCTACTCTGGGTAGATATTTGACTACTCTACTACCCAGAGTACTCAAATGTAGGGTAGACATTTGAGTACTCTGAGTCTCTCATGTGCTGAAATCATAACGTCTGTTCTTTGAAGAAGGGTTATTTCACAGCGTACTGCCTTCAAGGTTCATCCATGTTGTAGCACATTTAAGAATTTCCTGCCTTTTTAGGCTGATATTCCACTCTATGTATCTACCACATTTTGTCTTCTCATTCATCCACCAGCGGACACTTGTGTTGTTTGCAGTCTTTTGCTATTATGAATAATGCTGTGATGAACACAGGTGTACAAATATCTGTTGCGAGCCCCGCTTTCAACAATTTTCTATTTCTTGATGAGAGTTTTAAAATTGTTCATAGTGCCAATTAATGCTTAACTCATTTTCTATATGTGCATTACATTTTGCAGGGAGAATTTTTTTGAAAATCCTATAGAACTGGGATTCAGTTACCATGGCAACTTGCTCTCTGATTCTGTTTTTGCCTTTCTTCCTGTGATCCTCTCATCTTTACCATGAAGCAAGCTGTGTTTTCTTGCCCATTTAAAAAGAAACCTTTTAGTGAGGTATGAAACCTACAGAAAATTGCACAAGTAATAAACATCAACATGACAAATTATTCACAAAATGAACAGCCTGGTTTGAGGGTATGTGTTAGGTACATGAAGGGTATATGTCTGGAAACAAAATAATGTACATTTCAGGAGATCAACAAAGTTATATATATATATATATATATATATTTTGAAGGAGGTCAACAAAGTTTTAAACTGAAAAATGAGTAGCTATTTAGATCTAAGGAGGTAAAGAACATGATATTGTAAAGTGTTAATACCTGGAGTTTTAAGTGGTTGCCTCTTAGGAGTATTGGGGGGTAAAAGTAAGTGGGGCAATATTCTTTTCATGATTTGTATTTTTGACTTTTAAAAATATATATTACATATTGCAATTTGAGAAATAATTTCTTATTTACAATTAATTAATCAACATTTATAATCTATCCTCCTCTACTCTAAACAAGACCTTTGTCATCACTTCAAATGATCCTCTAGGTTTTTCTCTGTTTTGCTTCAATTATCTTGACCTTTAGTATTATCTTGATAATGTTTTAAATCATGGCTCTACTATTTGGACTTATTTATGTATTGTGGGAAGATTTTGAGCCACATTTTATTTCCTAACTATAAATTAGACTGGTCTGTTTACCCACAATGGCATCTACTATCCCACGTTACAATGCTGATACCAATTACGTGTTTTTTTCCAACATAGCACCCCAAGCAATTCTCTGACTCCTGAAAGATGTCCTACAGTTCAACTTAACTCAAACACTGCTTGGAGATAGCATCAGATGCCACGGATTAAGGATTGGGTCCTAGGAGACCCACACCCCTCCTCCCACTTCAAGATATCAAAGTCCAGGCTGGACCAAAGTCACCTGTGCTTCTGACTGGCGATAAACTGGAGTCCCAACAACCTCCTCTTGGGTTTGACTCATTATGGGTTTATTATAAAAAGATTCTAACCTAGTTATAGGCAGATGGAAGAGATGCACAGGGCAAGATATGGGGAAAGGTCATGTAGCGGTCATGTCCTCTCTGAACTGAGCTACTGTCTCCAAATTTGCACGTGGTCACCAACCCGGAAGTTCCCTGGACCGTGTCCTTTTGGGGTTTTATGGAAGTTTCACGACTTTGGTGCTACTGATTAAATCACTGGCCATTGGTGATGGATTCAACCTCCAGCCCGAGGCCCCTTCCTGGAGGTGGGTGAATGGGTGGAACTGGAAGTTCTATCCTCCAATCACATGGTTGGTTCCTTAGGGGTTTCTTAACCAATTCAGGTGTGGCTGAAGAGGTTTGTTATGAAAATCAAGACCTCTTTATCGCTCTTATCACCTAGGAAATTCCAAGGATTTTAGGAGCTCTGTGCCAGAAACAGAGACCAAAAATATATTATGAATCACATTATCACATGTCTTCCTGTTTCTGGGATATTTTGCTGCTATTCCTTCTTTTTGGTGGAATCTTGAAGTAATTTTCTAGGAAATGGTTTGTGAGTGCTACGAGTTCTTACTTCTTTGCTCATACAAAAATTCCAAGAGCTAATTCCTGTGAGAAATTCTTAAGTAATTTAAAAACATGCAATCACTTCAGCAGTCTTTCCTTTTACCCTTAATACATATTTACTATGGTCTATCTTGTATTTTCTATTACACTGAGTTGGAGTTAACCTTTTTCACCTAGTAGGCTATAAAATGGCCTGGCAACCAAGGATCCAGCATAGTTAGTGTCCAATACTTGGTAGGTATTCAAAATTAA